>NC_135716.1:128283063-129483063 GCF_964656455.1 Halichoerus grypus | reverse complement strand
TGGTGGTTGCCAAGGACTAGAGGTGGAGAAAATGAGATGTTGGTCCTAGGATACAAACTACTAATTACAAGATGAACAGATTCTGAGAATCTAACATCCAGCAAGTATTATATACTTGAAAGTTGCTACAGGAGTAAATCTTAAATCTCTTATTATAAAAAGAATTATCAGGGTGCCTGGCTGGCTCAGTCAGTAGAGCGTGTGACCCTTGATCTCAGGGTTGTGAGTTCGAGCCCCGCATTGGATGTAGAGATTAAAAATAAAATCTTTTAAAAAAGAAGTAATTATCTGAAGTGATGGATGTGTTAACTAACTTTATTCTGGTAACCATTTTGCAATATATATGTGTATCAAATCATCATTTTGTATACCTTAAACTTACACAATATCATATATCAGTTGTATTTCAATAAAGCTGGGGGAAAATAGAGAAGGCCAAATAAGTGTGCACTGAAAGGCTGAATGTAAATACATAAAGCAATAGCCATATTTAAACTCATAAATAACCACTAGAACTAATTTATGCAAATAAACCTGAAAATTTAGATGAATTAGTCAATATTCTAGAAGAAATAAATTATCAAAATTGACTTATGATGAAAAAGGAAACCTGACTAGTCCTGTAATTGCCCAATAATATAAATATGAGGAAGAAACTCAACCAGACTTCTGAAAGACTGCAGAATTTTACTGGTAATCAGGAAAATATAAATCAAAAAGTTATTACTCTACAGATATTATCTTGTAATTCCAAATAATAATAAGGACTTGAGGTAATGGAAACACTAATACTGGTAAGAGTTTAAGTTTTTACAACCAATTTGGAGAAGAAATTCATTAATATTTAGTAAACCGAACATGTATATATCTTCCAAGGCAACAATTCCACTTGCAAATATTTTCTCTATAACAAATCTTTGTACAGGAGCACAGGGGACATGTGGTAGAACATTTTTTTTCAGTACTGTTAATAAAAAAATAAAGCTACAACCCTAACAGTCTCTTAGTAGGAGAATAGATAATTAACCAGCTGTTTATTCATTCAGTGTAACACTATACAGCAATCAAAGTACATCTTCATATTAACATGGGAAAATCTCAAAAATAGCATGCTGACTAAAAAAGCAAGTTGACAAAATATGCATACCTCATTACGCCATTTTTTTACATTTAAATATAAAACACACCCACACATTCTATTATCTATGATCTGTATCAACTTCCAGATAGTCATTCTCACACATATCTCACTCTATAGAATATAAAGCAAATAAGACAAATATTAACGTTTGATTAATTGTGAGTTATGTGTCTGCCATAATACGGCTACTCTTTTGTTTAAATGGTTACATAATTTAAAAGGAAAATAATTTGTGTAAGAAAAATATAATAGTCTTAAGACTCATTCATTCATGAGTACTTAAACTGACCAAAGATAAAATAAATCATACAATGAGACCTAACCCTAATATCTAGTTGTAGTCTCCAAATTTAATTTCCTACTACTAAAATGAACCAGGGTCATTTGGGAAAAAAAAAAAAAAAAAAGGCTTATTCTAGGATCTGGGTCAAAAAATGCTCAAGATGAAAAAAAATGTACAAGATGAGCCTACCATATCACAATGTGTGAGAATGCAAGGTAACTATGAGAGTACTGGAGCCATTTGAAAAGAAGGCAGGATACTGCCCCTTATGATTATGGGGATAGAGTAAGTTAGTGGCCAACAGCTATTCATACACATTTTTGATTATGAATATTTTGTTTATTAAAGCTTTTGAAAATGGACCTCTTATTCCTTCCCTTTCTATCCATATCTCTGAATAATGTTCCAAGGAGGTAAGGAGCAAGCCTTTTGACCCACACTAAACCACGTCAGTAATTTCAAACTCCATTTACCTTATTTTTTCTTTCACTTTTCAATTGGTTAAAAACATATTTGGCCCCGTTAAATAATCTCTTGGTATGTTTTACTTAACCAAGGCATAATGAATAAAATATCATTTTCAAGAAAGGCAGCTAACTCCTTACCCATAACCTATCACTTCAACAATAGTGAAGACACAGAGGTATCGTTCATTTGGGAATGGCAGATGGACATGATGGCCCAAATTCTTTCCTAACAACTGCAATTGCCACTATGGTAGCTTCTTTATCATACCAGCAAAAGTTTAAATTTGAGAAATGGTTTGTACATTTTAAAAGCCTTACTATATTTGGAAGTAGCAAAAAAAAAGGAATACACAGAGAAAGCAATGTGTCACTGAATAATTTAGTTTCAAAATAAGCCCATTCAAGCATGCTTGGCGTAACCCCCCACCTGCCTTCATAGTCAGAGACCATCTTTAAATTTTACTGAAGGCTAAAGTATAAACTGAATGTTCGACTCAAAAGAGTGAGTCAAAGACAGGGAAAACAGTTCCTACTCATGTCCAAGTTCTGCCTTTGAGGATATAGCTTCCCTGTCTGAAGATCATTCTCTCACCTTCATGAGTAACAACAGGGACAATCCATTCCAGTGTACCCCAGAAGAAATGACTGAACGAGTGGCTTCAGTAGGATAAGTTTAACTAGCCTCACAACTGAGCTATGCATTGTCACTGTGAAGATCCATCCTAGTCTGAGGAAATTTAGACATTAGACCCATTTCAGTGACAATGTTGACTTTTACCCAAGGCCTCTTATCTTGGTAAACAGAGAAGTTTAAGGAAATCCCCTCAACTATTTGTGTTCTAGAAAAAGGCTTAATGCAAAGAACATCTTTCCCTACATGACTCAGATAAAGCACATGGATGCTTCCCTTATTTACCTGTGGCAACACCAGACACAGATTCTTCAAGTTCTCATTTTTTTGCCTCATAAATTATTACCTGAACTATTTTGTCCCCACTGCTCAATCAGAACAAAATGCTTGTGAGCCAAACTTTCCCACAGGGTGTTGCTGGACTTAGACCTGTCCTCAACCACAGCCAGCATATAACTCCAAAGAATAGGCTGACCTCAGAGTAAAACATCCTCTGATCTACTGTCCTATCACATTCTTGCTCACCCCACTCCCCACACCTGGTTCCTTCTAGTTTTGTTGACTCCTCCCTATCAAAGAAAAGCCCTTTACCTGCCTGACTTTTGAGATGCTTGCAAATTGCATGGTTGAAGCATATTTCAAAAGTCTCCATCGCCTTAATGCAAAGATCTCCTTCACCTTTCTTGCAACAATCATTCTGAATAAAGTCTCTTCTTACCTAAGTCCCAATTTGTTTTTTGTTTGTTTGTTTGTTTGTTTTTAATTTGACACCAGTCATAATACCCTGTGGAAGAAAGTGCTGGTTTTCCCCACCCCCAGGATTAATTCTCCCCCATTTTCTATAGTAAGCTTTCTTTTTTAACTTTGAAATATAATCCAGATTTCCCAGAATCCCTCACAATTAACGTAGTCATATAACAAAGTCTGGCCAAAGGGAGGTAAGCAGAACTGGTATTCAAGTTCCAGAAACTGTGAATAAAAATATGTGCTTTTCTCATACTCTTTTCGGTTTTTTTTTTTTTTTTTTTTAGATTTTATTTATTTATTTGACAGAGAGAGAGAGAGAGCAGGAGAGCACAAGCAGGGGGGAGCAGCAGAGAGAGGGGGAGAGATGGTCTCCCCACTGAGGAGGAAGCCAGACACAGGGCTCAATCCCAGGACCCCCAATCATGACCTGAACCAAAGGCAGATGCTTAACCGACTGAGCCACCCAGGTGCCCTCTTTTCTGCTTTCTGTTAGTGGAACATGAATGTGATGTCTGCAAATAGAGCAGCCACAATGAACAATGAAGTATTAGTCATGTGTTGATGATGATAGAACAAGATAGAAGGAGCCACTGCTTTTTTGGGAGCTTTACCATTTGCAGCCAGATCTAATGCAAGCTGAGCAACTTAAATTCTCCTTTCCTCCACATAAAAACTCTACTAAAACGTTTTTAAAAATATTGAAATCTTCATTTCACTTACTGAATGATAATTTTTAGAAGTGTAGGGTTTTTTGTTTGTTTGTTTGTTTTTAAGTCAAGCACAAAGAACTGAAAATGAAATTACTAGAAATGAGTAGTGAACAGTCCCTAGAAGTTAGGATAAATCAGCTATTGATTTAAGTCTTTTTCTTTATTACAGTGTAGTAAATAATTACAAATAATCAGAACACAATGGAAATGGGCAACAACTAATGACTACCCTGCTGAAAAAAATGCTTATTCCCTATTTATTAGCCTGGAACTAACAATGACTTGGTTCAAAAGAGAAGAATTCTGACATCCCCGACCATTAGACAGCCTGCCTTTTCACACACGATCAACTATGGGTGCTATTTTATTTCTCCCTAATTCAATCCAAAAACTTACCCAATTCACAGCAAAAATCATATGCAACAGAGATGTCAAATGCAGTTAATTGGTATTCAAACATCAAAATCAGAAAAGGCAGCTATAGTATTACAACACCTCAGTGAGTTCATTTCACTATAAGGTCACAAATATGACTGAAACTAACCTGAACACCACTGTTATTTTTCACTCTTTTACCTTCGAGGTAAAAATCTCACTAAAATTCATGCATGGTTCTTTAGAAATTCATACATGCACACACATACACACCATAACCTTGAAGACTACAGATTCTATGGATCTACTTTTGCCTCCACTGATGTCAGTAGAAAGAGTATGTACTTATTTAAGTAAGAAAGCTCACCAATTGTGACCATAAATTAAAATAAAAAGGATATAAATATTTCTATGTATGTATTATTTTATTAGCACATGCACCCATAAACTTATATATTAATGTTAACCTAACTTCCCTTTCAAGATACAGCTCTTATTTCTGAATATCCATTAGTTCAAATTATAAATAAAGTTATGGTCCTTTAAAATTGGAATAAGTTCATGAAACTAATAATTTAGATCACAAACACTAGCATAGTTAATAGATATATGTCAAAGGTTACTTACTACAAGGTAAATATATATATATTCAAATTACATTAGTGTCATAGGTAATATTCACATATCCATGACTAAAATGACATAAATTCAAGTTCAAATGAGACAGTAATTTCAGCATTCCTAATACTCATTAGTTTATTTAAGAATATACTTCCTAAGTGATTTTGAGTGAAATATAGTTGCTTGATAATCAGATTTTACATTTTTTTACTTTCATAAGCAACTCTACAACATTATATCAATTCCAATTTACAGTAAATCTCACCTAATTAATACACCAATGGGAAAAGAAACATCCAATTAAGTCATCGTCCCAGTTATTAAAGCCCATAGGAAAATATGCTAACTGGTAATAATTTTTTCCCCAAATTTCTAAAATATAAAGCAGAATTAGATATAAGAATAAATAAGTCCTACTTAACAATCTTAGTACATGAGCAAAGGAATAATTAACTACAGAGAAATCTGTATTTTTTCTCAGGAACTTGATAACTAAATTAATGTCAGTCATTACAATAAAGATGTGTTTACATATATTTCACATTCAGTATTCAGTCAACACAAATATAGGTGAAATGAGCTAGGTGTGAATTATTTCAAAATTATCAGAATTTGGGCCAATCAATTTATCTTTGAATTCAGAGCAATTAACGACCAAAATAAAGACCTAAATACACATCTACAGTCTTCCATCTATATCAAAGAGAATCCCAAACTCTGCTTTTGAATACTAAAATATATATCCATGCACTAAAATGTGCTATTTAATAGTTTCAAAATGAAATTATTCACTTTAATTATATCTATATTTATCTATATCTCTATCTTTATCTACCCACTTATCTATCTAAAACTTTTAACTATTAAAAAATTGGAGATCACTGAACAAAAAACCTAGGTTTTTGAATTCCATTTCACCTCTTAGATAATAAGATCCCAGATTGGTATTTGTCTGTTTGTCTAGTTGTTGGAAGAACATCTTTCACCAGATAGAAAACTGTCAGTTTGAGTAACTCTCCAACTATTTTATTTAGCAGCCTCCCATTAAGAGATATTCTTTTTTTTCTGACAATTTTTAATCTCTGTAATATTTATATGTTAGTACAATTGTTGGTCTTTGCAACTGAGATTTTATGTTATAAACATACCCCTTTAATTTTCTTCTAGTGCTTAATATCATGTTTTTGAAATTTAAATAAAATATTGAATATGACACAATTGAAGTAATCTTGCATCTCTATAAACTTTCAGTATTTCAAATGTATTAACCACTTAAATACAAATGTCTAGGTAGTTTCTTATTGAGATAAAGACTAATCCTAGAAATATGTTTTCAAAACCTTTTGCACCAATTAAATATTTGTTCAAGTTTTCAGACAACATATGAGATTCACTAATTTATGCATTCATAAAATATATCCCCTAGATATCTAAATTTTAAAAAGTATAATGAATTAACAAACACTAAGTGCTATGTGAGATATGAATTGAGTGTTATAAAAATGAAGGAGAGTGGGAAGGTTAACAGTTGAGATTCTAGAATTATAAACCTAGAGTTGCATTCTGGTTTGGCTATCTAGCAGCTATGGGCTGCAATTTCTTCATTCATGAAATAAGAATAATAAGAGGAAGTATCTCACAGAATTGTTGAAGGTTGCAATGAAATGAAAGAATGAAGAGTCAGCACAGACGCTTGTACATAGAAAGCATTCAATACATGCTATTTATTATCAAATTTCCCTGTAGAGGGTTGCCTGCGTGGCTCAGTTGGTTAAGCATCTACCTTCAGCTCATGTCATGATCCAGGGGTCCTGGGATCGAGCCCCATGTTGGGCTCCCTGTTCAGTGGGGAGTTTGCTTCTCCCTCTGCCTCCACCCATCCCTCTGCTTGTGCTCTCTCCCTCCTTCTCTCTGGAATGAATAAATAAAATCTTTAAAAAAAATTTTTCCCTGTAGAAATCAAGGAAGGTTTCCTGCATGTTTTAGTAGATGATCTGGGCTCTAGTACTTAGCACTGTGCCTGAAATGAATGAATGAATGAATGAATGAATGAATGAATCTCTGACTGAGAGAGGTAGTATTACAGAATAAGGGACTAGTTAAAACAAAAAGGACAAAGACATGAAAATGCAAGTCCAAAGACAATTTATAGTTTCATGAGGCTGTAACATAGTGTCAATGAAAAGTTTCAATGTGGATAGGTTCTAGCTATTCAGGTACTTCCAGTTTTACTGTTCAGAAAAACATAGGCAGGACTTGGGCTCAATTTAGAAAAGACCAGGAAGTCTCTCCTAGAAGTCATAAAGAAAGGGCAGTGTAATCATAAGTATTAAATTCAGAACATTACGGAGAAACCAAAAACAACTAACAGAGTAATTGAGACAACATGCCTTCCTTAAACCTTGCCCTACCTAAAGGCAAAAATAAGGTTGCCTTCAGAATGAAACAATAGGAGCACAATGAAGTCTCCCTACCTCTACCCAACATTTAAAACCTCTCCCATCTCTCCCAAAATACCAGTCCAGAATTCTACAATTATTATTCCATAAAATTTTAAATCTGAAAGACATCTCAGAAATTATATACTCTGAACAGCACAAAACTTTCAGTTACAGATCCCTGTAATTTCTCTTCATTGCACAAAAACAAGTTTTAAGGTTACATATCTCTGTAATTGCCTGATTAATCTGTCTCTCCTTACTATACTATGAGCATCATAAGAATAAATAAGATACAGTGCCCTTCTTCATCTCTTGTTACAGTCTTTCTTTTAAAATCTAGTTTGTCGGGGGCGCCTGGGTGGCTCAGTCGTTAAGCGTCTGCCTTCGGCTCGGGTCATGATCCCAGGGTCCTGGGATCGAGTCCCACATCGGGCTCCCTCCTCGGCAGGAGGCCTGCTTCTCCCTCTCCCACTCCCCCTGCTTGTGTTCCTGCTCTCGCTCGCTCTCTCTCTGTCAAATAAATAAATAAAATATTAAAAAATAAATAAATAAAAATAAATAAAATCTAGTTTGTCTGATGTAAGTATGGCTATTCTGGCTTTCTTTTGAAGTCCATTAGCATGACAGATGGTTCACCATCCCCTCACTTTCAATCTGGAGGTGTCTTTAGGTCTAAAATGAGTCTCTTGTAAGCAGCATATATATGGGTCTTGTTGTTGTTTTTTAATCCATTCTGATACCCTATGTCTTTTAATTGGAGCATTTAGTCCATTTACATTCAGAGTGATTATTATTAGATATGAATTTAGTGCCATTGTATTACTGGTAAAGTCCTTGTTTCTGGAGATGTTCTCTGTTCCTTTCTAGTCTTTGTTGCTTTTGGTTTCTTTCCCACTCAAAGAGTTCCCTTTAATATTTCTTGCAAGGCTGGTTTAGTGGTCACAAACTCCTTTAGTTTTTGTTTGTTTGGGAAACTCTCCTATTCTGAATGACAGCCTTGCTGGATAGAGTATTCTTGGCTGCAGATTTTTCCCATTCAGCATGTTGAATATATCATTCCACTCTCTTCTGGCCTACCAGATTTCTGTGGATAGATCAGCTGCTAACTTGATTTGTTGTCCCTTGTAAGTTAGGGATTTCTTTTCCCTTGCTGCTTTCAGGGTTCTTTTGTTATCTCTGTATTTTACAAATTTTACTATGATACACCTTGGTGTTGGTTGGCTTCTTTTGATTTGGTTGAGAGTTCTCTGTGCCTCCTGGATTTGGATGTCTATTTCTTTCCCCAGATTAGGGAAGTTTTTAGCTATAATTTGCTCAAATAAACCTTCTGCCCCTTTTTCCCCTCTCTTCTTCTGGGACTCATATGATATGAATGTTATTACGCTTTATGGAGTCACTGAGTTCCCTTAGTCTATATTCGTAATCCAGTATTTTTCTTTCCCTCTTCTTTTTAGCATCATTATTTTCTATAATTTTATCTTCTATATCACTTATTTGTTCCTCTGTTTCTTCCATCCTTGTGGTCATTACATTCAGTCAGTTTTGCATCTCAGTTAGAGCATTTTTTAATTTCTTATTTTGACCTGACTAGTTTTTAGGTCTTTTATCTCTGTAGTAAGGGTCTCTCTGGTTTCTTCATATGCTTTTGTCAAGCAGAGCTAGTATCCTTATGATTGTTGTTTTAAATTCTGGTTCAGGCCTATTATATCTATTCTGATTAGCAACCTGGCTGTGAGCTCTTCTTGTTGGAACCCTCTTACACTGTTGGAGGAAATGCAAACTGGTTGCAGCCACTCTGGAAAACAGTATGAAGTTTCCTCAAAAAGTTAAAAATAGAACTATTCTACAATCCAGCAATTGCACTACTAAGTATTTACACAAAAGACACAAAAATACTGACTCGAAGGGGCACATGCACCCCAATGTTTATAGCAGCATTATCAACAATAGCCAAATATGGAAAGAGCCCAAATGTCCATCAACTGATGAATGAATAAAGAAGACATGGTTTTTATATATACAATGAAATATTACTCAGCCATCAAAAAGAATGAAATCTTGCCATTTGCAATGATATGGATGGAGCTAGAGTGTATTATGCTAAGCGAAGCAAGTCAGTCAGAGGAAGACAAATACCATATGATTTCATTAATATGTGAAATTTATGAAACAAAACAGATGAACACGGGGGAAGGGGAAAAAAGAGAGGGAAGGAAACCATAAGAGACTCTTTACTATAGAGAACAAACAGGGTTGATGGAGGGGTAGAGGGTGGGGGATGAGCTAAATGGGTGATGGATATAAGGAGGGTACTTGTGTTGAGCACTGGGTGTTGTATGTAAGTGGTAAGTCACTAATTCTACTCCTGACATCAATATTACACTGTATGTTAACTAATTAGAATTTAAATAAAAATTTGAAAAAATTAAAAAGAATAAATAACGTGTTCCTTTTTGCTTACCATATATCCCAAGAAACAAGCACAGTGCCAGACACATGGGAGGTGAAATTAATTAAATGACTGAATAAATAAATGAGTATACTACTGGTGAGAAAATTGAGGGCAAGGAATTTCCATGCTTTGCCCTAGCTAACATCCTTAGACAGATTCGGACCTAGAAGCAGCTTTCTTTCTTTTTTTATTTCTGATTTTTTTGAGAGACAGAGCACACGTGGCATGAAAGAAGGGGTGGGGGGTGGCAGGCAGAGGGGAGAGGGAGAGAGAGAATCCCAAGCAGACTCCATGTGCCGCATTGAACTGGACACAGGGCTCGATCTCACAACTCTGAGATCATGAGCTGAAATCAAGAGTTGGACGCTTAACCAACTAAGCCACCCAGGCACCCATAGAAGCAGCTTTCTTGATTGTATTCTACTGCCTTTTCCTAGTTGCAGTACATGACCATGTGTTAATCATATTCTCTCGCTGACACCTTTTTAGTAATAAGCACTTTTTTAAGACACCATATTACATGTCTCTAAAACCTTCATATGAACAAGTGTATCAACCTGTTTTATCTATTTTACAAGAGACTCACAGAAGATTAGAATTTGGAGATTTTAGCAAAGGGAATAGCAGTGTAAATGGCAAAAATAGGATTAAATGCCAGCTTGGACCATTTCACAATTTTGCCTAAAACTATATCCAGGTTCTTCATCCTGTGATCATGGAAATAAAATATGTGTGCCCATTTTCCAGCTAGAAGTTAAATAATGAGGGGCACCTGGGTGGCTCAGATGGTTAAGTGTCTGCCTTCGGCTCAGGTCATGATCTCCAGGTTCTGGGATCGAGCCCCATACTGGGCTCCCAACTTAGCAGGTTGTCTGCTTCTCCCTCTCCCTCTGCCTCTCCCCCTGCTTGTGCTCTGTCTCTCTCTCTCTGTCTCTCTCAATTGAATAAATAAAATCTTTTAAAAAAATAAAATAGGGGCGCCTGGGTGGCTCAGTCGTTAAGCGTCTGCCTTCAGCTCAGGTCATGATCCCAGGGTGCTGGGATCGAGCCCCACATCGGGCTCCCTGCTCTGCGGGAGGCCTGCTTCTCCCTCTCCCACTCCCCCTGCTTGTGTTCCCTCTCTTGCTGTGTCTCTCTGTGTCAAATAAATAAAATCTAAAAAAGAAGAAAAAGAAAAATAAATAAAAAAATAAAATAAAAGTTAAATAATGAGACTCTACATGCCTTCTAGATTTTCCCAGGAGGAGAGTTCTGTAACCAGCAAGGACTAGAATAGGAATGGAGACAGGGGACTCAGGAACGAGGAATGGAAAGATCTCCTTAATAGTCTTCCCTTGGAAACTGACAGCTATTATCATGCATACTTTTCAGTAACTATTTGATGTTTCTTAAGAAAATGACAATAAAGAATGACATTAAAATGAAAAGGGATAATAATGTTATTGTAGTTCAAATGTCATTTTCATGAATACATTAACTTATGTAAAAGAAGTTACTTATCATTCCTTGTGTCCATATAAGAACCCACATTCCATCTAAAGATAGTCATTATTTTCTTCAACCACAATTCCATCTTGGAGACAGAAAACATTGCATTATCTAAGGACACACAAAAGGAAAAAAACTGTCCAAAAAAATCAAACTATCAATCTGTTATGCTGGTGTTTCTACCACAGCAAAGATGCAGGTATTTTGTTTTCTCAGCAATATTTCTCTTTGGGTTATTCATGAAAAGAATGAACACTGTGCATGACAGAATTTTATGCTTACAAAACAACAACAACAAAAACAAAACAAAAAAATAATGAATGGATCTTGGGGCACCTGGGTGGTTCAGTCAGTTAAGTATCTGCCTTCAGCTCAGGTCATGATCTCCAGGTCCTGGGATTGAGCCTGAGTTAGGCTTCCTGTTCAGAGGGGATCTGCTTCTTCCTCTCTCCCTCTGCCTCTCCACACCCCGCTCATGCCCTCTCAAATAAATAAATAAAATCTTAAAAAATAAATAAATGAATGGATCCTACCAAGTAAGACTCTAACTCCTGATGTGTTAAGCCAATGAGCCCATCACATGTCCTAGACATCTTCACAAGCTATTCACACTTCTCCTACATACCAACATGGCTCTCTCCTCAGAGCTTTATTTAAATTTTATGTTATTGTCGAGGCTTTCTCTGGAAATTCCATCTAAAATTGTAAACCGTTCCTCATAACCTTTAGTGCTCTTTCCTGTGTCACTTTTAATTGTCATCATCATTAGCCAAAATACTGTTTTACTTATATTTAATTTTTTTTGTCTGTATTCTTGTACTAGAAAGTGAGTTCTATGAGGGTTGGGATTTTGGTCTAATTTATTCATAACTATATCCCAGAGCCTATATTACTGCCTGGAATATATTTGCTTAAGAATGATGTATTGATTAAAGGAATAGAATATTTACAAAAAAATGTGTAATATGGGCCTAATAATACTTTTGAAGGAATACTAAGATTTAACAACACTTTCTAAACTAATGGCCAATTAATTTTGCACATCTTGAAAAAAACTCATACTGGATTCTTTGAACAGAAAAAGAAAAAAAACTGGTCATGTTTAAGCTGAAATATCTGTTAAAATTTACATATTAATAAGATCATTAATAAGATCATACACATTAATAAGATCATCATGAAAATGCAGCCACATTTAGAATGAAGGGAAACAATTATAAAAGTGAGCATTAAATTTAGTGAAAGCAAAACAAATACTTTTGGTCTCCTTTTGTGGAACGGTCAGATTCACAGACAAAATGAACCCATGAGACACTTCTGGATTGTGCAGAATTTCAGATTTTCATACACAAAGTTGGTTTTAGGCAGCTTCCAGATTGCCCCAAGGGGTAAAAAGAACAAAAGATCATATTAAATTATTTTGTATTAGCAACATTGCTTTAATAAAGATAAGACATTTCATTAAATGAAATAAATGCAATGCACAATATGAGTATATGCACAGATAAACGTACACATATATTGATACAACATTGGCAGTTGTTCTAACAGTGACAAGGAAGGTTTGATTTTGCAGAAAAAGTCTGCATTATTTGCAGTTTCAGCCTTGAAAATCTTTTAAACAATTTGCCAAGTATTAATTTTGGTCTTGGTATGTGCTAGAAATATTTATCATAACCAATTATTAAAAATTGCTTACTTTGTGGTTTCAGTTTTGAAAAAGTTTTAAAAAATTTTCTTTTATTACCCTGAGTTGCTGTTGTCAGACCAGGTATATACTGCGCATTTCTTTGTTCTCTCAACCAATTACTTCCCTGAGCATTTTTACCTTTTGCTTTCTTTCCATATTCCTTACCGTGTTGTGCTACTGAACAATTTACGTATAATACAATCATAAACTAAAAGATATTACAAATATTAATAGTTTCCCTTCAAATTTTATATTTGCCAACAAATTATAGTCTTACAAATAAGAATTCGTATCAGAGCCCTTCATCTCCAATACTGAACACTTCTCCTAAGTCACCTACTAAACGTGTGCAGTTCTCACCCACACAACATTTACAGTCACTTTGATGTTGAAGTAAAAACATTTGCATGACCAGTTACAAGTTCTATCACTGAATCATGAGTAATTATTGCCAACGCTATCAACTAACGTGCTTTCTACAGAGGCTGATATGATTTCTTCAAATGAGCACAGGACTGTACCACAATAGCCTCTCCCACATTTATAAGGACGTAAATGGCATTGTGTTTGACTTTTTACAAATCTGTTGTTTTGCCATCTTTTGGTCTTCCAGAGATTTCTACTAGGAATCCTTAAGGTACTTTACAAAATTAAAAATGAGAGAGAGAGAGCAAAAGAAAAAAAAAAAAAGAGAGCCTGATTCTTTCCTAGACCACTCTTATTATCTAAAATACTAAGCACCTGACTTTATTCATAGCATGAAAACAGATATTTTGTTTACCACATGAACTCACATAACCTGTCAAACTAATGGCTGTCACTAATTGTGCTTTTTTTTTTTTTTAAACTGAGTTGCTACTACTGTAACATCAGACAGCTTGGTTTCCTTTATAATTAGGGCTGTTCAGATCAATCTGATAGTTTCTTGAATCTTGAATTTGTTGACAGGCCTATTTAAAATTATGTGAGCCATTTTTGCTGTGATATGTTATATTTATTGTAAGTGCATTTTTTATTTATTATATTTTCATTTTTCTAACCTTAATCATTTAATCAATAACACTGTAACTTTTATTTCAAAGTATATTTAATAATTTTCAAACTAAAGATAGTTAAAAAGTGTTTTATGGCAACACAAACAAGCTGTTATTCAGTACAGCAAATTACAGTATGATTAAAAACACATGGCTAGGGTTTAGGAAATTTGGGTCATAATTATTTCATTGTATTTTAGTGCTATGATGAGCTATGTGGTTGTTGGTAAGATTCCCTAGAACTTATTCATTTTTAAAATGGTCAGGGGGCACCTGGGTGGTACAGTCAGTTAAGTGTCCGACTCTTGGTTTTGGCTCAGGTCATGATTTCATGGGTCATGGGATCGAGCCTCGTGTCCGGCTCCACACTCAGTGGGCAGTCTACTTGAAGATTCTCTCTCCATCTCCCTCTGCCCCTCCAGCTTGTGCTCTCTCTACCTCTCTCTTTCTCTAAAATAAATAAATAAATCTTTAAAAAAATAAATAAAATGGTCAGAATAAATTCAAAGGGTCTCAAAATTCTATGACTCCACAAATACTTCAAATATTTTGTCTTCAGTATAACAAAAGTCATATGCGCAATGCAGGGGTTATATTTAAAACATTTAATAATAGAATGGCATTTACCTATCAGAACTGTATTTGCAGAAACAAGTACAACCCTATAAGAATATTTTTGCTTAATATGGAAGAAATGCCTATATGGCAGAATAAACAAAATGACTGACTGAAGAGAAACAGTAAATATCTATGCCCAAAATAGTAGATATTCCTCAAGTTCCTAAGAAGTTTTCACCAGGTGGGTTCTAAAGTCTACTCAGTTCAGAAGAATCACTTCACTGACTAGTTTCTAGACCCAGGACTATTTTGTGTAGAATGAGATTAGGATAGCCTAGAGCCTTCCTTAATGGCTAATTAACTTAATTTGTGAAATACTGTTGGTAATCAACATATATGAAATCAGAGAGCAGAAAAGTGACTTGCTAATGTGGTCCTTTGACCAATAGTAAGAGCATCACCTGTCAATGTGTTGGAAATGCAAATTCTCAACTTCTCTCTCTCTAAAATAAATAAATTAACCTTTAAAAAAGGGGAGGGCTCCTAGGTGACTTAGTCAGTTAAGCATCCTACTCTTTGTTTCGGCTCAGGTCATAATCTCAGGGTCCTGAGACAGAGCCAGGTGTAGGGCTCTGCGCTCAGATAGGAGTCTGCTTGAGGTTCTCTCTCTTTCCCCCTGCCCTCCCACCCCCCTCAAATAAATAAAATAATCTTAAAAAAAAAAAAAAAAAGAAACGCAAATTCTCAAATCTCATCCCACACTTACTAAAATCAGAAATTTGGGGGGATAAAGCGGGGAAGGTGGCCAACATGATCTCCAGGGGATTCTAATAAATACTAAATTTAAAGAATTATTGGCTTAGATTATCACAGGGGGCTGGCATTATGAATAATGAAGAAGGCAGCTGCTTAGATAGTATATTTCAGATATATTTGGCCTGATTCATCACAAGTGTTAAAGATTAGAAAATAAAGCTTAGGGAATTTGTGGTCACTCAGCAACCAAGATGTGAACCAGGTGAATGCAGATCTCCCTTAAACAGTTCAAATGTGTAACCATTATTCTTCCCATTAAAAAGCACATTAAATATTAAATGGTAAAATAATTCTTGATTCAACAACTGAAATCTTGGTTTTGAATTTATATACAGTTTTAAAGGTGCTGACCCATAGGCGCTTTTAAATTCCTTAAAAAAAAAACAAAACAGAAACAGGGCGCCTGGGTGGCTCAGTCGTTGGGCCTCTGCCTTCGGCTCAGGTCATAAACCCAGGGTCCTGGGATCGAGTCCCGCATCGGGCTCCCTGCTCCGCGGGAAGCCTGCTTCTCCCTCTCCCACTCCCCCTGCTTGTGTTCCTGCTCTCGCTATCTCTCTGTCAAATAAATAAAATCTTTAAAAAAAAAAACAGAAACATATAATTACCAGTTAAGAATATGAAACAATATGGGTACCTGGGTGGCTCAGTCGGTTGTCTGCCTTCAGCTCAGGACATGATCCCAGGGTCTTAGGATGGAGTCCTGCATTGGGCTCCCTGCTCAGTGGGGAGTCTTCTTCTCCCTCTCCCTCTGCCCCTCCCCGGCTTGTGCTCTCTCTTGCTTGCTCCCTCTCTCAAATAAATAAATAAAATTTTTTAAAAAAAAGTATAAACCAATATATAGCATAGTTCTAAAAGAAGTATTTTACTAACTGGCAGTATTTACAAAGCTATGCTTGTTAAACTTTAATCAATCATCTGGGATATCTTTTAAAATACAGATGTTGAAGAGTAACTAGGTGCCTCAGTTGGTTAAGTGATCCACTCTTAACTTCAGCTCGTCGTGATCTCAGGGTTGTTAGATCTAGCCCTGAACTGAGCTCCTTGCTCAGTGCAGTCTACTTGGGTTTCTTTCTCCCTTTCCCTCTTTCTGCCCCTCCCCCCTACTTGTGCTCTCTAAATAAATAAATAAATGAAATCTTTAAAAAAAAAAAAATAAATAATGATGTTGAATCATTAGGCCTAGAGCGAAGTCTAGAATCTGCATTTCTAACAAGCTTCTAAAACATGCCCCTGCTGTTGTTCCATGGGCCTTACTTTGTGTAGCAAGGGCATGGAGTTGAAGAGGACAAACTCTGGAGTCAGATTGGAACCACCAGCTACCACTTATAATCATTTGAGTTTGAGCAATTTAGTAAGTCCTTCTGGGCCCCACCTGTAAAATGGGGATAGGAATAGTGCCTACCTTTTAATGGTTGGCAGATTAAATGAGTTAATATATACAAAATGCTTAATATACATAATAAGTACATAATAATTTTTAGCTTTTAGTATTTAGACCAAAAATTTACCTATCACTACCAAATGAATCATTGTTAAGCATGATTTTAAGGGATTAATTCATATAAAGTAACACATAAATAATGTATTTGAAGCCACAAATCCTACAGAAAAAAGTAAATAATTTTTAAATTAATAGAATAAAAAAAGTTTTCTTCCTTATGAAATACTGTTTGGCTCCTAGCTCAAATTACATATTTTTAGTGCTTACATATTCCTCCATCAATGATAATGTCAATAATTTCTGTCTAAGCCCCTTTTTTTTCCTGATAGTCTTTTTCTTTTTTTCTTTAATTCCATCTCATTAGTTATAGCCAATGTCCACTTGGGGCACTTTAAATAATTTCTTGTCCTGAAGACAGAAAATTAAATTATGGACTATTAAATACACGTAACTAATTAGTCTATTGATTAATTTCATATTTAGTTGAGATAAGAAATCCTGAATCATACCTAACTTCGGGGATTTATGGTTGGACATTCTCCTAATTTCTTAAATAGAAAAATGATTACTATTATATTTTATGAGCCTTTTAATCATGTAAGTGGTCAAATTGGAAATTAAAGTTGGAAGTTAGGGATTTGCCAGATGACCAACTGCTTACCATTAGATTTTAACCTCTATCAAAAAGTTGGATAAAAACGTAAAAAATCATTACTGACTGCTCCAAATAACTAACTCGAATTTTCATATTAAAAGGATAGTTGTTTATTTCTTTCTTTAAATATATGTAGGAGCAGGAGTCCTTAAAGATTTCATCACTTCACCCAACATGTGTGGTCACTTGGGAGTCCTTTAGGTATATAATCATTATATTAATGGAATAACTTAAGGCAAAAAGTTCATCAAAGAGTAACTATATATTTGGGTGTCTGGAGCCAGAGAAGATTAAAAAAAAAAAAAAAAGAAAGCCAAAATATTTCATAGAATTTTCCCTTCCTTCCTTCCTTCCTTCCTTCCTTCCTTCCTTCCTTCCTTTTCCTTAAAAAATAAGAGTTCCAACCATGGAAATAAAGAATAATGTAGTGAGAGTTTATTTTGTAATTAATATGCATGGGAATTTACACAGTTAATTTACATTCACATTTACAGGAATTACCTCTAACCTACATATTGACAGAAGAGGCTCTTTAATTTTATGAGTCCAAGGAACCTATCTAAGTGCCTAATTTTTTTCTCCATTGCCTTTAATTAAAATAACTCCAGGATCATCTACTTGATAATTTGGATAATTTTTTTAACAGGAAGCAAGTTCGCTCACTGAACACATTTGCTAAGCTTGCCTAACGACAACTTTATATTCATGAAAATTAAAATGAGCACATTCTCAGCGGGCAATAGGCCCACTCACAGGGAGTCAGAACAGCTGCCTGTCTGCCTTGTCCTTGGGTAAACCAGAGAGCTGTGGGGCTTTGGGTAAGTCATCTAACCATCTAGCCCTAGTTTTCACATCTGAAAAATAAGAGACTGAGCTAATCTCCAAGATGCTACCAAGCTGAAATTTTAGGGATTCTCCTGGAGATTATTTTAATAGCTCTCAGTGTCCATAAAGATGTAATTCTCAACTATGGAGTTTTTTTTGGAAAAACATGTGTCATTACCTGTCTCTAATATATTAAAATATTTAACATTTACTGGGCAATATCCTCCCCCCAAATTGTAAAAGATGATTTCAGTAAGTCTTTTCCCTCCTTCTAGAAACCTAGAGAAGTTTCACTAGGAATAAGCACAAAGCTACAGCCTGCCCCAGTAAGAGACTGTGAGACTTACATTTTTTTTTTTTAATATTATTTATTTGAGAGGGAGCTAGCATGGGGGCTGGGGGGAGAGGCAGGGGGACAGGGAGAGAGAGTCCTAAGCTGACTCCGCTGAGCTCGGAGCCCAACCTGGGGCTTGATATCACCAAACTGAGCTGAAACCAAGATTTGGACACTTAACCGATTGAGCCACCCAGATGACCCCAGACTTACATGTTTAAAATTTTTATTTTCTCAGATCTACTATGGCATCCGTTCTCATGGTTACTATATATCTGTATCTATGATGACAATGATATTACAGATTTCCTGTTTACCAGATTCTGCCTTCCTTCTGTCTTCCTCCATCTGTCCTTTCTTCCCTCCCTCTCTTCTCTCCTTCCTTTTTTCCTCCTCCCTCCCTCTTTCCCTCCCTCCCTTCCTTCCTTCTTTCTTTCTGTCCTACATTTGGGCAAGACTCTGAGCTTGATATTTTCATGGACAGAACAACCCCATGGGAAAGACAGGAATTAATAAATAAATACAATAATAGACACTGCAATTTCATATTACAGTTGCATGCAAGTCTCATGAGAGTAGAGTAGGGAGGAAACAATTTTGATTGGCTGGAAAGTAGGGAGGCCTCCAGAATCCTTACAGAAGTTTATCTTAGTCCTATAGAATAACCAGACTGAGTCAACTGGGGCTGCCATAAGATACCATACTAGGTGATCAAAATAGTAGCAATTTATTTTCTCACAGTTCCAGAGGCTGGGAAGTCCAAGATCACTGTATTAGCAAGGAAGGTATTATTCTGAGGTCTCTTCTCTTGACTTGTAGGTGGCTGTCATCTTGCTGTATGCTTTGCTGTCTCTTCATAAGAACACTAATCCTGTCCAATCAGGGCCCCACCCTTATAACCTCATTTAACCTTAATTACCTCCTCATAGGTCCCATATGCAAATACAGTCACATTGGGGATTAGGGTTTCAACAAATGAATTTGGGAGGACACAAACATTCAGTCCATAGCCCCAGTGAAGAAGAAAATGAATTTTGTATCAGTTTTATGTGACTGACAAGGGGTGACGGCTCTACGTTCTGGGTAATGCAAACAGTTCAGTACAACTAGGGTACAGGTCGTACTTCTGGAAGTGTCAGGAAAAAATCAGGAAAGGTAAAGACTGGCCTGAAATACCCTTCTAAGCACACTGGCATCCTGCACTAGGGAAGCACGAAATAGACTATGTGATGATGCTCAGCAAAGACTACCAGCAAATTTCAGTCTAGTCCACATCCTCTCTCTACCAACCAGTTAAAAGGCTTTCCGACTTGATGTGTTCCACGTTTTGTTAACAATACACTGGGAGCTAGAGTTTTAGCAAAACCCAAAATGTAACTATTTATTATGTATTGAGTTTTTTTTTTTTTTTCTGAAAGAAACCTGCCTTAAAAACTGTATTGCCATAAATTTTCATTTATCTAGCAAGGTTTTATGTAATACAGTGGACGTAATCGACAAGTGAAATGCAATGACACTTTTTCTCATTTCCAATCCATAATGAACACATGAGAGATGAGCTCTTCCTCTTTGTTGTACTACAATGTACCATTTCGTCAAATTCTTATCATTACTGGTGAGTCTTTAATTTTACTGTAGGTTTTTGAAAGCCT
This sequence comes from Halichoerus grypus, assembly GCF_964656455.1. Taxonomy (NCBI): domain Eukaryota; kingdom Metazoa; phylum Chordata; class Mammalia; order Carnivora; family Phocidae; genus Halichoerus; species Halichoerus grypus. Next base: position 129,462,702 of record NC_135716.1, on the reverse strand, counting down.
TGTGCATACCACAAGAGTTCCTTAAAATGAGAGACTCAAATGTTAAAGCAAAAACTAAAACATTTTAGGGTTATGAGTGTAACCATTTCACATTATATATCTTCTTAGTAAACTTTGTCTTTGGCTTCTGACTCTAAATTTTGTGAAGAAAATATTTGCAATTCATATTCACACTCGCAGGTTGTTTACAAAGGTGTAAAGGGAAGATTATTCTGTAGCCATTATGTATTTGTGGTGTCAGGGGCTTATTATTCCAAATGTAAACTATATTTATATATCAAAACCTCATGAGATATGAGAACATTCTAACACTGCATTATACTGGCAATATACTTTGCTGCCTAGAAAGATGTTTGTAAAACAGCGAGGCTCACTTAAGCCATTACTTATAAATCAGTATTTTACTAAAACCACAGCTTGGTTAGATCAAGTTTATCAATCTTGTCACTAAATATTCTCAACTTAATGTTCTGATTTCTTAATGAGCTCCTTGCAATAGAAAAGGTTAGATAATTAGCATGCTGTTGTTCAACCAGCATAAATTCTAGCATTTCTAGGAAGATAAATATCTAGCTTCAAAATAGAAAGGAAATCAGAGAAGCGATTAATTCATCTTTTTTTAAAGAAGTGAACAATGTAACAACTTTTGTAGAATTTTGTGTCTTAAAAGTCAGTAACAATAAGGCATCTAAGTATAAAGATTTGTACTTCTTTCCTCCTGTTTTCCATACTATTTAATAATTAATAGGGTCCCTTCTCACTTAAATAAAAGATCAGATATGGCCTTATATAATTTAAAATAGTGTCAGTCCGATACTCTTCTGGTGCTTAATGATAGAGGAAACTGACTGAAACTGAAAAATAAGCTCACAAATCCATAATTGCAAAGGATGGAAAGGGTTATGAAGGGAAGTATCAGAGTTATGTTATAAAAGAAAATAGTGAGAGGGCACTAATTTATATTTGGTGAGGATTGTGGAGGAGTCTAGGATTTCAGGGATTAATAGGAATTAGCTAGGGAAAGAGTGGGAAAGGGTATGCCGGACAGAAGGAATAATTTGTGCAAAGGCCCTGAGCTGAGTCAGAAATGAGATTCCTGCTCTTTCTATCTCAATGAAACATTTAATGAGTACAGATGCTTCACATAGGCAGTAAGTTTTCATAATGTGAATTGGCAGTAACTGGACTGATTAATTATGAAGCTCAATTTTCATTATGAAAGCATGTTGTGACCCTCATCTACAACAACTAAAAGCCCTAGACAATATTTATTAGGCTGGCATCACAATTATTCTGTCTGGATGGTTTGTTGTTTGTTTATCGGTGATATGAATTTTAAGAAAAGAGGGACTGGTATGATGCTGTTGCCACAGTGAGAAAGAAAGAAAGGCCATTACCCTTGAGCAAAAGCCAAATCGAATCAAAGGCTGACTTTTCTCAATGATAATTAAGTTGTCCAGCTCTACATTTATAGCTACAGAATACTTTATTTCTGAAATTGTTCCAGAAAAAAAAAAAAATAGTTTGCTATTGAAACTCTGAAATTCACTGGCTGTTTTCTAATCCCATTTTCCTCATTTAAGAAAAATTGTTTCTGAAACTAATTTTAATAACCCATTTTTTTTTAAACACAAGTGTATGCATTTAGTATTGGCACTCAATCTTGGAGCTGAACTCTGACACAGATAACTCAGCACTCTAGTATGAGTGCCTCACAAACTCAATGCTTCCTCCTAGCTGAATCTGAACCTTTCTTCCAAAATATCTACCCTATGAGCATTGTGTATGTTGTTTTAGTTAAGAGTCTGGCACTCACTCCAGGTACTTAGTTATCTGATTATTTTAGCCTCTGTTCCTTGGACTGTTACCAGCCCTTCTCTTAGTTCTTTTTCTTCTTGTCCTAGCAAAAACAAAGATAGTTCTCCCTCAGCCTTCATATACATATAACACACAGACACTAAGAAATTAACCCTAGGAACTACTTTTCTTAATACAGAATTCTGTACCTATCACCCAGGTTTCTGCCCCCTACTTTCACCCCCACTTTCACCACAGATCCGTTTCCATGAAATGGCTCCATAATCATTCAAACTCACTGTATTCAAGTAATATTCTCAGTACTTCACATTATTAAAAGCGATAATGGGCTTCTTCTAAAAAGGATTTAGTATTATTATTTTTTTCCTCTGAGTATGCCTAAACATTGAAGAATTAAGAAACCAACAAAGCATACAGCCCAATTATTCCATACTAATGTCTCCATAGAAATTACTCATCTCATCAATTATAACTTTGAAGGGTACCAATGTTTAAAGAAAGCTAATGTTAGAAAAGATATCAATATTATCAGGGAATATAAACATTTATAATCATATAAAGTGGAATAAAAGTGATTTAAGTAAACTGAGGAAATAGGCAAAACATTGGATTTATAGGCCTTAAAAATATAATAATTCACAAAGGTAAACAGCTAATGCATCGCAACTCCAAAAGGTCATTTATGAGCATCATGTAATTTCATCTGGTGCATTATCCTTTTAATATAGCAAATCCCAGTATTCTGCCAACCATGAGAATATACAAAAAAAATTATTCTACCTATGGCAATGCCTAAAAGCTAAAAAGTACAATTTAAAAATAATGAAATAGTATTATCTGGTATGAAGATGAAATGCATAACATCTAATTTTTCAAGCTTGCCTTTTTATATTATCTACATAAATCTCCATTAAAATTCACATTTCAGAATACATACATAGATTAATGGTGATTTTGGATTAAAATACGACATCAAATAATTTATTAATAATTCATATTTATTCTGCCCTCAAGCACAAACATTACTTTGGAAATCTAAAAGAAAACCTATTATCAGTCATACTTTCTTCCTTACTTTGTCAATAATTTCCTGTTTGGTATTTTTTCAGGCAAAATTATACTATTTGTAAGAGTGTATATCTTTTACTGTAAGAACCAATCAAAGATTTAGGAACGCTTCTGCTAATTGATTAGTATGGTAAATTTCCCTTGAATGCTTTATATTAAGGAATGAATCCCCTATCCCCTACTTACCCTTTGCAATAAAAATCCCTGTTTAGATCAAGTCCTATTTTTTTGTGAGTGCCAGGTTCATCATACTAGTTACATTTCTCAAAAACAAAGCACATCCTTCCCATTGACTTTATACTATGTTTTTTTTGTTTGGGTTTTTGGGTTGTTTGTTTGTTTTTAGAATTTTAAAAGAAACTATTAGTTACTTTATGTAATTATTTCAATTCGTTCTTAAACAAGTATTTGATAGGTTGAAAAAATTTGGGTATCCACAAATTCCAAAACTGCTGCAATTTTGATAGCAAGTCTTAACCCAAGCCAATCTCTGGTTATGAATGCCTATTAGGGTTTATTTGTAATGAAAACAGAACTGCTCTCCTTTCTTTCTAAATTGGCCAGTGCAATGTCTATTTCCAATTCTCCCTTCCACCTCTTACCTCTGCTTCCCCTGCTCCCACATTTAATAACTAAAATAATGGATTAGAAATTTCTTTTTCTCTAAGCTGTGATCTAAAGTATGCGTTTCTTAAAGTATGACTAAGCATCTTGCTAAGACTTTCACAAGGCCTCAAACCCAGTTCGTAGTACTTTCTTCTCTCTGTGGATCACATTTCTTTACACTTCAAATACTAGTCTTATATGATCAATTTTCCAATTAAGCTTGAAAAAACACCAAATAATTAGAAATGATGTTTGATGTTTCAAGGTGAACCTGAACTTCATTTCATTTTAAATGTTCTTAAAAAAGCAAATGCTTCATTTATTCCAGTCCTTGGTTTATGGAGACCCCAGACCTTGAGTAAACAGAAACTGAGCAGATAAGATAATAAAGCAAAGGATTATTTCAAATTATTTCACTATATAAAAAACCCTTAATATGAAATCTAGCTATATGAATAATCAGATGAATTAATTGGACAAGTCGGTGAAATTTGGTTTGACTCATTTAAAAGTTAGCTGTCAAATTTTGCCCAACTTTCTTTTATTTTCACATTAAAAGGAGTAGAAAATATAACCTAATATAACATTCCATATTAAAATACAGTTTTTAATATAGATCAAAAACTCAATCACTAAATAACCTATTAATTACATTTTCTGACATTTTTACAGCCTTAATTCTTTTAGGAAAATACATTCATATGTAAAAGTTGTATCTTCAAAAAGTCCATAATTCAGTAGTCACCCATTATCCATGGGGGATACATTCCAAGACCCCCAGCAGGTGCCTGAAACTGCAGACAGGACCAAACCTTATATATACTACATTTTTCCAAAATACACATACCTATAATAAAATTTAGTTTATAAATTACAACAGGAAGAGACTAACAACAATTGTAACAAATTACTATAATAAAAGCTATATGAACGTGGTCAATATATGAGTGCTAACTATTAAACTATCCAGATTATTTAACAATGTAGATTGTCAAAGGAAGAACATAAAGCTTTCTCTGTCCCCTGTCCCATTATTTTCTTCTATGGCACAGATCTCTGATGCTTCCAGGGTCCAGTTTAACCCATCAATTTCCCTTTTCAAAGGGGTCTTAAATGGTTTAATAGAAAAAAGGAGGTCAACTGGGCCTTGACTGAGTTAAAAAATTTTAACCACTGAAGAGAATTGTGTACTATTTCTACCCCCAAAATTTCTCCATTTCATGCTTTACAAAAGGCCTGGAAAGTGGGAAGAATCTTATATACTGGTCCAGAGAATAACCGGGGTTTCAGACAATTTCACTAGGACTAGAGAATGCCTTGTCTGAAAGGGTCATGAAACTGAACAAGCTACTTTACACTGAATAGTGACCTCATGAGTTGACTCATTCTTAGTCCTGGCTTAAAAACTGATTGTATTCCTTCATCAGTATTTGTCTGTGTTGTAGGGTCAAATGTGACTTGACTTCCAGAGTTTAAATACTGCTGCAGACAACGGTCTTGTAAAATGGTAGACTAATCCATCTTTTAACAAGAAGAACAAAAATGTGGAATACTTGACTTCAAAAAATCTATCTATGACCATGACACATCAAACAACTATGTAGACCTGGATTGGTCATGTCCTGGGACCATAATGGTTTATTGTCCATTTTAGGCTGAAGAATGACCAAAAAGAAAAAAAGGGAACTGAAACAATATAATCCACTGTGCCTGTGGGAAACACTGTTAGAATCAGTCATACTCTTCTGCCTTATGTTGAACAATACAGAGAACAGTCCTACTGTTCTTTCCTTCTGCTAAATATTGGTGCCACTTTAAAGAATCATAGGTTCTAGCTCTATACTTATTTCTAATAGATGAAACAGACTGCTCATTAAGAATTACTTCAAGACTCTTCTTTCCGTGCCTATCAATCTAAAGTCACTAACTTCATAATTCTGCTCAATCCCAACCAATTATTTACATTGCAAGACCTACCTTGAAGTCACCCACTCCAGACACTAAAACCTTAAATAATCCTTTTTGATTTTCCTCTTTGGAGTATCTACTAAGAATCTATGGGAGCAATGTTCTCCTTTACTAAACTAAATCTAATTATCTCAGCATTGATTGATCAGCAAGTTTTTCTAGTAGCTTTTGGGAAGTCTACAATAACATCTAATAATAACAGATAAATTGCAAGTGAACAGAATTATATCAGAAGCTTTATTCTGATTGTGGCTCATTACAACAAGTCACAGGATAATTCTTCTTTTCCTTCTCCTCCTCCTCCTTTTTTTTTTCTTCTCTTCCAACCTAACATGTAACCTTTTATTAGGGCTATATAATTTTCTCCAAACTTTACACTTGTGTTAAAATTCAGCTTCTGTGGGTGAAGTGGCACTTTCCCTTAGAAGTACACAACAAAAAATAAAAAATAAAACTAAATAAAATGAAAACCCCCTGAATTTGATCAAGCTTACTAAAGGATTTCACTTTCAAACTAGCAGTAATGTAAGACTTGGAATTTAATCTTAAAATTCTTTTCAAGTCTTTTAAGTTCTTATTCATCTCAGTAATGTTACTTTTATTTTAAAAATATATTATTTTTATTAGAATTTATTCTGAACTAGAAAATTCACATTTATTACAGGATATCCTTAATTTTATTTTCAATTTTGTGTTTTAAAGTTTCACAGGCTAATTTTCAGGAATTTAGGACTATTTTGAATAGTGAACTTTCATAGTATTTTCTGCTCCCTGTTATTTCTCACTCTGACAGATTTTAAAATTCCTTCGTTATGCATAAGAGTGAAAATGATTTTATTTCACATAATAATTGTTTCCCCTAACTCAGCATACATTGATTATATAGTTTAGTGTATTTTATTTCTTAAATATGGATGAGGCACTAAAAAAACTATGTCCTGTTCACTACTTAGAAATTGCAAATTTTGGAGACTGTAATTTTTGTTTTCCTTCTTAGAAAATGGAAAATGAAAAAGAGAAATTGTTTCAAGAAAATAAATTAACATATTTGTAAACAGACAGTAGCCTTAAGCCTGGTGACTTCCTAGCTGGATGATATAAAAATATAAAATGAAAAAAACTCTTTACACTCATGAATTTTCTTCTTTAGGGATACACATTAAATGACTTACCATTCACACTAAGCCTGTTAAGTAAACTTTGTAAAAACTTTTCTCCTCACAGGGCTAATATTTTATTTATTTTGTACAGTGATTTGGCCCTTCATGTTATAACTTTGATTTCTCACCAATTTAATTCTTGCTGATATGATTAGCATCTAAACTGTTTTATAGATGATAAAATAAAACTTGGATATTATCTTTTTTATAAGATGTATTTTTTATTTTTTTTTAAGATTTTATTTATTTATTTGACAGACAGAGAGACAGCAAGAGAGGGAACACAAGCAGGGGGAGGGGCAGAGGGAGAGGCAGAAGCAGGCTCCCAGTTCAGCAAGGAGCTCATTGTAGGGCTCCATCCCAGGACCCTGGGATCACGACCTGAGCCAAAGGCAGACGCTTAACAACTGAGCCACCCAGGTGCCCCAAGATTTATTTTTTTAAGTGATCTCTACACTCAACATGGGGCTCGAACTCACAACCCCAAGATCAAGAGTCTCATGCTCTTCCGACTAAGCTAGCCAGGCATCCTTAGATGTTATTTTTTATATGATACATGCAAATTTATTTTTGCCTTCTGTAAATAGTTCACAAAATAACTTTAGTTTGCTATAATTTTTTCTGATGTAACTTTAAATAAAAATTCAAACATTTTTTAGACATAACACTCTATAGAATTGGATCCTAAGTATCAAATGTTCTTATATATCATACTAGTTGACCATTTAAATAAAAATAAAGCAGCAATAATGATCTTGGCATTGCCAACATGATATTTAAATACTGTGATACTAAAAATAAAATGATTTCATTTTATTCTAAGGGCTACGATAACTCTTTAAAATACAGTTAAGGGGCGCCTGGGTGGCTCAGTTGGTTGGGCGACTGCCTTCAGCTCAGGTCATGATCCTGGAGTCCCTGGATCGAGTCCCACATCGGGCTCCCTGCTCGGCAGGGAGTCTGCTTCTCCCTCTGACCCTCCCCCCTCTCATGTGCTCTCTCTCATTCTCTCTCTCTCAAATAAATAAATAAAATCTTTAAAAAATAAAAATAAAAAAAAATAATAAAATACAGTTAAATGTTCTGTCTGAATGATTTTCTATTTCTAAGGAATAAAGAGACAAAAGTGGAACTGTAGTTATCACCAAGGGCCCAAATGCATAACTAGAAACAAAATCAATACTTAATTTTAAAACATCCACAAGGAAACTTTTAGAAATATAACATAAACTTTCTCTACTAGTCCCTGAAGAGAAAACCACATATATGGAGAACCTTGCTTTTACTTAAAATTGATTTTATCTGATTTCAATACTCCCTCCTTTTTAATTACTACAATCACCCAAAACCATTAACTCATTATATCTTTGCTCATAAAAAGAAGTCAGCACAAGAACTTGTTAACCACATATTCATCCAGTGTATTACAGAGCTCAAAGTTTTGGTGCCTTTCTAGAACCTAATGACTTTAGTACATAGTTAAACTTGACTTAACTGTGTTTTGATAGGAATTGCATTAAATGTGTAAATTGCTCTAGGTAGCATTGACATCTTCACAATATTTGTTCTTCCAATCCATGAGCATGGAATATTTTTCCATTTCTTTGTGTCTTCCTCAATTTCTTTCATGAGTATTTTATAATTTTCTGAGTACAGATTCTCTGCCTCTTTGGTTAGATTTATTCCTAGGTATCTTATGGTTTTGGGTGCAATTGTAAATGGGATCAACTCTTTAATTTCTCATTCTTCTGACTTGTTGTTGGTATATAGGAATGCCACTGATTTCTGTGCATTGATTTTATATCCTGCCACTTTACTGAATTCCTGTATGAGTTCTAGCAGTTTTGGGGTGAAGTCTTTTGGGCTTTCCACATAAAGTATCATATCATCTGTAGAGTGAGAGTTTGACTTCTTCTTTGCCGATTCGGATGTCTTTTATTTCTTTTTGTTGTCTGATTGCTGTGGCTAGGACTTCTAGTACTATGTTGAATAGCAGTGGTGATAGTGGACATCCCTGCCATGTTCCTTAGGGGAAAAGCTCTCAGTTTTTCCCCATTGAGAATGATATTCACTGTGGGTTTTTCATAGATGGCTTTTATGATAATGAGGTATGTACCCTCTAGCCCTATACTCTGAAGAGTTTTGATCAAGAAAGGATGCTGTACTTTGTCAAATGCTTTTTCTTGCATCTATTGAGAGGATCATATGGTTCTTGTTCTTTCTTTTATTAATGTATTGTATCACATTGATTCATTTGTGGATGTTGAACCAACCTTGCAGCCCAGGAATAAATCCCACTTAGTCGTGGTGAAAAACCCTTTTAATGTACTTTTGGATCCTATTGGCTAGTATTTTGGTCAGAATTTTTGCATCCATGTTCATCAGGAATATTGGTCTATAATTCCCCTTTTTGATGGGGTCTTCGTCTGGTTTTGGGATCAAGATAATGGTGGCCTCATAAAACAAGTTTGGAAGTTTTCCTTCCATTTCTATTTTTTGGAACAGTTTCAGAAGAACAGGTATTAATTCTTCTTTAAATGTTTGGTAGAATTCCCCTGGGAAGCCATCTGGCCCTGGGCTCTTGTTTGTTGGGAGACTTTTGATGACTGCTTCAATTTCCTTAGTGGTTATAGGTCTGTTCAGGTTTTCTATTTCTTCCTGGTTCAGTTTTGGTAGTTTATACATCTCTAGGAAATACCATCAACTTTTTTCAAAGAAATTGAACAAATAATCCTAAAATTCGTATGGAACCAGAAAAGACCCCAAATAGCCAGAGGAATGTTGAAAAAGAAAAGCAAAGCTGGTGGCATCACAATTCCGGACTTCAAGCTCTGTTACAAAGCTGTAATCATCATGACAGGATGGTACTGGCACAAAAACAGACACATAGATCAATGGAACAGAATAGAGCCCAGAAATGGACCCTCAACTCTATGGTCAACTAATCTTTGACAAAGCAGGAAAGAATGTCCAATGGAAAAAAGACAGTCTCTTCAACAAATGGTGTTGGGAAAATTGGACAGCCACATGCAGAAGAATGAAACTGGACCATTTCCTTACACCACACACAAAAATAGACTCCAAATGGTTGAAAGACCTAAACGTGAGACAGGAGTCCATCAAAATCCTAAAGGAGAACACAGGCAGCAACCTCTTCGACCTCAGCTGCAGCAACTTCTTCCTAGAAACATCGCCAAAGGCAAGGGAAGCAAGGGCAAAAATGAACTATTGGGACTTCATCAAGATAAAAAAGCTTCTGCACAGCAAAAGAAACAGTCAACAAAACCAAAAGACAACCGACAGAATGGGAGAAGATATTTGCAAATGACATATCAGATAAAGGGCTAGTATCCAAAATCTATAAAGAACTTATCAAACTCAACACCCAAAGAACAAAGAATCCAATCAAGAAATGGGCAGAAGACATGAACAGACATTTTTCCAAAGACATCCAAATGGCCAACAGACACATGAAAAAGTGCTCAACATCACTCAGCATCAGGGAAATCCAAATAAAAACCTTAATGAGATACCACCTCACACCAGTCAGAATGGCTAAAATTAACAAATCAGGAAATGACAGATGTTGGTGGGGATGCGGAGAAAGGGGAACCCTCCTACACTGTTGGTGGGAATGCAAGCTGGTGCAGCCCCTCTGGAAAACAGTATGGAGGTTCCTCAAAAAGTTGAAAATAGAGCTACCCTATGACCTAGCAATTGCACTATTGGGTATTTACCCCAAAGATACAAATACAGGGATCCGAAGGAGTACATGCACCCCGATATTTATAGCAGCAATGTCCACAATAGCCAAACTATCGAAAAAGCCAAGATGTCCATCGACAGATGAATGGATAAAGAAGAGTGGTGTACATATACAATGGAATATTATGCAGCCATCAAAAGGAATGGAATCTTGCCATTTACAACAATGTGGATGGAACTGGAGGGTATTATGCTGAGCAAAATAAGTCAATCAGAGAAAGACTTGTATCATATGATCTCCCAGATATGAGGAATTCTTAATCTCAGGTAACAAACTGACGGTTGCTGGAGTGGTGGGGGGTGGGAGGGATGGGGTGGCTGGGTGATAGACACTGGGGAGGGTATGTGCTATGGTGAGCGCTGTGAATTGTGTAAGAATGTTGAATCACAGATGTGTACCTCTGAAACAAATAATACATTATATGTTAAGTAAAAGAAGAAGAAGAAGAAGATAGTAGGAAGGGAAAAATGAAGGGGGGGGGGAATTGGAGGGGGAGATGAACCATGAGAGACTATGGACTCTGAGAAACAAACTGAGGGTTCTAGAGGGGAGGGGGGTGGGGGGATGGGTTAGCCTGGTGATGGGTATTAAAGAGGGCACATATTGAATGGAGCACTGGGTGTTATATGCAAACAATGAATCATGGAACACTACATCAAAAACTAATGATGTAATGTATGGTGATTAACATAATATAATAAAATAAAATAAATGCCAAAAAAAAAACCCGACTTACTGTAATCACATCAATATCAAGGACAATTTATTGATATGCTCCAGCCGTGGAAGTAGTATGGCCTGATTTCCATCATATACACATATAAAGAATTCTAAATTATCTGTTTATTATTTAGAATTATTTGTTGTGTTTTCACAGGATATGGAATTTCATTTACTGAGGACAAAATGAACTAAGACTAACACACTAAGTTTTGCAGTTATATTCCTATTGTATCCTTTTATTAGTCGGCTCAGGCTGCCACAACAAAATACTACAGAATAAATAACTCAAAGAACAGAATTTACATTTCTCATAGTTCCAGAGCCTATGATCAAGGTACCAAAAAGTACCAGAAGTCCATGATCAAGGTACCAAAAAATTTGGTTTCTGGTGAGAGCTTTCTTCCTGGCTTGCAGATGACCACCTTCTCTCGGTGCCTTCAATGGTCTTTCTCTGTATCCCATATCATTGGGCCAGAGCCCCATTCTCATGACTTAATCCAAAGCTAACTGCCTCCCAAAGGCTCTACTTCCAAATACCATCACACTGGGAAGATAGGGCTTCAATAATGAATTCAGGTTAGAGGCAATTCATTCCATCATAATACTTAAGCACAACTTATGCACTTGACTCTACCTTTCTCTCTCCTCTCCTATAAAGTATCTTAACAAAAATCAGTAGAAGGCATCTGTGTAGTTAAGTTTCAACAATAACAACAATAAACAAAATAAAAACCTAAGATCCATCAAAAGAAAAACTTGTTGCACAATAAACATAGACACTAGAGAATTCCCCATCAGGAAAAGAGGTATCCAGCTGCAATAGTTCTCTCAACATTTATGATAAAATACTTAACATGAAAAAAGCAATTAAAATAATTGTTAAATGGTAAATTTTGAAAGTAATAATTGTATCAAACTAAGCTTGGCACCTTAAAAATTCAAATTAGTAAATCGCTACTCATTCTTCAGGGTAAAGTTTTGAACAAAATAAAATAAGCTCAAGCAGACTGAATTCACCAAAATTCCAGGGTAGTTTTATGGAGAATTTTTCATTTTCAAGAACTAATAAGAAAAGGAAAATATAGATTATTTTTAAAAGGCTCAAAGAGAAAGAGATATACTTAATCCAGAATGATGAACTGCACAACTGAAAGCTTTGTTTCAAATTTTTCTAAAACCAGCAAAGTGCTCACTTCAAACAGAAAAGAACTGGCAATGCTGACTATGGCCACAGTAAGTAAAGAGGTTGAAGGCACTCCTAATGTTGGGATTCATTAAAATAAATGCTATATGTCAAAATTAGAAATAGCTAAATTTTTTACAGTTGGTTTTCATTCTGTTTTTGTATTAATTGAGGTTTAACAACATTAGATTGCTATTTTAAATATAGGTTAGATCTTTACATATGTTTCAATGACCATCTGTCCATCTGTCCATCCTTCATGTCTTATCTATTCCTAAAGCTCACACCTAAACTTCTGTGCTGACTCTGCAACTCTAATAAGCAACATTTGATCCTGACAAAGTCAGGAGGAATAGGTTACCCTAGAGAAAACTACAGACACATTTAGGTTACTCAACAACTCTCAATGAAGTGTGCCTTACAAAGAATGCTGTAGTCAATTCAGGAAAGAAGCATACTTGTAAAAAGTTTTATTAGCATTATGAAAAAAAGTTGTGTAAGTAATATGATGGTTAGATGACATAGCTGGTATTTCAATCGCCCCCCTCCCCATCCAGACAATTCAATTATGCTCTAAAAAATTCAGAAGCCTTATGGTAAAAAGTCTCCATGGTCTTTATGAGTGTGACCTTCACAAAATTAAAATGCTAAATTGAAAAAGTGCCAATTTGCATAAGTATTACAGTCTTGCTATTTTACAAGAAACTCAGCTATAGGCAATATCCTATGCTATAACTGTGACCTTGCACATATAAAATGGGAGAAAATAGCATTTAAGTTCAATGAACTACTCACATTTGGAAGATACTAAAAACAGCCTAAGTCTGTAAACATGGTAGCTATATAACTTTCTGCTAATAGGTTGTAACTGAAAAGCTTTTAAAGTAATAAGGTTTTTGTTAGCTGAATCCTTACCAAAGCAAACTGAAATGTCACATCTCATTATGTAACAAAGAAATAAAATATTATGTACTAATAATACATATGTAAATATATATATGCACATAGATATAATTTCATGTATATATTTCAATATTATGGATATATTTATATTTACCTATATAGTAATTTTACCTAATTATTTTATTACTGAGGCAATATTATAGAAAGCCAAATGATTCCAATCTCAATAAATGCTGGAAAAATTTGAGGCAAGCCACTTCAGCAGTAGACCTACTATGTGAAATAATTTTTAAGAGTAAATTCTGCTGTTTGCTGAATGGCAATTGCTTTCAATCAAAAGAAAATGAATGGCTGGGGGGAAAGGTATGTAACATAAGCAATCACTATAACCCTTTCTTGTTCTTCTTGTGGAATGTTCACCATTGCTTGCAATTTTTTTAATTTATATTTTTTCTATTAAAAGTGCTTTTCTTTAATTAAAAAGTATCTTCTGTATTTGCTACAAAGTGAAATAAAGTTCTGTAAACAGTCCCACTGACCACAGACACTTGGCCATTAAAGTATTAAGACTCTATGAGCTTGTTTCTCACTTTGTATTATTCTCCACTGACTCTACTTTAGAGTAAAGAGGGAATGAAGAAAATTTTAAAATATACAGCCTTCATTTCTTCTTGGGTCCAATCCTTCTTTCCTAATATGGTATGTTGAGAGAGCGTATTTAATGACTTCATTAAAAAACAATTCACTATGTAAGCAAAATATAGATTTTATGTTCTGTTTCCCACCAAATCCTTTATACTTTATTTTCTTCTGCTCATGGATGAACTAGCCAGCATGATTCCTGACTTTTCTGCACAGTCATGGATAATAGACAGTCATGGGTCACCCTCTCAACTCACTAAGAATGGCAAGTCTATTATATTAATCAAGAGTTTGGATTCAATTTAGTGTTAAGTTACCAATTCCCTTGATTCAGACCTGCTTCAAGCTGGAATTTCTGCAGCGGGACATGAGAGAGTGGTTAGTTTCTCTCTATTTTTTTGGTTTATATTCTTCCTTTTCCTCCCACTTTTCCTGCCACCCTTGAGAACCTTTGTCTGACTCAGCCCTGGCAGGGAGGTGGGGTGTGGAGAGGCGTGATAATGAATAGGAAACTCTTAGGGGACTATTTTTAAGCTAGTTTACCCTCTCTACATCTAGCAGATGATTATAAGTCAATAGGGAATGGTGCTATAAGGATGAAATTGTAAGTTAATTTAAAAAAACTTAAGAAGTTAAATCAGGAATCCTTTTTAAAAATGTAATACATTTGATTTTAAGCTACAACATATGTGTGTTTTAGTAAAGGACTTGTGACTGCACTCCCAAAGTTGGCACTTGGGTCCTCTTTCCCTCCCTCTCACTCTCCCTCCTTCCCTTCCTCCCTCCGTCCCTTCCTTCCTTTCTTCCTTGCCTCCTTTCTTTCCATGAAATACATCCACATTCTTCTCTTTTTGGTTTATTTGGATTTGATTACTTCCAGAGAACATGCAATTTTGAGTACAGGATACCTATACATTTTGGTTTTATTCCCATGGTAGACCAATGGTTCCCTAGAAGATGTTCATGTCCTAATTTCCAGAACCTGAGAATATTCCCTTGTATTGCAAAGGCAGTTTTGTAGATGTGGTTAAATTAAAGATCTTGAGATTGGGAGATAATCTTGGTTTATCTGATTGATCCTTACAAGAGGGAAGTATGAAGGTCAAAATTAATGAAAGAGATGTGATCATGGAAGCAGAAGTCCAAATGATGCCATTGTTGGCTTTTAAGATGGAAGAAGACCAAAAGCCAAGGAATAGGGTAACTTTTAGAAGTTGAGAAAGGTGAATAGTAGATTATACCTTTGAGCCCCCTGAAGGAACATGGCCCTGTTGACAACTTGATTTTATCTGACTGAGACTGATTATGGACTTCTGACCTCCAGATGTTATTTAAAGCTACTATTCTTTTAGTAATATGGTACAGCAACAGTAGGAAATTAATATTCTTCTCCTCCAGCCTCTTCTAAAATCATCACACCCACAACTAATTTGGTAGAATCTTTTAAGAACCTTGAATTTCTTTCTTACATCATTCCATTGAATTTAATAAAACCAAAAATAGTTTTTTTTTCTTTTTGCCCTTGTATCTCCTTGTTTAGCACACTATTAAATTAAATTTCCTAATTACAAAAACAAAGCATCATTTGTAAACAAACATAATTATTTTTTGTAAGTATAACAAGCAGAAAAAATTAAAATATCTGGGCTTATCCGAGAGTAGCCTATGGACCAGTGGCTTTTTTTGTGCCTTGGCATCACTCGGTCTATTTTTAAAAAGGAAATGGAGATAAGACAGTCTTCCATCCATACAAGAAATAGTTTAAATAAAGTTTGCTATAAGACTTTCTATTGTAAATGCATAATAACAAGGAACATTAAAAGTTGTCTCTCTCTCTCTCTTTTACTTTTTATCATAACATCCAAAGACAACAAATTTAATCTTTCCCATCTCTAGTCTATTCTCCACACTATGGCCAGAACTGTATTTGCTTTTATGTCATTCCTATCCTTAAATTCTTCAAGTAGTCTACTTTGCTTAAGGATGAAGCCTGGATTGATTGGTATAGGCATACATGAATTTTTAGGATGTGGCCCTTCCTTCACACTTAGACTATCTCTAGTCCCCTCCCTCCACTCTTGCCAGCACTCTATGTTTAGCCTTACTGAATTTCTTGAGCTTCCCAGAATGTCTCGACTTACCTTACCCTTTTATCTTATACATTTCTATGGCTAAAGTCTTACCCATTAAAATTCACATTAGTCATCATTTATTCAGAGAACATTTCTGGTTATCCCTTCTAGAACTATTAGCAAGCCTGGACCTTATACTCATCTCTATTATCTATTATCTATTACTCTATTGTCTATTATCTTCACAATATTCCTGAATTTCCTGTCGTGTTGAAGGAACCAGTGAAAGCTTGAGGTTGGAAATTATGTGTTTTGTTTTGTTTTGTTTTCACATTTTCTCTGTCCAAGTGTCCAGCCCTCAATATTTTCCAGGAAATATTAAATGAGTATGAATATGTTTAGAAGGACCTAACATAAATATTTGATAAATTTCATTAAAATGTGTTAACCTAATAAATATACACATCTTCAGCAGGTTTACTGATGAGAATCAACATTATAGCTGCTTATATTTTAAAATTACACAGCTTCCCTATAGAAGTATATTTGACTTTATAATCTCACATTTTGTTTGCAGTTAAGGTAAATGTATTTATTAAACTGACAAAAAATTGATTTTTCCTTATTTGTATATCCATAAAAATACATGCTCATTATATATCTGTAGTTACACTGGACTTAATATAGGCTACTGGAAATATTTTTAAAATCGGGTGTAGTAGTTACTTTGCCTCAAAGATATTTACTCATCAAAATATGTTATGCACCCAAGGGAGATAAACACCATAGTCAAGGCATCCCAAGTCTCACCAGATTTGATTATGAAGTCACCACTGATACTTGAGAGAACAATTTCAAAAAAACGCAGCAGGTCTGACTATAAGGAGTGAGTGATAAGAAAATTTTAGCAGACGACATAGATTATTTTATAGAGGATGTTTGAAGTGAAGGAAAAATCAACAGAAAAATAAAAAATAACTTTAGGGACCAGCAGGGTCCCTTAGGATATGGAAAACTTGAAGATTATTTCTAAGCATGGAGAGAGATAATTATGCAGGTGATAATAATAGAAAAGGATTAGGGTATGAATGAAGTTATGGAAAGGAAAAAAAGGAAGAAAGGATAGAGGTGAATGTTTCATAGCTAAGAAAGGGGCAAGTTCATATTAAAGGGCCTGGTGACAGGTGTTAAAGAGGGCACGTACTGAATGGAGCACTGGGGGTTATACGCAAACAATGAATCATGGAACACGACATCAAAAACTAATGATGTAATGTATGGTGATTAACATAACATAATAAAAAAAAAAGAAAAAAGAGAAAGGGCTTTACCTTAGTAGAGCTAATTTCTTTCATAACTGAAAAGAAGGGATAGTGTTAAGTTTGCTAAAACTAGAAGATTTTTGCAAACATTGAATGGAAAACAAAATGGAAGATCTGTAAAAGAAGCCAGAAGACAATGAAAACCTAGATACAACAATACATATAAATTTTGTCCCTGAAAAAGTAGGATCTAAACTTAATTTTCTAGAACAGGAAAAAAATACTAGGTTACAACTTTTCTAAAGTTATTGCATTTGGTTGAAGAAAATGCAAAGATAAGTACTAGCTGATACACTGATTTTAAACTGTAAGAAAGCAATAATGGTAAAGTCAAAGAACATTTAAGAAAGGTAACCATAGCCTAGTCAGAAAGACTCATTACTTATAAACAACATCAGAAACTTACTAGACAAAAAGAACAGGAGTTTGAGCTCAGTGGTAGATTTGAAAATTCACAGTTAACTCTCTGCTACCATATTCTATAGGCCAAAAAGCTGAGATGCATTGGAGCACTCCAATTCAATTTGAGAAAGCAGTGACCCAGGCATATGCAATGTGAAAATTTCACTGTCTACTTCCCCAAAGTTCTTTGCTCATAGGCATGCCTCATTATGTAGGAAAAGTTCAGTAGATATTGCTAACTATGTTAGTTTAAGTTACTCATATTAAATTTCAGATATTAGTTCTCAATTCCAACTATGAAATGGGGAGGCTAGGAAAGGAAAAAAAAAAATGGACTTGAATAATAAGGTTTTGATTTCTAAGATGATTGGATTTAGCCTCTAAAATGACAGGTTATAAATTTCTTCCCATTGCCTTGAATGGAAAACTAAAATAAAAATATGACTAAGGAAGACAGCAATGCATTTAGAATAAGAAACTCATCAAACTTTTTGACAAAGAAGGATTGAGTGACCGAGAGCAATGGTAGTAGAGATTAATTTACTACTTTGAGGTTCTAAATACTGGATAAATCTTTAGACACAATTGTGAATGAAGTATCTATTAGGACTCAGTATTTTTGGTGTTCCCTCTCTATCAAAATCGAAAGTGTCATTAAAGTACAGCTATAAATACAGGTTTAGATATATGAAATTTTCTTGTTTCCTGTCATGGTAAGAGATATTCAGCTGCTTTGTAACAACCCAAGAAAATTCAAATTATAAAAGGTTCAAGCTTGATTTATACAGCTTCTTCAAGAAACCATTTTTTCAGATAAGAAAATTTCTCTTCTTCTTAAGTCTATATACAATGATTTGAATGGAATATCATTAAGGTGGGAAATAATCACACATCTTAAAAATAGGTTACAATGAATCAACTGATTGCAGAACTGCTTTGCAATGATAACATAGGAAGGAAATTAACTTACATTAAGAATATTATAAATTTCATTACATGAAATTACCACACTAAAGATCTGTGAAACCATACTTATAAATAGAATGATCTATTCCAAAAAATTCATAAGTCTTACATATATTTCAGCACATCTAACTGTTAAAGAACAAGGCCTTGCTTTAGGGAAAAAACAAAACAAAACAGTACTGAACAACATGAAAAAAAATGGGCTGGGGAAAGTATTGGAAATGCATAAATGCAATTTTTTTAAAGAAACTTTTTATATTAAATTTTAAAATATGTTAAACACTTTTACCTACTTAAACCAAAGTTTGATATGTTTCCTTTGGCTGGGTTTCTAGTCTCATTTAAAGAAAAGTTAAATTTAACATTTTTTAGGCAAAAAGATGTCATATCCATTGTGCTTTGGACTTAAAAATGTTTACTTATTCATAGCATCTCTAAAACTTTTTTCTTTAAAGCTATTTTGTTTTGTCTATTTAAATACATAATTATAGCAACAGAATCTTCAATCACATACACACACATATATATTGGTTCATCAAATTAAGTCTGTTTCATTCTACATACACCATTTTTCTTCAAAGCTAGCAAAATATATTGGGCTAAGCTTTTATCCTATTTCATCTGTTTTTGAAATCTGTGGTTAAGTCTGCTAAATATGTGTAATATTATAAGTCTGATAATTTTTTTAAGTGCAGCAGAGATTTCTAGAAAAAGGGGAAACAATTTTCAGTAAAGACCAAGATTTTGAGGGACAGAAAAATGAAATTTATAGCCAAACAACTGTCAGGCCATCTCAATGAGTAAGTAAAAAAAAAACTGAATCTATTATTAAAAATAATATTTTAAAAATCACCTTGCATTTCCCTGTCATGCACTCTCACACCCATAAGATCAGACATTTGTTGCAAAGAAATTCAGAAAGATTTTATTTTTATGACTAATCATTGTGTTGATTTTTTTCTTTACCTATTTCCATATTGTGAACTGTTAATATTCTCTCCTAAATTCATCAGAGGCATCCTCAGTCAGACCTTCCTTCTAGTTGTAATTTTTTATATTTTGTCTCACAGTCGATTGAGTACATTTAGATGTATATCATCACACTGGCAAATATGACATATGTGCAACATGCTATCATTCTGAATGTAGATAAATAATACACTATTTACAATTTATAAGACTAAAGTCTGAGGATATATCAAAACAACTCAAAATGATTCATTTCCACGTATAAAATTTTAGCAAAAGGAGTGTATCATATCATTGCAATGATATAAGACTTGTTTATAAGAAGAAATAGATGATAATTTAGAGAAATGTTTTATGCAATTCAAGAATATATGAAGAGTAATATGTCAAGGAAAGCATAATTATAGGAGATTAGAACCAGAATCGACTTTAGAAAAAATAGACATTACAACCTCCTTAAGAATACTGAGAGCTGTCCAAAGGCCCACAGAGGCAGATATGGCAAAACTGAGACCATGAACCAAGCCTCCTAATTCTTAATGAACTGCCCTTTTCTGTGCTTCCATCTGGTCTAGCATGTTGGGTATTAATTTTAATCCAGTGCACGTTATAGTTAAGCAGCCATTTCTAGCTTTTTTTTTTTTTTTAGATTATTTTTTTCCTCCCACGTAAATCACAACTAAACTTAACAGATCCTTGTTAAATATAATCTTCTTTCTCCTGGTTGCCATGAGCCAATAACTTCCCAGGTAAGCAAGCAACATTATCAGACAAGGTTATCATCCCTGGAAAACAGATGTCATTCAATTACTTTAATCTCATTTTCACATAAGCATATTTTCAACTAAACAAAGTACAAAATAATTTAATAACCTGATTGTCTGGACAAATTCCTTAATATCATTGTAGCCAGCCTGGAATAACAAGTTTACAGAAAAGTAGTAATGATATTAAATATTTAAAATTGTGTAAAATATTAAAACACAACTCCAAGAAAAAAATTCACAATCTATGTTATTATTTCACTCTGTTTTATCTGAATCTTTCATTTTATTCCAAGGAAGATTGAGGTTAATGGTTCAGAGGAAAAGAAGGAAGGGTCAAAAATAAAAATACTTCATCTAATTTTCAACATGTGATAAATACAATGGATTTATACTTTATTCTTTTTCTTTTCATACCTACAAAAAAAGTATTGCTAATAAAAAATTTCCTTGAAAAGTGGCTACAGAAACATCAACCTTCAACTGATTCTATGGAGTCTTTCTGAGACAAATATAGCCACTGCTTTTCTTGTATATTCTTTTTATCTTCCAAAACTATAAATGTGTGTTATTACTTCTTCATCTCTCTATTTGCTTCAGAAATTTCATTGTTCTTAATATGAAGACAGCAACTTGAGAACTGTCTTTAATCCCTTCCTAAGATTAGGACTCACTAGGAGAAAATTAAAACACACATCAAATGTCAATTTCTAACTAGCTTAAACAATATACCCAAAATTTGCATGGAGAAAACATATATTTATTTTCATGTTTTTTTTAAGATTTTATTTATTTGACAGAGAGAGGGAGACAGAGCACAAGCAGGGGGGAGCAGCAGGCAAAGGGAGAAGCAGGCTCCCCGCTGAGCAAGAAGCCCGATGCGGGACTCGAGCCCAGGACCTGAGCCGAAGGCAGATACTTAACTGACTGAGCCACCCAGATGTCCCTATTTTCATGCTTTTAAAACAAGAAAATGTGACAATTAGGACAATGGGAAAAATTTGGACTGGTTTATGCTTGTATGTAAAAGCCTACTCACATTATTAGAAATTCTTAAACTATAACTAGAATACCCTTTCTCTTCCTAT
Organism: Halichoerus grypus; assembly: GCF_964656455.1. Classification (NCBI taxonomy): domain Eukaryota; kingdom Metazoa; phylum Chordata; class Mammalia; order Carnivora; family Phocidae; genus Halichoerus; species Halichoerus grypus. The sequence continues at coordinate 129,441,282 of NC_135716.1, read as the reverse complement.
CAAGCTTATAGATAACAGAATGAAAACATTGATATTACTGCTTAGGAATCCACAATATACAATTTCCATTATTTATGCTGATAGGAATCGAAGGTTTAAAATGAATACTTCTAGAACTTGTCCATTCCCTGGTTGAGGAAACATGTGAGATAATTCAACTCTAAAACACCAGGAGATAAATTTTCAGTTTGCTCTCAGGATAAAAAGGAAGTATTTTACACATGCAATATCCACCAGGACTTTTAAGATCCATGTGTATAAAAATTATATATAACACACAAGAATCTTGTTTCCTGTGGTGAGAAAAATTCTACATGTCTGCTTTTATGACACTTGGGAATAATTCTTTTAATTACAGATGTGTTCATAGTTACTAAATTAAATATACTCGATAAATTGGTAGGTCTACAGTACAAAAAAAAAGTATAAACAAAATATAAAAAGATGAAAAAGTAAGAAAAAATCTTTCTCAGATTTGTTTAACTTTTTATTATTACGGTAGCCATGGTAATTTAACTGTTCTCTAGGGGGGAGAAATTTATTTTCCAGCATTAGCCACTTTTTGACGCTGAGTTCTTTTTTTTTGGAATTCAGGTTATGCACAATTAAAAAATACTGTAAACCAGTAAAACAGCTTTTTTTTTCCTCTCCATTCAAAAGCTGTATAATCAAGTTTTCATTACTTCAAACAAGATTTTTATTAATTCAGAAACTTAAGGGTATTTTTTAACCTATGAATAAACATACATAGAACTAAGAAAGTGTGAAGAACCCTGCATACTTGGTTTTCACATCTTCCCACCCTGTTTTTACTTTTTATTGCACATATTAGATCTGTGGTTTTTCAACATGTATGTTAATTTCAATAATTTGTTATTTATGGATAGAAAGCTATTTTCATAATGAAGATATAGTAAGTAAAAATATAGGCATTATCTTAGGGAATATAAAAATAAATAGAAACACAATGTATAAATTAGGTGTTCTATCCTGTTGCATACATTACTTAGTTTTTTGGATTTAGTTTTGATTTATCGAGTAGGAGCCAATGGTAGTTACACAAATTTGGTAATTGTATGGAGCAGCATGCAGGTTTCTTAGGCTTCGCTGTATACTGAATGTGAGTAGTATGACTTTGGGCTGGTTATTTAATTCGCTAAGCTTTAGTTTTCTCTGTACAATGCATGCCTGCCTATCTTACTAAGTTGTTGTGAGGATTAAGTCAGGTAACCCATGGAAAGCAGGTAGCACAGTGTCTGGCATGTAGCTGGAGCTAAGAATATTAGCTATTATAATTATAATTATTGAATTTATTTTGGCTTCTCATTCTGGGTTTTATAGAAATTAACTATGTGGCTTTGTTTTTTCTCTCTCTTCTCAAAGCTTAGCAGAACATGAAATTAATATCATGATAAAAAATGATTCATTAATATAATTATACTAACGTGCATAAAGTACTCTTATTAAGTCAATTTGTCTCAAATTTTAATAAGTATTAGGCACAATGTTAGAAATAGAATGGTATGAAAAAACGAGTAAGATCCAACAGAGGTGCACAAAGATGTTAGATTTTAATGGTAACTGACAGATAAAGAACATCCATGACAAACAAGTAATGATAAATATAAAAAAAAAAACAACCCTCATTTTCTTTTGTAATTCAAATTATGGAAGTTCTCATAGTTTGCAGTTGCGGAAACCTTTTGTTCCACAAAACCCCTTTATTGATATGACCAAGAGAATTACTGATTTTGCAAAAGAGCTTCTGAGAGTCATGCAAAGAACTGCAGAGAATTGCAAGGATTCTTGTCCAATTTCCCAAAATGTTTGTGGCAGGAATTTACAAATACATTCCTGTGTTTCCTACAAGAGATAAGTAACAAGAAGGTAAATCAATTTTTCCTGACCATCTACCATGTGCTAGGTTGTTTTCATTCTGGTGATGATCAAGTCTTCACAGTAATCCACTGTAATTCTGTGAAAAGAAATTATTTTACACAAGAAAAAATGGAATTCAGAGATGTCAGTATGAGGCCACAGAATGGCTAAGTAGCAGAGTGAAATTGTAAATTCATTTGTTTTATTCCATATCCCATGGTCTATTCATTAGTACAAGACAGCCTATTTCATTTCTCCATTTTCATTCTCCAACTTGAGCATTACTGAAATAGACCTAATTCTTCACAATTTTTCAATGTTTATATATGGTTAGAATATTGATGGCTCTGAGTCTTATTATTTTTTTTATCTACCTCTTTGACTTACTTTTAAAGATTTTATTTATTTATTTGACAGAGAGAGAGAGAGAGAGAGCATGCACACACAAGCAGGGGGAACTGCACAGGGAGAAGGAGAAGTAGACTCCCGGGCTGAGCAGGGAGCCTGACATGGGGCTTGTGCCCAGGACCCTGGGAAAATGACCTGAGCCAAAGGCAGACGCTCATGCCACTGAGCCACCCAGGTGCCCCTCACTTATTTTTTTCTAATATAATTACTTGAAAATACAAAGTGATAATCAGAGTTCTACCTTCAGTATATCTTTATGATAGCTTACATCTTCATTACCTTTTCCATAATTCACTTCTTTTCCATAAAATATTCAGTTCCGAAACTAATATAACATACTCACTATTTCTAATAGTCTAGTTTTTTTTCTTCTAAAGTCCCACCAAGTTTTCTAATCGTCAATTGGATCTGAGTTGACATATTATTTGTATGGCTTGGTTAATATTATGATACATTAATAATTATTGGGTTTCACCCCCCCTCTATTGAAGCAAATGGCTAAGTTTATGCCCTTTGATTCAAAGGAATATGGATCTCGGTCACTAACATTAAGGGAGACAATTTTTCCTGACCAAAATATAACTTCCCCCACATTTCCAGCTACAAAGTTTAATAAATTCTGGGGCTCTAATATACAGCATGGTGACTGTAATTAACAGCACCATATTATATCCTTGAGAGTTGTCAAGAGATCTTAACTGTTATTGTCAGACACCCACAAAAAGTAATTACGTGAAGGAATGGAGATACTAACTAATTTCATCATGGTAATCATTTAGCAATACATATGTGTATCAAATCATCACGTGGTAGACTTTAAACTTTACATATGTTATATGTCAATAATATCTCAATAGTGCTAAAAAATTCTAATGTAATTGTAATCTATTTTTTAAAGACACTGTTGTATTAAATAATTTAAAACTTGAACTAGGGTGGTGGCAAAGAGAATGAAATAAAGAGTGTAGAAACAAAAGAAAGTAACAATAGCACATCTATTCATGAATATGGAATAACAACGGCTCAACCATCTCAATTATACGATTTGGTCCTTCTTTTGAGCAATATGTAATCCTGTCATTTAAATGAGCAAAGGGTAGCTGCAAAAAGAACACTATGCAGAAAACATTGGTTTTATAAGGTCTAATATATAACTGGACAGAGATGATTAGTAAAAATTTTGAGGCCTACTTAGTTAATAATTCAGTAGGAATGGCCCACATACATGAAGTGACATACACAGATGAAGTGACATGCTGAGTAATGAAAAACAAAGAGATAAAAGGTAATAATTTCCCTAGACTGGAGAGAGGTGGGGAGAGAAGAAAAAGAGTAGTTTGTAGATTACTAAAGAGAATGGATCTACTTCATCTTCTCAAGAATAAGAAAATGGCAGCATGCAATGCCCCAAGATATACATATATTTATTCTCAATTTGTTGTTAATTACACTGCTGGGACCTCTGCCTTTCATTCTCCACTCCCCTGCTTCCTCTGTTCTTCACTGGAAAAAGCCCTCCAACTAGGGGTGGAGTGGTTTACTGGAAAAGATGTAAAGGTTTTAGATTTCAGCTTTTGGGAATACTTCTAGTCAGTATAGGTACTATATCTGTACTCCTGTTTCTTTTTTTAAGACTTATATGATGTCCCCAGTGAAAACCATCATCCTTTTCCTACCTTCTTCATTAACTACCATCCTTGGCAAAGGCACAACTTATAATCCTTTCAGCTCCCCTCTTAAATAGGTTCTTGGTATGAAATTTGAGTTTTCTACAAAACTCCTGTTCCCCTACTTTTCCTAGTGTTGCCTTCCTTTATTTTCCCTTTTCCTCAAGTTCCTTCTCTTAGCATCACCTCCATGGCTACCTACCAACATTTTCTCAAATATATCCTTCTTTTTGGCAAGATGCCATTTCAGGCAATAACTCAGAATGAGTCTCTGACCTAGTTTACTTAGTTTTGGATTTTAATGTATTTATTCCTCAGCAACCTAGGACGTCAATATTGCATACTCAGCCTTGCCACATGATGTATCTAGGAAGATGGGATCCAAGAAGGCATAAAGTCAAGAGTGCCAACCTGGCACAGAGAGGAGCAAAGAGCCACTAGACCCAAGGGTTTCATGATGACCAGGATTATGGACTTATTATTTCTAGCAAACTGTGTGGACCAATGGCCTAAATCATGGTGCTACATAAGACTCTGAAACTGTTACTCAATGAGGGAGTAGCAGAAGGCCAAATAACAAAACAAAACAAAACAAACAAACAAAAAAAACAACTGGGTTTACAGCTAACCCAAATGAATTTTGTCTCAAAATCAGAAATTGAAATAAATAAAAATAAATAAACAAAGGTTAATTATTGCACATACGAGTTGATGGAGTAGGATTTATAGCTGCTATTCTTGGTGATCGGAGTTGGGAGTGGGAGTAGGCTGTTATAGGAAATGTATGTGTATGTGTGTGCGCACGCACAAATGTGTGTGTGTGTGTGTGTGTGTGTTTAGAAAAGGAAGAGTATGAAAAGCAACATTAAAGAAAAGGAAATTAGAAGGTAAATGGAAAAGTAGGTGAAAGCATGGGGAAGGTGTGGTAAAGGATTAGTAAAGTTGAGGAATTGTACCTACATTAGTAAATTTTAGAATTACTCTTTCTTAACCAGATTCAGACTGTGATCTTTCTCTCTTTAATCCTGGATTTTCTATAGTATTTGTCCTCTCAAAGTTAGGTGGCTTTCATTTTCCACAAATGCCATCAGGCTGTCAGTTTCTCAGTAAAACCTAGCACAATACTAAAAGACTAAATTTAACTCCTGTGTATGAAAGCACCACACAGACTGCTTTATCAATCAAGGCGCTGCCACTGTTATGTTATGCTTTTACTTTTACCATATAGCGCATTGAGCCATAGCCTCTATTTTTCTATATAAAAACATTTGTGTAATGTTATGTTATCATTTACAAATCATAAAACAATTTAAGTAGTAATTTTATACTTGAAGGTTTTAAAATTGATCAACTTATTGAATGTGATGATTAATTTTATGTGTCAGTTTGGCTGGACACAGTATCCAGATATTTGGTTAAACATTATTCTAGAATTTTCTATGAAGGTATTTTTTAGATGAGACTAACATTTAAACCAGCTGACTTTCAGTAAAACATTACCCTCCATAATGTGGGTGGGCTTCATCCAATAACTTGAAGGCCTTAAGAGAACAAAAACCAAGAAGGAATTCTGCCACCAAACTGCTTTTGGACTCAAACTGCAACTCTTCCCTGGGCCTGCCCTGGGGATGTGAGTCTTGCCAAGCCTTCACAATCATGTGAGCCAATTCCTTAAAATAAATCTCTGTCTTTCTCTTTCTCTCTCTCTCTCTCTCTCTCATTTTTTAAACAAGAAAAAATTACTTATTTGCAATACGGTCCAGTCCTTATCAGTTAATTACAGCATAAGGGTAATAAAGAGTCATTTATGCCATAGCGGGTTCCATGCCTCCCAAGACAGCAAGCCTTTCTCCCTCAGAGACCTATGCCTAGAACGAAACTGAACACACAAAAAGGCGAGCCCAGGATGAAGTTCAGCCCAGACTTCATCAGGTTTCACCCTTCCCCCACAGCCTTCAAGCTCCCTAACCATAGCCTCCTACCCTTTCACCCCCAATTAGCAACAGAAGATACATATATATATGAAAACTATAGATATACAAAGATAGACAGATCTATATATCTCCCATTGGATCTAATTCTATCCATTACCCTGATTAAGACACTGAACATTAAAATCACTACTTGAAATGATTACATAAGCAAAAATAGATTCTTCTTTGGGACAAAGAAATTCACTCCCTTGTAGTATTTCAAATTGTGAGGAAGTTTTCAAGACCCGGCTTTTTTGTTTTTAGAGAAAACAAGAAAGGTTTGAAAACAAACTTCATTCTATTTATTCTATTTCCCATCTTCCACGGGTACAGAAGCACATATTCCTTTCGAGCAAAGTGATCACATGGGACAGTAACATTTTTAGTTCATTGTATTTGCAGTTTATTAGGAAAGAGAAGTTGATGGACTTATGAAAAATTTCAGTCTTTGACCAAGTTCAGTCTTATAAAAAGATATAGTGTCATATAAGTCACTGCTGGTTTGGGTGCCAAAATGGGATCAGCACAATCTTGAAAAGGCTGGCTTTTCAAACATGGAAAATATCAGTGAAAGGCAATGAAGTCCTTGAGAAGCCATGAACAATGTATTGAATTGGGCCTTTTATATTTTTATATGATTTTTCCATTGAGCATGTAAAACAATGTCACATTGCTCTGGATTAAGATGAATATTTCCCTGAAAAGGATGGGAATTCCCATCATAAATCATAGGTCAAAGGTGAGACAGAGAAACATCCTAAATAGACCCAGGAAAATGTGGCTGATATTAAGTTTCATAGTGATATCTAATAGCAAGTTTTAAGTTTATTCATATTATAGCTCTCTTCTATTCCTCCAATTGTATGGGAAGTTTTGTTCAACGTTTCAGTCTGACCTCGACAGTGTGGGTCTGTAATCTTGTTAAGGCCAATGGGACATGAGCACCAGTGACTCAGGGGATAGTGCTTGTTCCAGAAAATCTGGTACCAGCAAGCTTCTGGACACAGCAGACATGAGCAGATTTCAGCCTTACAAAAGAGGCTAACCACATGGATCTCAAATGGAAGTAACACCTGGAAAGTGCATATGTAGGAAGTAGGGAGGGTGGTGGTTTTGACTTAGCTGGAGAGGGCCCTAAGCATTTACTGAGTGTGCCAAAGATGGAAACACTCCTGCCATATGCGGAAAGTACCCCAGATGGCAATATACAGACTAATCTGAAATCAAGTCTGGGCAACCTACTAAAGGGCAGGAAACTTCAGACTGGGAGTGTGAGTATTGAAGCACAGGTCTTACCTCTTGTCTCTTCTGCCATGCCATCCTGATGATGGGATAGGGACAAAGAAGTTCTCATAACTCACAGGTAGACCCATGAAATCAATAGATCAATTTGAAATTCAACCAATGATAGGACTTAAGAACATCTGAGTTACATTTAAACTGTAGATGCTTCCATGTATACCCTAAATTTAAAATTAAGTAAAAGTTGATCAGCCTACTTAAAACATAAGAAACATACTAGGTCCGCAAGGAAACAATCCTGGACAGAATTCTAATATGGCTCTCTGTCTGGAAAGTTCAGTAGTAGAAGGATAACAGAAATTTCCATTTTCAAAACAGATACAGGAAATAAAAGCCCCACTCTAGGGAGTGCAGTGGAAGAGGATGTTGGGGTAAGACTTATTTTTTGTATAAGAGCATTCTGTCCTTTTTGATTTTTTAACTTTTTCACATTAAAAGATACTTAGAAAAAAAGCAAAGCCATAGACTTTAAGTTAAAATGTATCTATCTATCCATCAAATCCCTTTGAAAAGTAACTATGATCTGTAAAGCAGCAAATGCATTAGAGACAGCATTTTAAGAGAACTGCTTTGCAAAGCATACATCCCTTTGAATTGTGAATAATAACATCCAATTTGCAACCTCAGATTTAGCAATTTGGATTTCATTAAAGTCATATTCAGCCTTAATGATTTAACTAGATAATCATTAGCACATTGTTGTACATATAGAAAGTAATCAATAAATATCTATTGAATGAAAATAGAAGTCGTTTTAATTACAGTTATTTTAACTCCCACCTCATAAAAATAAAATATCCCGACATGATTTCCACCCTCTTGCCACACATACGTGTACAGACACACACACACACATACACAAACATTTATCTGTTAGTGATGTCTATTAACATAGAAAGTATACTTTAATTAATTTGCTTTAAGTAGACTATTTATACTGACTTTCAAATAACAGCTTAACACTTAAAAATACATTTTAATTATATGAATAGAGATTAACATTTAAATCTTCAAATGATTAGTCCGTGAAAATGTTTATATTATTTATTTCCACTTACTTCTTTTGAAACAATTTGCTAACACTAATATATCCTCTGATATCCACATCCCTAGAAATTTTTAATAAAACTTTTTCACGATCTTGGTAACAATAATATTAATTGAAACGTTTTAATGAGTGACACATTGAAATAGTTCACTCATAGCTTACTGTCATTTGCCCCTAAGAATGCATTTTATCCAAGCTTACTGCTGCTACTCTGAAAGCTCAAGCAAAAGCTTATACAGTTTTCTGTGAGCTTTGACTCAACAAACTAGTGACAGCATTGCAAACCATGCTGAATTGAATCTATTTCTTCCCCCATCCTCTTAGCTTTATCTCTACTTGGTGATCTTTACTAACAAATATCAAAATTCAGTGGAACAATGAAATCCTATTGTTTTCACATGCTAGAATGCACATTCCTGGAACATTTTACGCTGGTTTTTAAAGATGTGTCTAATTAATTGGTTTCTTTTATTTGACCTAGAGATGTTCTGCATGGCTCCGCGATCCCATAAAAAAGGCTTAGTGGTTACTTTTGTTACTCTATTATTTATATTAGCAGCAAGCTGAATAGCTGTGAGTTACCTGTTTGAGAATACAGCTTTAACATAAATCAGAATTTAGCAACACTGACACTGATTTCTGTGCTTTGACCTGCCAGCATCCTAGGCACAAAGAAAACATCTACAAAGAGATTTCGAACCATGTTTCTCTGGGATGAAAAAAAAAACAAAAAACAAAGGAAAATCCCATGGTGCCTAGACAGATTACCATTTCTACAGCAGGACAGTGGAATTTGGGACAGCTTATCCACCTACACATACTATGTCCCTAACAGTGCTAATATTTCAGGAACTTTCTTCTGTTCCCCAATCCCTCAAAGCCTGAAATATATTCCCAATGGAAAAGAAATATCTCTTTTTGGTTTGTGGACAGAATGCTTCTGGGGGTGGACACCTGCTAGTTTAACATTCTTTATATAGGCCAGACTGTAAGCAGAGGGATGTTCACTTGCTTCAAGGTATTTTTGATTCTCAAATGCCACCTGCTCTAGAAACTGCAGCCAAATGTTATCTAAGAGAAGTGGCATAAAGTATGGCAAAGAAATCCTGTGACTACAGAGAACTATCTAAACACCTAAACACTGCAGCTACTTACTCTAGAAATTCACCTGCATCAGTTGGCTGGAGAGGGGATGGAAGGAAGCCATGGAGCTCTGCTGAGAATTCTCTTCAGGCAACAAACTAGCTCCTATTTTACCAAAACTAGATGCAACTTTTGAGAGCATGGACTCAATCCTAGGGGTGCCCCGAGACTTGTGTCCCTACAGCACTAAGCTCAGTGACTTGTGCTTAACAGTGTATGGACTTAAGGAAAATAAGCATTGTCTTACTGGCCCTGGAAAAACATTATTTGTGGTCAAATTCTGACTCTGCCACTTCCAAACTATACTGGATCCAGATTGGTTTCCTCAGTCTTCCAATCTCCTTTTTACACCATTTTGTACTGCAAAGGATATAGAATTAAAAATATTTCCCATATCCCCTTGCAGCTAAAACTCCAGCAGTGACTTAGGTTCTGCCAATCAGAATTAGGAAGTGTTAAGAGAGGTGGTGGATCATACTGTCTTCATTTTGATAGTGAGGATCAAGCAGGTATTTTGTGGCAGATGACAATAAATCTGGCAGTGGCAAGCGTGCTGTGTTCCTGAAGTAAATAGTCAGGACAGCTGTATTCTGCTTTCCCTATTTTCTAATTCTGGCATGGTATCAATTCTAACAATGTTGCTCTAGATGTCTACTGGTAGCCCAGACTAGAGTCTGATGCTCCACCTCTTCTAGAAACTTTACCCGATTTCCTAAGTCAAATGCCTTTATTTTTAAAATTACTATACTTCTGTTACCTTAGCTGAACCCAGCAGAAATATACATATTTGTTAAAATCATAATTTATATATCATATAAATATATATAAATAAATTATATGTTTATTCTATGAATTATTACATATTGCAAGTTATATAGAATATATAAAATATATACACATTATAGATAACATATATATTCTATTATATTTAATACACATATATTTCCGTATTTCTATTTCTATGTTGGGAACTATTTCCAAGCAAATTTTAAGTAAATGTAGTTGCGGTGATTAAATATTTTATTTCTTAGCAAGTTTTGTAAAATTTGAGCCAATGTAATATACAAAAATGATCTTGAGTTTTCCTGGATTATGGTGAAACATTTTAGTTCAGAGTTTATATCCTGTGATCTGATTTTTATTATAGCTAATTTATTTGGATCTTCAAACAGTCTTAAGGTAAAAAAATATCAAGGGCTGGGACACCTGGGTGGTCAGTCAGTTAAGCATCCGACTCGATTTCGGCTCAGGTCTTGATCTCAGGATCGTCAGATCGAGCCTCACATTGGTCCCGTCCTGGTGTGGAACCCTCTTAAGATTCTCTCTCTCCCTCTGCCCCTCCCCTGCTCATGCTCGCTCTCTCTCTCTCTCTCCCTCTCAAAAAATAAATGAAAAATAATTTAAAAAATCAAGGGTTGTTTTATTTTTGTCTGATTGTCTTATCTGTCAGGTTTAATACTTCAGATATGACACTGACCTTTCTGTCAGGACTACTGTGTTGGGCATTAAGATAGACATTTGCAACTCACTCAACTGGTGAGTAAAATTAATATATGAATTAACAGATTATTAAATGGATAATTAATTGATTACAATTTATTTTATTGTAGAATATAATATGTTACAGTCGCCTAACAATATAATATGATACAGTCACCTAACAGTAAGCAATAAACTATAAAGCAGTGTAGTAAGTGCAATTATAAGTGTTTGAACTAAGTGCTCTAGTAGTAAGATAAGGGAGATTTCCTTTTCTCTAAAACTGGTTTGTGGAAGTCTTTATTAGAGGGAGCAGCAATTGGGTCTTGAAGGATGATTAGGGGTTTGACACATGGAGAAGGAAGCTACGAGTATAAATGTCAATTTAAATAAAGAGAATGACATTGTATATTGTAACTTCACAGTGCAATGAATAAGAAACAAACAGAAATAGGCAAATATCAAGTAAATTTAATGCTCTCAGTAAGTCCTAGTTACTTTGAAATAAAAATCATAAATATAAAAATCATCATTTCTTGTTTTGGTAAGAATAAGACTGATCTAAATGTGTTAAATAGGTGGAAATAACAAGACTTATGCAAATTATACTTAGATTAAAATTTATGAATATCTTCCACTTCCCCCAAAATGTAAGATGTATGGAAATAGTGTAAGACTTGAATGCCTTAGTATTAAATAAAAAGGGGGGCACAGTGATGAGGATAAAAAAGCACCTTGAAGTAGAAGAAAATCATGTTTATGTGATACAAAAACTGCTCAGGTTATCATACTGAGATAAATAGGTCAAAAGCTAATATTTGCATTGTTGTGAATATCAAAATATCTCAAGTGGTTCTCAACAGGGGATGATTTTATCCTCCCAGTCCCCCCATACATAACATTTTGCAATGTTTGGAGATATTTCTGGTTGTCAAAACTGGCAAAGAATTGGTCTTGGCATGTAATAAGGAGAGGACCTGGACACTACTAAATATCTTATAATACACAGCACAGCCCCCCCCCAAAAATTGACTTTTGGGGTATCCACCCAAAATGTCAATAGAGCCAAAGTTGAGAAACCCTGGAATATCTTCAAAGAGGACTTTTCATAGTGAATATGTAGACACATGTCTCCATTGGTCATCTTCTAAAATGGCTGGATATGCTAAAGAAGAATAGCTTCATTTGACTGGGTCTTATGGAGACCAGTTTATTATTTAAAATAAACTGTGTACAAATGATTAATTAAGAAGAATAATTCAAATGAATATAAAATCTTGAACCATAACCTGAAAAGATGAGAACCTTTTGGGTTATACATAATTTTAATGAAATAGGACTTTAGGTTATCTCATAGCTAATTTACTTCCAAAGTAGTATTGATGACAAACACAGAGACCAGGTTGGTGACCTTTAGAGAAATATAAGACTTTGAAAATATTGTGACTGTATAGTATATCTGGAAGTTGCTAATAGAGTAGATCTTAGTTCTCACCACTATGTGAGGTGATGGATATTAACTAAACTTATTATGGTAATCATTTTATTATATATAATATATATAAATAAATAAATATATATATATATCAAATCATTATGTTGTACACTTAAACTAATACAATGTTAAATATCACTTATATCTCAATAAAACTGGGGGGGAAGCTATTACAAAAATAAAAAGCAAAAAAACATAGCTGACATGTTTAATGGTGAAATACTGAGTATCCTCTCTTTGAGGTGTCAATGCAATGCTGTAGAAGAAAATATGACTTTTTCAAGATATGAGACTAGAACTATTGTGTGTGTGTGTGTGTATGTATATATATGTGTGTGTGTATGTGTATATCTATTTCTATATATATATATATATATATATATATATATGAAAAATCCCACAAACTTGATTCTTACCTTATACCATACCCAAAAATTAATTAGAGATGGCTTATAAATATAAATGTCAAATTAAAATAATGAAACTTATAGACTAAACACAGAATACCTTTATGACCTGGGAGTAGGTAAATATCTCTTAAACATGGTACAAAAGACAATAACCATAAAGGAATAAGAACATATTTGGACTTCACTGAAACTAAGAATCTTGTTTATTAAAAATATTAGGAGGGGTGCCTGGGTGGCTCAGTTGTTAAGCGTCTGCCTTTGGCTCAGGTCATGATCCCAGGGTCCTGGGACCGAGCCCTGCATCGGGCTCCCTGCTCAGCGGGAAGCCTGCTTCTCCCTCTCCCAGTCCCCCTGCTTGTGTTCCCTCTCTCGATGTGTCTCTCTCTGTCAAAAAATAAATAAAAATCTTTATAAAAAAATATCAGGCAAATAAAGAGGCAGGTGATAGACTAAAGATAGTATTTTCATTATCTATCTGTCTATCAAAGGGTATCTCTATCTATCCATTTATCTATCTATCAGGTTATATCCAGACTATATTAAAAATTCATACAAGTCAAGGGGCGCCTGGGTGGCTCAGTCATTAAGTGTCTGCCTTCGGCTCAGGTCATGATCCCAGGGTCCTGGGATCGAGCCCCACATCGGGCTCCTTGCTCAGTGGGAAGCCTGCTTCTCCCTCTCCCTCTCCCCCTGCTTGTGTTCCCTCTCTAGATATGTCTCTTTCTGTCAAATAAATAAATAAATAAAAATCTTTAAAAAAAAAAAATTCATACAAGTCAAATATAACAAAAAAATATTTAAAGAATAGTCAGAAATCTTGAACAAGTACCACATAGAACAGACCATCCAAATGGCTAATAAGCATATGAAAAGATGATCAACATCAGTATTTACCAGGGAAATACAAATTAAAACCACAAGATGCTATTACACATCCACCAGAAAGTCTGAATTTTAAAAGACTGAATATAGAAAGTATTGAGAAGGATGTGAAGCCACTGAAACTCTCATACAATTGCTGATGGGGATGTAATCTTGGAAACTATTAGGCAGTATCTACTAAAGGTAAATATAAACTTACTCTATGACTCTGCAATTCTACTTCAGGTATATGAATGAATTGAGTATATATGCCCAATAAAAGACATGTACAAGAATGTTGATAGCAGCTTTATTCAATAGGGTCAAAAACTAGAAACAATTCAGATGCCCACTCTCAGGAAAATGGATTACTAGTCTATTGTGTATTCCTATAGTGGAATACAAAACAATCATTTAAAAAGAATAAACTACTGATACACACAACAACATGAATGAATCCCACAGATATTATGTTGAACAAAGGAAGACATCATAAACCTGTTTGATTTCATTTATATTGTATTCAAGAACAGGCAAACTGAACTGATGTCTATAGAAGTCAGAAGAGTGATTACCCTGCCTGGGTGGGTAAAGTGGCAAGAGAGAATTTTCTGAGGTGAGGGGAATATTTTATATTTCGATCTGGATGATGTATACTCTGATTCACATATATGTAAAAAGTCATTGAGCTGTACACTCAGATCTGTACACTTTCCTATCTCATATCTGTTTCACACAATTTAAAAGATGCTAAATTCAAAATAAAGAAGAAAAAATATTGTGTATAAATATATTATGGTAAAAGAGAATACTTGAAAAAGAGAGTTAAACATGTTTTCTTTATATCCAAAAAGTATCTTGACTGCATTGCAAAAAAGGAAAAGGTCAATCTGCAAAATATATTTTATGAAAAGAGAGAATGATTTGCTAATGACGTTGAATCCTTTAGGAAAAATGTGTAAGTAATTCAAGAGTGTAACTGAAAAGATAGGAAAGAATAATACCATCTATCCAGTAAATAAACTCAGCAATTAAGGATGAAATTAGCTACCCAATATAAATATCCTATTTTTTTATATATCTATGCATAATTTAATACTTCTTAAGATGCTCATTTTACAAACCCTATTTTTAAAAAGATGAAATTAAGGTCTCTTAGAAATACATTCCATTTTTCCTTACCCTTGCAATCTGCAGTGAACTCTGTATCATTTTGAAGCTGTATGATTTAAAATATTTTTACTGTTCATTTTAACATACAATATTGTCATATAAAACTTTGTTTTAAGAAATGATCAGTAATGGAGGTAACTATACTTGATGAAACATAATTCACTGCAGAAGTACAGAACAAATTTTTTGCACATTTATGTACACCAAGATTTATTTAAACTTTAAATTCGTGGGTGTACAAAGAGGTGAGGTAATTTTTCTTTCACATTATAGTCATTTTTTTATATTTCTATTAGGTACTTTAATATAAACAACTTTCATTATGAAGCAGAACAGGATATACCACCCCAAAATATGCCTCTTTAGCATAAGGATTATTTTAGGCTGATTATTTTTAAGAAACAGCAGGCATAGGAAAAGCTCTGGAAATGGAGTAGAAGTTATCCTTTTTTTAAAAAAAATTTACATTTACAAGGGAAATCTCCATTTGTAAGAGTGTCTCCCTTTCTGTACCAAGAAGAGAAGGATCACTAAATCTCTAGAAACTCTTACCAAAAAGGCAATGACTTAAATCTTCATAACAACCTTCCTCTTGTTAACTGTGCTCTTTCTGGTAACCTCCCATAACAGCGCTCTTCCACCTCCCAACATCTTTTTTATCTTTAGCTAGAGATGTTATTTAAGGTGGTGCCTTAGGTCATTTGGAGATTACTCCGTTTTCTAGGGTCTCTCCCCATGTATACAGGAGGTATACACGTTATTAAACTTCCATTTTTCTCCTGTGAATCTGTCTTTTTATTATAGGAGGTCCCAGCCAAGAACATAGAGGAGTAGAGAGAAAATTATTATTCGTCCCTCGCAATTACATGCTGCTATAATTTATGTTAAATCAACTCTTTGTCTCACTTATAATTGCATCTACTTAGGTTTGTGCTGGCATACCAAAATTTAATTATTATACTGTGATACACTTCTTATACTGGCATTTGCACACACACTTGCTTACACCCACATCCACACACACCTGAAATGGTTAAGGACACTTATCTCCAAAACCTACCACTATGGCATGTGGACTATTTTGAGCTAAAGACAATCAAGACCTTTGGGTCTCAAAAGAAATTTTGGCCCCTCCCTTTACTATCTAGAAGAATCTAAATTGGAGGTATTACCCAGAATGAAAGTTTTTACCAGGGACAAATTTTATCTCAATGACCCATCTGTGTGGCAGGGCAAACATCTAATTACCAAACATCTGCTCTTCTTATTGCCCTGTGAATTGCCCTCCACCCCTTTGAAGCCCCTATCCCGTTCCGTGCTCAGGATGGCATATCTACCTCACTTCAACTTTCTGTCTTTGATTCTTTCCTGTGTGTGAGGTTTCCCTCAGTATGAAACTAAATTTGATTTTCTCCTGGTAATTTGTATCATGTCAATTTAATTCTTGGACCAGCTAGAAGAACCTTAGAAGGGTAGAGTAAAATTGTTACTCCCAGCACACCAAAAAGCAAAGGTCAATCTTTGGCTCAACTATCAAATATCTAAACTTCCTCTGCTATTCTTTAAACTTGGAAATATAAAAAAAAAACTGCATAGAGATCTAAGCCCAAATTATTAAAAAGGCAATACTGTAAGTATAAGTATGCCATAGCACATTTAAGCTTCTACTTCAGCTAAGTACTAAAACTGTAATAAATATATCATATCCAAGCATCTAGAGTATCTTTATGTATGAGAAGATGGAGACTTTTTTAAAACTCTTTTAAACTCAACTTTTTTAAGGTGTTAGTAAACACCTCTCAAACAGCAGAAGTCTACATTAGGACGGTGAAATAAGCAAAAATGTAAAGGTAGATAAAGCAAAATATGTGGCAGGCAATGTAGGGTGGACTTTATTTTATCCTCCCCTTTCCTTTTTGGGGGAAAATGATAATTATCTAGATACTGTTCAAAATCCATCAAGATAGATAAATAGGAATAAGGAGAGTTTACCAATTACCTATAATCATTAAACAAATTACTACTTTAGCTTCTTTTGATGGGGCAATGCAGAGGAATTTTAAAGTTCATATGCAAATAATGTTCTTGTATTTTTATGTAAATATTGTTTACCTGGATACCAAACTGGATATCAATTGTTTTCGTA
This sequence comes from Halichoerus grypus, assembly GCF_964656455.1. Classification (NCBI taxonomy): domain Eukaryota; kingdom Metazoa; phylum Chordata; class Mammalia; order Carnivora; family Phocidae; genus Halichoerus; species Halichoerus grypus. The sequence goes on along the minus strand of NC_135716.1, from coordinate 129,424,299 downwards.
AAAGGAGGTTTACTCTGAAGTATGCATAATTACTGTCTTTATGAAGAATTTGTAATTATCAATGATACCACTACAAGAACACAATTCCTATGCTTGTTCAAAAAAAAAAAATAACACCATAAAAAGCCTCCCTGTACTCAATAAACTCGTAACTGGATTTTGCTACAAATATCTCAGAACATGTTGTCTTCATCTATTTCCAGAAAACATTAAACCACGGCTCTCAACAAGCTGTTCTCATTTATACTACAATGCATTTGTAGTGTTGGCAAATGGGAAATCCCAGAGCGGATGAATAAACAGGAAGCTTCATCTAGTGTTAATAATCCCCTAGGACCCTATTTGTAAAGAAATGGCCTTTGCAAGAACATGCACAAATGTGCAGTTTCATACTTGGCAGAAAACCCGTGATTTTATTCCCAATTCATTTAGTAACTTTATGCTGTTTCAAATACAAAAACATACAAACTTGTGACCTTGGGCATATTTATGAAGACTATATACATATGTGTGTGTATATGTATACATATGCATGTATATGATTATATATCATTTTGTATGTAGAATAAATGTATCATATATATGATTTAACAGCGGTTCTTATGCAATGAACTCTTTAATTACAGAAAATATTACCATGACATGAAATGGAGTGAAACTAAGCTGGATAGATTGGTCCATTCCCACTGAAGCAACTTTTAAAGGATATTATAATTTAAAATACTGTAGTAAATATAGAACATATTTACAGTAGCAAATGGCAATAGCCCTTAACCAACTGCAATAATTCTTCTCTGCAATCCCACAACCACCTTAACCCAAAGCAGGGAGGTATGGTAGTAACAGTGTTAACCTGTGATTACACTGAAACACATTATTTTCAAAATACAAAATAAAACAATTCTATATTCCATAATGACAACTTGTAGGTTCTAGAAATATTCTGAATAGATCTAAATAACACAAGACATACTTTGAGAACATATAACATCTCTGGGAATACTCTTCACAAGATTTGTTATTTGTTGTACATGGTATGAAATAAGTTTCATGTCAGAAATTTATTTGGGAGCACTATTCAATCTCCATGTAAAGTTCTTGAAATTGATACCATTTCCTTAACTGGAATCATAGACCCTAAATTCTTCTGTTGTAATTGCTTCTATCTTTGGTTATTCATTTCCATGCATCTTCAGCTATAGTGAAAGAATGTTTTATTTTACAAGTTGATTTTGGCCATATAAGCAAAAAAAATATTCATGAATAAAATCATTGCTACAATGTTTAAGTTTATGTTATATAATCCTGAGGTTATGTTAGCATAATTCATGTAGGTGTATATAATAAGTAGAAAGGCAAAATTCCCCTAGAAGCATGTGAGCAGGCCCAGAAATGCTTTTTGCTTAATACCACATTATATAAATTGCTTTAAAAATGCTCTAGGATCATAACAATAATAAATTCTAACTACAGGTGGTCATTTCTGAGCGAAAAAGGCAAATGTTTTGACATGGATGAAGAATTCAACACTAAACAATACATTAAGTTTCTAAACTTTATGAAAAAAGGTTTTTAAGTATAAAGTCCTTGTCACAGCTTTCAAGCAGTAGGAGAAATTCTGCAAAGGGGCATGATATAGGAAAAGAAACCATGACCCTTTTGTAAAATTCTCAGCCCAATAAATTATTCTTAAATATGAACAAATCATTATCTAAAAAGAGATACATATTCTCTTATGTAATTGATTTAAAAGATGGAATTTTAAAAGTTCTTTATTGTAATAACTGTGGATTTGAGGTTGTGAGCATTTGAACACCTGTAAAAGCAGAAGGGAAAGATAGATTTATTTGGTATTATCAGCACATGTAAAATTACAGAAGTGAAAAGCAAGCATTGGCCCAGGGGATGATTCAGCCTCTGTTAGTACTGGTGCTGCTTCAGCCACTTTAAGAAATAGATGTTCTTTTAAAGTTATGTATAAATCAACTTTTTTGAAACTAGACACTTATCATTTATAGAGTTCATATAATCTGAGATGTAATGTTTGAGGAACTGGAAAGGGAATGAAAACATAATTTCTCCCTTACAACCGCAGAAGTGGCTGGCTTGCAAATCTTTTGCCTTGAGATTTGTTGATGATTAACAGCAAGAAAGTAAAGGGAAAAAAAAAAGTGTTTACAAGCCATCACCAAGGTGGTTTTTAATTCTCCCATAATCTCCAGGACACTTCCCACTCCTACATGAACGTATATTAAGTAAAAAAATATGCTTTCTACACTAAGTTCAGGTTCAGTGTAAGTTCTCTAGGTTACCCCCTCTTGCCATAATGGGCATCCTCCCTTCCCTACTTGCCCCCACAGAATTCCAGGGAAACCCCTGAAGTACAGTTAGAGAGAATTGAAAAGAACAGTAGGCCAGAGCAAAACTTAAGCCTTTAAGATTGGCTTACAAATTTAAATTGGCTTATAAAAAACAATCAAAGCAAAACAAAAACAACAACAACAAAACTTGAGCAATATGGAAGATAAATAAAATTAACTGGAAACCCAGCAATACATAGCTACATGTAAGTGGAAAGTGAAGACCAAATGGCTCACAGATTTGGGATTAATGTAACTGAAAGAAATCTGGTTGCCTATATGGATATACAAGATGACAGAAACCTAATTCTATTGTCCCAACTATGTTATGTTAATAACTGCCTTTAAGTATGCTAGTGATAGAAATGATAGGTGCTAGCTCATTCTTGGCACTGAATACTTTTCATTTGTAGAATTATATCAGATTTTACAGAAAGTTACTAATAAGTGTATGAGATTTGATGTGGAATTAATCTTGAGCTAGTACTTTCACTAATAAAAATACTGGTACAAATAATTTGTCTTGAAAATATAATATCATACAATACAAAATAAGTGGCAAAGGCACTATAATTTTCTTATTGGATAACATAGAAGTTAAATTTAAAAATGAATACTAATTTTTCCTTTACCAAAATATTTATTAATAATGGTAAAATGTTTAAGACTTTAATATTAAAGTCAGCACTTAGTTCTTACATGTCACTGAACAGCAAGTTCAGTAAACAACTGTTAGGTTAAAAGGAGCGACATCTGTATAAAAATGATATTGCTAACTGAACTCCTATGACCACATGTCATTTAAATTTCATATTATATCTAAGAAAAACAAAGAAAAATAATGTGCAAGAAATGTAATAAGCCTTCATCCTTACAATGAACAACTGAATGTCCCAAATAAAGGGCCACATGAACACATAAGCAGGAGCATATATGTATGTCAGTTAACTTCACTTTTTTAAGATGAAACCAATTTTCATTTTAAATTTTATTCAGTCTCTAAAATAGCAAGAATAGTAAGAAAAACACAATTTTCATAGCACTATTCTTACTATATCATGCCAAGGGAAGTGCTAAGGTATAAAGGACAATATAAAATGTAGCAAAATAAAGTATTTAAATTTAGTCCATAAACTACATATTGAATTTTATATATATATATATATATATATATATATATATATATATATAAATATATATATATATATATATATATATATATATAAATATATAAAATTATATATATATATATACTAAGTACTAATATATATATATATATACTAAGTACTAAGATGCAATGGCAATTTCAATATATTTTACAAAACTGCAAGAAAATAGTATTACTACTATGAATATATGTAAAGCAGATAGTGTATTAAATAGAACAAATATAGCAGCTAATGTTTGTATTCAAAAAATATATGAAGTAATATAATAGGTTAGTGAGACATTGTTATTCTTTCACAGAATAAAATAACTTTCACTGCTGGGGCTCCTGGGTCGCTCAGTCGGTTAAGCATCAGACTCGGTTTCAGCTCAGGTCATGATCTTAGGGTCAGGATAGTGAGATTGAGCCTCATGTCAGGCCTCTTGCTCAGTGGAGAATCTGTTTCTCTCCCTCTCCCTGTGCCCTTCTCCCTGCTTGCCCTCTCTGGCTCTCTCTCTAAAATAAATAAATAAATATTAAAAAAAAAAAAAAAACCCTTCACTGTTAGAAATAAGCCATTTAAAATTATTGAAAGTAATCAACATTGTTTTCACAGCACAACAAATTAAAAAGCAACACAGTTAAGTGATAAGCCAATGGTCATACTGCCAGTGACACAGGTGAGAATAGAGTTCATTGTCCAGACCTTCAATCCAGAATTTTTTTACATTTTGGTGTTACTCAAAGGCAGCTTTCCCAACAATGAAATAATTCTAGCTTATGACAGTAAGAATACTAAATGCTAACAAAAACTACTAGGACTACTAGAGATAGTCTACTATGTGATCTAATTCCCCCTTGAAAGCTATCAGAAAATGCAATTGTGTGTGTTTATTAGAGAGGGACAGAGAGGGAGAGGAAGAGGGGGAGGGAGAAATGGATGGATGGACTGGGAAAGCATTTTATGAGAAAAAGGCAGTAGTAGAAATGAGAGTCTTTTATTACTATCTCCATATTATTCCCAGATCTATGCAAATTCTGGGAACATCTTTGTAAAAATCAAATTACAATTTTAAAGCTGGAGCTATAGAAATCTGAAACAATAATTACAGTATTTTTAAATGTCCCTTCTATGTTAGATTTAACTGAATCTTAATGAATAAGTATTATTTTTTTTTATGCCTAATTAAGTCTTCACTACCAAAATGAGCTGCCAGAAAGAGTCTTGCCTGTGTTTAGCTTCAGTTACTTCCCTAGAGAACATAAATTTAACATTGTGGGCTGAAAGTCCTCTCCCTAGATTCAGCATCATATTAGAAAACAAGCCTAAGCCTATAGTTCAAGTTCTACCTGTCACTAATAGCTTCTAGGGCCTTGAGCTAAAGGTTTTTTGTTTGTTTGTGTGTTTGCTTTTGTTTTTTGTTGTTTCCCTCCCTGAGCCTGTTATTTCTTCTGCAAAATAATGGTAGTGTCAAGAACTGCCAAGGTTCAGGGATTTTATCCTACTTGAAAGCTAATATGTCAGCTGTCAGTCTACCACACTAGACTCTTGGAAGCTGAAACAAAGAACTTTATTACTCTTATATCCTTATCAATTCTCTTCCCCCCTCAAGAACCATGGAGGCAAAGCTGAACAGCCACGAGATCTGAAAACTGGGCTTATGTCACAGCGGAGGATCCCTGAATTTAGGAAACCCCCAATCTTTTAAAATGGTTTCAAGCAAGTCTGCCCAACATTAGCCTCAGAGGGAAATCTTATCTTGATTATACTGGACTCAAACAAATCTGCCTTTTGCTTTGCAGGGAGATATTATTTTTTTCCTCCAAGTATGTTTGCTTCAGAAACATCCTTGAAAAAAAGGTCAAGGACAAGAGTGGCCATAAGATATATATATAAACACCATGGAGAATTGGTCCCCAAGAGCTAATAACACCATCTTGTGGCTATTGACAGCCATAATGTATGAGTAACAGCACTTAAAAATGTAAAAATTATAATTTGTTATATAATATTAGCAAGTTATCAGCACTATTTTTTAAAATATAGCTTTTATATACTTAAGTGTTAAAAATTAAAAGCTTCTGAAGGTGGCATAACAGTCTAATTTGTTAAGCAATTCTCAACAAAGCCTGCCACCTTACATGCATGCATTTCATATGCAAAATAAATAGATCAACAAGTAGCAATTGACTGTCTTTAATGTACCCAAGTTTTTGTTATAACAGCCTCCGGAAGACACACAGTTCATCACAATCAGGGAATAATTAGTTCAGAATGTTTTTATATCTAAAAGTTAAAGGAAATGTCTTTATATACAACTATATATTGACAATCCTATATCATCCTTTCTGAAGTCTAAGAAAAAGTGGAACTAGATATTATTATCTCGAACTAGTTGAAGGACAAAAAACAAAACAAAAACAAATATCTAACAAATTCTCACTAGACGGGTATTAGAGGAAGAAAGCAAATAGTTATGAGAACATATATTTCTATCAATCAAATAATAGAAATAATTACCTCAAAAAATAGTGGCCTTACCCACATTTAGCATAACCTTAAAGAACTATTTAATCTGACTTTAAAATTATCTGGATAAAAATTGTATCTTCCTTTGATGACCACGCTAATTAAAGCATGAAAGATTTTTTTTTTCATTTGCTACAGAATACAGGTTGTTAAAAGCTCAAAGAATGTAACAATATAAGAAGCTAAGATTGTATTACATAATACAACCACATTGGATCATGACAATTTAAGAGTAATACATATTCAAAGAGAATAGGTGTGGAACATTCAGCCAATTAAGACAGAGTACTAAAGTTTAGCAATAAATCATAAAATCTGTACACCTGAAAAAAAATGAATTGCTGCCCCCTGGGTGTAAAGTACAACAAACAGAGGTGCCTCAAAATAGATATAACTAACAGTAGTAATTTGAAATTGAAACAATAATAAACAGTATTCATAAGTTGTATGAAATGAGATTTTCAGAAATAAAAATATATATGGCAGTCATATAAAAGTGACCATTCATGCTAAATATAAAATAATTTTGGAAATTCTATATATGCTTAAATAAAATTGTTTTACAAAGGTGACAAACATTTTCTAGTAGTTTGTTCTGATTTTAGTATGTTCATTATTTTAAATGTTATTCTTAAATTTCTTGAATAAGGTTAAGAATTTTTGAAAGCAAATTTATATTGTTTGGTCAGTATACAATTTAGTCATTTGACCCAAACATGTTTACCTTTCTATATTTAATCATGCTAATGAAAAGACGCATCCTAGAGCAAAATAAAATAAAACTATATCTCGTTAGTATTTAAGTTATAATATTCTTACTTGGTAATAGGTACAAAGCTTTGTTAATAATTTTTTATTTACTAAAATCAGTGGAAGTGGGATCATAAGTAGGGAGTGAGAAAGAAATGTACTGGAATTTAAGAGTAAAAACGAGTTTCCTAAGAGACCAAAGTAATAAAATACTGCAGGGTAGGCAAGCAGGAAGATGTTTGGAGGTCCAATTTATTTTTAGTGTTTGGAGTAGAATCGAAGTACAAAGTCTAAGGGAATGAATGAAAAGGAATGGAAGTAAACAGCATTGACTACTTTCTCAGTTCATGACATTTCTATTGCACTTAAAGTTGCTCAGAAGAAATAGCTTGGAGTCATCCTTCATTCCTCCTTTGCTCTCATATTCCATACCCGATTTATCAGAAAATACTGCTTGCCTTTCCCTTCAAAATATATTCAGAATATAAACCCCTTTTCACTAAAGTGAACTCCTAATATCCTGGACCAATTCACCATTACTTCTTGCCTGGATTACAGAAATAATCTGAAATTTGGTACCTTGCTTTGATTGTTTTACCCTTAGAACACTTTCTCAATCCAGGCACCAGAACTACCCTATTAAAAAGTAACCAAGGCATTGTAAGTCCTCTGCTCAAACTCTCCAATACTTTCCGTATCATTTTGAGTCAAAGCCACCTCCTTACAATGGGGGACAGAAAGCCTGTTCTCCCCTATCCCCATTACCTCAGAGACCTCATCTCCTCTTAATTTCTTGCTTATTCCAGCCATTCTGACCTCCTCAGTGATGGCTAAATACCTCTAAATCCCTGATTTACACCCCCAACAGCTCCTTAAGGGTAGGGATATTTATCTGAGTCCATCTCTAGTGCATAATATAGTTCCTAACAACGACTGTTCTTAATATTTGCTGGCTGGCTGAATGGCTGACTGGAAAATAGAATAAAGGAAGGAAAGACAAAGAAATAGACAGGGAAATGCCTCAATATAGAAACATCTGTCTATAAAAACTTAGTTTTTATAAAAAAAATTTTCTATTACTCCATTTTCTATTACTCCTTTATGGCCATGTTTATATCCATATAACTGGCAAACAGTTTTATATTATACATTCTGTCTCCTGAGTGTCCTGATTAACTTATTAACATCTTTTCCTGTAGTCTTGATCAAGGTCCTTTAATAAGGTTAACTTCACATACTTTAATATCTAGAAATCACCTACCACATACACCTGCATTTTAATTTATCTGATAATATGCATTATATACTTATGTTATGCCTGGCACTCTGATGTTACATAAATTAATAAGAAAAGAGCCTTGGGCTTTTATAGTATAATCAGGGAGAAAGTCATGCATACATACATGAAGGCAGAATATAAGATAAATTTAAGACAAAGAAAATAAATTCCAACTGAGTGGAGTTAAGCTTTCTAAACAATGATGGCCCAGGGTATAGTATTCCCATGAATAATTTATCCTCAAATAAAGTACTTCTATATTTTGGGGTAACATGAAGACTAAAAGTAACTGTAGAAATAGCACAATTTAATTTTTATAGTCAGGAAGAGATATCATAGGAATTTTTAGGGGTCCCTTTCCCAGGCAAAATGGTTTAAATAAAACATCAACAACTATAAACTACATCTAATAAATTGATTTTTAAAAAAACCTTATAATATGAATGTACTTAGGTGATAAATCTAGGGACACATCATGTGTGCTTTACATTGCTTACGCCTGCATTAGTGAGCCCACTGTATAACAGATGAAGTAACCTTCAGAGTTATTTTACTCCTAGCGTCCATGAATATGAATTGGACACAAATACAGTGCGAACTCACGAAGTCTCCTCAATACTTTGATCAAGTAATTATTAGAGATTCATATTTATTTACTCTCTTTATAGAGGGTTAAATTTGATTTCATAGGTCATTTTACCTGAAGTGTCATTGAAGTGGCGGTGTTTAGAAGCCAGCAAACCTGAGGTCAGAAGAAAGGGGAGGAGAAAAGGGTATCTTATAATAAGACAGGAACCTGGGCCTTGGAAAAAATCCCTTGTGGTAAAAATGTTAAGAGAAGAATCTTTATGGAGTTGTTGCAACTAAGCCTGCAAACCACTCAGAGAACAACCGTTGTTTGGAAAGCAAATTTAAAGGTGAAGGTGTCGTAGTAAGATTTTGAAATGTCACTTCTTTATTTAATATGATACCACTACTTGTGCATGTTACTATTAATATAGGGCAACTTGTAACTTCAATAAGAGAGCAAAAGAGGAATCATCTACTCTCAACTAATTTTATAATAATCAAGAACACACACACACATATATTTATCTTCAAAATTCAATCGTTACAGATATATATATGCAATATATATATATATATATATATATATAAAATAGTTTCAAAAGGCAATTGTCACCTATAAAAGTAATTTATACTGAATATAAAATCAGGCAAAGATGATTTTAAAATTGAAAACAGAATCTAAAGTGCATAGTGCAAGGGCCAGAGAATTATAAAGATCTATTTAGTGAAGCAATAAAACTAGTAAAGAGTGGAGAACGATGACCAATTTCTTCTTTCCCCTCCTCAATAAACAGTCATGAAGTATTCAAGGGTTCTTTTTGAGATGTTAATTATTAGAAGAAAAGAGACCGACCTGGCTAATTTCTCTCTTAGATTTTATTTCTCTTATTTTTTTGTCTTGAAAACTTTTTGGCCTTAACAATGCATAAGTACCATTCTTTTAAAATTCAACAATTATTTTATCATGACTGTATTCATTTGTGAATAAAGAATTATAACCTGAGTTGTTAATCAATCCATACCTTTAAATTATCTGGCTTGGCACTCTTGTGGATATGCAAGGAAAAATCCACCATAAATTTGATTAGCTTTAAATACAGAGCTCCTATGTCTTAAATTACTGCTTGGAAACAAAATCTTCTGAAATGCATTGATAAATAAAAAATTTCTTTCATATATGAAAAATTTACTTTTTTGACATTGACCTGTACATTTAACAGGAGCATAATAATGCAATGGGAAATGTTTTTCATAAAAAATTCTTTTTTATAGAAGTAAGCAAAAGGGAAGAAACGGTGTAGAATTTTTTGTACTGTATAATATTTTTTCCAATTTTATTGAGCTATAATTGACATAGTGTGTAAGTTTAAGGTGTACAGTGTGTTGACTTGATACACATATACTACAAAATGATTACCACCACAGCATTAACCAACACCTCTATCTCTATCACATTACATAATTACCATGTCTTTTTTGTGATGAGGACATTTAACATCCACTCTCTTAGCAAATTTCAAGTTTCTAATATAGTATTATTAACTATAATCACCACACTGTATATTAGATACCCAGAACTTCTTTATATTATAACTGGAAGTTTGTAACCTATGACCAACTTCTCCCCATTTCCCCCACCTCTCAGCCCCTGGTAAGCACCATTCTATTCTCTGTTTCTATGAGTTCAATGTTTTTAGATTCCATGCATAAGTGAGATAATTCAGTATTTGTCTCTCTGTCTGATTTATTTCAGTTAGCAATAATGCCCTCTAGGTCTATCCATGTGGTTGCAAATGGAAGGATTTCCTTCTTTTTCATGGATGTATAAAAATTCCCATATATTTCTATCTCTATCTCTATTCCTGTATCTCACATCTTCTCTACCCATTCATCTATTGATGGACACCCAGGCTATTTCCATATCTTGGCAATTGTGAATAAAACTACAATGAACATGAGGATGCAGATATCTCTTTGAGATCTTGTTTTCATTTCCTTTAGATATATACCCAGGAGATATACAAATGGCCAACAGGTACATTAAAAGGGGCGTGACATCACTAATCATCAGGGAAATGCACATTTAAAAAGTCACAATGAGATATCACCTCATACCTGTTAGAACGGCTATCACTAAAAAGACAAAAGATAGCAAGTGTTGGTGAGGATATGGTGAAAAGGGAACCCTTGCTCACTGCTGGTAGGAATGTAAATGGTGCAGGCACTATGTAGAAAACAGTATGAAAGTTCCTCAAAAAGAATAAAAAATCACATTAGTCTGTATCAAGCAGTAAAGCTTCTCTTCCACTCAGATCTATTTACTCAAAGTTGTACCAAATAGATTATTTATACTTTGGTACTCAGTTGTATTCTGCTCTTTAAAAAGTGACATTATGATTAAAATTTCATTTATACTTGTAACTAAACACAGTATTCAAATAAGTTAATTTTTTAAAAGACAAAGAAACACGGTATTAACATTTTAGGCAAAAGCTGAAAATATTTTTACAGGCAATCATTAGCACATAAGTAACAGAACAAAGAATGACTTCTGCTTTGACTTTTGTCATTAATATTTTAAAAGGACATTCATTAACTTTAGTCACAGTATACTCAACCCATTTGAGTAAAATAACTTATGAAAGTAAATTTCATATCAATATTACAATCATTTTTAAAATTTTTTACAAAGATCTTATTTGTTTATTTGACACAAAGAGAGAGTGCCAGAGAGCACAAGCTGGGGGGAGGGCAAAGGGAGAGGCAGAGGGAGAAGCAGGCTCCCCGATGAGCAGGGAGCCAGACACAGGGCTCCATCCCAGGACCCTGAGATCATGACCTGAGCCAAAGGCAGCAGCTTAACCAACTGAGCCACCCAGGCACCCTGAATTTTTAAAAATTATTAAGCAATGTTTATATATTTCCATATAATATAGAAAAAATGCTGTAATGTTTTGCCTTAATAAGAAGACCATATATCTTGGAAAACTGATTCCTTTGTTATAAGAAATTCATTCAAATGCCGTCTTAAAAAAATTAAGATTGGGGCACCTGGGTGGCCTATTCGGTTAGGCATCCAACTCTTGGTTTTGGCTCAGGTCATGATCTCAGGGTCATGAGATCGAGCCCCACTGTCTCCATGCTCAGCGGGGAATCTGCTTGAGTTTCTCTCTCCCTCTCCCCCTGCCCCCCTGCTCATGGTCTCTCTCTCTCAAATAAATAAATCTTTTAAAGAATAAATTAAGATGTATTATGGCACTATATGTACTAAATGATTATTACCATAAAATTTATAAATTGTCTTTAAGTGCTTTTTAATTCATCACCTATTTTTCTTCACTGGTTATACTGAAGTATTACTGAAAACCATAAAGAAAAAAAAAAAAAGAGAGAGACAATCAGACCCAAAGTAATCACAAGAAAGGAAATGATACAGATCACAGTAGAAATGGATGAACTAGAAAACAAAAAACAGATAAGCCAAAAGCTGGTTATGTAAAAAAGAAAGAAATTGAGAAATCTCTAGTCACACTGATCAAAAGAGAGAGAGAGAGAGAGAAGAAATAATATCATTATCAGGAATGATCGTGGTAAAATCCCTACAGATTCTACATATTCAACATATAAGAAGACAGAGCGCCTGGGTGGCTCGGTCGTTAAGCATCTGCCTTCGGCTCAGGTCATGATCCCAGGGTCCTGGGATCGAGCCCCGCATCTGGCTCCCTGCTCGGTTCTCCCTCTCCCACTCACCCTGCTTGTGTTCCTGCTCTCGCTCTCTCTCTCTCTCTGTCAAATAAATAAATAAAATCTTAAAAAAAAAAACATTTAAGAAGATAGTATTAAGTAAAATTTTATGCCAACAAATTCAGCAAGTTTGATAAACAAAATCTTTGAAAGATACAAATGACCAGCATTTACTCACAAACAAAGAATCTGGATATCTATCTATCTATCTATCCATATATATATATGAGGATATACATATATCCTCATATATATATATATATATATATATATATATATATACACTATTTTTTATAATATTTTTTATATATTTTTTATAATATTCTACAAAACGCAAACTATTCTATAAACAGAAAACAGATCAGTGTTCGGCTGGAGACTAGGTGGGTATAGCAGGGAAAGATGAGCGGGAAAGATTAACAGGGAGCATAAGGAAAATTTTGGGGATGAAGTATATGTTTACTATCTTAATTGCAGTGATGGTTTCATTTGTATATATTCACACAAATATACAAAATTGTAATTTTCAAAATGAGCAGTTTATTGTATATCAGTACTCCTCTATAAAACAAAATCTTCAAAAAAATAAAAAAAGAAGAAATTACTGCCAACTTTGATTAATAGTTAAAAGCAAAGCTGAAGAATTTAGCCAACCTCTAGAACATTTTACTGTAAGTATTTCACAAAGCAATTCAGATTTTTCCTAATACAAAATAAAACATAATATTAAAGGAGAAAATAGAACTATGATTCTACCTGTACCCTTATTTTCCAAATCATTATTTCAGTGTACTTGAGTATTTGGGAAATTTTTCTAATGGCTTATGTCTAGTCATAAAGTGTTTATATTGATAATTGATTTAATAAATGACCTAAACTTAAAATTTGTTTAGGTGTGCCTGGGTGGCTCAGTTGGTTAAATGTCTGCCTTCCACTCAGGTCATGATCCCAGGGTCCTGGGATTGAACCCCACATTGGGCTCCCTGCTCAGCTTCTCCCTCTCCCTCTGTCCTTCCCCCTGCTTGTGCTCTCTCTCTCTCACTCTCTCTCTCAAATAGATAAATAAAATCTTTAAAACTAAACTAAACTAAAATAAAATTTGTTTAAATACCTATTGGAAAAAAGAATACTCAAAATTCACCATCCTAAACATACACACACACACAAACACACAAACACTGATGCACACATAAAATGTGACAGAATAATCCTTAAGGCTCAGGATGGCACCTGCACCATGTCCCCTATTGTACTAACAAGAATTTTAGTCAGTGACTTGGACATGATTATAAGACTTAGGAATGTAATGTAGTGCACCTGACAACAAAGCAGCCTTAGCTGCTGTACCCTATCATATAAAAAAATATAGAAATGCTAAATTACACATTTTATAAAACAACTTAAGAATAATCACATCTTGGAAGTTTCAAACATTCTACATAAAAAAAGAATTACCTGATGCCAGAAACAGAATTTAGAGCCAAATTTAAGCAATGATGCTTAAACTGCAGAGGCTGAGGGAGTACTAGACCTGGATACAGAATTTAAGGATGGACCCCTGCAGTTGAAATTACCATATGCGGATGGCAGACACAGACTTCACTAGGCATTGGATGCTAACCTTGAATGGAGATATCTGCCTTAAGAGGTAGGATTCGAGAAGTATTTCATTTACGAAGAAAAGCAACAAGGAAAGCTCCTCCCATCTATACAGGAAGAGTTTATGAAGTTTTCTTCTACTTAGGCTCTGTGAAGAAAATTACATTGTAAACTTCTCTGAAATATACTTCAAAAGTCCATGGTGCAAGGTCCACACAAAGGAACAAAAAAGCAAATGGAAACAAAGCAAAACAAAACACCTAGTCAAGATGCACTTAACAAGGTAAAATCATAAATCAGATGAAGCAATGAATTAGCATGAGGAAGAGACAACAGGCATAGCAAATAGAACTGGCACCTCAGTCTTGAACAATAGAACAATCTGGTAGGAGCGACGTTTACAATGATTAAGTAGATAGAGAGGACATCTAGTCTAAAAACAGAACCCTAAAGACTTAGAGAGGGAGAAGTCAGAATACCTACATAGAGGAATAACAATTAGATTAACAGGTGGCTTTTAATCCATAACATTAATAAACAATGTAATGTGACAACATTTGCAAGATACCTAAGGAAAATATCTGTGACTCTTGAATTCTAGACCCCACTGAACTAGCATCATTCAAGAGTCAGGGGAAAATGAAAATATTTTCTGATAAAATAGGGTGTTTTTCATAAATTGTTGTTGAATGTACCATAAAGGATGAAAAAAGGAAGGAATAAACAGAATCCAGGAGGAAGGAGTAGGATGTTAAAACCAATGATAAGCAAAGAAATTGGTACATTTTTGGCAAATCTACATATGCATTATCTGTAAAACCACCACAGCAATAATTTCCATGGTGAGTTAAAACAACGTAGAATTAAAACAACATAGAATAATAAGAAGGATTTCACATGGAGCTAACGGGTATTCAAGCATTCTGACCCTGGAATATCTTGATGGAATATAAAGCTACTGACCACTTTTGTGTATTGTCAAGTTGAAAGTACTTGTTAAAAATCTAAGAATAACTACTATATTATAAAACCAGAAATATGTACAATTTAAAAATGGTACTGTAGGAAAGAAAAAGAGGATAACAATTCATTAGATTGAAGGCACAACAAAAATAACATAAAAGGTTTCTTTAAAACAAAAAAGAATGTGTAAAATATATTCATACAATACTATAAAGCAGAGAACATGAATAAACTAGAGCATAATTTTAAATATGAATAAGTCACCAAAATGGTATGTTAGAGAAGTAAAGCAAATGCCAACATATAGATACTGTTTGGTACAAGTTATGTATTTTTTTAAAGTACGCTAAACAGTTCTCATATACAATATAAAAACTTAGAAAGCACAGACACACTCCAACAACCTCAGGCTGCTTAAGAAATAACCAAGTTTAGGAGAAAAGGAAATTAGATGGAGTGAAAGGTTCCTAGCTTTATTTATACAATTTTATTCTTTATAATTTTCTAACTCTATTATAATGTTTCATTCCTTTAAAAACAAAAGGCTATGAAATAAATATTGCAAAGTGTCAGTAGTTGTTAGATCTATTTGTGGGGAGAGTGTTTATATTTTCTTTAAACTTTTCATTTATTTATTTTATTATCATAAGAATATTTTAATCAGAGGCATTAAAAAATTGCAAAACTGGTCCTAGCAGAAATTATAAAACAGCAGTATTGATTTTCTTATACCCAGTCTTTCTTATATACTGTAAGTGATCTCAATTATGTTATATTTTTGCTTAAAAATAGTAAGTTTTCTCTTGTTTAAGCAATAGATGGTTGGAACAGTTACTTTTTCTTCGAGGAAAGTCAGAGATGATCTGTCGTAAAGGGAATGAGTTCAATAGTAAGATGATACTAGAAATTCACTGGAATAGCAAGATAATACTAGAAATGAGTTAGCATTGAACAAAGACTTAAAGTTTTGGGGCAGAGATCTAATTTTGAATCCAAAAAGACATTTATATTTTAGTAATAAATTTTTAGAGATAGTCTATAATATGTGTATTTTTACTATAAGGGACTTAATTTTATACCAGGTAATCTGAGCAATATAAAACCTGCTTTTCATTAGATAGTTATTTTAAACTAAATTAAAAATTTTCTTTCATATAAACTAAAATATATTATAGGGGCACCTGGGTGGCTCAGTCATTAAGCGTCTGCCTTCGGCTCAGGTCATGATCCCAGGGTCCTGGAATTGAGCCCCACATCGGGCTCCCTGCTCTGTGGGAAGCCTGCTTCTCCCTCTCCCACTGCCCCTGCTTGTGTTCTCTCTCTCGCTGTGTCTCTCTCTGTCAAATAAATAAATAAAATCTTTAAAAAAAATAAAAATAAAAATAAAATATATTATTAAGTTTTATTAAAGAAATAATGTAGTCAAATAATTCTATGTATGCAATGCAATAGATACAAAATAATAATTAATTTTTGGTCATCATCAATTGACTATGACATTATTAATAACTAATACAGTTAGATAAGGAAGAAAATTTTTGCCTGTTCATTCTTTCAGTGTAACTCTCTAATGGGGACTTATATTTAGATTTTAAAGAGAGTTAAATTTATCGATTTTTTCCAACAAAATCATATTGAATGTGCTAGATAGTTTACTGCATGCTATGTATATAAAGACTAAAGATGTAGACCCTACCATTATGTACACCAACATTATATGTAAGGTTATGTTCACCATTACATAATGGTGAAATTATGCATGAAGTGGTTGGGAGCATATTAAATTAGGAATGGTACGTTAGAAAAGGGTAAGAGAAAAAGACTCATGTGTGCAATCCATATGTAATCCATATAACAGATTCTGGGAGCCAAGCAGTAGTTCAGTATTAGAGAAACATGGGCCATGAATACCAAAGATGCAATTGAAAACACATGAGCCAATCCTTCAGTGATGTGAGAAAACATTGTGGAATAAGCAAATTCCTGTACATGTTATTTCCAAAGAATTATTAAATATAAATGTTACATTTTATCCAGATTCTCTAGTATTGACATGATACGAATTTACATCAGGGAATTAGGTTAAAAGATGTTTTTAAAAATCACACATTCAACAAATAGCATCATCCATTCAACCTTATGGTATATATTACCTTGAACTTATCTGGAAATTGTTTACTAAAATTTGAATAAGTTATTCCCTTCTTAAAATATTCTGCAATCAATGAGATCACCACCAAATCATTGGGACCTTTTATTAAACTTTGATTAAGCTTTATTAAACTATTTTTATTTTAGTAAATCAATGATAATATTAGTTAAAGGATGACAACTTAAAGCAACAGATTTCTCAAGGATCTGATCAGTGGAACTCTGTTTCAATGATGGTAACTATACCCTTTAGACAAAATCTGCATGCCCTGCCCTCAATAAATAGCTTCCTTATAAACCTGGAAACATACACATTCTCTTGGGCTGAGGACCACAAAAGGAGAAGGGCTTTTCTTTAGTGCACTGTGTCCCTTGGTTTATGGCTGTCTAATACTGTAGGGGGTTAGCAAAAGTAAATCTCCATAACTGCTAGTCAAACAATGACAGTTAATAGAAGTTTTACCCAGTGCTATCAAGATAATAATTAACAATTTATAGCAAAAAGGAAAAGCATGATAATAAAAAAGTCAGAAGCTAATAATGAAAAGGAATGAAGTTACTCCATGAATACTGTATCCACGCAATCATCATAAATAAACCAATAGTGTAACTATCTCTTTAACACAGTAACTCTGGATCAAAGAACCAAAGAGCGGAAAGTGAAGGGAACCCATAGTTCATCATTCATTCTACTTCACCAGACTCCAACTCCATGCCCTCCTGACCAAGGAGGTAATTGGTACTTAGAGTGCATAATTTAATTTTTCTTTAGGGAGGTCCTACTCTATCAGAGTGTGATTTTTTCTTTTCTTTTTCTTTTATTTCCTACCAAGCAAAAGGTTATTCTGAATGTTTAGCAGAGACACATGGAAATAGAGATACATGGATATGAAAAATGTAAGATTGATCTTCAACAAAAGGAACCCAATTTGCATCTATTGAATATAATTTTAGGACAGAGTGAAGTTCATGCTACCAAAACATTTGTTCTACAGCCTGCTATAATGTTGATGAATCATCATAAAAGACAGATTTTTCCACTACCAGAGACATTTCAGCTAGGCAGCAAAATAAGCCGATTGCTAATCAACCATAATCTGATAGATAGATAAATAGACAGATAGATGATGATAGATAGATAAGACAGATAAGAGAGTTACACAGAGAGACACACAGAGAGAATACATATCACTTTATGGTTTAAAAATACATAGATATATTTTGATGTAACAAAATAACCAATTTGTTGAATATCTATTTTCTTCCAGGGGACCTTACATAAACAATCTCATTTAATCCTAACAGCATCAGCAACTCAAATACTAAATCAGGCTTAAACTAGGTTTTTTGGTTCCTGGTCCAATTATGTTTATGTGAAATCATATTCCTTTAGTTAAAACGCATGATACTTAGAAAGGAAAGGATCCAAGATCTCCTATTAGAACAGTGCTCACTAGCACATTCAAGTTAATTACAACGTCTGAATAGTTTATATTTTTCCCAGATATATGGAGTGGTTCATGATCACTGAAGCCATGTGTGTGCGTGTGTGTGTGTGTGTGTGTGTGTGTGTATGTGTATTTGTGTGGCAACTGTGTGTGCTGAATACAAGCAGGAAGGTAGCTGAGGGATGTCAGAGAGATCACTGGTGAACAGAAAATAAATGGGTGACAAGCAGTAACAGTGGCTGGTAGGGTCAGACTCAATGAAGGCAGGGGATATGTCTATCTTTTGTTGTCTTGTTTCATATCCACACTTGGAACAGTGACTGGAGAGTAGGTGCTCCATAAATATGTATTTAGTGATTGATAAAGAATCAACACAAAGGTCACTGCATCAGACAAATTCCATTAATGTTGCTATTTCTGCACCGTATGGAATGAGACTGCACTTATGATATTTTGTTTTATTTTAATTTTGTTTAGCCTTTAATACATGAGTAACTAATTCTCTGTATGTACCTTAGCCCTTCCTCTCTCTTCAAGTAATCAAACTCAAGCACCCTTCTCGTTCTGAGTAATGCAGAGCACAGAAACTAACACACGAGGAGCACTTGGTGAATGAGATGGTGAAAAGTACATAAACAAATACAGTCACGAACATGAATGATGAAACATTAAGATACCGCTCATTATTTGAAAACAAATACTTCCTCATTATCTATTAGGCAATAGCAAAAGGACCACAAATTGTCTAGGAAGTAAAATGATGGGAATCATCACTCACCCATGATCATGACCATTTATTTACAAAAGTCTTTTTCAGAGAGTCAGTATTCCAATTTACTAAGATCACAGACTCCAGAGCCACACTACATGGATTCATAATCCAGCCTCAAAGCTTACTGCTGTGTACTATGAGGCAATTTATTAACCTCTTATGTGCTTCCATTTCTCTTGTGAACAATGGGGATTATGATACAACCCTCTTAGGGTTGTAGTGAGGATTAAATTATCATTATGCAAGGTTTATATTTAGCCAAATAAATAAATATTTGATCATTCTACATACAAAATAAGGGAATTTATGTCCAAAAATTTCAAAGTATAGAGTTCTACTTCTGGAGCTATTAATCATCAAGTGGCAAGTGATAAACTTTACATCTTGAAATGAATTAAAGGAAAAATATGAAGCTAATTATGGATCACCGTTGCTGTGAACTTTTACAAAATTCTTTTTATTTTTGGAAACGTTTTTAGTGACATGTAGTTTGTTACCTAACTAAACTTCCCCACACTTAAATTCAGTAATAATAAACACTGATACAGAAAATAACATAGTATTTTATCATTTTGGAATGAAAGTGAAAATGCAAAAGAAACAACTAGAGCCAACTTCTGTTGTCACTATTTTTATGTTTTTCAAATTGTTAATGAGATGAATTTCTTTTCATCTCACATCCAACTGTCTATAAAAACCTGATAATTTCAAAAATGTGTTTATTCATTCATTAATTCAGTAGATGTGTATAGAAATCTTATCATGTGTCTGAATACATAGAAGACTTTCTGTCAGCATTTGTTAAATATGCTTTGCAAAACTTTTTATCAGCTCTGCCAGACAAGAACACAATGAGAATATATGTTGTCATGCAGTTTACTATTTATGACAAAGGGACAGTAGTTTGGTGATGTATAAAATCAGGTCATAAAAGAGTTAACTTCATTTGACTGTACCAATCCAGTGATGATCACTGAAATAACTAGATAGGATACCTGTATCTATATATGGTTTTATTTATATTTTATATATATATGTACATATATATATTTCATATGTATTATTTTTCTTTTAAACCAAATAATAAATTTTTATAAAAAATTGATGAAAAAATGTACAAATTTCACCAAAGAAAATATTGCTAATATTTGTGGGCAATGGTGTTCTGATTAAAATACTGAAATAAGAGCTTCCTTCTCCCTGTTTAAAAAAGAAAAAAATCATTCTTACCTCTCAACAAGGAAGCCGATGATCAAGTGGTTTCAAACATTTAAGAAGAATTAACACTAATCCTCAGACTCTTCCAAAAAAACTGAAAAGGAGAGAACATTTCCTAACTCATCTTCTGAGACCAGCATCACCCTCATACCAAAGCCAGACAAATGAAAAAAAGTAGAAAACTACAGGGCGCCTGGGTGGCTCAGTCGTTGGGCGTCTGCCTTCGGCTCGGGTCATGATCCCAGGGTCCTGGGATCGAGTCCCACATCGGGCTCCCTGCTCGGCGGGAAGCCTGCTTCTCCCTCTCCCACTCCCCCTGCTTGTGTTCCTGCTCTCGCTATCTCTCTCTCTGTCAAATAAATAAAATAAAAAATCTTTAAAAAAAAAAGTAGAAAACTACAGACCCAAAACCCTGATTAACATAGATGTAAAAATCCTCAACAAAATAGTAGCAAACCAAATTTAACAGAATATTAAAAAGATCATACACCATAATCCAGCAGAATTTATTCCTGGAAGGCAAGGATGGCTCAACATACACAAATGAATATGATAGGCCATATTAACAGAATGAAGAATAGAAATAACATGATCATCTCAATAGCATTTGATAGAACTAGCATTTGACAAAATAAAAATTCACCAAACTTTCAAGATAAAAACTTTCAACAAACCATGCATAAAAGTAATGTACCTCAATATGATAAAGGCCACACATGACAAGTCCACAGCTAGCATCACACTTAACAGTGAAAAAAGACAAAGCTTTTCTTCCAAGATCAAGAACAAAGCAAAGAGCCCACTTTCTCCACTGCTATTCATCATAATAAAGAAATTCCCAGCCAGAGTAATTAGGCAAACAAACGAATTAAAAATAAAAACAAAAGACATCTAAATTGGAAAGAAAGAAGTAAAATTACCTTTGCAGATAAAATAACCATATAAGTAGAAAACCCTAAATACTCCATATACACAAAAAGTTAAAGCTAACAAATGAATTCAGTGAAGTTGCAGAATATAAAATCAACATACACAAATCAGATGCATTTCTATACACAAACCAATATACAACAAACTATATACAACAAAATGCCCAAAAAGGAAATTAAGAACACAATCCCATTAACAATAGCATCAGAAACAATTAAATATTTAGGAATAAACATAATCAAGGAGTTAAAAGACCTATAAAATGAAAACTATAAAATATTGATGAAAGAAATTAAAGACATGAACATATGGAAAGACATCTATGTTCATGTACTAGAAGATTTAATATCATTAAAAAGTCCATACTGCCCAAAGCAATCTATAGATTCAATGCCATCCCCACCAAAATCCCAGTGGCATTTTTCACAGAAATAGAAAAATAATCCCCAAATCCATATATAACCGCAAAAGACCCAAAATAGCCACAACAATCTTGAGAAAGCAGAGTGAAGCTGGAGGTATCACACCTTCTGACTTGAAAATATATTACAAAGCTAAAGTAATCAAAACAATATGGTACTGGCATAAAGCCAGACATATAAGACCAATGGAACAGAAGAGAGCCCAAAAATAAACCCATGCATACATAGTTAGCCGATCTTCAGTAAGGGAGCCCAGAACACACAAACGTTAAATGATAGTCTCCTCAACTAATGGTGTTGGGAAAACTGGATATCCACAAGTTGGCTCTAGTTGTTCATCCAACAATGAAATTGGACCCTCATCTTGCACCATGCACAGAAATCAACTTAAAATGGATTAAACACTTAAATGTAAGATCTGAAACTGTAAAAATCATAGAAGAAAACAGGAAAAAATGCTTCTTAACTTTGGTATTGGCAATGCTTTCTTGGATATGATACTAAAAACACAAGAAACAACAGCGAAAATAAACAAGTGGGACTATATCAAACTAGAAAGCTTCTAGACTACAAAGGAGACAACCAACAAAATGAAAAAGCAACCTGCAGAATGGGAGAAAATATTTGCAAACTCTCTATTTGATAAGAGGTTAATATCCAAAATATATAAGAAACTCCTGCAACTCAATTGCCAAAACAAATAAAAACTCCTATTACAAAATAGCAACGGACTGAATAGACATGTCTTCAAAGAACACAGATAAATGGCCAAAAGTCTTTTTAAAAAATACAAGTAACAAGGATTGGTGTATGTATACTGTCAGTGGGAATGTTAAATGGTGCAGCTGCTATGGAAAACAGCACGGAGGTCCCTCCAAAAATCAAAATAGAACTATCACAGGATCCAGCAATCCCACTTCTAGGTATACATCCCCCCCAAAATGAAATCAAGATCTCAAAGAGATATCTGCACTCCCATGTTCATTACAGCATTATTCACAACAGCCAAGATCTGGAAACAACAGAAGTGTTCCTTGATGGATACATGGATATAGAAATTGTAGTTGATATAAACAATGGGATATTATTCAAACTTAAGAAAAAAAGGAACTCCTGCCATATGTGACAACATGGACAAACATGGAGGACATTATACTAAGTGAAATAAGTCAGTCACAGAAGAACGAATACTACATGATTCCACTTACATGAGATAGCTAATACAGTCAAAGTCAAAGAAGCAGGAAGTAGAAGGGTGGTTGCCAGGGTCTGGGGAGGGGGGAGGGGAAAATAGGGTTTTGTTGCTCATTGGTTATAAAGTTTCAGCTACACAAAATGAGTAAGTTCTAGAGATCTGCTGGACAACACAGTACCTGTAGTTAACAATACTGTATTGTACCTTAAAACACCTGTTATAAGATAAATCTCATTGTAGTGTGCTTAACATAATAAAAAAATAGTTTCTACGTTTTGGCAGAAACATTTCTGTTGAAGCTGAGGGACTCAATAGTTATTCTCTCCTGCTTCATTTCTGAACTACGGGAAAAACAAGGCAAAGAAAAATGCGGGTGAACATAAACATAGTTTTAATGCTGATAATGGAGAACCTATCTTACATATGCCAGCAATTATGCTTAGTAATTCTGAACCCAGAAGATGTCAGCTTGGTACAACCAGATTTCCCCTGAAAACTCTGGGCCATGCACTCCCAAATACTTTTTCCACATTCAACAATCAAGGCAGTCATGTTGCCCCTGAGGGAGAGTTAGTGAAAAGGTGAGGAAAAGATATAGATACATAAACCGACATACCTTCCTGCTGGAGGGAACAGCATGAGTGGAAAATAAGGGGTCAGTGTGGCTAAACATTGCAAGACCATACATTCCCTGAATATTCTGAATGAAATGAAAATAATTTTGGATTTTAAAATTTGTATAATTTGCAAAAATTATATTAGTTTATTTTTATTAGCTTTTTTATAGGATTTGCATCTCATGAGTAAATATTCATTTGTCTGATTCACAAGAGAATGTCCCTTAATGCAGCCATTTTCCTACCAATAGTAGATAGATTCTAAATAATTATGAAAAGCAATAGAAAAATCATGTCCCAGGTACACATTTTATTCAATACGGACAATGTTTTAGTATCTCATTATATTGTAAATTGAGGGCACTCTGGTTTAATTCCAAGAAAATGTACTGACAACAAAGGAAATGGTTTTAAATGTACATATTCATCAATTCAGTGCTTTTCAATTGGGGAAGGACTTGTCAGAATGACCTGGGACTTTCTCATTGCCCTTTCCCCTTTTTCATCAATTCCATTTTTGATGGAGAAGTGTTGTATTCTTCAGGTGTTCTTCAGTAGGATTTTTTTAAAAGGAAAATCACTTCCTAAATGAATAGGATTCTGAAAAACAAATGCATAACTAATTCTGAGTCGAATGTTCTAAACATACATGATCTTTCTGTTCATTTTAAATTATGCAAGCCCTATATGACTTGTAGGTACTCCAAATTATACCTCATTTATTCATTCATTTTTCTTAAATATATATTGTTGGCATGTGCTAGACTACGGGGATATGTATGGCCATAATGGTGAGGGAAAAGACATAATCATTCAGTATTATCTTATATTTTCCAATACTACTTGCATTTGAAATATTTCTTACTAATGAAAAGAGGAGATAATCACAAAACTATAAGAAACACTGTTAAAATGTATCTGTAATGAACCACATATATGCACATAAACTGTTAACTGCTCTGGGATATGAGTTAGGAATTCAGAACAGAGAATTTACATGTGCATGGGGCACACACTTTTGTAATCAGATATCTATATATTTCGTGAAAGAAGCAAAGCAAAAATATTTTAGAGTTTTATTACAGTTGAGACTCCTTAATAGTATTCTATTTATAAGCAAACTATATAGATTCAAATACCTTTTCCCAGGTGGCTTCTCACCCTTCTTGTGAGAATACCCAAATTATACAGACAAGAATACTGTTGAAAAAAGGCCTGTTGATCTCTACACTTTAGAAGGAAGAAATCTGTGTGTGTGTTTTTTAAATCTCTTTATGCTTCTCTGACTGCTTCTCCACAATCCCCAGAACCAATCCCATCTTTTTCTGATTTCTTTATAATTTCCCTTACCTTAGAAAATTTTTTAGAGAAGACTTGATCTTGGTTCTTTCATTCAATCTAGATATGCAGCTCAACCCCAGGGCTTATATTGTCCTTCTATAATCTACATATACTTTGCTACAAAAAGAAGTCTTGATAAAAGCATGTCAGAGTCATGCAGTTGTCAGTTTTAACAAAAAAACTGTATGGAAGACATTGGAATTCACAACAGTGAATCTAGGGTTTTATAAAGAGTGATTTAAAAATGCCTACATGGTCCTCAAAAAAAGTGAAAAAAAAAAAAAAAAACTTCCTGAGAAAAAACTTATGCTAAGAACTTCTTTAAATATCCAGGATAAGATAATACTAACACATCTCAAGTATTCTGAATAGTAAGTAGGAACACATGCTCAAAGATGGCATTCTCAGAGCCAGCTACTTAAAATTTATATGGTGTGTGTTCTTCTGCCTTCATTAAGGTATGCCCATGTAGTTTTATTTTTATTCCAGGTGCATTAATCATTGCGAGTTCATTTCAAGTGAATCGAGTTGTTGAACAGCATTTTTTTAGCTGTGAACACTATGCATGATAGCAGAAAATAGAGTTTGCAAGGTGGTATGAAGCAGAGAGTTTTGTTTGGGGCACTGAAGCAGCCACGTGCAAACTTTCAGTTGATAGGTGAGTATGTATGCCTGTACCATGCTTTTCTACAATATATGTGTTGGGTTTTTTTTGTTTTTTTTTTTGTTTTTTGCCTGCTTTATGAAATAGGGTATGTTGTTGTTAAGTTTTGATAGGCTAGGGTGATAAAAATTTAATTTTTGCCTCTCCATAGGTAAGTGGGCATTTTGTTTTTTTTTCCTGCGTGATCCTATTTCAGTCTTTATTCTCCATCTTCATTATTCTCCTTTTTTTTTTTTCCTTACTCAGAATTTTCATAAAACAACAGTACTAAAATATCACTTTACTTCTTCTTTTGAAGGATTTTTTCCTTGGTGATTGTCACTCCAATTAGGGCTTCCTTTTACTAATTCCACCCACTTTTCATACCTAATTTTATTTGCTACTCAACTACGAAGAATTTTATCTGCTATGACTTGTATTATCATTCCAGAATTGAATTACTTTCATCTTTTTCTGAGAGTTGAAGGATATCATTGTTCAGAATACGTATATATAGGTATGTATGTTAGATGCTATGTGATTCTTGGCATTTCTTTCTTCTATTGGTTGTGGTGGTAGGGAGTGGGGTGAGATGTCTACACAAAACTATATTTTAATTCATGGCAGAACAAATTTTTTTTTACTGTGTCAATAGCAATACTATATCTGTAAAGCTGTTTTAATTTTCCATTTTAACACTGGTGGGTAGGTGGAATAAGTGCACATAGGACATGTCATTTGTGTGCATTCACATTATTCAGAGACTACATTTATAAGTAGAATCTATGGTGGAATTTTGAGAAAAGTAGAATTTCCTACTACATGATCATGTGCAATTTCTTTCAAGTTCACAGGGACTTATACTCTCTTCATTGACCTATACTTCTAATTAATGCATTTTGGTTATGGCTGACTTAGTTAATCTCTCTTACCATTAAAACAGCACAATGAGTGTGTGTACGTATGCATGTGTGTGTGTGTGCGCGCATGTTTATGTTTGTATGCATAAGGCATAAGCCATATTTAGGCAATAAAAACTTCATTTTAAAAGTGTACATTCAGAGGCACCTAGGTGGCTCAGTCGGTTAAGCGGCTGCCTTCGGCTCAGGTCATGATCCTGGGGTCCTGGGATCGAGCCCCACGTCCGGCTCCCTGCTCAGTGGAGAGCGTGCTTCTCCCTCTCCCTCTGCCTTCCACTCTGCCTACTTGTGCTCTCTCTCTATCTCTTTGTCAAATAAATAAATAAAATCTTTTTAAAAATAAATAAATAAATAAATAAAATAAAAGTGTACATTCAGACACATGGATTCTTCAAAAATAATCTTCATTGATATGATATTTCCTAAAGGATTTGTGAAATTTTCTAAGGCAAATATAGAAAGTTCTTAAAATCGTCTGGCATTCTATGCCATATGCTATTTACATACTAAATTTAAATAAATGTTCAGAAATAATATATTTTAACATATAATCTTTTTCAGAAAAAGTCAGAAACAAAACAATTAACCTTACCTACAAAGTTGGTATTTTAAATCTACCAATTATTAATATCCTTATATAGTATCTGTAAGATCAGTTTATAATTTGAGTATTACACTTACATTCAAAAAGCCTGTCACACATGTCTTTGTGTTGTTGTCTTCATATATCACTACTCTGAACTCTCCCATAATTTACATAGTAGCAATTCATTTTTATGGACCTTAAAGTCCCAAAGCTGAGTGCCTCAGAGACGATTTTGCAAATTTCCTCTACCATTCGTTTATTATTCTTCAATATTACTTTGAATCACCACCTGTCCTGACACCTGTCATGAAGCACAAGCCTTTCAAGCTACTTGATGTACTATGCATTTGTAACTGACACACATTGACTTGAGAAGAAAAGCCATTCATTGCTTCATTTAAAAAGAATGTATAATAAAGAAGGATATCTGACTGAGACTTCTTCTTAAGGGTGTGATGCTTAAGAGACTGTGATAGGAATTTTTGCTTCTACAATGAATGAATAGAACTACTGCAAAAATGAACTAAAATAAATTTGAGAAGGATCATATTTCCAGTAATTATTTGGCAATTTTCAAACAAAACTAAACTAAATAAATTTACTGGGCACCTTAGTAAATGTCAAAGACAGTATATTAAATTTTACTATGTCTATTTCAAATCTTACATTTTTGAATAGAGATATTTTTGGTGGTATTTGTTTAGCAGTTACTTTGTAAAGTGAATGGTTCTATAACATGGTCGATTAGAGTTTGTGGAAAAGCCTGGAATTCTACAGCCACTGTTGGCTAGAAAACTACAAAAAGTAAAGATTGATGATGATTTTTAGTTCTTTAAAATATGCACATTCATATTACTGTCTACACTATAAAATGAGATTATAAAAGTTGTATAAAGCCCAAAATGGTAATTTTAATTATTCACATAATTTTTGCAATGCCACTCTACAAGTTGAACAACAAAAACATAATAGTACGAAGCTTACATAATCACCACTGTCATGACTCACCTGTCCTTTTTTACTTGGTTTATTTCTTGGTCCATCAATAACTCCTCCGACTCTTAGCAAGTGTTATTTAAAAAAAAAAAAAAGAATTTAAAAAAATGAAAAAGAAAACAACAAAAACCAGCCAATTAAACAAACATCTCCCTCATAACATACAAATTCAGATAAAAAATTTGTTAAAATAAAAGCACACACGTCAAAAAAAAAAAAGAATAATGATTTAAGATTTGTACAATGGTTCTCTCACCATTTATTCTTTAGTGAATAAACACTTGCTTCTGATAGTATATATTTATTCATTTATTCATTTTATTGAAATGAATAAAATAATATTTAATAAATACTTACTTAATATGTGCCATGTGTTAGGCATTATGTGAGCCAAAGGAGACATACCGCTTAAAAGAGTGAAATAAAATTACACCTGCAGGAATTTAGAACTGAAAAGGATGCTGGAGAGAAAAATAGGAAATGAAAATACAATAGTGTATAAAACTGTATGTACACACACACAAACACACATACATATTCACATATGCATGATACTCGATGATAAAATGTTAAAAACACTTCACAGTTAATGTTAAACACTTTAAAAGACTAAGGTCACTTACTATCATTATTACTATGCAAAGTGTACTTGAAGTCAGTCTATGCAATAAGAGAAACAAATGGGAGATAAAACAGTTATAAAAGAAAAATAAATGACATTGCTACCACCTCAGAAAATATAAAAAATACTTCTATGACCTCAGAGTTGATTTCTTTTTTTTTACTGTAGTTCAATTATTATTATTACTTTTAACATATAGTGTATTATTTGTTTCAGGGATACAGGTCTGTGATTCATCAGTCTTATATAATACCCAGTGCTCATTACAACACATACCCTCCCCAATGCCCATCACCCAGCCACCCCATCTCCTCACCCCCACCTTCAGCAACCCTCAGTTTGTTGATTTCTTTAATAAGACAAAAATCAGAAAAATCAGAAAAATCTTATCTTAGTACATCATAGGAGTGTCATTATATGATAAAAGGGTCAATTCATTCAGAATATATAATTATCCCCAAAATGTATATACCTAATAAAATACCCGAACTTTTAGGCACAAAAATTGATAGAACCAGAAGAAAATTTATACAGTAATTGCCAAAGTAGGAGATGCCAGCATGTTTCCATCAATATTGATAGATCATGCTAGCAAACAATCAAACAAAAATGGTACTGACACAGAATACTTAAAAAAAAAACAATCAATAACATAGGTTTAATGGACATAGGTGAAATGTATGGAGAATACTCATCCTTGTCAAGCTTATATAAGGCAATGACAAAAATTGTCCACATACTAGGATTTAAGCATAGAAATGATGTAAATAAATGGTCAAAAAATTACATTCTGCGATCATAATCCAATTAATTTTTTCAAAAGAAGTAACAAAAATTATTAATATAATACATTTGGAAATTTAAAAACATGTAAACAATGTATAATCCAAGAATAAATCATAATGAGTCTTTTCAAGTTCTTAGAATTGAATAACAAATATAGTACATAGCAAATGTTGAAGAATGCAGTAAAAACAGTACTTAAAGGGACATTCACAGCTTCAAACAAATATATTAGAAAAGAAGAAAGGCAAAGATAAATAAGTTAGTATCCAACTTAAGAAAAAAGAAAACAGGAGTACCGACCTAAGGAAACTAGAAAGATAGGAAAACTGAGGCTATGGAGAAAAAATTAATGAAGCTGTCAACAAAGACACAAGGACAATGCCAATATATAATCTAAATAAGTGTAAACAGCTTTCCAGATGTGTACACAAATGTTACATAGAGGCTGGGATAGATCTGGACCAAGAGAAGACTGATGGGTGAATTTAGTTGTTCTTAATTTTTGGCAAGAGGTGAGCATGTATACTTGCCAATGAGTTTGGCAATAAAGAGGGACAGGTTTAAGGCATAGTAGTAAACATTTTAAGGGATGAGGTGAAGTCCCTG
Organism: Halichoerus grypus; assembly: GCF_964656455.1. NCBI lineage: Eukaryota > Metazoa > Chordata > Mammalia > Carnivora > Phocidae > Halichoerus > Halichoerus grypus. Next base: position 129,394,104 of record NC_135716.1, on the reverse strand, counting down.
AAGATCCAGGAATTATTTCAACCAAATTCACTGACACTCAAATCAGTATCCAAATAATTTTTTCTGACCTCTAGTTCATGATTGGCCCATTGTTGTCAAAGCCAGTCTTTCCAGAGCCTATTATGGAGTTTATTTCTGTCATCAAGGTAATTCAGAAAGCTCTTATTTCCTTCCGGTCACAATGGGGCTATTTAAATTTTTAAAGCAGAAACATAATAAACATCCTCCTACTAGGAAAGATTCCAGAAATGCCCAACTCAAAAAATTCACCAAATTTGAAATAGTTTTGAGCTGGTTCAAATATCAACAGAATGTTAGATACTGTGAACTTCATGGAAAAGTTTACTTCACTCAGAATATGAATGTGGACAACAGTGTTATATGTTAATATTTCAATAAAACTGGAAAAAAAGAAAAAAAGAATATGAATGTGGATATAGAACTTTATAATGACATTTCAGAGTCATATTCTAACATCATACATAACTTTAGGTTAGTGTTCTTTTACACATGACTCACAGGGCAAATCTGAGCCCTGCTGTTTTGGTAGTTATTAGATGTCCACAGGTCACTGGGTACATTAATACATTAATAAATTATCCTTCAGAATGAATGTCAGCATGCCATATTTCAACCAGATAGATGAACAATGAGACTATTATTAGAGGAATGGCTATGAATAATTCTATTGTTTGAATATTGTGTATATTACACAATGATAAATATTGGAGAATAATTCTGCAAATTTGTCCCTGAGGGAATATATATATATATAAGGTAGAAAATAAGAATTCTTAAATGAACTTTATGATTTAAAATTAGATTGTTACTTGATTATTTTAATTCTACTTTTTCTCCAATCCTTTAAAACTGCTTCATAATGTACCAGAAATTCATACATCTCAATTATGCCATGAGTACTTTCTAATTGTTCTAACCTTTTCGTTATTGCTAAAACCACTATGACTCTTATCCCACTAGTGGTTCCAAGAGCACCTCTCTTTAGTAATAAAAATGCTCACTGCAAATGTTAGCAGTTAAAGGACACTGAAAAATTAACTACCAACTTCAGTGGAAGAAGCCCATCCTTCATAATATTTCCAAATCACAATATAAAGGAAGAAATGTCACAGGCAGCCCAAATCACATAACTTAGTGGCCTAGTCAATTATCCTAAGAAAAATTAGATCTCCATTTTGAAATAATTAACATATTAGCAAGGATGGTATCTTTTTATATGGCTGGTCATTTCATCACAATCCACATTCTTCAAAAATTATATACTAATTACATTGTGATTCATAAGAGATTTGGGCATTTTCACCTACTGCGATTATTAATAGAAAATACAATGTTTACTTTCATTGTCCTTTGATATAAAATACTTTTAATATATTTTTTTAGGCCAGAAATAATCGATTCCAGTATTTGTATAGTCAGTTTAGGCTTTCGAGCTCTTTACAAGCAAAATGACATGTTGGGTTAAGAGTACGGAATGTGGACAAATACTTTAAGCTTCAGTTTGGTTACCTGCAAAATGGGGATAATGACAAATACTTCACAGACACTATACGAGATAATGAAGGTAATGTAACATTGGCGCCTGATGCATAGAAAATGTTCAATAGTATGTAGCTATCAACATGAAACATCAAACATTTAAATTGACAGGGAAGGTGGAGAAAAAGTGAGGAAGCAGGTCTAAATGAAGTGTCACATTTGATTTATCCAGGAAATAAGGAGGCCTGCAGCAAAATTTGGAAGTAGATAAAGCATACTTTTAATACTTCTGCATTTCACATTTAAGGTCTTCTAGTGATTGCTGGTCATTTGGATAACCCCTGGACACTTAACTAAAACATTCTCAGCACCCCATCCCACCAATTTTAATGGGGACACAGGAACTAACACTTATTTTACAATATACTTCAAATACTTACTTTGTGCCACGCCTGTAGTTCTAGTTGTCACTGAAACATACAGTCTTTCAGTCTATGCATTTTATAACTTTAAGTGCTAAATATTTTCTTAGTGCTAAGTCATTTAAACATTTTCCCCAAACCAAACCAAGATAACCACATCAAGTGAAGACAGACTAAGCAAATCAAAGTAAAGCAAAAGAAACAAACAAAAAGCCTTTGCAGAATGCTTACTAGATCTAAGCATAAGGGTGGTCCTGTTTATAAAGGAATTTCACATATAGGAAAATTATTTTGGAAAAGATCTGCTACTCTTACAAGAAGTTAACATGAACCTTCTGGGAGAAAGGTACTATTTATAGATGTATGTACCAATATAAGAGTGAAAGATTTTAGAAACTTGCATAGATACCATGCATTGTCTCCACCTGTTAAATCATTGTTTTTACGCTTTCTATGCTATATTATGAACAATATTTCAGATCCTGTTGTAAATCTCCAATTAATATAAAAATCTCTCTTTTAACACTTAGCACTGTTTTGGGGTTTGAGAGTCAACAAGACTATCTAGTACCTTTTCTCAAGGTTTCAAAAGAATTACTCAACATAGGTCTTGAACAAAAAGACATATTTTTGGAAGCAGTGGAAAAAATTATCACCTCATTTCTTGTAAATAAATTGTTTTAGGGACGCCTGGGTGGCTCAGTCGTTAAGCGTCTGCCTTCGGTTCAGGTCATGATCCCAGGGTCCTGGGATCGAGCCCTGCATCGGGCTCCCTACTCCACGGGAAGCCTGCTTCTCCCTCTCCCACTCCCTCTGCTTGTGCTCTCTCTCTCTCTGACAAATAAATAAAATCTTTAAAAATAAATAAATAAATAAATAAACAAACAAATAAATAAATAAATAAATTGTTTTAGCTTTTATTTATTTATTTATTTTTTTAAAGATTTTATTTATTTATTTGAGACAGAGAGAATGAGAGAGAGAGCACATGAGAGGGGGGAGGGTCAGAGGGAGAAGCAGGCTCCCTGCCGAGCAGGGAGCCCGATGCGGGACTCGATCCAGGGACTCCAGGATCATGACCTGAGCCGAAGGCAGTCGCTTAACCAACTGAGCCACCCAGGCGCCCTGTTTTAGCTTTTAAATGCGTTTTGCTATTATGCAAACTGTTCCCCCTTTTCAACAGTGAGAGACTGACTTTTCTTGATAGAATTGTACTGTCTATGGCAGATTCTATACACACAGACTATTTAATAAATGCAAAAGTTACATTTTTATTGCTGTTTTTTCTCATTGCTTTATTACCATAGTCTCTTTTCCTTTTTCTTTTCTTTTTTTTTTCAACCAAGGCACTATAGTGTTTCTGAGATGGTCTTGCTCTCATCTCATAAATTCTATACAATATGAGCCTGTTAGCAGCATTAATAGACTAGAACAAATGGAAGAGGATAAAGTTTCACACAAATGAGTAAATGCAATGACAAATATTTCTTTTATTTTGAACATAAAAATTTTGTTTTGCATTGTTGTCTGCTTTTTAAAAATTGGATAATAACAAATAAATTATCTATACCTCGTTTGATGTAAAATGTCCTATGCTTTGAGATTACTTGCTGAACTCCAAATAATGTGGAGCTTATGTTTTCTTTTCTTTTTTCTTATGTTGTATAGGAGATTAATAGAAATGCCTCACACTTCCAAAATATAAAGATATTTTCATTCAGACATCAAAAATAAACTTTATAATAAAGATATTTAATGCAAATATTAATCCAAAGCCGAACTGCAGCATTCTGCTCACTTACATTTATTACCATGAGGTGCAGATTCTGCATGTTGTGATTTTCAAGTATATTTCATATACCCAGGTATGTGTATAAATTTAACCATTGTGCCCTTCATACTGACAGCTGGTGCATGGTTACAAAAACATTGTTCTTATTATGAAGAAGGTATTTGTTAAATCTGAGCAAGGCTAGGTTAAACATTCTATCTGATGTGAGCCTGGCAGCTGGGCCCATGAAGAAGATATTGACAAAAGGAACTTAGTGCGGCCCTAAATCATAGCCACTGCTTGCTATGAGTCCAAGGCAGCATCACCTCATCACGTGCTATTAATTGCAAGGATTGCCATTCATCAACACTGACATAGCAGCATAGTCTATTAATGCTGCTAACAGGCTCATATTCCCTTTGAAGACTTTTCTACTCCTTGTTCGAGCCAGGAACAGAAGCCAAACTGACAAAGTTATCACTGCCACATACAGTGCTCACTTCAGAACAAAGCCACACACATGATGCCCTGCTTAAAAGGACAGAAAGTAGCTGTTGTCAGAGTAAACATCTGTCATTATTTGCCTGAGCAAATTTCCCACATTGTCACCATATGATCCACGGAAGTACTGGAAGATAGAGCCAGGGCTCTTCAAAGCCAGAGTGTAGGCCTAAAGAGGGAAAAACATATGGGGATTAGCCATGGAAAGGGTTAGGGATTCTGGAATGTTTCTCCAGTAGCATATTTGGAAAGCTCCACATTAGGGTTAGGCGGTCTTTGCCACCTCAGAGAGTGTGTATGTTGTCATCTGTGAAAGATGGGGCACTTAAAGTTTTTGAAGTGTTGGCTCAGGGTCAAATGACATCCTGAGGAAGTAGTCTATGAATATAATACTCTGTAATATTGGCAGGATGTAAAAGTCTCTTAGATGATGCAGTATAGGAACAGGATACTCTGCAGAAAGTGTTCTCTTTAGTGCAGCTTCCAAGTACTGGTATAGATCTTGCCCAGCTGCCCTATGGACAGGCTCAGGCAGCAGGGTCCACGTTGCTACTGATGTAGTTGAAGGGGCTAGTGCTGGAGATAGTTTTATCCTTATATTTTATGTGGCACCATGGTCCAGCTCTGCCCCATACGCTCATGTATAGTACACTAAATGATTCCTGCACCTTCTGTTCCCCATTTCTCTCTTTGCCCCTGTGTGATGCATTTACTTCTAAAATTCTGGAAGCAATTTTAAATTGGAGAGAATTGAAATATAGCTGTTTATACAGAATTAAATATGAAGCCCTTTTTCTAGGTCACCACATTCCAGATCAGAAGACCATTCATGCAATACACTGAGCTATCATGAAAATGAATAATAAAAACTTACATTAGTTTGTACATTAGTTGATCAAGTTTCCCAAGGTCATTACTTTAGACAAGTTTTAAAATATGTTGGCCAGAATTGAAATGAGGTATTTGTGGGTGTTTTAAAATCATAAGTACTCTGTGGCATGAATTTAGTCTAAGAATTTAGTCGATAAAGATGAGACCTAAGAGGATCTAATTCAACATGTTAAACTGAACCTGAAATGAAATCAAACACAGGTGTAAGGTTCTTATGAGGCTGGGTAATACATCTGCTGAGGCTGCAGGTGGTGACTACTTTGCCTAGATAATGTGAAATTAGTATAATAGATCCTAAATGTCTACTAAAGGTTCGACGTGAGCATTTTCTTCTGTGCTTGTAGGTGTCTATTGCAATCTCAATTTTGATACTTTGGTCTAAAAATCTACTCAAGTTATAATCTCAGCTGTAAACTTTTATTTCTGGCAGAGGATCAGAGTATTTAAGATGAGGAAGAGTATTTCCAATAGTCTTCTTATTTTCTATAACCTCTATCCTTCATAAGAAACTCTTATCTCTAAGAAAACGATAGGCCAAACCATATAGGTCTTGGTTGATTAAACACAGCACCTTGAATATCACTCAGAGGTAAAAGAGGCACTGCAGAGCACAGGTGCAATATTGGGTTCACATTCGTAAAGTAAATGGGTCACTGAATTCTGCACAACACAAAACCTCCCCATGGTCTTCAAGGACAACTCCAAGTATAAAGTATTACAAGACTTCAGTAAGAAGGGCAATTGCTGGCTAACTTCAAACATTAAACACTGCAAGCAGTGTCACACACCCATTCTCCACAAATCAAATATTTGGTCTCAATGAATTTAAAGAACACGGAAGAATGCAGAGTTTTGCTTAGGCAATATGTATTTCAATTTTCCTTGTGTCTGATGCAGCATAATTTATTTGAATATATTTTGATATAAGATGCTGTGGTTATTTTCCAAAAATTTTAAAATATTGGGGGGGGGAGTGTTGAATCACTGTATTGTACATCTGAAACTAATATTATCCTGAATGTTAACTAACTGGAATTTAAATAAAAGCTTAAAAATATTTGGAGGGGACATGATTATTCATATCTAAATGAGATACCGACAGAAAGACACAGATGGGCAAATGCACAAATTTTATGGATGAAATAGTATTTTAGACTTTACATTTTATATTTTTGAATTAACATAGCTTTTGAATAAAAACAAATAAACTCAAACTATACATATTACAAACCAACCTAAAATTAAGGTGTATTGTAACTTCCAAAAGCATTTCCTGCTTCTTTGACACTAAAATAAAGTGTAACCATGGTTAAACTAAGTAGATTTTATACAATTTGTTCATTTAACATGTATTTTGGAAAACTTCATATTTTTATAACTATTCATTTCTGAATGAATAATCAAAGATTCTGTGATCAGTGTCTCACTTTCCGCCAAAAGATAAGATGGATTTTCAGAAGCTGGCTTAGCTCATTATGCAGTAGTACTGAGTGTGAAACTATCAAGGTTTCATTCCTTTTTCCAACTCAAACAGCTGCTACCATCTCGGAAGAAGCAGGTGTTGATGCGTGAACAATATTAGCACTAAAAAGAACAGACCGTTTGGTGATGACTTTTCTCACTGGAATATTACATCAAAATACTTTTAAATTCCCTAAAGTGCCCAGGTGGGAAGGCAAATTAAACTTTAAAAAGTCTAAAAACATTTCAATAATTTCATTAGTTCTCCTTCCCCTTACAAATCCAATATGCAATTATAAGAATTACAATGTTTAAAAGGATATTACATTTCAGGGAGTTTTGTTGTTTATATGATTCTATATGAAAATATTTTTAAGTAAAAAAAGTGTATTTCAATAGGAGAAATGCCAGAGAAGCAGCAGAAATAAATTAAACAGTCCAAGCATTAAAATCCAAATTTGGAGTTTTAAAACAAACCCAAACTCCCAAAATACATACATAGATTCTATCTTGACACTATCATGTCACTGAAAATACTAATAAAGGAGATTTTACTTGTGTGTTTTTTTTTTTTTTCCAGAAAGGTCATTAGGAAAGCCTCTTATATAAATGGAGTTTTCTCAGAATGTTAAAAAAAAAATACCATATGTAACAAAGCATTCCTTTTGAGGTGAGAATTTACGACTACATGAAGATAGAAGAATGCCATATAAAAAATGTGCAAGCAGGTTCTGCCTTTGAAGGCTAAGACTTGGAGTTTTGTTGTTGTTGTCAGTCCTCTGGTTCTTAGGGAAAAAAACAAAAACAAAAACAAAAAACGCCAAGGTGAAACTATTATTTAAGTAGTCCCATAGCAAGAATCTATCCACGTTTCATGGTAGATTGAATTCTGTAAAAGAAACAGAGAACTGCTGGTTTAGTAATGCTCAGTTAACGTGGATACATTCATTACATGTTTACTGAGTTGTAAGTTGTTACTTCGAGCACTTCTTTCAGGAACTCCAGAACTTGGATAGAAAGAATTACTGCCAGAGGGAATCTGTAGCTCTGAGTTTCTTAACCATAATCTGGGGCAGATTTTGAAAAGAGATGGACTTGGGGAGCACAAGGCTCCATGCTTTGGAAAGAGGCCATTCCTGGGGCAGTGAAGAAGATACCAAGTGATGGCCCTCAGACTGAGGACGAACCTCTCCAACATCTTTTGTGGAAGTTTGGATCTGGAATCTTAGATATGTGATGGCTCAGAGTATTTCAAGGTTTAGAAATAAACTGGTCTTTATTCCCAAATTAGTGGATCTCAACTGAGGGTTTTGCCCCCACTAGGCATTTGGCAATGTCTGAAGACATCTTTGATTTCTGTGACCTGAAAGTGTGTTACTGACCCCTAGGCTAGGGATGCTGCTAAATGTCCTGCAATGCATAGGGCAACCACCTATTAAAAGAATATCTACTCCAAACTATCAATACTATAGCTGTTTTGAAACCCAACCCCTAGATGCAGGACAGGCATTATGTCTGTTTTGTACTTACCCTGCATGATCCATAAATATTCATTCAACTACTGTTAAAAGTTACGACTTAGGCTTAGTTGTGCTGTCAGAAATTATGGAAATGGTAGTAACTATAACCACCTTTAGATAACTGAGTTAAATTAAACTAGATATTAATTGAGTACACAAGAAAATGTAGAGAAGCCAAGGAAAGGCACTGCTCCAATACTCCAAGTCTAGAGTGACAGTCATCGATGAAAACTGCTGTGTCCAGCAATGACATCTTATGTGACAAGGGCAGCAAACAGCAGTATGGCCAAAAAAATGAGAAGCCAGAGTAGAAGAACACGAGAACTTTTTTTCTTAGAAACACAGGAAACATGCCAGAAATCACCAGGAGACAAGCTGAAGCAATTAGACCAATGGAGGCTTGAACACTAATAATTTGGGTGCTAATAGTCATCATGATCTCACTGTGTGACCTCATATAGACTGCAAAAACTAGAAGCATTTAAGTGATGCTTCATTCAATACTAAATACTTATAAACCTACATCTATAACTTAATAAGCAATGCCTGAGCCCTAGGAATATAGTGGTTAAAAACAGAAAGGTCCCTGCTCTTTTGAAGGGAACATGAAAAAGCAATTGCAATAATGTACACCTATGTATATCATATTGAATTAAAAGATCACCAATGACAACTTCACCTTTCTTGAGAGAGATGTACTTTTCTGATAAAATAGGAATGCCACAGTTTAGACAATTTTCCAGGAATGTTATAGATTGCTGGTGTGTAGAAAATATAGGTTTATATTATCTCTCATTTATTTTGCATTCATGAAATAAAGCCACATAAGGGCGCCTGGGTGGCTCAGTCGTTAAGCGTCTGCCTTCGGCTCAGGTCATGATCCCAGGGTCCTGGGATCGAGTCCCACATCGGGCTCCCTGCTCGGCGGGAAGCCTGCTTCTCCCTCTCCCACCCCCCTGCTTGTGTTCCTGCTCTCGCTATGTCTCTCTCTGTCAAAAAAAATAAATAAAATCTTTAAAAAAAAAAAAAAAAAAAGAAATAAAGCCACATAATAAAATTCTATAAAAGCCAGTTTTTCTTGGAAAAAGGATCAGAAAAATATTGTGAGATACACCAGAAATGTGTAATGCAGTTATTCATCAGTATTCTGTAATGGCGCCGTCTTGAATTTAAGCTCGCTATTTAGTTTTCCAGATTATGTTTCTTTTACAATAAGCATTTGAGGATGATTACACATATTCAGTAAACATTAAATTGTCGCTTAATCCTTTTAACAGATACTGTTTTGTTCCTGCTTTATATATATTATGGAAACACACTATACATATGACTTGCCTAAGGTCATTTTTGGTAAGCAATGAGGCCCAGACCCTAAGCTAGCCTCCACGGCCTAAACTACTAATCTGACATGAAGTTAAGCATTAGTAGTAAAGCTGTTGGTTAATAACTATATACTATTCTATGCTTATTTTTCTTTTGCTTGCTTTATTTCTACCATGCCCTACACCATAATCACACAAATATGATCAGAAAGGATTAGCTACTGAAAATATTCAAGCTAGAATTCTGAAGAACACATAAACCAAACTGAGAATGCTTTTTTAGAACAATTTAGTTGCTAAGCTAGGCTTGGAGTAGAGGTAGTCCTCTTTATCTGATTTATTAAATTATCTGAAGGTGCTACCTTATAAAAGCCAAGTCAAAACTTCTAAACATGAATTTTGTCCTTCTCTCAAACAATGTCAAGGCAAATGACACACTACACTCCTTGGGCCAAATGGGCGCATATATATGCTTTTCCTTCTTTTTATTATTTTTTAATTCTTAACATAAGAAAAAAAAACTATAGTGTGTTATTTGATTATTGCATCCTGGGTCATATTTTCTACCAGGAAATGAAAAATAAACAATTACAAAAACAAAATAAAAACAGCACTGTAGAGGAACATTTTCTTGTGATACAGGTTTGTGCTTGACATTCAGAGATACCACAGGAGTAAATACTCCCAGGAGACAAGGAGTATAAAATAATTCTACTTACATAAATCTCCACACAAGCATTCTTTTAAAAAATTTTAAGTAAAAAGAAAGTGATTTAAAATCAGACACCACAAGGGGGGATATGAAGGTAGGCTTTCATCAGGTTTAGCAAGTATGCAGGCCCCTGAAGTGAGTGTCCCCTGAGCTTTGCTTGGAGCCTATTATTTCTTTCAAACTAAAGCTTACCTTCTGTTAACTGCTGCTCTGAGATCCTAAATGACCATTTAGAGGACCTAATGCATTTCTAAAAGAATGAAGCTTACATTCAGAATGTAACCAGTGGACTTGAAAACTTTTTTGGTGATAGAGGCAAGGAATATCCTTGAGTGGTATAAGGCCAGGTATTATTTATTACCTGTTTATCATCCCTACTTGTCTCCACCTGCTGGCTTCACTCTTGAGATCAACCGATCTCAAGTGCTTTGTCATAAGCATTCGACATCAGCTCTGATATTTCCCCAATACTCTACTTGGTACTTTGTGTCACCACTTCAAATTATATCTAATCTTTTTTATCGGCTTCCAAATATCTATCATTTTACTCATACAAATACCTTAAGATCCAACTGAAAATCTGATGAAATTTGTGCTATTTAAATATTTTCTTTGGGGGCGCCTGGGTGGCTCAGTCGTTGAGCGTCTGCCTTCGGCTCAGGTCATGATTCCAGGTCCTGGGATCGAGGCCCGCATCGGGCTCCCTGCTCCGCGGGAAGCCTGCTTCTCCCTCTCCCACTCCCCCTGCTTGTGTTCCCTCTCTCGCTGTCTCTCTGTCAAATAAATAAATAAAATCTTTAAAAAAAAATAAAAAATAAATAAATAAATAAATATTTTCTTTGCCTTTAGAATTTACAATTTTTCTGTAAACTATCTAATGCTTACAATCTTATACACCGTAAGGGTCTCAAATATTTACATTTATGGCTCGCTGAAATTGTTTACTATCTCTCCCTTGTTTTCTTATATATATATATTTTTACCAGTATAGAAAGAAATCAAGGTAGAGAAAACCAAATAAAGTACATCAAATTGGGATTTTTAAACTCATGTAGTGGTTAGACTAATGTGTATAACACTGAATATTCTGATAGGAAACAGAAAAGTTTATTTAAATGTCATATGTTGGGGCACCTGGGTGGCTCAGTCGTTTAGCGTCTGCCTTCGGCTCAGGTCATGATCCCAGGGTCCTGGGATCGAGCCCTGCATCGGGCTCCCTGCTCGGCGGGAGGCCTGCTTCTCCCTCTCCCACTCCCCCCTGCTTGTGTTCCCTCTCTCGCTGTGTCTCTCTCTGTCAAATAAATAAAATCTTTAAAAAAAATAAAAATAAATGTCATATGTTTATGCTAAGTATCACTGTAAATAACTTCCCAATCAAAAGTAAATAAGATGTTTTCTCTCTGTTCTTACAAACATCCTTTAAAATCTGACTCTCGGACATTTTTTAACTTAACTAATATGACCATTCCCTTGTCCATAGGATAGCTGGTGTAGACGGTATGAGCCTTGACATAGTTCATGATATTAGGGTTTTTTTTATTATTGGTATTATATTAAACAATTATGATTTATTAGAACAATATCCAATGGAAAACTACCATTAACAACTAAAAATGCTGGAAGGAGAAGTAGCAAAACATCAACAACGGTTGTCTTCAACTGACTTATGGATCATTGCATTAGAAGTTGTAATTAGAAAGGTCACTTATGTTCAGGAAATACTCTTGTGGTGAAACATATTTTGATACACATAAGATATATTGTTTTGGTAAGGAAACAGTGGGTCAAAACAACATTTTAAATAAATATGTTAATATTAATAAAATAGGCGTTCAAAAAGACGAGTGAGGAAGCGAGGATATACACAGACTGCCTTGAGCAGTTTTGAATCAGTGATTCTAATGTAGCTAGGCCTCCAGGTTCCCTAGGTCATGAATGCAATAGCACACGCAGGGAATTCTGGGGAGGGCAAAGCATTTCAGTGCTATCGATCTGTACCAGCATCATGACATGGAACATTTCTTACTTGGCTTTCTTCCAGTACTACACTCTTCTCTAGTCAAGTCTCCTTCTATTCCTTTCCTTCTCTGCCTCTTCTTCACCAAGTCTGACTTCTTGAAAGCCTAAAGTAGATTTTGCAGCAAGGCATGATGTCCATCTTCAGTATCTAAACAGTTGTAAAACTGGCAATGGTGCTATGGTTTTCGAATAAAACATCTTTCTTGATTTGAGAAGTATCCTCTCCACTATTCTCAAAATTTAGGTGTTGCTGGTTTGTGAGATGGATAACAAGAAGGAAAGATAGACTGTGGGTATTTCTAAATGTCTACCTCCCCTTCTAACTATCCTACCAGCTTTTGATTAGGTATGAGTGGATGCATGATTTTTTTTTTAATTTTATTTTATTATGTTATATTAATCACCATACATTACATCATTAGTTTTTGATGTAGTGTTCCATGATTCATTGTTTGTGTATAACACCCAGTGCTCCATTCAATACGTGCCCTCTTTAATACCCATCACCGGGCTAACCCATCCCCCCAACCCCCTCCCCTCTAGAACCCTCAGTTTGCTTCTCAGAGTCCATAGTCTCTCATGGTTTGTCTCCCCCTCCGATTTCCCCTTTTGTTTGGTTAACTGTCTTCTTAAGAACTGTTTTGATTTCCAGTGTCAGAAATTCAACTTGAACTACCTTGGACAAAAAGAGTTTATATAATTAGGAAGGGCAATGGTACAGGTAGGATTGACTAAATTAGAGACCACGCACTTTTTTCTCTGTTTTCTCTCCTGTTCACTATGTTCCTTGTTCTCTTAACAAGAAATCTCAAAATAGAGATTTCTCTTCAAATTTGGAGCCAGGGAAGCCTTGGACTAACATCTTGAATTTTATCACTAAAAAGGAAAAGGACTTTTACTGCCATCCATCGGGTGAAAAAGATAAAATCCCAGATAACAGTTGAATAATCTGGTTCAAAGGACTGTCTCATGAATTAATCTTTATGGTCAGAAATAGTCAAGTGCTATGATTGACCCACCCTGTGTCAGAATCTAATGCCTTAACCAATCCCTGGGTGTACAGAGATGAGATTTTATAAAATCATGGCCACTACCAAGCAGACAATATTGCTAGCTTGAGGTGGGAAGCAATTCCTCAAAGCCAGACTATTTCAAAAGTAAGAAAGGAACTCTTGTCTGGCCAAACCACAATGTTTCCCCATATTACTTGTATCACAAACAAATCCTTTAGTCTTTTCTTTGACTTGCTTTCCTTAGGTTTCACCCTTTAAGGTCAAAAGGGTGATAAAAATCTCACAGAATAAAGAGAAATTTTTTAAAAATTACTCAGCTATTTATAGTAGAGAGAAGTTAAAGAAAAAACAAAATATTCATGAAATATAATTTAAAAATTACTGAACTGTGAGTAAATAAGCAATTGAGAATTGAATAATTTTGCAAAGTATTACTGTATTTTCTAAGTAGACAATTTTTGTAGTAAACTAAATAGAATAAATAATTGTTAAATCCACCATATATAGTGGTATACAATTTATGAGAATTTGTACAAATTAAAATGATTAAATAAAAACATCTAAAGCAAAACAGTTAAATGATATTTGTTTTCTTTCTAGTTAAATGATATTTGTTTTTTTCCTAGTGCTTGATCCTGTCACTGTAAAATTACCCTCCAATTTGAGGTTTCTTGCATCTTTTCAACAAGAACTTTTGTTTGCCAGAGACACAGCTTATTTTGAGTCTCTAAAAATGAAATTTAAACAATCCTTGAAATTATTTCACTTAATGTCCTTCTACGAAATTTTAAGGATCACACTGTCATTCTCACTTTTGAATCAATTGCTTTCCTTCAAACTAATGTGTTGCTTTATACTGATCGGTGTATGTAAATTTATTTCTAATATATTAATTGCTCCAATTTACAAATTAGGCTCTTTACAAATTTTGCAGTAACTTCTTTACCAGAAATAGGAAAGGCCATTATTTAGAAGGTGTTCACACTGGGTCCTGGATGCCGAAGGGAAAGAAAAGTTAGTCTCTCCTTTCTTGCCCTCCTGTCTTTTCCTCTTCTCTGAACACATACACAAGTAAACATACAGCAACAAATTTGAAGGGAGGGAAATAAAGATATTTTCTCTCTCTCTCTCTCTTCCTCTCTCTCTCTCTTTTGGACCTGCAGTGTGTTTGTCCAAAAAACAAAAATTACACTAATTAAGGTAGAATTAGTGAGATTATCTTTTCAGGCCAAGGGGGCAAGCACCTGCTGTACTAGGTAGTAGACATGGAGGTGACTTCAGTCTACAGAAACCGTGAGGGGGGAAAAGTAACTATAAATTTGGTGAAGGCTTGGAAACTATCAAATGCATAGTAGCCGAAATAATTAGGGTAAAACTGAGGATACCTGGATATGCAAAGGGGAGAAAAGAGGACATGACGACAATTTTTGGATTTTTTTTAAAAGACGACCATAAGAAAAATATATTAAATGTATCTCCCATAACAAAAAATCAGGATAATTAGTAAGAAGTTGCAAGCAGGGCGCCTGGGTGGCTCAGTTGGTTAAGCGACTGCCTTCGGCTCAGGTCATGATCCTGGAGTCCCGGAATCGAGTCCCGCATCGGGCTCCCTGCTCAGCAGGGAGTGTGCTTCTCCCTCTGACCCTCCCCCCTCCATGCTCTCTCTCTATCTCATTCTCTCTCTCAAATAAATAAATAAAATCTTAAAAAAAAAGAAGTTGCAAGGAGTCACATATTCATACATATTCAATATTTATAATGAAGAAAATATATTAAGTGTTGTTGAACAAAATTTTATAATGTCTATATTAGGAAAATGTTGAATATAAATCAGACCTTTAAAAATCACATTCATATTTTTTAATCACCATTAGACAAGTTTGTCCCTGAAAATCATAAGATGGAACTTTCAGAACATTCTTTAAATATTGCCTTAATGGACTTTAAAAAGGCTTCAAATGTCCTTAATAAATAACTTATTATTTTATATATTAATTTAATAATGAGTATACTGGTGTACAGCATTTTAATTCTGATTTTTAAGTTAATTATCTAGTCTAAGATATTTTGCCTCAGGCCCAGATTTAGCATGTAATCTTATAATTTAGGAATTAAATAAGGCTATTGTCTCTACTGAATTCTTCTTTATGGTTTTTAATATTATTTTTGCTTCTGACCTTTTACACGATTCAACAGGTTAATGAAGTATAAACTCTCCAATGGTTATCTTTATGCAAATAGTATTTTTTTTTTTTTCTGCAGAGGTTTTTATGTGATCCATAGTTTAAGCCAAACTCTCCATTAAATGGATCTATACTAATGAAGCTTTCCTTCTGACCCATTGTTTTTAATACTGAATTATGTCTGACACGTCCTAATCCTTGAGAATCTTTTCCAAATTTAGTGAACTTTAACAACTGTCAGGTAAAAGTTCACTGACAAATTAGAGGTGAGTAGAAAGACAACTGGAAGACTTAACACAAGTGTTCAGTAGAAGAAGAGTAAAAGGTATCTCTTGAGACCACCACATGAAAAAATAATAAAGGTGGGACCATTAATACTGGTTTTAGGAGTGAACAGTTAATCAGAAAATTCAAATCTGTATGTCTTCATTCTTTATATAACATAAAATATCTTATTTAGACCGTTACAAAATTCCTTTTTTTGTACCTCTTTAAAAAAAACCTCTGTTGCAAAATTATAAGTAATGCCCAGAGAGGTTATAAGCTCTCCAGGGTTTAGAAATCTCTCTCCTGTCTTAGGCAGTTCTGTGCTCCTTCAAAGTACTCAGGGTCTCACACTTTCTAGGCACGCAAATATTATTTTTTGAATTAAGGATTGAAGGTTTCATTTACGTCTTTGTTACTTTTGAATTGACATAAATCTGTATTCCAGACCTATCTTTAAATATCACCTTTTCAAGACCTTTCTTGTCCCTCTTCTTTGAAATTTCAAACTCACTCATTATTTTTACCTGATTTATTTTATAGAATTTATTTCTATCTAACACATTATAAGTTTTACTCGTTTATTTATTGTTTGTCTCCCCAGGTAGAATGTAAGCTCCATGAGAAGGGGAATTAGGCTATAGTGATCTCTACAGTAATGTCAATGTCTAGCTCATGATAAGTATTCCAAATGAAATGCGGAATGAGCGGATAATGGAAATTTCATCATTCTTGGAACTCAGAAACTTTTAGGGGGTTGCTAAGCCAGGAACATACTTAATCTTTTTAAATGTGAGTCCTTGTAAGCCCTCTGTTTATTTTCAATGAGCAATGGAAAAAAAAAATCATTTTTTTACAATTTTGCACTTAAAGCTTGGAAATTCTATACTTACTGCTTGTCATAGCTGTAGGTA
Organism: Halichoerus grypus; assembly: GCF_964656455.1. Classification (NCBI taxonomy): domain Eukaryota; kingdom Metazoa; phylum Chordata; class Mammalia; order Carnivora; family Phocidae; genus Halichoerus; species Halichoerus grypus. The sequence continues at coordinate 129,377,611 of NC_135716.1, read as the reverse complement.
TGGGAAGCTAACATTTCTTCTGGTGTCCTTGTTTATGTATCCCCTGTTGTCTTGGGTTTCCATAGAGACTTCTTATTGAATGAGATCTGAGATATGAAATTCTTTCAGTTCTATTCATCTGTTATTATATAAGAGCTCTACTGATGTGTTGGTAAGGTATGGTGAGAAAGGAAGCATTTTATATTCCAGTGATTAAGTCGATCTTTTAGAGAGCCTGTGCCCCTGGGCTATGTCCTTAACAAGTGCTTCTTAACCCACCTCTCCTCAATACCCACCCTTAGAGACAGGAGGACTACAGAGGACTGCAGTTGGGTAGTGTTACTTAGGCTCTGGTAAAACCCAACAAGTTAGACTCTGGTAAAATAGATCTTGGTGTATTTCAAAATGGCTACTGTTCCCCTCCCCCTGCCAGAAGCATGAGGGGATTTTTCTCCAAGCTAATTTGATGTGGAAGAATCAAAAATGAAAAGAAAAAGTGCACATTCAAGAAACAGAATCAAACAGTTGCTACAACTATTATTTCAGTTACAAGAATCTTAGTATAAATACATTAGAATGCTGCATTTCTCTAAATTGGAGTGTATATACTGAGCATCAAAAATCTACAGCGGTATATAAGAAAACACAAAGTATCCTTTTGCCCTTTCTGGCTCTATTGGGGATTCTTTCAAAGAAACACTGAGTAAGGTCAAGTTCACAAGCTGTTGACAAGTAGACATAGTATTGGTAGGTAAATGTTTGCCTATGAGACACTTAGGCTGTGATTCTAGAAGTTTCTGAAGTTAATCGTTGCTGCCAATTCTTTATCTGCTGTTACCTTGATTTCTCTCCAAGTAGTCCTTTTGTTTTGTTTTGCTTTGTTTGCCATAGATAGAATATTGTTGTAATTTACTCTTGACAAATACTAGTGATACCCTACCTATAGAAAGGATAAAAATAAGTTATTTTTGAAAACATCAACACTTGAATGTAGCCAAACTTTTATTTACAATCAACTTCAGTACCCCTAACTAATAGAGAGAAAAATCAATGTTTCCAAGAACTGTTACAGGAATATTAATGTTTTTTGTGGAAGTTTTATAGGAAAATATTTTAAAAATTATGAGAAATGCATATTAAGATATCAAGCTATACTTTCAGCAACTGAACATTTTTTATCAGGTCACTAAAATGTTGATGTCCTTGTGAATCCAGTGTCCCCTATAGTTAAACTTTTGTAATGTCAAATGACTCCTAGAAAGATGACTGGACACCATATTTGTCAGGCCATTAAAGGTGTGTTAACAGAAAACTGAAGGGAAAAACTAGTGGATTGAAACAAAGCTATTTTGATATTGTGAAATGGTCATCAGCAGTGGGTGGCAGAATAAAGTCACCAGGATTATAGAATGTTAATGATTTAGACCTTTGCTTTTATCATTAAACCAATATGATTCTTCTTCAGTAAAATAATTATAAATAGTATTCCTTCTACATCCATATTATGAAGGTATATGAAATACCTATGCTAGTTCTTTTTCTATCAAGCATTTAAATAGTTTTGTCATTATAACCAAATACCATCATTGCCTCTACTTCCATTCGCCAAAATATACAAAAATATACTATTTTTCCAAGGAAGCAAGATAGCACTAGCACATGAACACAAAACTTTGAAAGATACCTTAAACAACTTCTTATCCAACTATATATAACTATAATGGTTCATATCCAAATGTAAATGCTATTATTAATCATAATGAGGATATGGTTCCTTCATACATAAAAGCCTGAGCAACAGATACAATCTGCACAAACAGATCTCTACTGTGCACTCAAAGCTTCAAAATTAGTTTGTCACCATAAAAATAAAAATATTATAAAAAATTAAATTAAAAAAAAATGTGACAATCTGTCCTTGTTATGCTAAGCATACTGTATTAGTTTGGTGTTGCAGTTGTAACAATTAACCACAAACCAAATGGCTTAAGACACTACAAACTTATTAGTGAAGGCAGTCCTAAGTCTGAAGTGGATCTCCCTGGGCTAAAACCAAGGTGTCAGGAGGGCTTCATTCCTTCTGGAGGCAAGGGGGCACCTGCTTCCTTGTATTTTCCAGTTTCTAGAGGCTGCTCACATTCCTTAACTCTTGGCCTCCTCCTCCATCTTCAAGGCCAGCAATCTGGAATTAACTCCCTCCCTGTTGCCACCTTTCTGCTTCTCTCCCACCTCCCTCTTCTACTTTTAAGGACTCTTCTTATTACAGAGGGTCTGTCTGGATAATCCAGGATAATCTCCCCATCACAAAAGTAACTGTTTTGCAATCTGAATTCTATCTGACATTTTAACTCCTTTTTGCCATGTAAATTAACTAGGGACTAATTCATTTCACTGTAATTTCATGTAGTATTAGCAGCTTCCACAGAACTATAATAAACACATTCCTTAAAATACAATTCTAAAAATTTAATTTAAAAAAAAAGAAAATTTCGGGGTGCCTGGGTGGCTCAGTTGTTGAGCATCTGCCTTCAGCTCCCAGGGTCATGATCCCAGAGTCCTGGGATAGAGCCCCACATCGGGCTCCCTGCTAGGCAGGAAGCCTGATTCTCCCTCTCCCACTCCCCCTGCTTGTGTTCCCTCTCTTGCTGTATCTCTCTCTGTCAAATAAATAAATAAAATCTTTAAAAAATTATTTCTAGCAAAAGCAAGGGAAGCAAGGGCAAAAATCAACTACTGGGACTTCATCAAGATAAAAAGCTTTTGCACAGCAAAGGAAACAGTCAACAAAACCAAAAGACAACCAACAGAATGGGAGAAGATATTTGCAAATGACATATCAGATAAAGGGCTAGTATTCAAAATCTATAAAGAACTTATCAAACTCAACACCCAAAGAACAAAGAATCCAATCAAGAAATGGGCAGAAGACATGAACAAACATTTCTGCAAGAAGACATCCAAATGGCCACAGACACATCAAAAAGTGTTCAACATAACTCGGCATCAAGGAAATCCAAATCAAAACCTCAATGAGATACCACCTCACACCAGTCAGAATGGCTAAAATTAACAAATCAGGAAACGACAGATGTTGGCGAGGATGCGGAGAAAGGGGAACCCTCCTACACTGTTGGTGGGAATGCAAGCTGGTGCAGCCCCTCTGGAAAACAGTATGGAGGTTCCTCAAAAAGTTGAAAATAGAGCTACCCTACAACCCAGCAATTGCACTACTGGGTATTTACCCCAAAGATACAAATGTAGGGATCTGAAGGGGTACATACACCCTGATGTTTATAGCAGCAATGTCCACAATAGCCAAACTATGGAAAGAGCCAAGATGTCCATCAACAGATGAATGGATAAAGAAGATGTGGTATATATATACAATGGAATATTATGCAGCCATCAAAAGGAATGAAATCTTGCCATTTGCAACGACGTGGATGGAACTGGAGGGTATTATGCTGAGCGAAATAAATCAATCAGAGAAAGACATGTATCATATGACCTCACTGATATGAGGAATTCTTAATCTCAGGAAACAAACTGAGTGTTGCTGGAGTGGTGGGGGTGGGAGGGATGGGGTGGCTGAGTGATAGACATCAGGGATATGGTGAGTGCTGTGAATTGTGTTAAGACTGTTGACTCATAGACCTGTACCTCTGAAACAAATAATACATTATATGTTAAAAAAAAAAGGAGAAGACAGTAGGAAGGGAAAAATGAAGGGGGGGGAAATAGGAGGGGGAGACGAACCATGAGAGACTATGGACTCTGAAAAACAAACTGAGGGTTCTAGAGGGGAGGGGGTGGGGGGATGGTTTAGCCTGGTGATGGGTATTAAAGAGGGTACGTATTGAATGGAGCACTGGGTGTTATACACAAACAATGAATCATGGAACACTACATCAAAAAAATAATTAATTAAAAAAAATTTTTTTCTACACTAATTAATTCATCTTTTTTTTTTTCCTTCTCCCTCATTTTTTAAGCTACCTAAATTCTAGGTAATGGTTTCATCTCCATTTCAAATCTTGGCTACATATCTCATTGTATCTTTTGTGACAGTTATTCTTGTTTTATTAAATAATAAAAGAAAAAATATATGAATATTGGCAATGCTAATAAAATTAATAACTTTTGGAGTGTTCTATAATTATCAAAGCACTTTCTTATTCTCTCATTTAATTTCACAACCATCTTCTTACACAGGTACACTGATTTTTTTGATTTTTGTGTTTTTTTAAGAAAATTTTCAATTTTATTTAAGGTTTACATTTACTGGTATAAAGGTGCATAATTTATTGTCCTGATTTCTTTACATTGAATTTATTTTCTACAGCAGTTTTAAGCTCACGGCAAAATTGAGATGCAGGTATAGAGATTTCCTACATATCCCCCCACCATACACACAACCTTTCCCACTATGAAAATCCTGCACTAACGCGGTATATTTGTTACAATCATTAGCCTGTATTAACCCATCATTGTCACCCCAAATCTATAGTTTGCATTATGAATCATTCTTGGTGTTTTACATTCTATTAGTTTTGATAAATGTATAATGACATGTACCCATCATTACAGTATTTTACAAAGCAGTTTCTCTGTTCTAAAAAATCATCTGTGCTGTGACTATTCATCCCTCCATCCCTCTTAACCCCTGGCAACAACTGTTTTTACTTTCTCCATAGTTTTGCTATACTGGGCATTTTTAAAGTCCTATATTGCAGGTGAGTAAACTGAGACCTGAGTTCACTGCATTTCCTCAAGCCAGTCAAGAGTCTGGATTTGGATTAGAACAAACATCATTTGATCCTACTAATTTAAGTGCATTTATTTTAAACCACATCACTCTTTCCAAATAATATTGTAATTTTATAACCTAATGTTGTTGGATCAAAAGGCCAAGAAGTTACTTTATGTAAAACTTAAAAAAAAATAGAAAATAAATTTTTTTCACAGCTTTAAACATCTGTTTTATTGCATTACATGATGCAAGAGAGACAGTGTGGGATATTGAAAAAAAAGCACAGACAGAGAAGGCAAGAGTTCACTCAGCTTTGTCAAATTGTTTAAACTTTCTGCGACTTTATCTGCAATGTGTGGATAATGTTTTCAATCACTAAGAACCGTGTAGTAGGTCCAGAGGGGTACAGTTGAAGCTCATTTTAGTGGTTTAGTGTATATCACAGTTTAGCCACTTCCCTATTATTGATGCTTATTTTATTTATTTCCAATATTGTATTATTATAACTAATACTAAATCCACTATCACTGTACATATATAATTCCATGTTCTGAATTATTTTTATAGAAACTAATACATGTAAATATAGTCTTTATACCAACAGTATGTGAAAATAATAATTTCTTCAAAAGATTATTTATATTGGTTATTTTTCCCCTTCCTGAAGCATTCATATTCCTACCTTCTTGGATAAAACAAACAAACAAAATAACCCACTAACCCCCTAAAAAAAATATTTATGTAATTAAAGAACACATTCCTTTTTTTTTGTTTTTGTCTAAGTCTTCTGAAAAGGTCCCTCCATTCGTGGGTTAGTTTTACAGTCACTGTGGAACACCCATAATGCATACGGTAGGACGAGAGCCAGCAAGATCCCCTGTGGGGAGGGGCAGGCAATGACCATGACATGAAGCATGGCTTGCTGCGTTTTCACGTCCTAACTCTGGGCTCTGGAAAAGTCTTGCTTTCTAGGACCTCAAGACCTTAAAAAAATTAAGGACAGTATTAACCTAGTTCTCAGAAGTCTTTAAAAGGATGTCTTTTTTAATGATATGGGAAAAAATATATATTTAATGCAGTGAAACTGGCAGTCAGGACACTGCACAAATATTTTCTTTTTCCTATTTTGTTTTTGTTCATCTTTTAGAGGGAGGGGTTTAGACTCAAGAGAACAATTTGTCAAGTTTAACTGAAATAATGACTATTCTTTCCTCTATTCTTTTATCTTCCACAGTTAATTTTACTTTAAAATCACAAATGTGAATTTGTGATCAATGGCCAATTGTATTTTGTGACTTTTATGGTCAGTCCCTAAAGACAGAGTATTCCATTAGCTGGTCCACTTCCCTGAGCCTCACGCAGCCGCTGGCTTGCAGCATCCCAATTAGTTCTCCTCTCAGTAGCACCTTGTCACAGCACCTCCCTTGCCCTCTACCGATTCTACTGGACAGCTTGCAAGAAGAAGAGGCTAAATCAGGACACAAATGACTCACAGAGGACTGAGGCCTCTTAAGCTCTTCTTGCTTAGACTGTGGCTAGCAACAACTGTTAATACTTTTTTCTCCTACAGTAAAAGCATCCCTAGTTCTAAAAATTATCTGCTTATCAGATGTGTTCATTACATTTTTTATTATCCTGCCAGGTACATTCTGTATTGAGACAGCAGAGGATTTACTCAGCTACCTGATGAAATAGACCAAAGTATGTTGTCAAAATGAATGAAATATAGAATTTTATGAAAGGTTCCAGCATTGTATATTGTATATTATTATTATTATCTCAAGTGCATTAGCTCAAAAATTAAAAAATAGAAAGTCTACACACTAATGATGCTTGATCTAAGTGAAGAGCATTTCTTATTTGAAATAACTGCCAACTGCCTCAGATTTAAAATATATGAAGAATGAAATAAAAAAAGTGTACACAAAGAGGATTTAAAGGGCACATCTTCTGTAAGTACTGATCTACTTCAAAAATATTCTAGTAAGTGTGTGTATCCAATGAAATAGGATAATAATTCCGTGACTTAAATTATGGGCAGTATTAATTAAACAAAGTACTATATCATTTGTGTATCTATTTGTATCTGTGTTTGTATGTACATAAAACATATATTTTACATACATAATAATTACAGAGAAGTGACAGTTCATACACAGTTTTATTTCCAGCACCTATCCCAGAACTTGACAATATTTATTGATTTAATTATGTAAAGAATTACAGAAAGGCAAACTAATAGGGATTGCAGGATCTCTACATGAATTTTTTTTCTGGTTATTTTAGACCTAGCTTAAATAATCTTGATGTAGTCCATTCTTACAATATTTAAATTAAGAGATCTACTACTATCAGCAGTATATATGAAGTTTTTGAGAGGATAGCTAACATATGATATAAAATATAATTAAAATTAAAAATTCATTGTTATCACTGTGATGATATACATTGTTTCAAGGTCCTTTTCTTTTGCAGAAGCTAATCATGAACAAAATTGGATACTGTTGACATACATGAATGTTTATCTTCCTGCAAAAGTAACGCAACGGAGGTGTAAAAGCAAGGCAAAGCTCAAACACTGCTTCTAAGACTATCCTCAACGACTTCCACCTTTTCCTCCTCTCGGGACCAACTGCTGACCGTACTCTGCTCGCTGAAACCCACTGTGCTGCCTTTATTGCACTTTTGAATGGTCTCTTTTATTTTCTTTTATATCCTCTCCAGCCACGCATTTTTTTTTTCTTTCAAATCAAACATCTAGAATTTATTGGAAACAGCACCCTTTTAGGTCAACAATATCCTCAAAAAAATCAAACCCAGTAAATTGTTTGAAGATACACGAGTAGCATTTGAGGCAATTACACATTTTAAAAAATTATCAGCTCTTGGTTCTCGTTCCCTGCACCATCCTGCTTCTGGTGCCCTGATTAGCACACTTGTTAGGGTCATCTTTTTCATCTGTCTCATTCTCCCCAATGCAGGTGCTCCTCCAGGCTTAGTTCCTGACCCTCAGAGCTCTTTCCTACCTACCAACGCTCCGATATAATATCTCAGAGCTGTAACTCTTACCTCATGGTAAATGATGCTAAGTCTCCACCCTTCTCTATGAATGCCAGCTCCTAATTCCTAATTCTCTCCTGGAAAATTGTATTTTTATATTACTCCATTATTATCTAAAACAACATATGCAAAACCAAAATCAGCATCTTTCCCCCAACCAGGCCAGACCCACTTCCTAATATTCCTGTTTCAGGGCATAGTTTCATTATGCTCAGGCTCAAAACCTTGTGGTTAAATTTAACAATTCCGAGGCACCTTCCCTAGTATGGGATAAGTTAGCAAGCCTATTTACTCTTCACTCCCAATGTGTCCCACAACAGTGCTTTCATTTCTCATACCACCTAAATTTGGGCTTCGTAATATTATACTTACTCAAAATAATAACCATCAAGCTGGTTTCTCAGCATTAGGCACAGCCCACAACAATCAGTTCTTCCCAAGAGGCAAATTTAATCACTGATCTTGGTTTCTAAGCTAAATATCCTATATCTCCTTTCTTGAACATTTCATTGGCTCCAGTCTACTCATTGCCCCACAAACACATGGAACATAATGCCTGCTTGTATCCCATTATCTTCTACCTCAATGCCATCTTTCTTCCTCTGATTATTCAAATTCCAGCCATGTTTCATGGTCTGCTTCTAGTTCTACACTTCACAATGTTGACTATTTTTCTATGCTACACTAACAATTATTGAAAGTTCTATTTTTCCTTAAATCATACAGTTCTTGCTTGCTCTATTTATGTTAAAGTTATACTTTTGTCATATCTCCAAACAGATGTAAGCTTCCTAAAAGCTAGAGAAGGTTTTTAACTATTTTTTTGTACCTCGGTTTCCTCATCTATGAAATGGGAATGAGAAAATTACTTGCCTCAGCATATGTGTCATACTGCATTATTGGTCTCAATAATTCACCCCTCCCTACAGCCACACACTCTCCCTCGTAACTTTACCGAACACTCTCACCATGGACACGGCTTCCCTCCCTGGGTCTTGACTGCTTTGGGCTTACACTGACCAATCAAATGAGGTTGACAGTGTGGTAGTTCTGAGCCTAGACTTTAAAAAAGTGCCTTGAGTGTTTTTATTTACCCACTTGTACTTTTGACATAACGAAGCAAAGATCTTGCCCAGGTCAGCCCATGGTCCCAGAAGTGACATGAAAGACACAAATCAGAAGCCTCCCCTGGACAGCCATAGATCTGTGAATGAGCCAAACTAAAACCAGAACAATGGTTCAGATAGAGGAATAGACTCCTCAGTCACAAATTAAAAACTATTCTGGAGATATGTAGCCTAAATATATGCTTATTTTTGAATGCTGCTGAGATTCTATGGTTATTTTTTACACTGAGCATTTTTTTTTTTTTTTTTTGTGGCAAATAACCAACACAGGATAGTTAGAAGTAAAATGCCTGTCAAATGTTCATTTGCTCGCACTGTTGCTCTCTCTCTCTTTCTCTCTCTCTCTCTATATATGTATGTTTTAGTAACCATACACAGTTAATTTAAAAAAGAGGACAAATAGGGGGATTACTTTGTGGCCTGAGAGAATAGTCCTGCTTGTAGCACCATATTTCATTTAAAATGCAAACAAAACATCTTCATATAACATTATACAGAAGAAAATTCAGGTATACAAGGATATACGGTGACATGCCAAAGTCACGCAACTATGTACTAAAAGCAAGACCAAAATCTAGATCTCCTGCCTCCTAATTTGGTATTACTGGAATACGATTTTAAAGGTAAGTGCCCCTTCCTCTGATACATTTGCTTAAGGAGACAGAAGTGAAATGCTCTTATCAAAGCACTGCATGGAGGTGGAAAGAGTGGGCCCCTCAAACCTTCCTTTAACCGGTCCTGCTTCAGGGAGTAGAGTTGATTGACAGTTCCAGTGGTGCCACCTTAAGACTCACCATGGTATTTATGCCAAGGCCAAGCTTTCCTGAGCTTCTTCCAGTCAATGACCGAGCACAAGGGTACTAGCGCTAAGGCATTTCTTACTGTTGATGGTCTCTTCTGACTGTGCTTGGGACTTCACATTGGCAAGGCCAAGGTGGTCTCAGAATTATGTTGCATTCTGAGGCTTTTCTTCCTCAGGCCTTCTTCCTTCCATCTCCCCTTCCACAGGTGTGAGGCCTGTGTCAGAATCTGTTGACTCTCCCTGTCTACTTCTACTTCAGCCCCTTAATCCTTCTCAATTGTTACTGCCGTCAGCATTACGCATCCAATCCTGGGTTGATGACTGCTTCTCAGAGTACCTACCCACACGCTAGAAACAAATAATTGAAACACCTGTTGATCACCAACCATGTCTGTCAAATACCAGGGCTGAGAATATTTCGGTGAGTAAGAACTGCCTTCGGTTATGGAGCTCAAAATTTAGTATGAGTGGTAGCTATCTGTACCGCATTCAGTAAAATTTAATAAATCCTATAATCCAGAGGTCTACAAAATGCATAAGAACTTGAGGAGATGTTACTTCTTCTGCCAAAAGAGAAGCTATAAAAGATTTCACAAATGAGCTGACATTTGAAGCTGGCCTTCAAGTACGAATATATTCTTAAATGGAAAACAGTGATGGGGAAGAAGGTTGGAAGAGGGCATTCCAAATAGAAGGATCGGCATGAATATAGATAAAGCTGTGTGAAAGTACGTGACATGTTTAAAGGGATATCCAATAACTTTAACTTTCTGTTGAGCTATAATGAAAAGCCACGATAAGATGTTTTCAAAGGCAAATTTTTACTGATTTGCTTTCTTTAAACTTTTTCCTTAGTTGTCCGAACAGATAAATGGTCCTTCCCTCTGCAGAGCTGGTTAGGAAAACCAACCAACCAACCAACCAACCAACCAAACAAACAAACAAAAGAAACAGGCTCTGTAGGCAGGGCAGGTTTCGTGCTGAGGTTGGAAGGAGTCAGAGTTTCACATGCCGTAAGCAAAAATGGAAGAAACTAAGGGAGTGAGTTCAGTATAAAGATTCATCTCTGTGCTCATTTGGGTCAGTAGCCACAATGGCAACACCCACTGGCAGCAGAGAGCTGTTCAGATCGCAGGACACAGAGGGTATTCGCAAGAAGGCAGCAGAAAGACATGGAGCAAAGGAAATACCAAATAAGAGAGCTAGAGAGAAAGAAGGCAAAATGGAAATGATGTGCAAAAGAGCTGAGCAAAGAGCACAGGAGAAAAAGAACTCAAGATACTATAATCTCTATGAACTGAAAGTGAGAATATGACAAATTACAGTTTGGGAAAGGAAATCACAAATGAGAAAAACAGCAGTGGTTCTTCTGAATAACTGAAGAGGGAGTTGGTGAGCCTCATGCAATGCACTAAAAATGACAGAAGGAGAGGACAGAAGAAAAACTAGGTAACAAGCCGGGATCAGTAGCATTGTCTCTCCTGCCCAAGAGTTTCAATTCTCCCTTCATGTGATTTAGGCATAGCTAAATCCACATGCCAGTTACACAAAATTAACTCATAATATTTAGATCATAATATTTTAAACTTTTATCAAGCAAATTCCAGCAAGTATCCTAAAATGTTTGGTTGATCTTTATGGACCATCTGGCCTGAGTACTAGTTACTGAGCTTTGAATCACTGCTAAGCAATTCTACCTGTCAATTCGGGCAATTATTTAACTTCTCTACATGGAAGTTTCTTCACCTGCACAGGTGGATAAAAACAATGCCTATCTCAAAGGGTTATTCTCAGAATTAAAATGAGGTAACACATGAAAAAGGGCTTAGCTCAGTTATAGCATACAGGGTGTTCTCAACAAAAGCTATTATTACTAGTTTGTCTTTGGCAAGTTGTTTAACCTCTCTGAACATTGAATATCTTATTTTTAAAGTGAGGATAACAACATTTAGTGTTGTAAGGATTAGTGAAAATGAGTACAAAGCAATTGGCATGGTGCCTGGCACATGGCAGGCCTTTAATGCAGACTTTTCTTCCCTCATTTTTCTTTTTCACTCTTCCCATCTCTTTTAATTATTATGAATATTGTTATTAGTCACCGATTACATATATCTTAGTATCTACCCAATTATTAAAGGAAAAGACCATAAGTTAAATAGTGTTCACAGTAAGAGCAATTACATTGTGCAGTTTTGCAGTTATATTTCCCTTTGCCTTAAAGAACTAGGAGTACAGGGAAGACTGCATAATAGTTCCACAAAATATGATAGAACCCAAGAGCTGAACTCTCCAAAGCAATCAATCAAATATGAATATACCTCTTGTGACTGACTTCATAAACTTAGCAATTACTTGCGCAGGGCCTGAGAAGTGAGAAACAATAAGAACTGCCTTCTCCCGGGAGAGCTGTAGAATGGCTGAGCGATAAATAGGAGAAAAACTGAACAAATGGAAATGGAATTCATTGAGATGTTTCCATGCATTAAATAGGGCTTTCTACCATTAACATGTGTATTTCCTACTTGAGGTCACCAACATGGTGAGGAGAGGAGACCAGATGAAAAAAAAAAAAAAATTAAAATCCAACCTGCTATTTTATTAGGTCAAAACCTGAGATGAAAAGCAATATCTGGTGGGAATTATTCTTAAATTACTATTTGGATGTTTCTTACTATATTTGGCTACACAGTAAATGTAGAAGTGCTAAAGAGCTACATTTATGGTAAGTCCTCCTGCATCCAAAGCAACCAATCATGTAAGATGATTCATGAAACCTTCTATCACTGATCAACGTGAACAAACACTATATTCAATCTAATAGGGGAAAAAACAAATGCTCTATTTTGGCATTACAAATTTTCACTCTAGATCTGATTTAATGTGAAATACAGAAGATCATACATAATGAGGTTTTACAGTTAAAAATTTACTAAATGCTAGCTGCAACCTTCAAGAACATAAGTGGTTATTACTTATTCTATAACTGGTCAATCAAGATTGGTCTTAGTAAAGAGATTAGGAGATCTATCTCCACCCAGTGAAAAAAACATCTCTCTGATAAAAGCTGCTCTTCTCCACATCTAACTTGAAACACGTCATCTAACAAAGTTTAGCTCATTCTGCTGCCTGTTGATTTGTCCCAGGCTAGCTGAAATTTAACATGCCATTATGCCCAATTTCTACATGATTTTCAAAAACTTAAGTATAACCAAGTTCGACAAGTTCTCGAATATCCATTGTCTGTTTTCCACTCATTCTGTTCTCTTCCCTACTCAATTTAAGTGGCTTTTATTGGAGAGTTTGTATCCTTAAGAATAGTTCATCTTGCATATTGCATTAATTCCTGACTAAGGTAGGGTCTATCCTAAGCCAGTCAAGAGGGGCAGCAACAGGGGTAAAAAGGAGTGAGCCAGGTTGACACCCTACCAATGCTAAAGTCTCACTTTAGCTACTTACTAGACATAAAACTGGACAAGCTGAGGTAATTTTAACATTGTAATGGGCATTAAGATGCTACTGAGACTATTTCATTTCATTTATATAACCTCAAGAAATACAAAAGCTAATTAGTATTAAAATCTGGTCTTAATCTGAGGCTTCACAATTCATAATGTATTACCCTTAGAATGGCATCCTATTCTGACTTAAGAGTCTGCTTCCTCATCTTTAAAGTAGGAATGATAAAACCCCACAGGGCTCTTTGAGAAGTCAATGAGATGAAACATAAAGAAGAACTTTGAAAATGATAAATGTTCTGCAAAAGACCAGCATCAGTCTTCTGATAGTGTACTCCTTGGTGTGCTTTGTGGGATCTTGACTTGCCACTAGAGGGAAGTGATACCCATATTGTTTTGGGTTTGGTTTTTTTTTTTTTTTTTTCCTTTCTTTTGAATGTCAAGTGCTTGCCAACTTTCCTCTTCAACAGGAAAAAAGAAAATCTGGGTCAATTTTCTTTTCTTTTGCTGCTTCAAAGGCAACCACTATTATGGCCTACTACTTTGGACTTGGGATGCTGTCTTTTTAGATGGCCAATCTCAATGTCCTGAAAATATATTTTCTCCTTTTACCAGAGAGATGGTGTTCTGGTTCTCAGTGTTTTTCTCTTTAGCTGGATGAGGGCTTTCTTTATTTGGAGTTTATCCTCACCCATAGCAATTGACCAGTTGAGATTTCAACCCTTCTATAGAGTTCAGCCTTTAATGGTAAAATTTCTTTTTTTTTTTTTTTTTTAAAGATTTTTTATTTATTTATTTGACAGAGAGATACAGAGAGAGCACAAGTAGGCAGAGAAGCAGGCAGATGGAGAGGGAGAAGCAGGCTCCCCGCAGAGCAGGGAGCCCGATGTGGGACTCGATCCCAGGACCCTGGGATCATGACCTGAGCCAAAGGCAGCCGCTTAACCGACTGAGCCACCCAGGCGCCCCTAATGGTAAAATTTCTTAACCTTTAAAAGTTTATTAACAAGCTCTATCAGTCTTTGTCACAAAGAGACACTTACTTAATTTGTATTAGTTTTTTTTTTTTTTTTTTTCCTAAAAAAATACTTATATAAACCAAAGACCTGGCCTCAGGACTTCCTGAATGCAACACACAAGAGCTTACAATTAATAATACAAACTAGTCTAGGTTTTGCTGTTTCCCTGGGTTCAGGCTGTAAGATTCTGAGATGCTTCTACTTTTTATTCTTCTTTATTGAAACAGGACAAAAAAAATACTTTGCAAATACTATTTTTTTAAACATTCCATGTAACACACAATTATAGTATAGCTAGTATATTTTAAAGGAATAATAACAATGGCAAGTAACATTTACTGAGCCACATACAGGCCAGGGAGAGTGCTAACGGCTTTCCATGCACAATTTTATTTATAATCTTCACCAAGACCCTGTTCCATTGGGTACTATTTTCAACTCATTTTGAAGAATAGGTAAATGAGACTTACAGAAGTTGGGTGGCCATAGAATCACTATTCAAATTCAGGCATGCCTGGCTTTAATAAAAGATTTTAATTACTATGCTTTACTTCCTAACTTCCATATATGCTTCATGCAACGTTTCTTCGGACCACTCCAGTCTGGTAAATTTAATCAATGCATAAGGAAGAGTTTAATACGATCAAGCATATGCAAATCATTCAAAGCCTTAGAATAGTTTTGGTTCCTTAAGCCAAAGGAATATTAAATTGATGTTAAATGCTGATCTCTTTACTCTCATGACATGAATGTGAAGGGACTCACACTAGCTGCCCTATGCCATTCTCTAGCTATATCTGTGCTTGAAAATGGCATAATTAAGTTTCAAAGTCAAAGTACTTTAGAAAGATGAACCTTTCAAAAGGTTCAGTTTTATCAGTAAATTATGAACTTCTAGAGATCAAGAAAGTTGGGATTTTTCTCAATAACTATGCACATAAATTTCTCTTTCAATATGACCACCAATGGCCACATATCCTTTTAAATCTTCACATTCTTTATATTTAATACTTTAGCCACATGGCACTTCCCTATGGAATTGGCATTGTTTAATTCTTGGCAACATTCAATAATTGGAGTAAAATTAATCATATTCTTCCTTTTACTGCCTGTATTTCTAAAAATGAATTTCTTCAGTGACTTTTTTTTAAAGTCAATGGAATTGATTTCTATTGAATATCTGAGATAGTGTTTACAGCCTTCTGCTTAAACAAGAGTCCCATACAATTATTATTACTCATCCTAGAAAATGTTTGCGAATTTACGTTATTTTAACATGTTACACAAAAATCTCAGGGAACAACTGCTGGCATATTAATTTTAGCTATCACCCTTCTGCTTCATAGTGGTATTAAATTTGGAGATAAACAGTTTTCTGAGCTCTACACTTCTACTATTCTAATAAGAATTAAATGATTATTTTGATTTTATTTAAACAAGAGTCAGGCCATGAAGTCAGAACTGGCACTTCAATTTTGAATGGCTTAGTGTCAGCTCTGGATAGCAATTAAAAACAAAACAGGAAAGAAATTAATTCTTAACACTACTCTTTCTTCAATATCTGCTGTTAGGTCCACACATACATGTTCATTAGGCACTGATTCTTTTCCTCATAGCCTGACACGAAAATATGATATTTTATAAATGTAACACATGGGACAATTCATTTTTAATAGTTTGCCAACAGCCAGCTCAATGCCCACTACCTCATTTTTTAGCTCCAGGAAAACAGTTCCTCTATTCAAAATGATAAATTGTACTTTTTATCACATTATAAAAATCGATTACCACATCTTCCCTTTAAGTATATAATTGTGTTTTTGACTATGTGTTCATTTTTGGAATGTTCTCTCCCAAAAGCAGTACAATGTAGCAATTCTTCCCTTTCCTCTTCTTTACACTCCATTTACTCTAAAATACCACAGATGTGCTTGAAATTTCACACTATTTCTCACCTCTTTCAGTTTATTCACACCAACCTCACACTCTTTCCCTCAGCATCTAGAAAATTCCACTTTATTTTTTAAAGCGCAACTCAGGAATCTGATTTTTAAAGTCTTCTTGACTTCCCCATTCTGTGGGCTGTCCCTCTGTTCTGGGCTCCCAAAATAGTGTCGCCTTATACTTCCCTCACTGCATATATGTTTTTCACTCCTGACAATGAGCTCTAAAATGCTTAGATGCATTTTGTTCATCTTTCTATTCCGAGCAACTAGTCTTATGGATGTCCAAAGCAGGCCTTGGATAAATGGTGTTTGTTTAATGATTGGGTTACTGAAACCATAAAAAGGTAGAGTTTACATTGTTTGAGAAATATTAATTTTCATGTTTTATACATTTTTCTTCCTACAGAGCAGATAACTATAATAATGAAAGACATATAATAAAAACTGGCATTATGGGGTGCCTGGGTGGCTCAGTTGGTTAAGCGACTGCCTTCAGCTCAGGTCATGGTCCTGGAGTCCCGGGATCGAGTCCCACATCGGGCTCCCTGCTCGGCGGGGAGTCTGCTTCTTCCTCTGACCCTCCCCTCTCTCATGCTCTCTCTCTCTCTCTCTCTCTCATTCTCTCTCTCACACATAAATAAATAAAATCTTAAAAAAAAAAAAAGAACTGGCATTATGTTGTTCATGATACAAGACTGTATTTCTCAAATCATTTGCTAAAAAGTATATGCTTTTTAAGAAGTAGAAAAAGAATCAAAGGCAGGTCTGTCTGATTTAAAGACCTTATCTGTGTCTTTACTATCAATCAGACGGTGAAATGGGCAGACTGTGTCTTTTCATTTCTTTTTTCTCTCTTCATCTCCTAATCCTCATTTGTTTCTTTAATTCATAGCATTAAGAAGTCATTGCCTTAGAATTGTTGCCTCCATGAATTAAAAAGAAATGTTTAAATATGCTATTAATAAAATAAAAACATTGGCACATTGGCCCATATAAATTACACGTGAATGGGAAATTTGAATTCCATTGGTCAAATGTAGCTATGTTAAATATAAATGGAGGAGTAGAGTCCAAATAAATAGATACATGTTGAAACTATACAAAATATCATGTATATTTCCTTGGGAAAGTGTATTTAACACCCCCCCCCAAAGCCTCAGCTCTGTATGTGTATAGGGGTGTATGTGTATGTGTTTATACAGAACACAGTTAATGTAATAACTGTATGCAGGCTTCTGTGAGAGTCTAGGAGATAACTTACATGAAATGACTTGATAAATGCTAAATATATGAAAATGCTTGCTGATAATTACTAATGAATTACCTTTAACTAAGCAACTTAAATAGAAACATGGCTTTAGATATCTGAATATTTATTCAGATATTTATTACTCCATTAAAACTGAAAAAATAGTTTTGTTAATCCATAATGCAGATAATCACATATTTTTACTTCTTGCCAACAAAAAAATGGTTTCCCTAAACATCCATTTCAATTTAATTTTGTTTTCTAATATAACATAATCAAATATTATGTCTGTAAAATTAACATTTTGGTTAAATTTTTTATGGATGCAAGAAAGTATATGTCTGTTAATGTAAATAGCTAATTAATAATGATGCATGATGAAAATAGCTAGAGTCACTTAATTGTTCTTTGGAAACAAATTACCTGCCACTCTCATGATGTAGAGTATTACTTTTTTTATATTTTCATAAAAATCATTTAACATTTTGATATATGACAACACATATGCTAGACAATAATTAAAGCACTTCAACCCACTGAATTATTCTTTGTTATTTAGTTTTTATATTATATAGATTCTGCTATGTATTTTTTTGTCATTTTCATGGCTTTTAAACTCTCAACTATGTGTAAATGGCTCAATTAATTTTATATTTTTTCTCCACATATTTTTTTCTCCATGTTAGTGAATGTTTTATCTAAAGGTTTACATGATGACTTGGTACAAAGAACCCCTATGCATACAGATCATTTGATGTGATTCCCCTAAAACTCCCAGCACACATACTAGGTCCTATAGGCATAATATTCTACTAGCATTCTCCTAATAGAGATCACAGTGTCCCTTCAACTGATTTATAGAATTTTATTATTGTGCACACATATCAGAGTGTGGATTTAAAATAATTTTAAGTTCATTTTGATTCTGTCATTGTTTCTATGTGGTCAAAATTCCATCAATAGTTCCTAACGTAATTTTTTATCATTATGAGGCATTATCTGATGAATTAGGTTGAGTCCACAACACACACACACACACACACACACACACACACACGAGAAACTTATAGCATCAGATGCTTATTTCAATTGGTTTGTTTTAACGAGCATATAAATGTTTAAAATGCTTCTTTAGACTTCAGGATATGTTTCTTTATAATAAAAACCATCTGTATGTTACATGTATATATCACAGTAAGTAACTCCCTAGTTGGAACTGTCTTTACACGTTCTCCAATCCCTTTTTTCTCTTATTTATCCTTACTAAACTCAAACACAAATTATCATTTTTATGAATAAATTTTATCATAAATTTTACATCCAGGATGTAAAGGGACTTGCAACCCAGCGGTCAGTGTCACTTTCCTCTTCCAAAAATCAATATTCAGAAACAAATGTCTAGTCCCTAAGATAACTCAGGTAATCCTCCCTGAAGATCTTTCTGCTTATCATTGAGTATAGATATTGTTTTACCTCATTTGAAATTACAGTGTTTGCTTGTTTTATCTTAAGAAGCTGCATTTATAAAATAGTTTTGGAACATTACAAACATTTTATTTAAATGGGTGACTCAAGCATGTTGGTTTAAATTAAACCACATGCTTGGGATATTTGTGAGCTATGTAAGGACTATATTTTATGAAAATGCAGGGTGCTGAGCAGCAAAATTTAATCTGGAGGGCACTTGTCCTCAGTCATGCGAGACAAGATGTATTAGCCATGAATGGATTGCAGCAGTGCTACTTGAGTTTCTTTAATTTTCTAAACCAAGACTGTAAAAAGAATCAGTGGTATTGAATCCCACTGGCTATGGCGAAAAGGCACTGCTCAGAGATAAAGAACAATTTATCTTCTGCTGTAAAAGAGAGCAGTTTTGGCAGATAGTAAAATACATCACAGTATAATATACTCTAGGAAGAACATTACAAAATATGGATTTTTTTCTTAAAATTTTGAGGGTACTGATTCAGTATGCTTTTCTATATAAAAGGCAAGTGATAGTGTTAATTGCAAATTACAAATATTAAAAATGTAAATTATAGTCTAGGAGGGCATATGCACATGTCTTTATGAGACATATTCTTAGCAATGATTCAGTAAAAAGAATAATATTTCACTTATGTAACTAAAAAACTAATTAAGCTTTAAATATTCCACAAATTACCACTATTACATCAAATTGGGTATTGCTGAATTAGAATGGTGGGTTTTTTTGGATGGGGCTTTTGATTTACAGATTATAGTTTATGTATTATAGGGTTTATCTTATCCAGATTTTTTATAAGTGCCCAGAGACTCTAGCATTGGGTGGCAGAATAGTTTCCCCTCAGTTCAATATCCTGCTTTTTACAGGCATATATATATATATATATATATATATATATATATATATATATGTAGTTATAGGTGGCCTGGTTATACCTCTCTTGTTTATTATTCCTATTTAGTACATCAACAATACTTAACATATTTTTTTAAGGAGAAGAACATTCATTTCCAGTCTATGTCTTTTGGACATTATGAGGAAGGAACTCTATGAGCAATATGATGGAAACACTAACTTTGAGCTTTAATAAGAATATACTTAACCTTTCTGTGCCTCACATAAAAAGAGCAAGTATTGTAAGACAATAGAAACATTAATTTTTCATATAATTGAATGTGTATTGCTTTTATTTTGTCTCTTTCACCAAGGGATATTAGGATGCATCATAATTGAAAAACAAAACAAGTTTTTCCTTGTATATCTTTGCAATAATTTCATAAGGAATAATCAAGAAAATTCCAGTACATAAAAATTTGATAATCAATACATATATAATGCAACATTAAAGTGTCAGCAAAATAGGCACATAATCCATAATATCTCTTTAAAGTTGATATTTTTGAGACTCAAAACAGAAAATTTAGAACTACATTATTCTGTCATTCCTTCTAAGCAACCATATTGCTGAGATTTTTAGCATCTAAGAATTGTACACACAGGATCCTTAAAAGGTAAAACTGGGGAAGCCTGGCTAGCTCAATTGGTACAGTATGCAATTCTTGATCTAGGGATCATGAGTTCAAGCCCCACATTGGGCATAGAGCCCACTAAGAAAAAAAAAAAGTAAAACTATATTTTAAGGCCAGAAATGTCATTTAATTCTTCTTCTAACTCCATATCAGGGATATTATTTTTTCATGTAATATATTTATTCTTAGATTATATGGTATTCTTTTCACTTTAGAAAATCTTATGTATATTTTGTTAAAATAGTTTATTTTCAATCACATATAGATGGAATTGCAGATCAAATTACAACCCTGAAAATATATCTACCACATACCATTTTCATTTTTGGAACTCAGCTCTATCCATCAACTCTAAACATTTACCATCATAATATGAAGGCATACTTGGGGAATACAAAATCTAATGATAATATCAAAATTATTAATGATATCAGTCTAAGGTATTATTTCATTACTTTACTTCAATAAGCCTCATCCCTATGCAACATAAAGAAAATCATACCTAAGGTAAATATTTTAATATCATTATTAAAATTTGAAAAGAGTGCTGAAATGGCAAATCCACTAAAATCACCAGGAAATTCAATCCATCACTTGAAATTGCAAAAGGAAGTATTTGAACACAATAAATGGCATTAACATGTGTCCAAATGTTTATCTCTGTTAGAATTTCTCTGTACATATAAAAACAGTGGTCTATTTCTTTACTAACAAAGATAAAGTTTACAGAGCCACGAAGTCTAGCCCTCTCCATATACACACATATCAGATGGCAAAGGAGCTAGTACCTTGTATAAAGTAGTAAAAAACAGGATAAAAGAAATGACAAGTTTTTATTCTTAGTGGTAACACGCTATTCTAAATAAATATTTTATTGACCATCTAACTTTGGGTCTCAAAAGTAGGGAACATATCAGGGAGTAATCCCTGTTCGAGTCAGAGTGCAGAGCAAACATATTCAGGGAAGTTGCCAAGATTCCCTAGCTGGTTCTCTCAAAAACATGAAAATCAATTGTCTGAGTCAGAGCTAGAATATAAGCAAGATTACACATTCAGCCTTCCTGGGAAATACTAAACAGGGAGTTGACCGTGAATTCCCCAACCTCATGGTAAAAATTGTTTACTTCAGCACATGGGAGGGTGCTGGTATCATGAAAGCATCGGATAGACATGAAGAACTGGTTAGGATTTGGGGGAGCTCAATTTACCTTCCACACAGGGGTTGTTAAGTTTCTCTTGTTTCTCTCTTTTGTTCTGAAGATTTTGGTTTCCAACCCAATGCCATGTGAATGGCAAGAAGAGCTTCTCGGGATTCCTAGTTGGATTTTCATGTTTTTGCAGATGTTTTCAGTGCCTTCCCATGCACTGGAAGCCATGCAAATGAGTCCCAAATGGGGAGAATGCTTGCTATATCATCTGCTGTGTGGAATGATCAACATGCACCCAACGTAAGTAGTATAGTACCTGTGCAGGACATTAAAGGGACTTCTCTCTCATGCACATATCTGATGACATCATTCTGTCAACATATCACTGTACCATCATGACAATGAGGCATAGGGATTTATCAAGGACACACAACACTGCATTCAGTATCCAAGCTTAACCACTGTAATAGGCTAATGGCCTAATTGAATGAGGCTCATTATTATGATATTGTTAAACAACCACCACCAAAGTATAGAAGAAAAGTGAATATATCACTTTGAGAGTGAAAAGTCACTGCTCTTAGTGTTGTTTTCAGTATTTCCTAATAATTTCAAATTTTACCACTTGTGGCTCTAGCAACCTATTCCTAATTTCCACTACAAAGTTCAGATAAATTAGTTTCCTAGGGGGTGATAGACCTAAAGTGCTTCCACATTTTTAGTTGCCACACATAAAATTTTTTTAAAAAATCTATGTTGAGGCGCCTGGTCAGTTATATATCCAACCCTTGATTTCGGCTCAGGTCATGATCTCAAGGTTCTAAGATCAAGCCCTGCGTCAAGCTCCATGCTGGGTGTGGAACCTACTTAAGATTCTCTCTCTCCCTCCCTTCTGCCCCTCAACTCCCCCCACCTTGTGCACGCTAACTAAATAAATAAATAAAATAAATTTTTAAAAATCTATGTTAATTTTAGTTAAAATTATTCTTCTAATAACTATATAATAACTCAGATTATTTTTCTTGCTAGATTATGTAATACGTTAGCTTGAAAACTAGCAATGTGGCAAAGAGAAACCCAAAGACTTAAATCTAGTGATAAAAATGATGTATTTTTTATAGAAACATGGAATAAAAGACAAAATATTTGATTGTAAATTTCTGAAAATCCCTACAAAATATAGTTACAGATATTTGGGGGGGGGAGGTGGGAATGGAGGCCTAACACCTACACAGCTTTATTACTCTGTATCATAATATCCAGGGAACACATCCTGTGTGAAATTCCTAGAAATACAAATAGAATTAGGAATGACCATACCTTTCATAACTGCACACATAAAATATTGCATACCTTATGTGGGCACTGAATTATAAGGCGTTATATACTATGTCTTAAAGATCAACACCAAGCTGCAATTTTTCTTATTGTTGTGATGGTGGTGAATTAAGTTTGAGGAAAACTGAGAGCAGCTGTGTAGGCATAACCCAAAGGTATTTCCAGCATCAGCTTCCAGTAAATTTGTCAGTGCTTTCTCTCTCCCTCACTTTCACCCACTCCCTGCCATTGCCTTCCTCCAAATGATACAATCTAAAAAACTGTCTTATGCCAATGAAGGAAGCATTTTGGGGAGGGGTTAAGAGTACCAAAGGAAACTCTTAATGTTATATTTGTTTCAAGTTTGAGTTTATATTAACATTTATTTATTTTCACCTTAATACATGCTGAAATACTGACGAAAATATGCGCTTATGTGAAAATTACAGGGAAGATGCAATTCTGTACTTCCAAAAATAATCACTGAAGGAGAGAAAATGACATACATGTAACTATAATAAAAGAGTTTCTGGCAAAAGGAAATAATAAGACATAGTCTCACAAGAAGCCATTTTAATAATTGAAATTAAAATTAAAATTTTAATAACCTTTTTCTCATTTTCCTGTGTTCCATATAACATTGGCAAGTAGATGTGAGACAATATAATTTGGGACAATCAGAAAATGTAGATAGCATCAAATTTCTATCACAGTAGAATACTGTAAGACCTTACTTAGACTGTGCAGTTAAAATTATCTGAAAATTTTAGTGATGCTACCTGGGTCATAGGAGACTGAAGAAAGTACAAAGAGCTATATAAGATGGGCCTTTTATATTCCACCAACAGTCAATGTTTTATTGTTCCTTCTCTCAAAGTGATATGATGTCAAGATAGAAGGACTGTTCAAATTAATTTAATCATTATAGTGATAAAAATACTAACCAAAGATTAGAAAACCTTATTCTTCAATATTTAAGAAACAATACCAAAAAATTGCATGAAATACCTTAATTTATTCAGTCTTACTCTGCAAAGTGGCATGGTTGAAAATAAAACCTTAATCAACTGAAATACAACTTTCACTATCTTGGTTGTGAAACGGTGTATTTTACATATTGAACTTCGCAATAATAATTGTTTTGATCAATCACTTAACTCAGCTATCTCTTTGGCAGAAGAAGTAGATTACTGTAGATTGAAGATTAAATACTTAAAAATGAGCTTTTTAAAAGTAATTATTTATACGCTAACAACATGCAGTTATATACCTGCCACTCCATTCATTAGCACAAGGTCAGAGCACAGTTAACACCAGCAATGTGAACTTCTAAATGCTGAAACTTTCTCTACTTTCGTCTATAAGAAAAACTGTGTACTACATAATAGTCAAACAAGGAAAAGCATTTGGATTCCCAACCTACAGATCTAAGAATAAAAAAACACAGCAAAGGAGTACATTAAAATATACTGCTCAAAAGTGGAGTAAGACACTTCTACATTTGGTTTATTCTATGATCTGAAAACAAAATAAGACTTTTCTGTAGCTACAGGCTAATAAAAGAGTCAATTTAGATCATTCATAGAGAAATCACATTTTGATGAAACCAGTTAAAAGTCGATTCAGTATTTAGATTTGCCTTTTTTGTTTTAAAGTGTCAGTACCAGTGTATTGCATGAAGGCCACAACATTCAATTTGAATGGTAACCCTGTTAAAAAACAGGGTACCTGAAGAACCAAGCACAAAATTCATAATTAATAAATAATTATTACATGAAATGGACATAAAGACATGTAAAAAATAACTACGCCCTGGTGGTAAATTAATACTATATTTATCTCCAACATTTTAAGCAAAATAAGAAAAAAAAAGTCTTCTCTTTCAAAGTCTAATATGCCATTACTCTCCTGGGGGCCAAAAGATGTCCTATGACTGGTGGGAGGGATGAGGCCGAGGCTGCTGGCATTTCCCCAGTCAGTTCTTAGAGAGAAAGAAAAAGAAGAAAAAGTATCTCCATTTTTTGTTTTCCCCCTGAGGAATGTGAGTTGTTTTGTTTTGTTTTGTTTTTTTCAAATTTTTATTTAAATTCTAGTAGGTGAACATACAGTGCAATATTGGTTTCAGGAGTAGAATTTGGTGGTTCATCATTTACATACAACACCTAGTGCTCATCATGACAAGTATCCCCACTTTTTAGATGGCTGCCCAGAATAAGGACCACACTTCCCAGCCTCCTTCATAGCGAGGGGCATACATATGACTAAACTTTGGCCTTAGGATGGGAGGTGCAGGAAAAGGAAAAGAATTTCGGAACTTTGGAGAGCGTATGACTTCCTCCTTTCCCATCCTCTTTACTTTTGGCTGGAACAAGGTGTGAGATTGGAACTGGAGGGACCTTAAGCCATGAGGGGACTGCAGATAGGGAAACTGTAAACCCTACCAACAAGGCAGAAGGAACCAGGTTCTGTGATAGTTGGGAATATCACATTAGCCCTGGACCACCTACCTCTGGGAAAAAAAAAATGTGTGATAAAAATCACTTTCTATCTTGTTTCACAACTGCTATTTAGTGTTTTCTATCACTGTACCAAACCTACTCCTGATATAAAAGTGAATGCTCAATTTGATTGTTCTTAATAAATACTATATTTTCTGGTTTATCATTTTCTTCTTCTGTCTTTTTCTACTTTATATTTTCTTTGACTAAAGAATAACTAGAAGAGTTAAGTAGATCATGCCAGCTTAGAAAATAATTTGATAAATTTGGATAAATTGCTGGCCAGAAAATGAAACAAAGGTGATGAATGACATCACTTCCTTATACTTACACAAGAATTTAATAAAAAAGTACAAAATTAAATATCACCCCAAATATTTGGAAGTTAAAGGCAGCTGAGGATTTTGACACCAATGTAAGATTGAGTGGATACTATATTGAGTTACAATCTTTCAACCTAGCTTTTCAATAAGGAATTCAGATAAAGTGAATTTTATATATTCCACCATTTCTAAGTTGTATTTAATTGTAAAACACAAGCTTCCTTTATCAACTAGCAATGATAAAAATTTACCCTATATACTACTATGAAATGACTTAACAATAGTTATGTCTGATATATGAGTGGTTAATACCAGCTCCACATACTTTTAAATTTCTTCCATTTAGTTCAAAGGATCTGCCAATGTCTACCGCCTTCATTTACATTGTGCAGAAATGACAGACAATTATATTACAAATACTTCAGTAACAAATAACATATCTTCAATTAATTGTACCTTCTTTTGTTAGGTCATACAAAGTACTTGGTTATAGCTTTGGAAAAAAAGTATATTAATTCCTCCAAAAGTGAATATGTGTCCCATAAATATCAAATGTATACCTTTTGCTCTTTTTTTAATGTCTTTTCAGAACATAATACTCATAATTTCACTTCAACATCGCATATTAGGGAAATAGTTGAAGACATTTTAAATTGCAAGTAAACGCCACACTTATACTTTTCACAATGCACGTAAGTCACGTGAAGTGAGAAAGATATGAATAGCTTGGAAGAGGTCTACACATGCACATGCAAGGGCAACTATGTCATTACTACTTCCTGATAGACCACAAGTGTAAGTTTCCATGGATTTTGAGATGTGTCATGATTTCAAAGATGTTAATATGTGGGAAGGGTGAACGAATGTCTTAGAATAAATGAAATGTAGGGTATATGTATGTATTTACTAGCTATTTTTTGATACTTAAAGGTCAATTAAATTCATCTTAATAGACAACTAATTTTAATAAAAAAGTATGAGAAATGAAAATTAGAAGGGTCATAATCACCAAATCATCCAACCTTAAACATGACTCTGGCTTGATCTACCATAGATCCATAGAATGAAATGTCAGGATAAGAACTAAAAATGCTAGAAGAGTAAAACTGCATAAAACAAAGTCACACAGTGATAAATTAGTGATGGTTGGAATTATGTAAATGACTACACAACTGATCTTCTTAACTATAATCAAAAAGACCATCCAATAGGATCTTTGTGATGATCTTTAGATCTTCTAAACTCCCCATTTAATGAGAAAAATAATTCATCATTCCTCCTTCCTCACCATTTTCCTCTTTTTTCCCTCTCTAGCACACAAGTTCCAAATAAGATCAAAATTGATTTTAAGAATAAAAGACTCTTTGAAGAAGTAAGCCATAAGCCAATAAATGGTAGCCAGTGCAGCCATTCTAGTCAACAGTCATCATATCAGTAGAACCTCTGTGTTTTTCAGTTCTTTAAGCAGTGATGTGTGAAAAGTCAACAATGTTGAGATTTAAGGGGTAAAAACACTGTTGACACTTGCTATCTTTTACAGCATTGTGGATCACTCACAGTTCACAGCATGTGAAACAATGCAATCTGTTTTTCATATATCCAAACTAATTACATGCTGATTTCTTTCCAATATTGTTCCAGTGTGGGTTACAAGGACAAAAAAAATTGTATAAAAATACCAGGCAATGTCAGTGAACTATATGATTTATACATACATACATAGACAGATTCTCATTTTCACTTTAAAGTCAATATATAAAATAATTAAGACACTGACGTTTAATTTCAAAATGAAAATAGACCATTATGTAATTAAAGATGTTAATAGGCTATAGCCCTCAATTCTGTTTGTGAGAAACACTAAAAAATATTTCCAGTTTCCCTTCTACAACTTTTTATGGCAAATTTACATCAAGTCATCAGAT
The DNA here is from genome assembly GCF_964656455.1 of Halichoerus grypus. Lineage (NCBI taxonomy): Eukaryota > Metazoa > Chordata > Mammalia > Carnivora > Phocidae > Halichoerus > Halichoerus grypus. The sequence continues at coordinate 129,349,998 of NC_135716.1, read as the reverse complement.
CTGTAGGGTCACATAACAATGCTTAAAGTTATATGCCCCTGTGGAGTATAATATAAAGCGATAAGCAAATGTGAAACTGTATTAATGATAGCCAAAGCTAAGTGCCTGGAATATGAAACCTCTATTTATACTGCAAATGTAGGATTTTCCTGTCACAGGATCATAACTGGGAAGAAAACAGAAACACAATTTTCTTTAGCAAAAAATAAAAAAATATAACAATCACCAAATTACATTGTTAATACGTAATTTGAAACTGATTTTGAGTTAAAATACCGACACTCAAATTGCAGTGACCACGTTCTTGGACATTTTTTTTTTAAGTTTTAATAATTTAAATTCCAGTCAGTTAACATACGGTGTAATATTAGTTTCAGGTGTACAATATAGTGATTCAACACTTCCATATAACACCCAGTGCTCATCACAGCAAGTGCACTCCTTAATCCCCATCACTTATGTTACCCATCCCCTCACCCACCTCCCCTCTGGTAACCATCAATTTGTTCTCTGTAATTTAAGAGTTTTGTTTCTTGGTTTGCCTCCTTCTCTCTTTTTTTTACTCTTTGCTCATTTCTTTGACTTCCTATTACTTCTCCATTTATTACCCAACCCACAGCCTGATATCAGGTCTCCTTACTCCACAGTCACAACCTACTTGTATTTCCAGATATGGAAAAACTAGATTGGGCTGACACCCACAGCAAGACTCTAAGAGCCAGAAGAGAAAGGACTGATTCTCTGACCTTCATCTACTTAGAGATTGCCTTGAAGATAACACTGGACCAAGCAAATGCTAAAACTGCATGCTCCAGCCTAGTTATATTTCTATTGAACAGGAATTAGAATTTGAATCTTGTTAGTCTTCTAATATTTTTTTTACCTTCACAATCCTTTGCTACCTTTTTTTTTAAACAATTTAAGCTTCATCTCATAAGTGATATATAACAGGTGATTTTTATTAAATTAAAAAAGTACTTCCATTCATTTACTTGACTGCTTATCAAAACAATGCAGATACTATCCTATTGAATGTCTAGTATGTGCCAGACATGATGCCAGATGCCGGGGATATAGAGATGAACGAGATTTCTCTACTCTCATGGGCCCATGGTTTGGTGAAAAAGACAAAGAGATATACATCTAACTCTAATATAGTGTGATGTGATAAATGTTATACTAGAAGTATGATTAAATACAGTGTGAGCACAGATGGCATGATTAATTCTATGAAAGAGGAAGGTCAGGAAATTTTGTGATGTGTATGGGAAATGTTATTTTTAAAAGCATCAAATACACATTATTACCAGATGATTATACTAGAGTTTTGGCACAAACCTCTTTCTGAGAAATGTAGCATACTGTAAGAAGAAAACAAAAATAACTTCAACATTTATGACAGTATCTGAACCAACAGCAACACTGAATATTCAAGAAATACCAGTGTCCTAAAGTTCATTGCACGCAAGTACCTAGTGATACTAATTTTGTATGGAGTGTTAAAGTGCCTCATAATTTGATGCTGCTATTTACATAACTTGCTATCTTTCTACATTTACAATTCTGACCTTATTTAATGGCCACATCTCATGATGAACTAACCTTACCATTTTACTTTGTTCTCACTCTACAAATTGATTTTTTTTTTTTTTTTTCAGTACCTGGGAATGACTAATGAGTGAGAGACCAAAGAGGCTGGGTCTCCATAGTCAAGACAACTATCAAAAGAGGGAAAACAAGGCATGTTACATTTTATTTCATCAAACCTCATTTTCATTTTCGTCCATGGGGCCATAATACTACAGCTAGTGTTTTAAAGTGACTTATCTTTATTTTGTTGTCAGTGCAAAGAACTTAAAAAAATTTCTTCTGAGTTTGTCTCCTTTTTAGTTGCTTAAAGACCTCAGGACATATCACATTAGCCCTTTCCTGAATATGTTTCTCACCAACTTCAAAGTACTTCGGGAGTTATGTATTGAATTAAGTGTAAAAATGTGTACATAAGTTATAATGTAAGCTTCACACAAGTTTAAAATGAAATGCACATTATATTTACACAAACACTATATTTATGTTCATTATTAAAAATGATAATTATATGGGAAATATATATATCAAAATATGCTATAAATATACAAATAAACATATATAACAATATATAAGTAAAATATTTCAACAATTAACAAAAAATAACATAAATTGATTTTTTATATCAGCCAGAATTTGAAAAGGCAAGATGAAGAATTTAAAAAGTATATAACTGTATGTATTTCTGAACAAATGTGTCTATAAATTCATTAGAAAAAATGTTTAAATGTTATGTCATATAAATAGTACTAGGAGTTATGAAAAATTTGCACTTGTATTCATTTTTCTTAAGTGAATTTCTTTAAGAAATGTTTTATATTAGTTTTAATATAAATCTTCAAGTCATTAGTAAGCAATTAAATATTCATAAAGAAGTCAAGACCTTTTTTTGAATAACTGCAAATGTTAAATTCACCGTTTTTAAACATCTGTGGACATCTTACCTGAGTGCAGTACAGGTATGATTAAAGCCCCAAACATCATCTTTTACATATGATGCTTCATATGACTTTATCCATTTCTTTAAATACCTCCTATACTGTGTCTATGAGGCAGAATGGGAAGATAACATTTAGGACAAAGTAATTTGGGATTGAGCAAGGATATGGTGATGGCTGATTTGGGCACCTGCATTTAAGATAACAGGATACCATTCTCTTGGAATTGAGCATTTGTATCCCAGAATGATTATGGCTAGAGACAGAGATTTGCCGAAACTTCTATATAAAACTGAACTTTACAGTGGCTAAAATTGCTGAAAGGCCAAAAGAAGGCTAAGGATGGGATCTGAGGATGTATATAGTTTTATAACAGGAAGGGAACAAAATAACCACCACCAAAACCAAAAAACAAACAACAACAAACACTAGAAGACTGGCGTGGGATGAGAGATAGAAGAACCAGAAAAATGAATCTTAAAGACTAACAAAGAACATATGGAGATATATTTTAAAAAGAGAGTTCGTTTTCAACAGTGTAGATGTTACAGGAATATACTAGGGTAGGAGGAATTAGTTATTCCTAGAAGTGTCAAGTCCATGAGGAACTGAAAGCACATATTGTTAGAAGGTGTTTAGGACCAAAAGATGAAGAATCAAAGGCAAAAACAAAACAAAAAGCAAAGGCAATGGATGAAAAATAATATCTGATATAAAGGACTGTAAAAGAATGAAAAAGATGATGTATGTTTGAGAAGAGAGAAAGGCAAAACTAAGCTAAACTAAAGCCAATATATGGACTTCTTAAGCATATTTATATAGTAAAGTAGGTAAGGAAAACGAACGGTTTCAAAAAGCCAAGTATTAGATAAGAAAATAATATGGAATAAAGTATACACTTACAGAGTATAATACCAAAAAATAAAAGATAGGGGCCAGGATGGAGATGGAGCAAACAGTAAAAAGACAGAGGGCACTGTATGTGCTCTCACAGAGCTTTGATCTTTTGATTAAAATAAAAATTGAAGTCATTTTTCAGACAGAAGAAATGGAAAAAAGGAAGCTGGTGAATTAAGATTTAGAAGAGTTTTTGTGGATAAAACAATCAGAAATAGTAAACACATTTTCATAAAACCAAATCACTGATAAACTATGCCCATTAAGAACTCATCTCGGGGCACATAGGTGGCTCTGTCAGTTAAGCTTCTGCCTTCTGCCTTCTGCTGGCTCTGGTCATGATCCCTGGATTGAGCCAGCATAGGGCTCCCCGCTCAGCAGGAAGACTGCTTCTCCCTCTCCCCAACCTCATGCTCTCTCTCTCTTGCTTTCTTTCTCTCAATCAATAAAAAATATTTAAAAAATAAAGTTAAGCTCCATCTTGACTAGTTTATAAAAGAAAAAAGAACTCATCTGTATTAAGTTGATATCTTATTTATAGAATTTTTACAAATATTTTATAAGTATTTCATAGATATTACAACACTTGATCTTAGCCAAAAGGCCGAGAAGCAATTACAAATATGTAAAGTCCAAGTCCAACAAAATACTAATCTTATGCTTTGTTCAGGAAAGTTGGTCTTTGGGAAAATGTTGAAATATAATGGCTTTGATATGCCATCCTGCTCAGTGTCTGGCCATGGTCATTTCTTGAAAAATATTTATTGAATGACTATCAATTAAAATCCCTTGGATTAAAAAAATTTAATTTATTGGAAAATATAGCTAAGTACTTTTTAAACTGATAAGAACAGATACTACACTTGATCTTAGCCAAAAGGCCGAGAAGCGATAGCTAAGTACTTTTTAACCAAACTTTAGATATGCATATATTTTAGATAAAAATATTTATTTTATTGATTTAATGTGCTTAAGAGAGAAAACTGAATGGTCCTCTTTATAAAAATACTTTTCAATAATTTCATTTATTATAGTGTTATATCAAATGTGGAAATCCAATAATAATCAGAAGAAAGAAAACCATAAGTACCTTCAGAGAATTCCATTTGATTATAAGAATGAGTCTGTGTGATCTGGGAAAATGTTGATACCTCTGTTCTTCAACTGTAAAATAGAGATCCTAACTCTCACCTGGGCATATATTCCACATTAAAGAATGTAGTATCTAGCTGTAATAGAGTGGAGTGGATATATATACAAAAAACTTGGCAAACTATGCAACACTGATATAAATTTCAAATATTATTTTATATAATCTTAAGTGTCAAAGTACAGATAAATCAAAGCAAGTATAGCTTTAGTTTTATGTCAACATATTTCTGGGACATTATGATAAGATTTCGTTATTAACTCTCTGAATAGAAATGGGATTTTGTTATACTTTACATTTATTCATCCAAACGATGAACTAGAATTACATATTTTCAGCTCTCCACAGAAATGTGCAGATATTTTTTCTTCCCATATAATTTTTATGTAGAAGGACTTGAATACCTAGAATAGAATTTCTAATAAAGCTTCTTTGGAAAGATAAGAATTGGTATTTTTAAATGATAGGCATATTTAAAAAGTAGATTATAATTAAATAGCATTGCCTCTGAAACATGGCTTACTTCAGAAATGAGAAAACATTTTTTTCATTACAGTCTATATCAGTCTCTTGAGGCAACCTAATTTCAAACAGAAATGTATCATTATTTTCTTTCGACAATTATGCAATGATTTAAAGGGTTTCTTTAGTTAGAATATTTTAATTGTTTATATATTCTACAAAGTGCTAGCTATTTTATATTCAATGCCATTAGAAAACAATTTGATATGTATGATTACAAGATACAAAATTAAGCAGTTAAATTCTGTCTTACTTTGATAAAGTATGCTGCCAGAATTTTAAAAACAATGGGTGCTTCATCAGTTTAAAATATCCATTAGCAAAACAAAACAAAACAAAAAACAATGTAAGTTGCTTGTTTGTCTCTCCCCCACAACGTAATGAGTAATATACTCATTTCTAAAATTTTTGAAAATTTTACTTTTGCATTTATCTTATGAAGTTATAAAAATCAAATGAAAAATAGATGTACTTATTTTAGAGTAACTGGGCACTGTTATTTTCAGACAAGTTTGTGGATATATACTTCTTCAATACCAAGAGAGATTTAGAATTATTTTTCTTCTTATTTATCTTTTTCTTTTTTCTACATTTTATTAAGTAAGTATTGAAAGCATGGACTCTGCAGTTAAAGGCAAATTTCTTAATCTCTCTGCCTGAAGTTTTCTTACCCGTTAAGGGACAGATTATTGAAAGGAATCAAGGTACTTCATCTATGTGTCAGACACATGTAAGTACTCAGGAAATGGTAGCTATAATTATAATAATGACAATTATTATTTCAGGACATTTCCTTGTACTAATAAAACCAAAGAAATTTAATACTTATTGAGTTGCATTTGATATTTTATGTCTATTATTCACTTTTATGCATTAAAGATTAGGTGATTGAGGAATGCACTAGACTTTGGAAGACATCCCTAAATTTACAGTAACAGGAAAGTTTCCTTTTTTTCTCTAGTGTAGCAGTTCTCAAACTGTGGTCCACAGACACCTGGAAGTCCCTGAGTCTCATTTATTCCATAAGTAGAAACTATTTTCATAATAATTATGAGAAGTTGTTTGCCTTTTTCCCTATGTTAACATTTGCTATGATGTTGCAAAAGCAATGGTAGGTAAAACACCTAAAACTAACAATAGTCAACTCTGTTACAGAGCGTGTGCCACTAATTTTGAAAAGAATAATAAAACCTTGAGAAGACACATTTTTTCATATTTTAAGTGATGAAGTGGAATGTATGTAGAAAGGGTTTCTGTTACATTTCAAATTATAGCAGTTGTCGTGAAGAAAGCACTTGGGTGATTGAGATGTAAGCTGGATTACATTTTTCATGGAACATAATTTTAATTGAAGGAATAACTAATGGACAAAGTCAAAGTTATACAAAGGAAAGTTTCTGGCAGACATGTGCTTGGAAGTAAAACACTGTTGTGACAGTTTTGGTTGAAAATTTGCAAACCAGCAAAAATTAACATTTCTGACATCTTGATTCCACTACCATGAGCTTGTGAGCTTTCCAGTTCCCATATTATTTTTTGGATGATATCAGTGGTGATATCAACAAATGTGATTCTTTTTCTAATATTATTTAGTGTAAGTGTAGGATATGTGCACAACTCAGTAAACCAATATTTTCTATCTGGCAAAGATATATTCAAAGTGCAGGATATATTGATGGCTTTTAAATTAACAGAGCACACAAAGTTCATTGATAAGGTTTGATATTCTATTTTGCAATCAATCATTTTGAAAACACCACTTGTCAAGTTTTGGTGTAGTATAAAAGAAGAATATCACAATTTCCCAAAAAGGCTATTAACATACTCACCCTCTTTCAAATCTATATTGGCAAGGCAAGATTTCTATCTATATGCAATCAAGTATCATATTGTCACAAATTGAATGCAGAATCAGAATGAGAATCTAGCTGTTTTCTATTAAGGCAGACATTAAAGATACATATAAAGAAGGTAAGACAATGCCTTTCATCTCAATTTAAAATATATTAATTTTATAAGGACATGCTATTTATATTAACATGCAATATGTTTGATTTTATTTATAAATGAATTAATAAATATTTTTAAACTTCACAATTTTAATTTCTAATATGATAAATATTGATAGATTTAACCCACATAAACAGAATCTTCTTGGTGCTCTAAGTACTTTTTAATGACCATAATTTTATCTTCTCTTAGATTTAATAAAATTTAGATTATAATGAAAACTCCAAGCTAATTTCTAGAATAAACAATTTTCTGAAAAAACTGTATAACACAAATACTAACTTTGTTTGACTTTCACAGCATACAGACTTCCATTCTGAAAATATTTTTTAACTTTATTAAATGATCAATTTTTGTTCAAATTAAACTGAAAAAGCTTTATTTGCCTTTCTATTACGTTGTGCTTTGAAATAATTTTTTCTCAGTAATTCTTATATCCAGGGTGGCAGATGGCTCATAGGTTAGGTGCCTGAAATGGACAGGACCAAATTAAAACATTTGGCTGGAAATTATCTCAGGAAGCCAAGCTTGGTGGCGGGCAGCTGGACACCAAATTTATCAAAAACTCAACAACAAAGGAAGCCAGGATTAATTTCTAAAGACAGAAATGTTCAATTTTTGAAGAGATTCTTATAATCCAGATCACTAATATTCACGCTTAATTACCATTTCTGAGCATTTAATTGTTATAAACCTTTCTGTCTAAGCAAGTAGAAAAAATATGGAGGTGACAATCAAAATAGTGTCTATATGGAAATTATGTAGAAGTTAATAAATATGGAAGTAGAAAAGATCAGATAAGAATTTTAAAATCCTTCCATCCACACAACAAAACTTCATGAATATAAGATGGAGAACCAGAACTGGTTATGAGCTAGATAAAAAGAAAAATAAAATACCCCTACTTTCTGAAACTTATATTTTAATGTGAGTAAAATGTATAAAGTTGTCATAAAAAGTACAAAAGGAAGCGTCTTTAAGAGAGAGACCATGCTATATGTCACGTGTATTGTAGGTACTAAGTACTGATATGGAACAACAGAGAAGACTGTGTAAGACAAAACAACTGAGGTAGGCAATCAGGGAGGCAATGAAGTAGTGGGAAGAAGGAAGGGTGGGATGGCACTGGAGGTACAGGGCATGGAAACAAGAATATTTCTGATGGAGAGGAATAAACCTTGCATCTTTATGATCACACTGTTGAAGAAGTCAATGGCATATAAAAATTCTGAAGCTATATATTTCAGGTAAATGTTTTTATTATATTCTGGTAATTTAATGGGGGAACAGAAAACAGGGTGAGCATATTGTGAAAACAAGGTATAATTTACAAGAACGCATGAAGACACATTCAGTATTTATGGAGCCAGATGTATTTCTGTCCTGTTGAGTTTTTTTTAAAACGTTTGTAAAACTGACTCAGTCTTTCCATATGCTTGGATAATTTTGTTATATTTGTTCTTTCCAACAACAACAACAACAAAAAATACACATGAATCCGATACGGTGATAAATTATATAGTTTATAAAAATCCTTAATAAAAAGTTTCGTATTAGGTATAATGAAGACTCATGGATGTAATTCACAAAAGAAATACTACTTATAATCACATCTTTAGGTAGTACCAACTCTTAAGTCACCTTTCTACAAGAAAGCATCCAGCTATATTTTATTACAAGGAGAAAGGGAATATTGAAAATGAAATATTCAGACACCGATCAATGTGATCAGTCCAGAAGTTTACAAATTGCTCATATAATGGCATACTTTGTTTAGTGAAAATCTAAAAATATGTTTCCATATTATATCATGAATGTTTATTTTCAAAGACACAATTATTCCCTAATAAAACATAATTACAAAGTAACGTGGAGCTACTTCCAAGTTACACAAACTTCCACAATCTATCACATAACTGTCCCATTGTCCCTGTCATCACAGGTAGGGAATCCAATTGTAATGACCACCTAAATTCTCAAATGCACATAAGCCCAAAGTCCAGGATGGGAGATGGCACTCTCTACTCAGTGAAGCCTTGTCTTCTCCACACACGAGATCCTCCTTCCTCCACGTTCACATAGCACCCTGGCTTACCTCTAACACAGCAATCACCATATATGTGAATTGAAGTTACCCAAGTACATGTTTTCTTATACCATGATGCCCTTGAGAGTGACATTCAAATTCTGAAGCAGAATTACAACCTCCTTAAAATATCAGAGATAAACAAACTGAGGTCCAAAAATTGTGTCTTGCACAAAATTCTGTGACTGGGTTGCTGAAAAACTTAAAATGTAATACAGGAAAGAGACTTGAAAATCCTACCAGAAATGGACTTTTCCATAATGAGTTATCAAACTACGAAATTTATAATGAATGACAGGTAGTTCTTTTCTATATGATGCATTCCTGAAACATGCAGTGTAAGTGGCCATAAAAATGACTATAATTCCATTAGCCAAATGAAGGTCCTTCCTACTTTATAATACCATCTCTCCGTAAAAATGCAAAAATTTGAAAACAAAATTACTTGCATACAAATTATAACACTAAGTAGCAAATGGTGCATATATGCTAAACATTGACCTCCCAAAAATAGCATTACAATAATTCTGATTATCTCCTCCCACCCTTCAAATAATGTGATCAGTTTACCACTTAAGGCTTCAATACAGTTTATTAAATGAAATATCTTTTTTCCCCTTTCTGATGTATCCAGTATACAAGTTAAAAGTATCAGAGAATAAATTAGCAACATAAATCAGCAACATCCCCATCTCTCTGCAGCTTGACAGCTTTGTTATGGTTTCAATTCCCCAAGGAGAATCTCAGCACCGAGATATTGATTTGCACCACTGCACTTTTCTGACTAATTATTACCAATGCAGACCCTCCAGTTAATCAGTTCATTCTCACAGCAAGAGTGGCCTTCAGTTTAAATTCATTATGCTGATAAATGACAACATTACAGCTGCATAACAATTGGTTTAATTAAAAATATTTTTGACAAAGATTAGAAGACGATCACATGCTTTTAAGTATACCAGATTGACTACCGAAGTTACTGTCCCCCAAGAACTCAGGCTTTCATTGATGTGTGCATTAAACATTTTCTAGGTTTTGAAAAGAGGCTTCCTTTTTAATAATATTTACCTTGAGAACTATGTCAATATGAATGATCCTAAGGAAAACTGGTTAGGGAAGCTGTCAAATTCATTGACCTTTTCTTCTAATGTGTGGCCAGGTTATTTGAGGTCTACTGACAGGAGGTGGGAAAGTGGAGGATGCTATTTAAGATGGGGTGAGGAAAATTCTCTCTGACGAAATGCCTTGAGTATCTGCAAGAAGAATTCCATGCAGGGGATGCAGAAATGCAAAAACACTGAATTTTGTGCTCTTCACATGTAAAAGTTTATGTAATTCTCACAACTTCCCCATGAGGTAGGTCATACTATTCTTATTCACTGTATGAATAAATACAAGCTTGCACAGTTAAGTAACTTTGCCCACGGTTACATAGGTAGTGTATTATAATATGAGTTTAAACATGTATTTTTTTTTTTTTAACAGAGCTCATGCTATTAACTGCTAAATGATGCTACCTCTGATACTGGAAAGAGAGAGAGACAGAAAGATACAGAGAGACAAAGACTAAGGAGCACATTTGAAAAATACATGATAATTTATTTTCATCTAGTCTGGTCTAAAGATGGTTTGTTTTCAGGTTTAAGATAATATATCAAAGATTAGCTAAGTAAACAGCATTATGCAAAGACATGAATGGTTTTTGTCATTATTAATTTAGCACCATGATTTATGTTATAGACTACGATTTTTCCAGTGGTTTTTAAAACTATACATTCCAATTTCTTTGGGATCTTCCCAATAGTCTTGAATCAGGGAGTGAATGAAGACATCTGAACATCAAAGGAAAACTTGATTACAAAGCTGAATCTTATTGCCCTAGTTTCTCCATTAGATAGCGGAAATCTAACAGATCTGCACTGAATACGTGAATGCCCCTGCTTTTAAACAAATGTCATTGATATGAGCTGAGACCTTCAGACCAGAATCTGTATTACATAGTCAAGAAAACTACTGCTTATAATTTAAATGATAATGGCACTATTTTTTCTTTTTAAGAATTTTCTTTTCTGGGTTGCCTGGGTGGCTCAGTCCATTAAGCACCTGCCTTCAGCTCAGGTCATGATCCCGGAGTCCTGGGTTCCAGCCCCGAGTGGGGCTCCCTGCTCAGCCGGGAGCCTGCTTCTCCCTCTCCTCCCTGCTCCTGCTCTCTCTCGCTATCTCTGTCTCTCTCTCCAATAAATTCTTAAAAAAAAAAAAAAAGAATTTTCTATTCTGTTATTGCTTATGAGCAAAAACACAAGAATCAATACTATTCTTGGTAATAATTCTATCAAGAAAATTTTTAAATATTTTAATATATTCTGCTTACTAAAAAAACAAATAGGTAATATATTTTAGAAAGTGTTCATATAAATGATGTAAAATGAAAATATCTGGGCTTTTATTAAGATAACCTGAAATTAGCTTGAAAAATTTCAAATGTTAGAATCACTGATTCAGTTTTATTGTAATTGCCAGGAGCCATGTATATACTTCCTCACAAAATTCTCACAACAACCTTGTAGAAGTATCTATTATTATCTATTATTATTTACAGATGAATGATGTGAGAACCAGAAAAGTAACTTACTAAATATCCCCTAAGTAAATGACAGAACGTTATCTGAACCCAGAACTTGATCTGACTCAAGTGACTATAAATTATTACCCATATCACACTGTTCTTCATTTCTCATCAGAGCAGAATTAAATGATATAAATTCAAGGGATATCTTTTTAAATAAAGTTAGTTTATAATTGTTACATCTAAAATGTAAAGCAAACTATTTTATTTAAATATGATTTTGCAAAAACTGATTTTTAATATATTTAAAATTCCTCACTTTATTAAGGAAATTTTTCACTAAAATTTTCCTAGTATTCATACCCTGTGCTGTGCAAATTATTTTTTTGAACAGAAATAGTTAACAGAGGGCTAAAACATAAGGAAAATACATAATTAAGAAACTAAGACTATTCCTAGGTGCCTGGGTGGCTCCATTAGTCAAGCATCTGCCTTCAGCTCAGGTCATGATCCCAGCATCCTGGGATCGAGTTCCGCATCAGGCTCCCTGCTCAGCAGGGAATCTGCTTCTCCCTCTGCCCCTCCCCACTGCTTGTGCTCTCTCTCTCTTGCTCTCCAATAAATAAAAATAAATAAAAATTTTTTAAAAACTAAGACTAGGGGCGCCTGGGTGGCTCAGTCGTTAAGCGTCTGCCTTCGGCTCAGGTCATGATCCCAGGATCCTGGGATCGAGCCCCGCATCGGGCTCCCTGCTCCGCGGGAAGCCTGCTTCTCCCTCTCCCACTCCCCCTGCTTGTGTTCCCTCTCTCGCTGTCTCTCTCTCTGTCAAATAAATAAATAAAATCTTTAAAAAAAATAAATAAAAATTAAAAAAATTAAAAAAATTAAAAACTAAGACTATTCCTAAAATATAAGGAATATATATAATTAAGAATCTAAGACTATTCCTAATATTTACCATTATAAATTTACATAATACGCATATATTCAATGTCATTAATAGCCATCTAGTAATTTTTTTTTTTTTTACTAAAAGGTTATGGCTAAGTTTTAATAGATAGTCTATCTTGGTTAGTAATTTTTATTTCTTTTTCAGGACTGATTATATCTCAAATAACCTCATGTAGTTAGTTATTGTATGACAGACAAGAAAATATCAGATCTTGGACAGGACAATTACTCTTCACAATAACTAATATAAAATTGGATCCAGATTACTCCCAGTTTTTATTAAAAATTCTTGATGTTTGATGATTTTGCAAGTAAATTCTTGAGGATTTATAGTTACATTAAGATGTAAATATATATATTGAGGAAGTGACTTAGCAAGGAAAAGTATATTGTAGAATAAAAGACCAAAGAAGGTAAGGTTGAGGAAAAAAAAAAACTAATTTATGTATTAAATGTATTGTAATCTAAATAGCCATCAATATTGTTTGAGTGAAAGAATAACAAATCTTCAAAGTATCTAGTGGCTCAGTCAGGATCTAAGCTTTTGTGGAAATGGGTATTTATGTTATATATCACTAAAATATAATTACAAACTATGTGAGTTTTTTATAAGGAACTTTGTTCTTAGAAAGTTGTAGATATATTACAAAATGTTATTTTACTATTATAGATTTTTTAAAAAATAAAAATATCAGGAATAAATGTCTATAAAAATGAAAGATCAATCAGAAACCTAAGCATCAAAAAGTGGTATTTTTCAAATGACACACGTACCCTCCTCTTTGTCTTCAAAGCCAATACTTCATAGTGGGCATTCACCTGCTTCTGAATCATCAGTGTCACAGGTCATAGCCTTTATTGAATATCTAGAGAATAATTATTTTCTCAAATGGCAAATGTTACAACCTTCAGTTCCTAATTATCTCGGGAGATTTTACATTTGACTCCATACATAAATTCATACATTCAGAATTTTTAAGTTGCATTAGGAGATTGATTTGACCTTTAATCATAAAAACCATATCACTTACATTATTAAAAATAAATATTTACCAGTATGTTCACAATATATTCTTCATGTCATTTATTTTTTTGATAAAATGATGGTATTCCCATTCATAATGTCTTTTGAAGTTCAGCAAATAAAATTATTCGGAAACTAAATTATCTTTTATATTTACTTTTATATTTCTGAGCTCTACAGAAAGAAATCAAATTAAAGCATCCTTTCTGTCATACTCTGTAACTTTAAAAATGGTACTAAGAGCTATGAGGGCTCAATTATTGTTATTTTAAAGTAGGCAAAATGGCCATCCATTCTCATTTTTACAGAACAGCTAACCAATTGAGCTCTTTCAGAGGAAACTGGAACCTATATGAATGCAAAGCATTTAATCACAAAATACTTAGGTTAAATAATGTATTTAAGAATATTCATGACATAAATGAGAAGACACCACTGGAAAGAGTCTGGCCTTTAGAATCTGAGCTGGGATGTGCACTGCTGCACTTAACGGTTTTGAAACCTTGGGCAAGGGAATTAATTCTCTTGGACCTTGGTTACTTCATCTCTAAAATGAGAACGATAATACCTACCTCATGGGAAAGTAAGGAGAATGAGAAGCCATGTTATAAAACACAGTGCCTCATAATGAGTACCTAATAAGTGGTAGTTAAAGTTGTTTAAAATTCTATCATCCTGACTAAAGTTGTTTAACATTCTATCATTCCCAGAGTCCTTAGCAAAGGGTGTGAAGTACTGCCCTGGGATAATCTCCTAAAGTTAGATGAGTTGAGGTAAAAGGTGCAATCTCAAAGTAAGGCCATGAAGGAAAAGTTTGGAAGACAGTGCTTTGCATGAGACAAGAATCATTTTGTTCCCAAGAGGTAAGGACTGAGAAAACCAGGATGATATTACAAAATTGGAGGGGAAATCTATAGGGGAATCTCTAATCTATAGGGGAATCTGTAGGGCAATTTGTAGGGGAATCTGTATAGGGGAATCTCTATAGTGCAACAGGAGCTGAGCATTGTGTTGGAATGAAGGCGCTAAAAAAAATTCTGAGAATGTGAATGCTTATGTTACATTCAAAGTGTTTGGCTTTGCTGAGCTAAATTTAGACCCTTCTTTACCATAACAAATGCTTTGTTATGAGTAGGGATTTTTCCCTTTGGAAATCAAGTAAGAAACACTGGTTGATGTGGTAGGGATAAGAAAATGCGTATCTGTAAATAAGCAGAAGTGAGCATTAAAAAAAGAAGAAGAAAGAAAGGGAAAAAGGAGCATTACTGTGAATTCACAAAGTACTGGAAAAATATTTTGAATTTCATAGGATGTGGACCTATAATTTTAGCCAGTGTTACCAGAGCACAAGTGAAAAAATTCTAGACAATGGAGCCAAACTGACTGAGTTAGAAGAATATTGGTTTCTCACTATGTTCTTGGGCAAGTTATTTAACCTCTCTGTCTCATTTTTCTCATTGTAACAGCCCCAATTACAGCAGTACCTGATTTGATAAGGTTGTAGGCATTGAATGTAATACTCTTAGAAGGATGCCTGGCACATACAAAGAGATTTAAACAAAAGTTACTATTATTATTAGTAAAGTCCCAGCTGACCTTCCATCAGTAACTACTATTATGATGTAAAATAAACTAAGTGGCCTACAGATGCCTTAGGCATCAGAAAGGAAGTCTTGAGATACCTACAGACCAAGGAATGATCAGAGATTTTTGAAGGGTTAAGCTTTCATGTCTTCATTCAGCTATATTTCTTTGAGAAAAATGAAACACAGTCTAATCCTGTGGCATTTTAATAAAGTTTTGTTCCTCACAATTTAGCTTCTTAAGGTAGAGGTCATAAATAGGGTGACGGAAAACAGAGTAAAGCAATTATCACAAAAATTCACTTTGCTGAGTATACTGCTGTCACCCTATTGTTAATATGTCTCTAGTATCAGAATTTAAAAAAGAAAAAAAAAAAAAATCTAAAGAAGGGTCTGTGTAATGTTCAGCTTTAATCTACCCTCCCCTATATCTCTTCTTTTTCTCAAGTATAATGCAGGCATTCAATAAAATTTAATCCCTAATTTAATAAACAAATTTTGGGCTTATATTTCCATATGTGTAGGTCATTAAATAATTTATATTTTTGAAAACCACTACAAACATTGAAAACCATCACATTCCAAAAATTATCTTCCCAACTCCACTTGTAGAAAATTCTATAGAGTACTGACAGAAGTACTATCATCCCATGTTACTGTAATGGTCAAGCAAGTTGATATTGGAATCTATAGTATTATCTATAGTATTAGCTCTTTTTGATATTTTTAGCTTCCAGTAAGATATTTATACACACACACAGATATGCCTATATATAAAACAATATTTTAATTATAAATGATATTTTTGTTATCAAGAGTCAACTCTATCATTTAATTTTTAAAATAGGCCAGAATTATGTAATACATTTCATATTTTTTCAACACAAATGACCTATATTTTGACAAAGATAACATTTGCCAATTGAGAGCTTCTAATCTTTATTGCAAAAGCAGTGTTCAAGTCCGGGAAAAGGAATTTAGAACCTGGAAGATATACTTAAACTACCTGTTAAATACTTTGGTGTTATATTTATGTTAATCAATATATCTTTCAATTGTTTTTTAAGTTCATTTTTAAAGAGCTAATGATCACAGTTTCTAATGTATTCTAAAATGCCTGTAAATTAAAATTTGTTTAGAGAATTAGATTCACCCTCTGATTTCAAAGATGTTTTCCCAAATAAGAAAATCTGTTCCAACATGTAATAAAAATTACATTTCTAAATTCCACATTCTTTTAAGACATTCTGCTTTTATCAAAAAGCAGATTTTGTACAATGAACAGTACACTGTGTAATTTTTCCACTCAATCCCTTTAAGAAGTTAGTAAAATGAACAATCAATCCACATGATCTTTACACAGTTGCTCAGTACATTAGAATATATCATACAGATAATCACTAGTTCAGTGGGAGTTCTCTGATTGCAGAGGATTTAACTGTTTAAGCAACCACATTGGGTAGAATACTTAGCAGATTTCTCTGCTGGAAGTATCACATGAATCATTTGCCAAACTAATTCTAACAAAGCAAGCAGTGCAAAGTTCACACCGAAAGTTAAAATGTGCTCTTTAAGAAGGGAGTTACTTATCTCCCTCACAAAATTCTCTTTGGCATAATGATAATGATAATTGATTTCAAAAATCATTTGCGTCGAATACCTAACTTTAAAAAATGTATTGCTGATTGGTACAAATGGCACCTATGAAGTTATTTTTATAGCTTTACTGTTAGAAACTGGTTTGCTGATATCAGATAATCCCAAATAGGTTTCTGAACATAGATGGTCCTTTTAATTAGTTTTATTTTTAGGAAGAATGGCAAATAGAAGGAATGAAGGAATAAATAGGGTAGAGTTTTGTAAACAAAGTAAGATTTTGGTCTTGCCTTATAAATTTGGAAAGATTCTCTGATAATTCACCAATACACAGCCTCATTCATACAGATGCAGAAGGATTCTACTAAATACTGGTCCATGAGTTGCCTGAATCTGGATCACATAAAGGATGGGCACTTTTAAAACTACAAACAAGACACACTCACATCTACTGAATTAGGATCTCTTAGAGTGGCCTGAGAGTCTATATTTTAACAAGCTTTCAAGGTAATTCTAACGCAGAGCCAAACACATAAACCATGTTTGGACTGCATTTTAATCCATTCTGGTAAGGATATTCGGCTTCTTCCAGAGAGAAAGTAAGACAAAAAAATCTCCTTTAGGTAGCTGAATGAGTTATGTTACCAACCATTACCATGGCTCTAACTGCATTACAGCCTAGCTGTGAAAAACAATGTCTATAAAACCGTGTGCTGTGATAGATTTTTAAGTAATACTTTTTTTCCCTTAAAATAATAGAAAATATTCATGTAAAGAGCACTGGGTATTATATGCAACTGATGAATCACTAAATTCTACCCCTCAAACTAAAATAAATAAATAAATAAATAATAATAATAATAGAAGATAGTTTCAATTGCATCATAGGTCCTTTTTTTTTTCTTTTATCAAGGGTTTTTGTATATCTGGAAGGATAAAGAAAATACACTCCATTCTCTAGAGGTGGGTAGGGAAGAAGCAAGGAGAAAAGAGATGACTAAAACAATATAGGTCATTACCCATCTTTATATTCCCATGAATTTCATCCTGTTACTGCACTAGTATGAAGATATCTACCCTCCTCAGAGCCTCTTTTTCACCCTTCTAAAGAAAATAGCAAAAGGACATCAGAGGCAGGAAGATGAAAGTGAATTAAAAGGTGTACAGAGTAGTCTTGAAAAAGAGCCAGTTGGCTCTGCAGCTAGGTTTTCACTTCTCAATCCAGATAGCTACAAGTAAAGATATCTTATCATACGTCTGTTTTCACCAAATTTTATTTTATTTTTTTTAAGATTTTATTAATTTATTTGACAGAAAGAACACAAGCAGGGGGAGCCACAAAGGGAGAGGGAGAAGCAGGCTTCCCGCGGAGCAGGGAGCCTGATGTGGGGCTCGACCGTGGGATCATGACCTGAGCTGAAGGCAGATGCTTAACCAACTGAGCCACCCAGGCGCCCCTTCACCAAATTTTAACAGGCATTTATAATATGACTATATACAGAAGAATGCAGATATACTGAAATATAAAGAAATGTAACATAGCTCTATCATCAAGGAATTGAAAAGATATGTTGACACATATATACATAGGCATCAAGGTACAGTTCCTGTTAAAAGCAAAGTGTAAAAGCTGAGGTAGTCTTGAGGAGGGAGGAGCAATTTATAACAGCTGCCCTTATCAGGAAAACTTTTACACAGGAGGTCATGTTAACTTCTGGCCTAGAAGAATGTATTGAAGAAGGCATGGGGAGAGGATGGAAGGAAAAAGGTATCACTGTATGTTCCAGTAGATTATAAGCTAAGGGGCAGAAATGGAAAAGCATAAGAAGTAAAGCAATTATCTATATTTTGTATGTTATATTATACATGTAAACTATGATTTTATCATTTCAATATTAATTATTGGTTATGGGCTATTTATCTCTGAAAAAGTGCTTTTTATGCTATAAAAGACAAAGGAAACGAATGTAGGGTATTAACAAATTTATCTTTTGGTTCTCTCCCACGGAGATCCTTGACTGTCTGAACAAGTCACTTTCAGTTTGCCTAGACCTTTTCTGATATGGTAAGATTTCATTTCTCTAATATTTCAGAGTATAATTTTAGGTTAGATATACAAAATAATCTACAGAGATTTCTGTTACAAAGAAAGAGCTATTAAGATCAAGTGACACTGTGTACTATGCAGCTGAGAATTCTAACCCTGGGTTAAAATATTTTGTTATAATTCTAGTTTCTGTTTGCTCGGGATAGTTAAAAAATATTTTCTATACTAATTTTTCTATACTATTCTTCTAATAAAACATACATTCCTGATATTAATCAGAATATCCAAAGTTTTTTAGGAAACAATACAGATGAACATAGGGGAAGGGAAAAAAAAAGAGGGAGGCAAACTATAAAATATTCTTAACTATAGAGAACAAACTGAGGGTTGCTGGAGGGGAGGTGGGTGGGGGATAGGTTAAATGGGTGATGGGTATTAAGGAGTGCACTGGTTGTAATGAGCACTGGGTATTATATGTAAGTGATGAATCACTAAATTCTACTCCTGAAACTAATATTACACTACATATTAACTAACTAGAATTTAAGGAAAAACTTGAAACAGAAAAAAAAATAAAGAAAATTCAAAATTCTAACCTTTATTATTCATATTTTATTTCTTATTTAATATATCGTCTTTCTTGAAATTAAGTGTTTTCACAAATTATAAAGGTTAAAATTGGGAATACTCATGTAGCATATAGATTCATGAGAGTCCTATGTCACACCAGTACCAAAAGTATGTTAGAATATAAGAGACATACATGAATGTTTAAAGAAAGTTATAACATGTATCTTTATTTTTCACAAATGAGACCTGCATATGAAAAACCATGGTAAAATCCTGAATTACTAATCATTTAAGGCAAGTGTGACTTTATAGTTTACTGTGGGATTCACACTTTCTCTAGTGAACTTTCTATTGCATGGAAAGGTTATAGATTAGCCATGACCTAATGGGGATTCTAAAACCACAGTCTCCTGGGTGGGACATGTGTGACATTCTTCCAGGAATCTTCCAACTGTCTTAATGTTAATACCTTGCTAGAGGGGAAAACAACCTTAACTTGACAATGGCAAGGCCTCAGGTATCTTGTAGGCTGGTCCTTTTAGCATATGGAAGTTCTTTTGAAACCTCCCTTTTCCTTACTTCCCCCAACTCCTGAGTATATAATCACCACTCCTCAAGACCCTGCAGCAGCAGCTCTTTCTGCCCACAGGTCCTGTCCCTGTGTTTTAATAAACCACCATTCTGCACCAAAATAAACAAATAAACAAATAAACAGATAAATAACCACAGAATCTAATATTTAATATCAATCAGACTAAATTAATGTGTTTTGTATATGTTCCAGGATATTAATTACAAAATGAGAGGCATTATTTTTCAGTTTCAAATATTAAAAGTGTGAAAGTGAAATGTCTGTAATTTTATGTTAGACCTTTTCTTTCCAGAGTATTTTATTAGGAAGGCTGGGTGGTATAGATAAATTTGGAAGGCTTAAAATCCTGTGTTCTCATTTTGGTTTTGATAAACAGTAGTCACATGGCCTCAGGCAAGTTACATACAAATAATACATATATGCAATGATAACTTCCTTATGTAGAGTTGTATGCATTACATGAGATAATTTAGTAAAGTTCCTGTACAGCACCTGTCACGAAATAGGTGCTCAATAATTGTTTATTTCCTTCTCCCTCTCCCACCATATTTCATTTCTTGTCTTACTAACTATACTATAGTTAGGGCTTTTTAAAGATTTATTGATTTCTGAGTGAGAGTGAGAGAGAGAGAGAGAGAGTGTGCGTGCATGAGTTGTGGGGGGACAGAGGGAGAGGGAGAAAATCTCAAGCTGACTCCCACTGGGCCATGAGCCCAAACGCAGAGCTGGATCTCATGACCCATGAGACCTGAGCTGAAACCAAGAGTCAGATGCTCAACCCAGTGAGCCACCCAGGCACTCCTAGTTTTTATTTATGATTTAAATGTCTGATAATCCGAGGCACCTGGGTGGCTCAGTCAGTTAAGTGTCTGGCTTTGGCTTGGGTCATAATCCCAGGGTCCCGGAATCTAGCCCTGCATCCGGCTCCCTAATGTGTGGGGAGCCTGCTTCTCTGTCTCCTGCTCTCCCTGCTTGTGCCCCCCACCAAAATAAATAAATAAAATATTTTTTTTAAAAAGTGTCTGGTAATATGTACTTGGTTAATTTCCACCAGTTGCTCTGACAAATGACAAATGTCAAATCCTACCTTTGTCATGCAACCCATTCAGTAAGGATACTATGAGGAATCCCTTACATCTTCCTCTTTCCTCCTTCATCAGTCAATAGCTATTTCTTTAGCACTGTGGCAAATATTAACAATGCTAAGATACGGTCCCTGCCCTTAAGAAGCTCAGACTCCAATAGGAGAGACATGAAAACAGTTAAAATATAATTGGATAAATGACCATTTAAACACATGCCAAATTCTAAAAACCCCTTAATTTTACTTAATTTTACAGATACCATGCTAAGTATCCATACCAAATTGGTTCAGTAAATATTTGCTTATTACCTGCTATGTGTTAGGCTGATAGAATTTAAAAAAAACAGTCTCTACAAGGACATGAAGTTTCAGGGACCATAAAGAAAGTCGAGCAGTACGTGGGGATGTCAGTCCTCCCGAGGCACTAATGTCACCTTCCAGCAACGTGACTTAGGATACAGACCTTTATATCCTACAGTCCTCATTCCTTCGATGATGCAATCTCATTGCATTTCATCTGGAATAATCATTTATGGCTTTAGTATTCTCTCCTCAGTCTCTTCATAAAGAGCCTCATGCTGGTACAGTCCAGCAAGGTACTTGTCTTCTCAAAATTTAAACAAAACACAGAGTGAATAAGAGAGGGTTTTAAAGTACTGAAAATGGCTGAGATAAACCTGTGGTGCGGAAGAACTATTCAGTGGAGCTTAATGACCAGATTGAGCTTTAGACAAAAAAAAGACACTTTGCAGTAAAATACATTTCCTGACAGGTCTACATTGCATTCTCCCTCCTAACAATGTTATGAGCTTCACTTCCCACATTACGAAGTCTTCCAAACTGTTGAGAGAAATCTTAATTCACATGAACTTTCAGGTCTAAGAAATGGCTTTTTCAAGAATAATTACCCTATATCTCAACTAAGAAAAAAGGTAAATAAAAAATTGAAAGATGGCAACCAATCACTATTTGGTATGGAAACTTAATTTTGATAATAGAATATATTCCCAGTCTTTGTTCCTTTTCCATGATAATGATCTTTTATCCCTAAGTATATCAAGCCACAAATGAAGAGTCAACACTCTGTGCTCAGGAAAATAAGGTCTAATATTCAATAATTAACCATTAAATAATTTTTCCATGAAAATTCTTTCCTAAAATTTATCCTGCAAAAAATTAACTGTTGTATTTATTTTGTTTGTACTTTTATTTGCTTTCTTGGAATTTAGAAAAAAAAACTTTAGAGATACCTTTTAAGTATTTCAACAGTGATTTTTTTATCATTTTCTTTTTATGCTAATTTGTTGTTCACGTAAATTTCTATTGTTTTGAGTAGCTAAGTACTATTCTAAAATTAAAATCTGTAAAGGCAATCTGAATTGAAGCCATATAACTTTCATTCAATAAAAATTACAAAGTTCCTCAAATACAATAAAAAAATATATGAAAGGAGGAAATATTAAGATTAGGAATAGAATTTACCTAAAATTTGCCCTATAGCCTTCCCTCATTTTGTGCTAAAAGGGATACCAAAAAGAGATTTGAATTGACTGTTGTATTCAGTAAAATTAAAAAAAAATCTAATGAGAAAAGTCTAACTCCTTCCCTCCATAATCCATATAAATCCTGCAACTAAAAATCTGAAATGGAAATTGAACCGTGATAATTTTATGAAAGTGTTTGCTTTTTTAATTATAAGAAAATTTCTATAACATGGTATCTTGATTGGAAATTAGATCATATCTGTTGTTATACTTACAAAATTATCATGAATATAACTCGAGAAATGATGACTTCTCTTGCTTGTTTTAATGTTAGAAAAAAACTGAGTCTGAGAGATTATGTGAATTACTTATATTCAAATAACAAATATTCAGATAGGGCCACAACCCAGGTCTCCAGATACCTGATTTTCCCTTTCTACTGAAGTTATAAGTAGGCTAATTCAACGTGATTTAATTTTATGTGAGACTACATATATATATATATATATATATATATATATACACACACACACACACATACACACACGTTTATTTATTTGTTTTGAACTCTGAGAATGTGGACCAACTGTTCATGCTCTACAAAATACATGAAAGAGAGACCACAAATACTTTTCTTCTTACACACTAAGTGGCCAAGGGCTAGAGAGTGCCTAGACATGTTAAGTTTGTGAAGCTGTGCCTTGGTTAGAATCAGCAGGCAATATCTGCACAACTACATAAAGTAGAGTGATGTATATGTTGCAGATACTCTAAACCCTTGAACTATTTTTTTCTTGAGCTTCTATTTTAAATTAAAATAAAAATTTTATTTTTAATAACCACCTAAATTAAAAATTACTTTTATAATAAATGAAGGAAAACAAAAATGACAGCACAGATCTAATGGGACTTCAGGTTTTATATAAATTAATACTTGTATAGTGCTATTGAATCAACAAATAAGTAATAAGTATGGGTATAAACCCTAAATCAACAAAATAAATCTATGTAATGCATATTATTAAACACTCTGTGAAATAGGTTTTTAACCACAATTTATAGTTAAAAATATGTAATATCATGTTTTACCTTTCCAAATTTTGTAGGCCTTTATATAAAATAAAGAAAAAAGATAACAAGGGGGAGTTAAATACAAATTTAGTGGATCCTCATATTCCTCTATTTCTAGATCATTCAAAATAAAGCAAGTTCAAAATAGAGACTGTAAAGCATAGGGGTGGTAAGAATGGAAATTTTTGAGTTAGATTTGCATTCTAACTCTGTCACTGGACTGTGAATGAGGACACATTACCTTGCCTCATTTTTTCTCAATTTCGCTGTTAATGTGTTTAATAATAATACCTACGTGAGAGAGAGACATTGTGAGAGTTTAATAAGATGATATGAAATGGAAAATCCTTAGAACAATATTTGGCATATACTAAGCATTTAACACACATTGGTTATTATGTAAAGAACAATATTTTTATCTTTGGTGAACTCTTATAGTTAGGGCTTATTTTTATTTTTAGTATTATTATTTTTATTTCCATCCCCAAATTAAAGGAGAATGGGAGGGGTAATGACCTGGTTTATAATTTAAAACATTAATATCAAGGTGATGACAAATAAAATAATAGTAACTTATGGTGTCATCATCATACAATATAATTGATGCTAAATTATTATTCTTGATAGGCCATGCCTTTATTGTTTAAAGTGAATTACAACTTAAATAATTATCCTCTTGACTATTATTCCTTTAAAAACAAGAAGTTTCTTCATGTTTCTGGTTGCAGTATAATGAATTGAGGTACTAAAATTTGTTCCATAATGGGAAAAAATTAAAGTACAAAGCATTGATTAACAGTCAAATACCACAAATGTAATAGATTTTAAATATAAATATATGCATATGCTTTATTTTCACAATTAGATATTAAGTACCATGATAGCAGAGATCAGATCTGTCCTGTTTCTAGCTTTAGTGCTCAAGGACACATAGTTACTTAGTAAATATCTCTTGACTGATTTTAGGTCGGTATGACAAGTAAGAGCTTTCATTCATTAATTCACCAGCTCTTTATTGAACCTCTGTTGGGTTTACTAGTTTCTACTACCATGAGCTAATAATTTGTTCATTATACTGTATATAAAATATAATCAACTTAATAATAATTGCTAACACTTATCAGGTACTTATATGCCAGACTGTCTTAATAGATTATAAACGTACTATTTAATTTAATCCCCACCAAAAAGCTATGAAATACTTTATTTCCATTTGTCCGATGAAAATAAATCAAAGCACACATAGGCTAATTGTATTGCCCAAGGTTACTAAATTAGTAAATGATAAAGCTGAGATTCAAACTCTTGTCTCATTCTTGCATCTGCCCTACATGACTATAGCATACACAGGAAGGGGGCACTAACTCTGCCTGGAGGCAAATGAAATTTTAATGTAAATATTCCTATAGCATATTGTTATTAATTTTCCAGGGTATGTTATGCTTCTATAAAGTAAGATAATATATTTCTAGAAAGACAAAAGACAGCTTTATATTAATAATGTATTTGAAAACCATTATGTAATATGATTGCCAAAAGTAATGTTAATTATAATCATATTAATCTTGCCATTATAACTGATAAATGTATTAAGATATAAATTAAGGATACATTAAAAATGAATAAGTAAAATTTTCCTTTTTCATTATTTATATATCTTAAAATAATTTTCAATAACATGTTCTGTATCTATTTAAGTATGACTCTGATTATATTTACAATTATATAGAATGCTTTAATTGTATTAATCAAGATAGATCATATAAATCAAATCAAATCATTTGTACACCAAAAAGTTACACTTCTAGCCTCAGTTAAAATCACTGAACCTATCCTTACAAACACTAAACTGAAAAGGGTTACTTTAATTCTTTAGAAGGATAAATCTCTTAGATAAGTGTATGGATAAACTTTAATTTAGTGGGAGAAAATAGTATCTATATCATATGGTGGTTATGAGGATGAAATAATACATAATCTGGAATTTCAGGAATGGTGTATGTGCCTGTTTTCACCATTGGACTTTGAAGCAGAGTCTTATAGTTACGTTCCTATCCAGGAACGTATCCATACTGATAGTTATGTTACTATCCAGGCATTTTTGATACTGGGTACATTTCTTAAGTAAATTTTAAAAAGTTATTTTCCTTATAAGTAATACATAAACAAAAACCACAATTTGACTATAATTAAATGATGTAGAAAAATGAGATCTGTTATATGTGTAAATTTACTGAATAACATACAGTATAATTATTATCTCTCATTATCTAATTATATGCATTAAGAATCACAAATATTGCATTACTGATAGTGCTGTTTATGCCAATTCAAATTATTTCTAAAAATAAGTATATTAATTTCTGTATGTTGGAAGTCTGGATAAATACCATTGTGCTATTAGTATATTCCTGATCAAGGTTTTTAATTTAAATTTGAATTGGAAATTAAATTCTCTTTGTTTTAGGTTAATAGGAGATTTATAGAGAAAGCCAGATTTATCCTTTCAGATTTATCTAAGTATAGCATCTTAATCTGATTTTCCAGTACACCATATTTAGTCCTTGATCCCAAGTTAATTCTATGTGTCATTAATAATTTACTTTATTCAACATTCTTGTTTTGTTTTGTTTTCGTAATATGTGATAGAGAACTTTTCTTTCCATATATATGTGAAATCCTTATTTATTCACATTCAAAGTATATATTCCAGGATGCAAGAGAGGATTACTGCATCTAGGCTGCTACAAATGCCTTAGCTTTACTGGTTATTAATTTTAAGATGTACACCTTTTAGATCATTCTCTCTCTGACATAACCCATCTTATTTTCACTATCCAGGAGATTGAGAAATTTTAGATGTTAGATTTTGTAAACCTGTTCTATCTATTTCACATAGCATGACACATGATTCAGAAGTTTTCTGCCCAAAAATATGGAATCATACACATTTTCAATTTTGCTTAATACACACACACACACACACACACACACACACACACACACACATATGCATGAAAGAAAAACACTGTTTGTCTATGCATCTTCCATCACAATGCCAAAGTTACCAGCTGGGAATTGTAAATACAGTCAATTCGTATTATTCGCAGTAGTTATATTCTATTAAGTTGCTGCAACCACTGAATCAGCAAATACTGAACAATTGCTCTTAGGGGAAATACAACATTAGATTCCTGGGAGATGCTAGTCACAATATTTTCATCACCTAATCAATATATAACCTTGTTTTGTATGGGTTTCTGTTTAAAGATCCTTTAACATTTTAAGACGTTGACACTCACGGCCTTAACTAGAGTTAAGGCTTCATTAACTCATTGACCTCACAGCCAACAGCACTATAACTCATGCCTGAATGAAACTTAGCTAACACGTATATTTCTCCATAAGACACATCATAGCATTTTGTACTCAGGAACACTAGACAGTACTTTAGCATTATGGTTGGGGGCCATTTTAAACAGTGAAATCATAAACAAAAAGCAAGAAGAAAAAAAAAAAGGTGAAAACTGTGGCCCTAAATAGACTGCAAAAAGGATACTTGTTTACATTACAGTATGAGGGCAGAAACAAGAAGAGCATCACCTTGTTTGACCTCACATGGGAATGGTCACATTTCATTTTAAGAAAACTGCTAAGTAAGGGCACCCGGGTGGCTCAGTCAGTTAAATATCCAACTCTTGATTTCGCCTCATGATCTCAGTGTTGTGAAATCAAGCCCCACTGTTGGCCCTGTGCTCCCTGCTTGGGATTCTCTCTCTCGGCCCCTTCCCCACCCATAAAAATAAATAAATAAATAAATAAATAAATAAATAGATAAATAAATAGATAGATTGCTAAGTAAATATTACATTAATCTAAAAGCAACTCTAAATTCTAGACTTCTAATATATATAAAGTTTTGTAACCTAACGCTCTCAACCTAAGTATCAAAAATTATTTACATAAAATTCTATGTTATAAAACATTAAATCCTAAGTGGGGATAAATTAATACATTATACAAATTAAATACAAGTTTTAAAACAAGAAATCAAAATATTATTTACTACCTTACTAATATTCTTACCAGTATGTGTCATAAAGTGCTTGTTCCCTTGAAATATTTAAATTCCATTTTTACAATTTGAATTATAATTATCTTATCATAGAAAGTGCTTTATCCCATTCAGTAAAATCAAACTGATTTTATCTGTCCATTGCCTGTTTGCAATAACCTAAACTAATACCTCTTCCAGTCTTATGCTCTTTCTTTCCATCAGTTGCTTTTCTAAAATATAATCTGATGCTTAAAACAATTCACAACCAACAAAATAAAACTCAAGCTATCGCCAGTCTTAAAAATCTCCTTATGATCGTGTCCTTGTCTAGTTCTCAAGCCTCACCTCCTGCCATGCTTCCTCTACACATTATGGCCTAACAAGAACATAGTAACTTTAATTCACCCCATATCATGCTATTGTTTTATATCTCTATGCTTTGCATCCCTATCTTAGAATTCCGTTTCCTTTAGCTTGCTTAAAGAACGCTTACTTAACAATCTGCTCAAGCATTGCCTTCTCTATGAAACTTTGCCTGATTGCCTTGAGAAATACGTGGATCATTTTTCACTTTGGAACTTTTCACATCCATTTGTAGTTGCCTTTATCATATAGGAGTAGGTTTCCAAAAGACTTAGAATGTCATTATTTATTAATATTCTTTATTTTGTATTATTTATTTTATAATCCAAATACTAGCACAGTACTCATCAATAGATGATCAATGAATGTGTGCTGAGTGAAAAAATGAAATTAAAAGGACTCTTTCTACATTCACTGCCAGTTTGTTTTAATACACAACACAACAGTAGTGTGAGTGCCGACACAATAAAGATACATTAGTAATAACAGAAAATAGGGAAATATTTTCATTATATATATTGGCAAAACTCAGATTAAAAGTATTAAGCATTTGATGAGAATTTCATCAAATATCACTAAAGTGAACTATCTCAATTTTTATCTTTTGTCTTAGATTTACAAACTATCTACTTTCAAAAGACTTGATACATTGTGTAAGAGCAGAAATGAAATACAATAAAATATAGGGCAGATAACAGCTAACAAAGAATGCTTTTTTCAGCTGGGCACCCTTCTAAGTACTTTATTTATATTGATTCATTTAATCCTCACGGCATGAAATGATATAGGTGTTACTTTCTTCATCTCCACTATTAAAAAAAAAAAAGATGAAGATACAGAAGTTAAAAAAAATTAACAAAACACTTGCCCCAGATTACTCATTCAGTGGGTTCAGGAGCCAGATACAAACTGACTAGTCCCACTTCAGAGCTCTTGATCTTAGTCACTACCCCATACCCCCTCTGCCTCAGGTGAGAGAAAGATGCAGCAGATGTCACTAGACCCTTGATATGAAATAACAGCTAGACTTGAACATTAAATTATAGTCTACATTGTCTTTGACTCTTTGCAAATACAAATAATTTTTGATTACTGAGATCTTACCCTAGACCAAGTACTTTGCATATTTTTCTATAAGACAGTTCTATGAAGTAGCATTTTAGTGCCTGGCCATGTAGTAATATTGTAATAAATATTCTTTGTTGATTAACTGGATGAGATAGGGTACTGAGAATATTTTTAGTATTATTTTATTTTTGAGAAAAGACAGTTAGCAAGTTTAGGTAACTTGCTCATTGTCAAACAGTAAGAGACTGAGTGGGGATAGAAATTTGGGTGTTTCCAAGACATAACACCTTATTAGGTGTAAAAGTTACACATTAAACTGAGTTTCAGTGAACGTTTATATTTCTGTAGGTAGTTAAGCTCAAAAACCCTAAATGCTTTGAATTCCGATGTTCTAATTTACTATGAGGAATACAGTTTGAAGTATCTGAAGGAAGGAAAAGAGAGCACACCTATTAAACCCTCTCTCAAATATCCATTCACTTCTTCAACAG
The DNA here is from genome assembly GCF_964656455.1 of Halichoerus grypus. Classification (NCBI taxonomy): domain Eukaryota; kingdom Metazoa; phylum Chordata; class Mammalia; order Carnivora; family Phocidae; genus Halichoerus; species Halichoerus grypus. The sequence goes on along the minus strand of NC_135716.1, from coordinate 129,320,261 downwards.
ATGTCTACTGCATGTTTTGTATCAGATGCCTAAGTGCCCGAAATACAGCAGCAAAGAAATCAAACACAATTCCTTCCCTCATGAGTTTATATCCTACATCCAACAGTAAACAAATAATTATAAAAATATAGTATACCAAGTGATGATAAGCACTGGTCAGAAAAGCCTAAGATGACCCTTGATTAGAAACCAAAATAAAGTAAGGAAGCAAGCCATGTGTTTGACTAAGGAAACAATGTTTCATAAATTAAGTAACATGTGCAAAGGTCCTGAGGCAGGGGCATGACTGAGATAGCAAAAATAAGACAAAGAGCAGTAGGAGCTGAAATCAAAGAAACTGTGGGCAGTCAGATTATAAAGGGCCTTGTCAGCAATTTGATGGTCTTTGGATTTTACTTCTGATGACATGGGAAGTAACTAGAAGATTATGAGCAGAAGGCTGACATTTTCTGACTTAAGCATTTAAGAAGAATTGTTCAACATTTTACTGCTGTGTTGAGAAAAGACTTGTTAGAGGGCCAGAGGAGGGGAGCAGTAGCAAGAAAAACAGTTAGGAAGCAGATATTAGAGGTCTTAAGCAAATATAGACACCTGCCGAAAGCATTATCATGTACGGTCTATACAAAATTTGCGTTTCTCTTGCTCTTCTATTTAACAAGTGTAAGTCTTTTACAGGCATATCTTCAAAATCATTTGCCCTATAATGAACTGTAAAATTTTTCATCCCATGTATTCATTGTTAATAAAATCTTTGGCTAAACACTGAAAAAGACAGGCAGCAGGACATGGTGCAAAAATTTATAAACTTTGCAGCCAAACATGTAAGAATGCAATCTCTTCTACTTCCTAATTCTATTTATGTCATTAAATTAATTTACTCCTCTTGTCTTTGCTCTATAAATCTACAAAATATGCATAGCCCGTTTATAAATTTAATTGAAATAAGAGTAACTGAAAGTTTACTTAGGCCCTATGCTAGATGTCTACTGCATGTTTTGTATCAGATGCCTAAGTAACCGAAATACAGCAGCAAAGAAATCAAACACAATTCCTTCCCTCATGAGTTTATATCCTACAGTTTACTTAGAGGCTAGGCCCTATGCTAGATGTTGAGTGCTAGGTGTTGAGTGTATATTGATAGGTGTTGAGTGTATATTGATAACCAAACACATGGTGCTTGCTCAATAGAAACCTAATGGCTGAGACTGGCATTAGGTAAATATTCACACAAATAAATTAAACAAACATATGTATAATTTAAAATGTGATAAATAGATGAAAAATACACAAAATTTCTTGAGAGAAGAAAACTAAGAATTATAATTAATGATAATATTAATAATGCCCATTGAATGTTTTATAGAGTACTGATCTAAAACATTTATGCTTCGTGGATGGAACCAAGTATTTGATATAACAAAGAGCTTGCTGTTACTAGAAAGCTTATATTGTTCCTGACTCTATACTTAAAAATAAAAAAAAAGGAATAAATAAAAGTTCCTAATAAGTGTCTCAGAAATTTTCATCTTCCCAAGGAAAGCACATGTTTATATAGCAATAAGAAATTTTAGTGACTTTAAGCAATTCTTTATTTTAAAGTATCCATGTATTATTTGTAAAATATTTAATGGGCTTTCTTAAAAATATTCCTGAGAAATCATTGTTAAAATTTCTCTGGACAAAAAAAAAAAAAAATCTGTTCAATAAATGAATGAGTGACTGGTCTATTATTTAAACTCATCATGGAAGATTCATTGATTAGATAGTGACTCTGTTAATAGAAGAACCAGAATCATATTTCAAACACATATCAAATATATAATATACATTACATGTTGTAGATTATATGTTGCATATATCATACCAAAGAATATTTTATCTTAAATATTGCATATTACATATATATAAAATTCCCTTCCTGTGCTGTGATGTTACTCTTGACTATTCAAGGCATAAATGCATAAACACAGGAAATAAACTCACAGAAAGGAATTTTTATTTTTCTTCCTAAAAGAATTAAGCTATTTTTTTGTCTTAAAAGATTAACCTATTAGGGCAAAAAGAGCCAGAAATCAGTTTCTATTTAATATATATTTATTATATATAATTATGTATAGATTATATATGGGTTTTGTGTTAACATATCTTTTATAGATTACTTTTAGACATTTTGAATAATATGCAGAACTATATTAACTGTATGTAACAGATAAGTTATTGTTATTTTAATAAGTCATACTTTTCTATACTGATTAAATAATATTTTTATTGAAACACTAAAAAATCAAAACTTCTGAGCAGAATATTGTTGGTGTTTAGTCATATTCATAAGATTACTATTCAAATGCATTAATTTTTAGAAATATGTAAAATGTAAAGACTTTCTGTAGATGAAATACTAAAAATGATGACAAATATAAATAAGAAAAAATTGGTAAGACTCAGTTCATATTCAAATTTCTTCAAGTTCTTTGAAATACATGTATACACACCTGTTTTGTAGGAATCAAGATCCATACAAGCTTATATACTGTATCTGTTGATAATATCCATTAATTTTATTTAAATCTATAAAAATTATCTCCATCTGCCCCTTTTCATTCCATTAGTAACATTTTTCTGGCTATGTCTCCTCAGACAAGGAAACAAAAGCAAATATAAACTATTGGGACTACATCAAACTAAAAAGCTTTTGCATCAATAAAACAAAAAGGCATTCTACTGAATGGGAGAAGATATTTGCAAATGACATATCCAATAAGGGGTTAATATCCAAAATATAAAAGGAACTCATAAAACTCAGCAGCAGGGCGCCTGGGTGGCTCAGTTGGTTAAGCGACTGCCTTCGGCTCAGGTCATGATCCTGGAGTCCCGGGATCGAGTCCCGCATCGGGCTCCCTGCTCGGCAGGGAGTCTGCTTCTCCCTCTGACCCTCCCCCTCTCATGTGCTTTCTCTCTCATTCTCTCTCTGTCAAATAAATAAATAAAAATCTTTAAAAAAAATAAAAAAAAAATAAAAATAAAACTCAGCAGCAAAACAAACAAACAAAAAACAAAAATAAGCAATATAATTAAAAAATGGGCGGAGGACCTGAATAGACATTTTTCCAAAGAAGAAATACAGATGACCACAAGACACATGAAAAGATGCTCAATATTGCTCATCATCAGGGAATCTCAAATCAAAACCACTGAGCTATCACCTCACACTTGTCAGAATGGCTGGTATCAAAAAGATAAAAATCAGTAAGTGTTGGTGAGGATATGGAAAAAAGATATCCCTTGTGCACTGTTGGTAGGAATATAAATTGGTGTAGCCACTATGGAAAACAGTATGGAGGTTCCTCAAAAAATTAAAAATAGACATACCATATAATCCAGTAATTCCATTAGTGGGTTTTTACCCAAAGAAAATGAAAACTTGAAAGAGAAAGAAAGAAAGAAAAGAAAGAAAAGAAAGAAAAGAAAGAAAGAAAGAAAGAAAGAATTTGAAAAAATATGCACCCCGATGTTTATTGCAGCATTATTTGCAATAGCCAAAATATGGAAGCAACCTAAATACTCATCAAGGGCGCCTGGGTGGCTCAGTTGGTTAAGCGACTGCCTTCGGCTCAGGTCATGATCCTGGAGTCCCAGGATCGAGTCCTGCATCGGGCTCCCTGCTCAGCAGGGAGTCTGCTTCTCCCTCTGACCCTCCCGCCTCTCATGTGCTCTCTCTCTCTCATTCTCTCTCTCAAATAAATAAATAAAATCTTTAAAAAAATAAATAAATAAATAAATACTCATCAATAGATAAATGGATAAAGATGTGGTATATTTACAAAGGAATATTACTCAGCCATAAAAAAAGAATAAAATCTTACCATTCGTGACAACATGGATGTACCTAAAGGGTATTATGTTGAGTGAAATAAGTCAGAAAGAGAAAGACAAGTATCTTATCATTGCACTTATATGTGGAATCTTAAAAACAAAATAAAATGAACCAACCAACAAACAGACGCATAAACACAGTGAACAAACTGGTGGTTGCCTGAGGGAAGAGGGGTAGGAAGATGGATGAAATAGGTGAAGGAGATTAAGAGCAACAAACTTCCCATTATAAAATAAATAAGTCATGAGAAGGAAAAGTATACCATAGGGAATATAGTCAATAATATTGTAATAATGTTGTATGGTGGCAGATGGTAACTACCCTTATTGAATTGAACACTGCATAATGTATTGAATTGTTGACTTACTATGTTGTATACCTGAAACTAATATAACATTGTATGATAACTATACTTCAGTTAAAAAAAGTTACCTTTGCTTGCCCCTTTTCAGGCCATTTGGGAAATCTACATTAATATCAGAGATGAGGGGTGCCTGGGTGGCTCAGTTGGTTAAACATCTGCCTTTGGCTCGGGTCATGATCTCAGGGTCCTGGGATGAAGCCCTGCATCAGGGTCCCCACTCAGCAGGGAGTCTGCTTCTCCCTCTCCCTCTGCCCCCCCCCCCCCCCGGTGCATGCTCTCTCTCACTCTCTCTCTCTCAAATAAATAAATAAATAAATAAATAAATAAATAAAATCTTTAAAAATATATTAGAGATGATAAAAACTTGCATTTTACTACCTATATTCATTAATTTTATATGTCAGTTTGGCTAGGCTATGGTGCCCAGCTGTTTGATCAAACACCAGTCTGGATTTTCCTGTGAAGGCACTTTTCAGGTGCGATTAACATTTAAACAAGTAGACTTTGAGGAAAGCAGATTATCCTCCATAATTTGGGTGGGCCTCGTCCAATCTGTTGAAGGCATCAGGAGCAAAGATTGAGGTTTCTCAAAGAAGAAAGAATTCTCCTCAAGACTGTAACATACAAACCCTACCTAAGTCTCCAGTCCACCAGCGTGCACTACAAATTTCTGACTTGCCAACCCTCACAGCTCCTTAAGAGTATTCCTTAAAATAAATCAGTCTCTCTCAACAGATACATACATACATACACACACAGGAAATACACACATATAGGCTATATACATAGATTCTATTTCTCTGCAGAACCCTGACTAATTCACTACCTTTGAACTGTAACTAATTACTTTTCCCTCTAATTAGTAAGAAGAAAATTATTTTTAGTCTTTACATATACATGCATATTATGACATTCAGACAAAAGGGAAATGATAATTTGTTAGAAAAAAATGACTGTTTGGAATTGTAGCTGCTATTTTGTTTAATTAGGGACAATGAAATACAAGCCCCTACCTTCAAATAATAATCAAATCTAAAAGAAATATGGAAAACAAGTAAATGAAGACTATTTTCTCGTTTGCCATTGTGTCTAAAGATACAACTTACATAGCATAAAATATTCTCTAGTAATCTTAGAATCCTGTAGTACCTTTATACATTAGAGAGCTTTAATAAGAGAACGATATATTTAACTGTGAAATTCTTTTCTTTTGTCCATTTTTATCAGAACTTTTATAGTGATTACATGTACTCTTTTTGACATAGTTAATTAAAGTCTCAGCCACCAAAATATATTCAAAGCAAAAATGGAAACCAAGAAGAATGTGATTCTCTCTGCCAACAGCAATCTGCAATAGGGCCATATTTATACAGCCTCAACAGCTCACTCCCACTGGGAAATTGCAACCTCCCCATTATGGAGATAGCATTATTTTTCAAGATGATCTGCTCCATGTACTGCTACCCAGCATGCTATCCATAACTCTCCAGATAAATTGAAGGGACTGAAAGATTTATGAACTCATGAATTCTTTTCTTGTAGGGAACCCCAGCCGAATTCACCAGAGGATTTCTTATACTTATGTGAGATCCTTTGGCAAAATAGAAAATGTGTGGAAAGAGTAATGGGACCTTAAAATTGACTCCTACTTACTAGAAATTCTCTTGTGAATATGTATAAGAAAGAGAAGACTAAGACCATATTATATCTTGATAGGTTGTACTTTATCTTTAAAAAGGCATATTATGTTTTCCTGACCACTGTAACTTTTCTTTATAAGTTTTACATTGATTTTTTTGAAGCAAAGGATTATTTTAAACAAAAGAAGTTTTATGCATTATGTAGATCTTATTCTTTCTATGGATTATACTTGTCATAAATATTAGTTAGCAATCTATTGATAGATAAAAATAGATTAATAGGTAATTAATAGATAATAATCACAAAATATTTACTTCACAAAAGGATATATATTCAAAAAGACACAAAAGTAAAGGACAAAGAAAAAGGACAAAGAAAAATACACACTATTTTGAGAGATTTAATTATATCTTTAAAATTAAATAATTTTCTTACAATATTTCTTCAAAACTGTTTTCCTTTGTATTGAAAAATACAATCCAGTTGAAATTAGTAAATTATTCCTCAAAAAGATGATTGATTAGAAATGAGAGTTTTATTTAGAAAAATCTTAGCACGGTATTTTGTAGATAACATAGTACTTTGGATACAAATAATTAAGTATAAAAGCACATTTTTCTCATTAACCACATTTTATTTGAATCTTCCCAGAGGTTTTTTTTGTGGATTTTTACATAAAAATGTATACAATTTAACCTCTTAGGGATTTGTCTAAGGAAGGCAATTAATTTATTCAAGAATTTTATTACCACTGTGGTTTTATGTCAAGTTCCTCTCAGGGCTCAAAAACCATTTTCAACATTAATGTACCAAATCCTAGCACCCCGACTTGGGTTTAACAAACTCAAATCTCACTTAGCAATTCTAGTACATGTCTGTAACACATTTGTTGATATCTCCCCTTCAATAACTAAGTTCTGTAACTTAGTTCCTATATGGAATGGACTCTACAGTTTATGTATTAATTTATCTTTAAAAAATTTGTAGAGAGGGTACGGAATGTGTGTCTGTGTGTGTGCACGAGACAGAGACAAAGAGAATGGTTTTAATATACGGTTTCTTTGGGCACTCCAAATTAATCAGGATGAGCGCTCACTTGAGGGTCTACAGATATAGCTTCCCCATATGATCTATCGTATATAGGTTTTTGGATCTAATAGTATATAATGTAACCTCACACCATCTATTTCAGACCTTTGCTTGTAAATGATCACATTTAGGGCAAAGTGAAAACTCTCTAAGTTTAGAATGCATTTTTTTTTACTTTTTTTTCAAATTTTTATTTAAATTCTAGTTAGTTAACATATAGTGTAATAGTGGTTCCAGGAGTAGAATTTAGTGATTCATCACTTACATATAATAGCCAGTGCTCAACACAAGTGTCCTCTTTAATACCCATCACCCATTTAGCACATCCCTGCTCACCTCCCCTCCTAGAATGTAATTAAATTGCTAAGAAACAATGAATTGGTGATGCCTAGTCAAGAGGGCTATACATATGCCACTTGGTCTGTTGTTACTGTTGTGCTTGTTTGTGATTTTAGTTAAACAATATTTTTTACCCCAAACAATAGTTTGATAAGTATAAATACTGGGGATGTTTCATATAGTTGGAAGCACTGCTTCTTATTGACCCAAACATGTGGAGGTTTTTCAAATTATCTGATAATGTAGCTTCAGAATTTGTACTGAATTTGTTGGGTAGTCATTTTTGTTTAAGACATTAGGTTATAATTCTTCACTGCCTCATCCATCATCTCTTCCCTCTTGTCAACAAAGAATCTCTAATAGTTCCATTTTCATTCTCTAATTTGAAAATACTTGAGGAATTGAAAGTTCATGTTAGGATGCTTTGGGGACTCTCTAGGAAATCCTTCCATCTCATTAGGCTACATGCCCAGAAATTTAGACAGGGAAGTCATACAACGAATTTGAGATCAAGTCACAGAATCAGAATACTTCTATGGAGTGACAATAAGCCTGAAGAGGGATTAAATAATAAATCAACACTCATCTTCACTTCAATACATTATGCTTTCTGCCATATCTTGGGACAAATCCAAGTACAGATCTTTTTCCATTCAACTACAGAAAAGAGTATGAAGACAGAAAAAGTAAGCTAAGATAAGTGCTATACAGGAAGTAGTAAGTGTTCACACAGGAAGAGATAAATACCAGAACATTGTGTTACCAATAGAAATGAAAATGATGTATTTATAACAGATTTCAAAGTTATTTCTAACTGAGTAGATATAAGAAATAAGACAGGAAAAAATTAATCCAATAATACATCTTTAACTGAAATCAACAGCAATATTATTTGAGTATCAGTATACTGGCAAAAGACTCAATATCAATATCAAGCATAATAAATATGTACTAAATCCATGATATTCAAACAGAAACTTTAGTAAATTGGGACTTGACTCGGATAAGTTGTTGGAAGAAAAAGTAATCAGCAAAGAGACACTAGCTGAAGCTGAAAGGAAAGATTAATTCAACACGAAAGCCTTGAATGACAGACTTTTTAAAACTCCATCATTTTACATATGAATAATTGAAACCTTAAATGGTTACAAATGATTTTCCCAAGACCAAAGAAATGAATTTCCCAAGGCAGAGTTGGATGACATTCTCTAACAGAACCAAGACTAACCCATATTCTCTCTTAACCGAAATTTCATACATACTCCAAAGTCCACCTCAAATCCTACCTCATTTCTATTTCTGTATCACATGTACTCTCTCTTCTCTGGATTTAAGTATCACGTGCTGTCTTTATAATGCATTTGATATGTAGTACACTGATAACTCCTACATGGGTGTATTTCTTACAGCTGCAATCAAATGTTCCCTAATGAACAACACTTTTAAAACATTCCTTCAATACCTAGTAAAATTGTATGTATTTAGGAGGCACTCAAAGAATGCTTCCAGCTTGGATGAAATGAATGTAAGAGGAACACTGCTGCCTTTCAAGCCATCAAGTTCTAAAAGCTTTTGTGTTTTCAAAAATGATACCTTAGCTCCCACTTCATGTATACATCAAGAAAAACCATTTTATTCAACATATGGTTAAACATGTTTCAAAGCCAGTAAAATGTTCAGACATTTTATATAAAGTGCCTTGTCTTCTTCTTTCCATTAAACCATATTTGTTCTTTTTAAAAAAACATATCTTTCATTTTCTTTTGAGGCAATTTTCCAGAAACTAAATCACCATTCCTACTTCTTTAGATAGCCTCTTGGAAGATTTACATGTCCAACTCTATAGATGTAATTAAATGAATATATTTCTAACTACATTTTAATATATTTTTATGGTTTAGGTTTTTTTTCTCATTATTCACAGGTTTTCTGTTTTTCTCAAATGCTCAGTCTTTCATTCTGTCGGTCTGTCAACTCGGTTTTATCACAATTAGTATGCCCTGAAGTAAAGTTGAAGCCTTATGAAAAATAAATCTGTGATCAAGTCCATATTTGAGTAGAAAGCAGAGGTAAGTAAAATACTCCCCTTCTGTACTAATCCAACACAAACACTATTAACAATAAAATTTTATTTACTGTTGAAGTAATTGATTTCACTTACAAATGATTTGAATGATAGCACGAATGATAGATAATTCACGTCAAATTTGTGAAAACCAATTATTTTATTTACAGAAACATGAAATAATAGTTAAGTAGCTGGTACAAATTAAGTATCAAATAGATATTAAATGAATAAATGAATGTAATTATATCAAGAATACAATAAAAAAAACACACCATCTTAAAAATCATCAAAAACAACCTGAAAAGGACACCATCTTAACTTACTTTGAGTATTAATGTACTCTGTTTCATGTATGGTACATAAGTTTCCTTACTTAAGAATGTCTACTATGATGTGTCAAAAATACATATTAATTGTAAAACATTAAACTTTCATGGAAATATAGTAAATATTTCTCAATTTTTCTCCAAATTAAATGATAGCTGAAAATCATACAGAAGAGCAATCTAGAAGTTTGTATATTGAGTTTTATACCGTAATTGCACAATAACATGAACTGCAATAAGCAGAGCTAAACTATTTGGCCCACTCATTAATAAAAATAATAGAAATTGGAATCCAATCACTGGGGAACATATATTTTACAGAACAATGCACAATAATTGTTTTGTTCACACCTAAACTATCACCAAAACATTAAGTCTTTGTAGCTTGCAGTTTAGGTTAACAATTGAATTGTGCATGCATTGCACATACTGAATAGATTTTCACCTTTTCATCTGAAGAGTGTTCACCAGATAATAATTAGTGTCTGCTAAGTGCTCTTCAGACTAACATGATATCATCAAAAAATATCACAAAAGTGTTGACACAATGCTCATCCAGCTGGAGATTCCAAACAAGTCTGTTTTCACTGCCATTTACTGTAAATTTTAACTCTGCACCAGCTGGCCAGATCATCTCTTTACCCCACTCATAACAGAAAAGAAGAAGAATGTGCTTTTTGTTTATCTACTTTATCTGGCTTAAATTGATGAGGAGGTAGAAAATACATATTTGAAATTGAAATTGAATTATGAATTATAATTACCTTAACCATGTAACTTCATTACTTTATACATATCAAAGATAATTTGTTTCCTAACATCTATTTCATTACTGCAGTTCACAGAAGGAGAAGAAAATTAATGAGCTAAAATTTATGTAAAAACCAGAATATATATTCTGTGCATAAGTAAATTTTTTAGTTTTATTTACTGTTTTTAATCAAATTTTATTGACCTGATTAGAGAAATAATAGAGCTTAACTCTGAAATTTGAATCTGTATTAAAGGATAAGTAAACAAAAATGGAATGTGCATACAAAATCCATGATTTGGAATAGTTAATCGAATATGTTCTAGAGTAGGTCAAACCCTGATTTAAATCCAAATTAAGTCTGTGGTTTAATTCCTTTACATGTATTTTCTTTAGCTAAACAGCTAATAGCTCATAATAACATTTTACTTTACAAGGTTGAGTAAGTATTGAATGAAAAAATAAATATATGTGTAAGTTGATTTACACAGTTCCTGGCAAATAGTAAGCACTTAATAAAGGGGAGCTGTTACTATTATCACTGTTTTTATAGAAATATTGATACAAATACATATGTGCTGCTATATTAATCTATGTATCCTATATTCTATGTCCCTCCTCCATATATTTTGAGACTTATTTATATTCACATACTTTTTTTCTTTTTAAGTAGCAATTTTTCTCTCAGGAATAAATTGAAAGGTAAAAAGTGGAAGGTAACCTAATATTCATGTCAACAAAACATCTACTGAAATATCTCTTTCTTACTCACTGGTTTGGGGATGCACATCTGTTTTGGGGCCCTATTTTATGTCCTTAGTCCAGAGACGTTAACTGCAATCTGAGGCCACAGCAGGTGCCTGATCATTCTTTCTCTGGAACCAAAGCTGGTGAAGACTAGATATCCTATATTTGTAAAGAATAAAGAATGAAAATCTAAATGTCACTTATTTAGGAATCATTTTCCCAGATAAATCACTAAACTCTTTTTTTTCAGAGTGACCATGTTTAAAATTCTCTAATTTAGAAAAAGTTTTTGTCACTCTTTTATGGTAAAGATGAGGTTAAAAAGTGTGAAGGAGGGCGCCTGGGTGGCTCAGTTGGTTAAGCGACTGCCTTCGGCTCAGGTCATGATCCTGGAGTCCCTGGATCGAGTCCCGCATCGGGCTCCCTGCTCGGCGGGGAGCCTGCTTCTCCCTATGACCCTCACCCCTCTCATGTGCTCTGTCTCTCTCATTCTCTCTGTCTCAAATAAATAAATAAAATTAAAAAAAAAAAAAAAAAGTGTGAAGGATCCTGAGGGAAGGATGACAAAAGACCACAAACAGGTATCTCCTAATATTCCCAGCCATTCTCAAATCTCCATTCATGCAGGTTTCCTTAACCCTGGGTCAATGAATCAAGGGTCATTGGGCTATGACTCAGTGCTTCTCAACCAGAGATGATTTTGCCTACCAGGGGACATTTGACAATACATGGAGACCTTTCTGGTTGTCATAACTCAGGGGTCTGGGTGCTACTGGTATCAAGTGGACAGAGGCCAAGCGTACTGCTACCAATCCTCAATGCACAGGACACCCCCACAACAAAGAATGAACGAAGTAGCCCACAATATTAATAATGTCAAGATTGAGAAACTCTTCAATGGGCTTTCAGAGTTATATGATGGCCTTGTGTGTGTTTGAATATCTGCTCACCCCCATCCCAAGGTCCTCTGGTTTTATTAAAATTATCCAGAGCAAGTATGGCTCCAGAAGAAAGATTAATTATATATAGATATGCCATAGGAATTTATGATATAAAATTAGCCATTACCATGAGTCCCATAGGGTATTGTGACTGAATTATTATACGTAATATGTTTGCAATGAACATGATGCAAATATATAGAATGTAGATTCTTATTTTGCAACTCAACTTTACAAAGGATAATGAGTACTGAGAAAATAGCCTGTAAGTGCAAAATAATCTAATATAATAAATTCTAAAAGCACTAACATATTTTTGCATACTAAAATTCACCTGTCACTTTTTTAGTTTCATGAGAACAATAGATTAGCAGCCAGGATAGCTCATTTAGATTGCTTTCTAAATAGCTATGTGACCTTGGTTATTTTATCTCTTTTACAATTCTCCAGTCATTGAGCCTTTCTGAGGATCACAAGGAGAGTAAGCTATGGGGAGTTCCCTAAAAAGCATTTAACAATATAAAGTATGATAATGTTTTTTTGCTGACTTGTGAGCTTTTTATCTTTATATATATATATTATATATATAATATATATTTTAGATTTTATTTTTTTAATATATTTTTAATTTGCTTTTGTTAATTCCTTTCTGTATCATGTAATCTGAACTATGACAAGAACAAATAAATGGCTAGGTGACTAAGCCTAATCAAGCCAAAGTTTGCAGTGAGACTATGTCAACATTTACCATGTATATGAGATCAGCATTAGAAAATTACATTAAAAACAAGGAGCCATGGATAGCAATTCAATTCATCTCGATACAGTAAACTTAATTAAGGCACTGTGCTAGGTACCAAGGAAATAAAGGGAAGCAGCCAGCTTCCTAAAGAAATGGTTAACAGATAAGGATGAGTGTAGGGACGCCTGGGTGGCTCAGCTGGTTAAGTGGCTGCCTTTGGCTCAGGTCATGATCCCAGGGTCCTAGGATCGAGTCCTGCATTCGGCTCCTTGTTCAGCGGGGAGCCTCCTCTCCCCCTGCTTGTGCTCTCTGTCTCTCTCTCTGACAAAAAAATAAATAAAATCTTAAAAAAAAAAAAGAGAGAGTATGAGTGTAGATAGCACCTAAGGGTCTACTCCATACAACTGTTTTCGCTCCTTTTCTTCTTTAATACATTGACATATATTATTTGTTTCTCAAATCCCCTTTTTCCTGTCCACACTCAATCAAATCCTGACTCCTTGTAGTAACTGAAGACACGAATTATGGCTCATGAAGACATCACCTAAATATTAGTAGTGGATTTTAGTATTTAAAGGCTACATCTCGGGGCACCTGGGTGGCTCAGTCGGTTAAGCATCTGCCTTCAGGTCAGGTCATGATCTCAGGGTCCTGGGATGGAACCCCGCATAGGGCTTCCTGCTCAGCGTAAGTCTGCTTCTCCATCTGTCCTTTGTCCCTGCTCTCACTCTCTCCCTCTCCCTCAAATAAATAAAATCTTTAAAAAAATAAAAAATAATAATAATCATAAAGGCTACATCTCAAAACTAGAGGGAGAGTTTTTATCTCATCTGTAACAAGAGGTGAAATTTTTATTCTATTCCACAGCAACGCAGTACTGTTTTCCAACATATTAAACCTAGTACATAGGAAGAGAGTTCATACATAGAAAGAATACATCCTAAAGGGTAAGGATCTTCTCTATTCAGTGGATCCTTACAAGAGCACGAACATAGGCAATCCTAATAAATGTTCATTGACAACAATGAGGTACAAATAAAACTATTCTTGTATGTAGTTTTGTCTTAGGCAAAACTGCAATGCAGGCAAAGTTTATCTTCTGTTATTGCTCACCTCTTATATTATTCTTATTCCTCAGTTCTCAGTAGTAATTCTGATTTTTACCATATGATTTTTGTGTTTGTAGATTTCTTTTTCATTTAAAGTGATTTTCTGAAACAATTAGCTATACAATAAAGTTAAACCAATAACATTAATAGCAATAACACAAACCTATCAATCACTTACTATATCCTGCAATGCACTAAGTGCTTTATGTAAATTTCCTCTTTTGATCGTCATAGCTACTCTATGAAGCACAGATTCATCCCCTTTATATAGATAACAAAACCATGGCTTTGAAAGGTTAAGTAAACTGCCTGAACACACAACAGCTAGGATGTAAAAGAATCAACATTGCTCTGACTTTGAAACCTGAGGGCTTAAAAACTGTACTTTCCCCCTTTGGTGTTTATACATTATAAGGACATCTATCATCCCTTGGTTTCATTTAAAACCAAGATTTGATTATCTACTGGTAAATCTAATTGGTATGAAGAACATATCTGAACACAAACTTTCTTCTCACCCATCAAATCCTATGAACTACGATTAACAAACAGCATGTAATAATTTACAATATTTACTAAGCATGTACTGTGAGCCAGGCACAGTTTTAAGTAATTCACAAGTTTTATATAATTAAATATAAATATAAATAAATCCTCATAACAACTCTATAAAATATGCATTATTATTATCCCAACTTTACTAATCAGGGAACAGGCACAGAGAGTAAGCAATTTGTCCAAAGCCACAATTAGTAGAAAAGTTGTAATTCAAAATAAAGCAGTGCGATTCTTAAGATGACACTATACACTGCTATGATCCTCTGTTACCCTGTCAAATACTTCTCAAACTAACTTGTCCCAGTGAAATACACTGTGGATGAAATGTTCTCAAATAGCTGCTCAAACTGGAAAATATTTTAGATGAGTTCTAATTGGAATTCAATACAACTCCACACTTGATTCAGTATTTCATCTTACAGTAAGGCAGCCAACATTCTTAAAAGCTGACATTTACATGCAGATTGGGTAAACACATTTCTTTCTAATAAGTTAAAATATTATTTTAAAAAAGTCTAGAAGCAAAATATAATTAAAATAATTCTTGTGGACTTAAAAATAATAAATTTTAAGCACATGTTTCAATAAGAAATGTTTGACCACATCAATATACTCTTTCTGAAAGATTTCAGATATAGCTATAAGATTATGACTTCTGCTTGTTTCATAGCGAGATTTATTTTAAAAGGGTCACAAATAAGCATGTTATGAAAATACCATTTGAGTGTTTTTACTCAAGGAAGAAAAATCATGTTTCACAGTAATGTCAAAAGTAAATAAGAAATACTAAAAATTAATACGAGCCTAAATAGATGGCTATAGAAATATATAACTTTTTCACTACTATTTTACAAAAATTCATATTTGTTGACATTTAAGTTCATAACCAACTTGGAGATAAGTATTGTAATTTTAGCACTTAGCATAATGTTAAAAATATTCTCGATTTGATAAAAAAAAAATTGAATAAGCAAGCCGTCTTACACATATGTATATTTCCCAAACTATGCTATACAGAACAATGATCTGAAAAGATACTTCTCAGAAAAAAAAAAAAAAAATCCAAGATAAAATAGTTTTGGTAAAAGTACATATTTGGTAAAATGAATAGTTAACATTGTCATGTTAAATAGTGAGAAGCTTTCAGTTAAAAAAAGTCTTGTTTCTAAAACTTAGTTTTTATTGTCAATAAAACCTTATTGAGCACCGACTGGGGTCAAGCAATACTACAGCCCTGGAGATAAAGCTTGGCAGAAAGCACGCAAGGTTCCCCCCCACTCTTACATAAAAGTAGCAGGAGAAAGACAATTAATACAACATACGAAAGAGCATATGAGATAGGGGAAATAGGCATCTCATGTCCAAAGCCAGTCATGTTTGACCAAAGGTCTACCCCAGACCGGATGGCAGGGCAGCCTCCAGAAGAGATAGATGTCTTTTAAGCTGAGACCTAAATAACAACACAGATGTTAGAATACTATTTCCCTAACCTACCAGAAAGTTGGGAAAATCAAGTGTAACGCTATATGTGAAAATAATGGGGTCTATAAAGGAAAAAGTGGTGAAGATTTGGGAGATGTGGCTATGACCTCCCCTAAATCCTGATAGCACTAAAAGTTCTCCTGAAGTGAAAGCTCAAGAATATTTACTTTTTGTGTAGCCTGAGGAGACATGCAGGTTGAAAATCCAGGGAGAAGAATACTAAGTGTCCATTTCTTTCCTCCTTATTAGGAATGCTGTTTTCTTCTCTAGTTGTTTTTCTACCACAATTGGTTTACTGCCAGATTATAACATCCTTGAGGATTTTTTTTGTCTTAATGAATCTCAGAAACCTAGAATAATGCCATCATATACTCTGTGCTCAAGAAATACTAGTTGTATCAATAAATAAATCATGATTATCACCTCCCCTCAAAGAGCAAGAGGCATATAGTTTATTTTATCCTTTATAAATATCAATTTTAAAATGTCATTTTAATCCCTCTCCAAGAATATGGAGTAAAGGTATGTGCTTCACTTGACAGCTAGGGGCACATTATTTGAAGACACTGGCTTCTAAAATTATTCTTCATAGCAAAATCTTTAGAAACATCTTATAAAATAAGATTAAGATCATATTGATCAGTTAATCAAAAAGTAATTCATTATATGCATACCCTACATATTTTGTTTTCACTTAAAAATGTAAAAGTTTCATATACCGGTCTTAAATGATTGAGTAAACTTCTTTTGTTAACAAAAATGACTACGCACTAAAATATCGCACTACCTCTCTTGTACCACATAATGCTCTAATTAGGATTATCAGACTTTCAGTTTCTGGTTCTTCAAAGTGGAATGAGAATTTAAAGATACTTGTTATGCATTCTCAGTGCAGAATGCAAGTAAATTTTAATTATTTTCCTACAAATATTTTACAGTTACTCCAGCTCCATCTAGTTAAACATAATTACTTTTAACAATTGTCTTTATCGAGTATTTTCAAAGCATTCAACACTGTTTTTGTAGGAACAAAACTCTTTTTCATCACACATATTTTAACCAATTCTGCTAATCCCAGAATTCAACTGACAAAGAAGTGTTCAAGTACACATTAAAGAGAAGTTTATTGCATGCTGTAGGCACCAGGTGGAAATTTTTAGAGGAAATAAAGAGTGTTGATCATATATAGGTGAACTAAAAGAACTTCTTTTGTATTAACATTGTATAGATTAGCTTTCCCCATGACACCATTTGGGGACATTCTGATCAAAACTGATCAAAGTCCTCTATTACCTTACTATTGGAAATTATCTATGCAAATTGGATGTTTTATTTCTCCAAAAGTAATGTTCCATGTTTTCTATATTTAAGTAGTATTGTTTTGTTTTTTAATTAAAAGGGAAAGAAAATCTGTTGTTAAAGTTAAATATATGCTTAATAAAAACAACCTTAAATAATATTTTTTTAAAAATTTATGATGAATATATCTAGTGAAAACAAAAGAAAAAAAACAGACGTTGTAGCGTTTAAAGTACTCTTTACTTGAAAAATCTGTTCTCTCTTTCTCTTGAATCACTGCTATGTAGGTACTTCTTTCTGCAAAGAATTTTCTCCTTCTAGCTCTATACCCCAAATTAAGCAAGATGGTAACATAATTTCTCCATGAAATAACTAGCTAAAGAACTGGCATTAAGAGATATTCACCGTCTCCTGGTACTTTCTTTTCTTGGGGTACAGAGTGAAGGGAAGAAGGTATCAAAGCAAAATAAAAAACATGGCAATGACAAAAGAGAATGGCTATAATGTAACAGTGGGAAAACATTAATTTTCACTCCAGTATTCTTTATTTTCTTTTCTTCATGTGATTTTATTTCTTCTTAGATGTTTCCATTATTTACTCGACAAACATTTATTTTGTGTGGGATAGGGTAAAGTGTGATGGGAAATGGAGCACAAAATAGTGGAAGTTAGAGACATCACTAGTTATGATAGGTATATTCAATATGGAGGCCCACACCAAATGTTCTGGAGCCCCTGAAAAATAAGATAAAATCCATAACATTGAGTAGTTCATGTAATCAGTAATATGAATAAAAATGTATTGAACAAGAACTCAGACTGGGCTTCAGTTTGAAAAGACATTATAACTATTTGTAACCAAGAAGTCTTTAAACATCTGAACCCGTGTTTATTCCTTTGTAAAATTGGAATTTTAACACTGGTCCTGCTTCCCCCATGAGGATGTTGTGATATTTAAGTAAGATAACATATAAACAATACAACAACTCAAAATACAATTATTATTTTCAAGTATGAAATAAACATGTTTAAATTTTAATTCAAAATTTATAAGATATATTTACAATCATATTTTGATTTCTATTTTATTGGGATTATTTATAGTCTATTATTAAAAAGCCAGAGAGTCTACATTAAAGGCTTTTAAGTGTAGAAAAATTAATACTAAATGATTAAGTATAATTTTGGCAATTACATCATTTTCATTTTCTGATATCCATCATCCCACAATATTTTTTATTATCCTTCAAAGTAAAATAATATATGGTGAACAAACAATTTTACAGCAATATTTAAAATTTTCAAATTAAATTTTTTTTTTTAAAGATTTTTTTTTTTTTTTAATTTTTTTTTTTTTTTTATTTGACAGAGAGAGAGATAGCGAGAGCAGGAACACAAGCAGGGGGAGTGGGAGAGGGAGAAGCAGGCTTCCTGCCGAGCAGGGAGCCCGATGTGGGACTCGATCCCAGGACCCTGGGATCATGACCTGAGCCGAAGGCAGACGCTTAACGACTGAGCCACCCAGGCGCCCCTCAAATTAAATTTTTGAAAAAATAAATTATATTTCTATAATACTTAAATAGATCAATTATTCTTAATGACAGTAAATATAGATAGTCCCTGAACCAGTAAAATGTTTACTAATGTACAGACTTTTTTGGGATTGAAGGAATCACCCTTTAAAATGCTGGCATTTTACTTATTCTTAGAAAACTCTTATTGAACATAAAGAAAAATTTGAAAAAATGTACCAAAGTCTAATTTTCCTATAAATGGAAGACCATTAGCAAGAACTTATTTTATATATTTGTCTGTTTTAAAAGTATTTATGTTAATGCAATAAATTTATAATTCATTAAATAAACTACCATGCCAAGTAAATTTTAAATACTCAATTGTCATTTCTTCATAAAATAGTTCAATAACTATACATAATATAACACTTTTCTTAATCAAAATTTATATAACTACACCATTATAATTTATGTAACTTTAAATGTCAAATTTTTTCTCCACACAAAATTAAATCTAAACTCTTGAACAATCTTTTTGTTTTAATTAATTTGACTGACGATAGCTGTTTGCCTGTTTGACTACCAACCTATATGTTTATACCAAAATAAAAGAATTTCAAACAGATAATAAGTTGACTCTTCCATTAAGAAGATAATTTTTGTTAGCCTTTAATTTTAATTAGCTTTTGGGTACTCAGCTGAAGGTGATCAGCTTCAATATTCCTATTTAATCTTAAAATACATCAAACCTCCTCTATTGAATTTTTTCTAAGGAATATACCTGAGATATGAATGCCACAATCTAATTTAACTATTATAAATTAATTTTTATCCAAAAGTATGTCTCTAATTTACTGGGCATAACAAGTCAGTGGTTAAGAGTAATTCTAGAAATGTAAAACAATCAAACTATTTATCAAATGTCCCACTAAATAGCTGGTGATATATACTGCAGCATCAGAAACCAAAAGTTCTTTACCTTTAAAACCAAACTAAGATCTGTTTCTTAAATCTCTAAGGCATGTAATATTAAGTATACCCATTGGGAACAAGATATTTGGAAAACCTCCAAGGAGCTTCCTTCCTAATTTTATGAATTTTAAAACTATTTTCATACCTGGCTATAGAAATCATAAGCATTATCATCATTATCATGACACACCATACTTCACAATTCTCCCACCCTTACATGTATTTGGTCCCATAAGCCTGGAACTTAATTCTTCCTCCCCACTTTGGGTATCTTATTTTATGAGCCTCTACTCAAAAAAGAAAAAAAAATTGGGGGGAAAAACACTATAGCGCCCTTCAGTCTAGAATTCAAGTGATTTTACTTAATCAAATACCAAAAAAAAAAAAAAAAAAATCCCCCAAAACCTTATTTTTAGGTAGTGTTACATTTAAAAAAAAAAAAAAAAACACATTGCATAATTCTTGAGATGATCTTTGTTGAAAATATTTCCCATCTATGTTACCATATCCTCATAATGCTATTGATATTAACATTTTCTGGAGGTATGGCAGTGATATTCACAGGACAAATATGTCCCCCTACCTCCCAAATTTCTGGTAAGTGATTGATATAACACTAAAATGAACACTAAGAAATGGAGATATAGATACATATTCACCTTAACATGTACTCCAAGTGGGATTTATGTAAAAATGTTAATTAACAGCAAATTAAAGTAAATTAACAAATTAAAAATATGTGTGTATTTCATACATATATAACTCCCAAACCAAACATGCAATGACTCTATTGTGAGAAACTAATTTTTTTTAGATTCATTTACTCATTTCCATATTCATCTACTCACCAAGCCAATTCTAGGCCTTAGGGATACAAAGGCAATTAAGGTAACAATTCTGCCTTTCCACGGCCTAGAGAGGGATAGAGGTATTTCACAAAACATGTATATAAATAACTAAAATTCAAGGAAAGAACTGCTTATTTTCACTAAATTCATTTTGTTAAATCCAATATTAATGCAAGGTAACTAGACTTACAAAGTCATGAAGGAAATAAATATGCAGATACATATATGTATAAATTTGGATACATAAATTTGGGGATACATAGAAATATATCCATGTGTTTAAATTTTTGCTTTCAATATTTCAATTCCAAGCAATTAATGAAGGTTCCATGAAAAAATTAGCATTAAGCTAAGTTTAGAAAATGAATAGAACTTGGAAATTACTGAAAAGCCATTTTGGAAAATCAACTGATAAGGAAAAGAAAATCCCACAAAAGAGGAGGCAATAGCGAAAAGCCCTATCTGAAATAAAGGATAATTCATGAAGTAAGTCCCTAAAGCATGCTGGATCATACAGAAGTAAGCACATTACCAGAGAATCTTGATTTTGTCTGCTGTCAGCTAATCCCCAAAATTATTAATGAAGGCCTATTGTTAATGATAGTTATAAAAATCCTAATAGCTAGCATTTATTTACTGTTTATTTTGTACCACACAGGGTGCTATGGAATTCTCAAACTTTAATTCTTAAAACCTATAGGTTAGATACTATCATTAACCCATTTTATACAGAACTAATCTTAAGCAGTTTCCTGATTCAATTTTATTTAATGATTCAAAGAAATATGCCACTATTTTTTAAGGGCCTAACCTAAATACACTTTGAGAGTAGCTAGAAGTAGGAAAACGATGAGGATATTGAAAAGTTTAGGATGAATTTGAAAAAGCACAATATTCCTGCACTGGAGGAAAAAAAAGTAAATAGAGATTTTAATGTAAATGAAGGAAATTAACAAGAATTTGCCTTTTAATAATTTCCCCATATAAACATTAAACAATGTATGATACTTGAAACTAGGTGATATAGAAAAGTCTAAATATCCCCTGCCAGAAACCAATTGATTATGTATGTCACATATAAAGAAAATTTTTAGAATACTCCAGGAAAAGTCAAAGAATCATCTCATCAACTGTTGAGATTAGAGAGAAGTGTCATCCATTCCATTAGGGGTAGGAGGCTCAGAATAATTCAGAAAATGAAGTGGCAAAAGTACAGAAGT
The DNA here is from genome assembly GCF_964656455.1 of Halichoerus grypus. Classification (NCBI taxonomy): domain Eukaryota; kingdom Metazoa; phylum Chordata; class Mammalia; order Carnivora; family Phocidae; genus Halichoerus; species Halichoerus grypus. The sequence continues at coordinate 129,298,377 of NC_135716.1, read as the reverse complement.
GCTATTTAAGTGAAGAATCATTTGCTGAAGAACTCCAAATTGTTAATCAGAGGACCAGGTGATAATTATGAAGTGTTCCTTACATATATTACCATTCCAACCAAGAAAAACCATAACGAATGTATATTGAGAAAAGTATAGGATTTTAGAAAAAACATATAATGACAAGTAGGTTTTTATGCTAACAGAAGAATTGTGAAGAAAATATAATCTTCCTTGGACATTCAAAATATGTCAAAAACTGACAATAAATTTAGGGAGAAATCCATATACAAAAGTATTCAAAAGGGAGCACAGTATGAAGGAGGGAAAACATCCCAGAAGAAAAAAATGAGTCTAAGAAGTAGAAACAAGATGAATGAGATAGCCATCATATGTTCGGGTTAAACCTACCTTTCAAATTATCAGAAAGATGCCTTGAATTAAAAATAAGTGAGCCTCAGAAGTTATTGGGGAACAAACAGAATACAGGAGGCACAATATAACACGTAACAATTCCTTCAACTAGATAGTCCTGGCCGTAAGTTATAGCTGTATTAAAGGAAGCATGAGGAAGGGAGAAAGAGAGGACACTGACATTGAACACCGACTATGTGCAGAACACTGCTTTGGGCACATTCACTGGCTTATTACTAGGATTTACAGTAAGTATAGGGGTAGCGATCAATATTTCCATTTTACAGACAAGAAAACTGAGTCTCAGAAACTATCAGTCTCAGAGCTAGTAGTTGGTGAAGTAAAAAGTTAAACCTAAGTTCTTTACACTACACAACACTGTTAAAGGATACAGGTTGAACTATAATGTAAATTCAATGGAAGGGACCTTATCTCTTACCATGACTGTAGCTCAAACTCATGGGAAGTGTCTAGTGTCTGATGGGGATTCAACAAATACATGGTCTAAAATATGTGAATGACTATCTGAAAGAACATGTTCCCTATGGAAAAAACTATATGATGAGTGGAAAAAATATGAAACAAATTCCTGAAAGAAGAAAGAAAAATGAAGAGTCAATGAAAGTATATTTACTAAATATATTCTATGCAAATAGCAATATGCAAAGTTCTGTGAAGGATTTGCAATAATATAGGTAAATGACTGTTAAATAAGACAGTAGCTGAAAAAAAAAAAAGAAAAGAAAGACAGTAGCTGTTATATTCCTCTGCAGACTCAAACATATAACAGTATACCATAATGTAAAACTGATGGAATGAACACTGTAAAATGGAAAAGTGCAGGAATTTGGAATTCAGGGAAGGAAGAGTTAGAACGGGTCTAGAGAGGCTGAAAATGTTCTTGAATTATATAAGACAAAAATAGGACTTTATTTTGGGAAATCTCTGGACAGACAAAAAGCAAGTCAACATGAAACTCTCCTCTTGGGTCCACACGTAAAGTCTGCAGAAGGTGGATACGTAAGCACACTAAAGAAGATGCTTCAATTACACACCATCAGATTAAAAACACGTTTTCATTCAATTAGACTATAAACCATATATACTCCTTCTACCAGCCAGCAGAAAAAGGCAATCTGTCTAGTTTCAATGTTTCATTTTATTCACTGACTACAATTAACCATATGATTCAGTAACATCATTGACATGTTTAATGAAATTAGAATAAACACATCTTTTATAGGTCCTCAAATTTTTTTGATCTTCCCATCTACTTTGGGAAATAATGGTGCTCAACACCTTAGGCTGCCTAACCCTTTTCAAGGGAGGGTTTGAAATCAACTTGGTACAGCTGTTTGGAGTTACGCCAGAATTAGTATTCAAATGATTTAATTGGAAACTTGGAATAATATAGCAAGCAACTACTGCTTCTCCTTTTTGTCAAAATGCTCCAAGAAATATTACAACTTCTAAAAAAGGATGAGCATGGGCCTTGGAGACACACACCTAGGATCAAGTCCTGGTTATTTCATTTACTATCTGTGTTAAAGTTAAAAGTTAAATAAATACAAATATAAAGTCATTCGCCTATGAATTTGTTTCTTCACTTACAAAGTAGAAATATTGAAGGCTGTTATGAGGATTCAATGAAGTAGGCAATGGATAATGCCTAACTTTAAATGATACGCAAAAGCTGTTTATTTTTTTCTCTTGTATTATCAGTAGCTTCTAACAATTAAGGATGAAATCATCATTGGATGAGAGATTTTATTTCATAATATTTATAGTTTTAAGAATTCACTCTTTTCCAATCTAATAAATGCTCGATTATGCAATATATGGTATGTATTTAATTTCATTTAAAATAATCTCACATTTTCCCTCAAACATGTAACACACCTTGTTTTTTTTTTTTTTTTAGCATTGTTGACTTATCAGTAGGTAAAATGCAGCAGGTGCTTAACATATTTTTAAAACTGAATAAGCAATAAATTTATCAATCGTTTTGATCTTTTTCTTAGGGAGAGACACAAGATAGGAGAAAAGCCGTGGGGCTTGGGATAAAAGGGCCTAGATTTCAATTCTGGCTCAGCTACAACCCATTTTACATGGGGCAGGTTAACTCATTTTTCTAAGCCTGAATTTACTTGGCGATAAAACTGGGAAAGCAGTAACTTACTGCATATTGTTGAGAAAGTACGTCATACAGACACTCAGTGACTGTCAGTTGAATCTGAATCATGATGATAATGGCTTCGTCATGATTATGAACCTAAATCATTCTGCTGTGCACTTGGCAAATATGCAAAATTAAAGCAAGCACTCATATTTTCTGAGCTTCTCCTGAGTTTATTGTCTATGGATAAAATGGTGACATATATGGAAAATTCTTGCCCATACAGACTGCTTCTGCACTGTGATGTCTTGAGCATAACATACAGATGCCCTAAAGAATCATAAGAGCATATCTAATCCTGAATAATTATTTGCTACCCCAACCAGAATACACAGTTGGCTTTTTTTTTTTATTATTCTCGCTCTCTTATCGACTATTCCAATGTTGTCACCAGTTATCACCTTTTCTCTCCTAAACTGTCACAAATGTTAATCTTAGCCCTCTAACTATTCCACTGCCATCAGATTGTACTTTCTTTCATTTCTTCTTTTCTGTCTCTTTTCATTTCTTCCTCCGTTCTCAATGTTTCATGTGACCACCCAATTACAGTGATCTCTTACTTCTGTTAAGTGAGTCAAATCACCATCAGTCCGTTGAGTATAAAATTTGTGGTTTCTCTGCTATTGAGTGCTCTGGGTCTGCACCCTGATAATTGCAAAGCCTCTTTTGGTATGTTTCTCCTTCCAGATTTAAGTTACTGCATTTGCTTATCAGGCTCAACAACAAAAACAAACACAAGTATGTCCATTAAACAGAATCTTTAGGGGCGCCTGGGTGGCTCAGTCGTTAAGCGGCTGCCTTCGGCTCAGGTCATGATTCCAGGTCCTGGGATCGAGCCCCGCATCGGGCTCCCTGCTCCGCGGGAAGCCTGCTTCTCCCTCTCCCACTCCCCCTGCTTGTGTTCCCTCTCTCGCTGTGTCTCTCTCTGTCAAATAAATAAATAAAATCTTTAAAAAAAACAGAATCTTTAAAATACAAAATGTCAAGAGTGTAGCTAAACTACTCCAGGCTACTGCTGCCCACTCATCCATTTCACGTGGCCAAGCGGCCCACAGGAACCTTGAACTGACTGACTGACAGTAGCCCCTTCACTTGCACATCTCCAGAATAAGCAAATCCAAGTTCCTGATACCACTTTCCCAGCAGTCCTTGTGAGCAACACTGTCCCTTGCCTCCCCTTGTGTATCTTCCCCTTGTGGGAGCCTAAGATAAAACTCTGCTGTTTTTGGTTAGAATTGACCAATAGGCTCTGAACCAAGGAACCACCAAACACTCTACCCATCGACCCTCACAAAGGCATGTACTCCAGGTGTGGCTGAGCTCTCTGCCTAGACTTCCCATGTGGCCCCTGAAGTGGGCCATGTGTCTCCTCCAGCACCTGTGAGTAAGAAACTCCTCTATTTCTGTTTTCCTTGTGTTTGTTTGTTTGTTTGTTTGTTTAACCGCAGATCACTATCTGACATCCTGGGGTTCTAGTTAACAAATGTAATTTTAACAAAATCACAGCATAAATATATGATCAACGAATATTGTACTGTTGGTTCACAAATAATTGAAGCAATGATTTAAAAATCATATCGGTAAGTAAGTAGTGCCATAAATTTCAGATTAAGATTAGGAGAAGAAAAGCAACATAAAATTATTTGCCAATATAAATGTAGTGTTTACTATGTGGTAGGTACTGTGGTAGCATTTTACATGTATTATCCCATGTAATCCATGTAGTTCTGTTAGGAACATACTAATCAAGGGTAAGGCATTTGTTCAAGGTCATGTAGCCAGTAAGTAATTAGAGAAGTAGGTATTCAAATTCTCATCACTCCCATTCTGGACACCTCGAAGCACGATAGGTTTCAATGAAACGAAACAATTACAAAAGAAGATAAACTCTGTACATAAGCAAAAATAATTTTTTATATCTATTATTTCCCATTAATGATGTATGAGAAAAAAATCGATCAGTGACATATGCTCAATAAGACGGGAGCAATTATTCAAAGATTTATATATAATTTCCTGTTGTGAACATATTCCGAAAAATTAGCTCCTGACCCCACTGCAGGCCAAGGTCCCGAGTTACTAGCTATCTTTTAAAGTAAACAGAAGTGAACTAGTAACTTGGAAGGAAGACATATACCTGAATGTAAAATATAATTTTAGAACTTCAGTTTGTATAACATACATCACTTCATCATGGGAAAGGTGTAGATTTAGGATTATTCCAATTATTTAATGAATTATATGAAATGAAATTTATTCATTTTCATGGGAATTAATTTATTACAATATGCTATTCTTAATAAAAATATTATTTTATTATTAAATCATTTTTATTGTAATATAGTACAAATTATGGGCTTAATTTTGTCATCCCAGTGACGTAAAGTTTTAGGTAATTTGATCAGAAGTCACTCACATAACATAACACACTCCTCCCGCCTTCTTCTTTCCTCCCCTTGCCCCTTCCTCTTTCTCGCCTTCAATTCCTTCAGTCAACACCCAGATTTTGAGTACTAAATACTGTATCAAGCAATGTTAGGCCGTGGAGATGCCACCAATCCTGCTGACCAATTACCAAGACATTAACCGAAAACAGGTTACTTATAAATCAAATATATCTAAAGATGTTCTCCTATAAGAAATATGTTATCTATAAGATTAAGAAAACATTATGATTCCTTTGATTTATTCATTTAATATCTCGATACAATAGTATATGTTATTGCAGAGAATGTACAAGCAATACTCTTGCCTTCTGATTATAGCAGTTCTGTTCACAATGTCTCTTAAATCCTTTTAATATCTCTAAATTTAATTTAGTTGCGTGAGAGGAAAGGGGTTTCTGAAGACAACAGTACACATTTTTCCCATGGCCCTTTTAAATCACGCAAAACCTTTCGGTACTTTACGGCAATAGCTATAGCTTTAAAGAAACCCTATCTTGTAGCATGAGCATGGGCACTGGACCTGTGTCCAAACAACTTAGTGAAATTCACTAAAGAACAATTTAGTTTTAGACCAAAAAGGGTTATAAACATCTTCCTTAAATTGAACAAATTACCAGCTATCTGGAAAGTATAATGCATTGGCTACTCTTCAAAAGAACAACACTTAATGCTGGCAACACTGCCAAATTCCTCCTTTCCTATATTTCCCTTTTCCTAGAGAAAGTGATTAAAAGACCAATTCCCATGCCAGCTGGTTGCTTAAGAGCATCAAAGGTCCTCTGTCAGGATTCAGAACTTGATATGGCTTAGAAACCACTATGCTAATAGATAACCTCTTCAACATTATAAATCAAAGCCATATGACCACATTAAAATTCTATCAGCTAGTATCAATACCCTGTGGTTTATAAAGTACTGTTGACCTACCTCTGGGAGATGGTTAGAATGATATAAAAGTTCTGCTCGGCTTTGGGGCATATAGCTACTTTTCAAATGAGAGTTATTTGTCCATAGCAAAGAGCCATTTCTCTCTACCTCTGTATCTTTATTGATTTGATTTAATTGAAACCTTAGGAGAAAGGAAGAAGAGGCTCATGAGTTGAGGTAGAAACAGAAAAAAAATGTTAGGTCACAATAGACATATTACTATTTTGAACTGTCCTTCTTATCTGGTGATTATCATTGCAAATGGCAAAAACCTTACTATATAACTTAAACTCTTTGATCTTCTTAAAATTATAACTACAATTTAAAATCTTACAACCAAACCATTGCATTTCAAACTTTCCCTGCTGAAACCCTCAGTAAGAAATACATCTAAAATCTTGACACAGCATATGCATGCACGCACACGCACACAAAATAAATGTTTTATCAAACAATACTTACCTTTACTACATATAATGCCTTCTACTCTACTTAGTACATTTAATTTAAAAAATTTCTTCAAGACCCACTAGTAGGTTGTGTCCTGCAATTAAAAGACACTGAATGATTCCAATGTATGTGTCTTAACCCAGTAGGATTTCTGCAGGAATTACTTAAGGCAGAGACCTGTGATATATGGAGTCAATAAAAAGTACTTAATCACTATAAATATGCAGATCCAACACAGTATTAAATATATTACAATTATTGGGCGCCTGGGTGGCTCAGTTGGTTAAGCGACTGCCTTCGGCTCAGGTCATGATCCTGGAGTCCCGGGATCGAGTCCCACATCGCGCTCCCTGCTCAGCGGGGAGTCTGCTTCTCCCTCTGACCCTCCTCCCTCTCGTGCTCTCTGTCTCTCATTCTCTCTCTTGCAAATAAAATCTTAAAAAAAAAAAAAAAAATTAAAAAAAAATAAATATATTACAATTATTAAAATGTGAAACAATTAATAAACTAAAGCACAAACACATTTATCCCTTCACTTATCCTTCCATGGAATCATTAATTTAAAAAATAGTAGATGTTACCTTCCTGCTATATTCTTCTTTTTTTTTTTTTTTTTTAACATGGACGAACCATGAGAGACTATGGACTCTGAGAAACAAACTGAGGGTTCTAGAGGGAAGAGGGTTGGGGGGATGGGTTAGCCTGGTGATGGGTATTAAAGAGGGCACATACTGAATGGCGCACTGGGTGTTATACGCAAACAATGAATCATGGAACACTACATCAAAAACTAATGATGTAATGTATGGTGATTAACATTAACATAATAAAAAAATTTATTGATTAACTAAAAAATAGTAGATGTTAGCCTGATAAATGTAAGGTTCTGTGTTAAGGCCCTAGGAAGAGATGAACAAGAATCATAGTGTTTACACACCCAGCTATTCTGTCCATTAAAATGAATACAGCAAAGAACAAAAAGTACATTTTAACAAAACATCAAAGAACTTTTTGCTATTATTAAATTTCTTCAATATCTTTCAAATGATATTACATTTTTAGATACAGGGGACTAATTAAAACCCAATTTGATAATGATTATGACCATGTAGGAAAATCCTAAATTTTAACTCTCTAGGAGTATGGGAAGTTCTTGTTTCCACTGGTGCATTTGAAACACACAAAATACCTGACAAAAGAGCATGTGACCCAATTTAAAATTCCCTCTACAAAAGCCAAAAGGCAGATAATATGATGCTGCTAGGAAAGAAAGAGCAATAAGTTTTATTTTCTCTTATACATAGAAAGTGTCAATGACAATCTATAATGGATCAGCAAAACTTTGAAAAGGATGGCATGGCAGAGATCAATTAAGTCCAACTTCCCTCCCAATTCAGAATCCTCTCTTGAACATCCTTGAGAGAGGGTCATTTCATTAATGATGGTTTTAAATTACCGTCTTTCTTGCAAAAGCACGAAGAAATATACCAAAAGTAGACTTTCCGGTGAGTGCTTATTTATATTGTAGCCAGACACCTACGCAATGCCTTTAGAAAGTATTCTGATGAAGTTAAAGGAAGGTTGCCACATGATCTAATACTCAGTTAAGAAGGGGGAAAAAAAAAAAACAACTTGTTAATGAAGCTTCCCTTAGCTCTTCTATGTAAGTTACATGATGTTTACAATGTCTTGATTTATGTCATTTTGAATATGATAGAAAAGTGATTTGATTCCTTTTTTTAAAGATTTTTTTTATTTATTCATTTGAGACAGAGAGAGAGAGAGTGAGAGAGAGAGAGAGCATGAGCTGGGGGAGAGGCAGAGGGAGAGGGAGAAGCATGCTCCCCTCTGAGTCAGGTGCCCAATGTGGGGCTCAATCCCAGGACCCTGGGATCATGACCTGGGCCATAGGCAGACGCTTAACCATCTGAGCCACCCAGACACCCCAAGTGATTTGATCTCTAATCAAAAGGCCCAAATGGCTTGAGAGACTAATTCCAACAGTGCCAAATACTAGAATCATGGGCATTGTTATGACCATATATTTCATAAGAAACTGGAAATTTTGATTAGTTCCTCAGGTATTAAGCTACACAAAAGAAAGGCCTTTAATTCCTATTGATTTCAATAGGCAACTCTGTAGGAATTATCTCAGCATTCTGATCCCATATCCACAAACAGAGTTTAGCCCTCCTTTTCCTTTGCTCAGTGAAAAAAAAAAAAAAAAAAGATACATAATTATTGAGTCTTGCCAATATTTATTCATCAACTTCTTTATTTTCCCACCCTTGGCAACATTATTTACTCAAATATTATTAATCAATGTATATTTATTAAATATTTACACATTTGGTTTATTATTCTCATCATAATCTGGGTGTGGGAAAATAAATGCATTTTTCTTCTTTGTAATATGCCCCAATGTCGTTATGGTTTAACTTCTATGCATGTCTCGCTCAACAGCTATTATACCCACCCAGTGCTGGTAAGCAACATGTATGGTGCCATGGGCAAAGCAGTCATTTAATCAAATATAATTAAAATCACTGAAATTATTACCTTTCACTATATATCAATCAGGGTTCCAATCAGCAAAACTTAAAACACTCTGGATATTTACAACAGGGAATGTAATGAAAGAAATTAATTGCAAAGTGTGTAGAAAAGCTGAGGAGCAGTATAGGTAATGGTAAGACAACCCAGGAGTTCGAATAGCAGGAAGCCACTACTATTCATAAGAGAGAAGAACAAAGAGATGAGAGTGTAAACAGAAGCCCAAGAGCAAGTTTTCTGGTAGAAGATGAAAGAAAGAGGTCCCAGTGGGAGATGGAGACACTGGGACACTGCCCAAAGCAAGGAGTAGGGGAGAAATACTGTAGAGTCAGACTCATCACGTAAAGCCTTCTCCCAAAACTACCTTCTATTGGGCAACCACACAACATGAAGGCAGATGCTGATGGCTGCCTGGATAATGCAGGCTCAGGGATTAGCTCTGCCATCTATCTCCACTAGCAGAGGGTAGCAGAACGAAAATTGGACTGCTCAATCAGGTCCAGAACTGTCACAAACAAGGTATGAACATTTCCCTAAGTTCTTCAGAAGTCCGATATTGCAGAATTAACTTATTCCATGGAGCTATTTAATTGCAAAGGCAATCTCTTTAAAATAAGTACTTCATTAACAAGAATGTGTTCAAAGATTTATACAATCACATAGGTTTATCAATTCTTCTAAACAAAAAAGGCTGGGCAAAATAAATTTATCTAGAAAACTTTAAGATAACTACATTGTCCTTTAATATAACAGATATACCAAGTAATAGGTCATGCTAATTGAACAGCATGGCAAATCATTACAGGCAACGGTGTAGCATTTTATTCTGTATTCTAGAACACATTTTTTCCAAAATGACTCAGTAGGATAATCTATTTCCCCTTCTTCTTTTGAAGAACGGGAAAAAAAAAACTCAGAATTTTAAAAATATTTGTCCAACATATACTGAATAAGTAAATAGGTCTTGAAATAATGCTTTAATGTTCTAAATTGAAAATGCCTATATATTTAAACAATGAATTTGAAATATGTAATGCATCAGTGTGTAGGAGTGACTCAACACACAATGTGAGACAATCTGATGATATTCCAAAAGTACAGCACAATTGATTTCTCCTGCTATCAGTAATTCTGCATTCTCATAAATAAATCCTTTACTTTCTTACATCCAGTAGCATACATTTCAAAACAAAACTAATTAATGTAGTCTAATCAAAAGGTCAATGTTTTGGATAAATAGTTCTGAGAAGTGATAAATACTTATCATATCCACTTATAAATCTACTTGTGAAAGTTTTGTGGCTTCCAATGAAAATATCTTCTGTGGAAATGTGCTCTATGTTCTCTGCTGTAAGCAAAAATCGTCCCTCTTATTACAATATCATATTGGGATCTCGTATATAACTTCCATTCAAACCTACTATATTAAAATGACAGAGTTGTGTTCAACTTTGCTAAGGTAAAAGAAGATATCACATTTAAGAAAAGAATCTCTCTTCCTTTCTTTGATTAAAGCATGACAAGTACAGAATAGGGTATTTTGAATTCATATCAGGAAGGCGGCTTAAAATGTACAAAATTCATATAGAAGAGCTGAAGTAGAAACAGTTTGAAAGAATTAGCTTAAAAATGACATGTGTTTAAAAAAATGTTCAGTCACTAAGAGGATATAAATGAGGATGTTCCTTGTATTGTTTCCAAAGAATATTAAACATTTTGGACATGTTAATATAACTGTTTGTTCATATGGTAAGAATAAAACAACTGATTCACATTGAAGTGATGCAAAACTACATTTTAAAAGTCATCTGAAATTTATGTATTGATCCAGAGCATTATTATGTTTCCCTTGATTCGCCAGGTCTAGAAACAGAAGGTCCTGAAATATGACCAATGTGGTTCTAGCATCTTCTGTTCTTTGCTATGTCACCCCGCGAAACATTAACTCCTATCTTCCGTGTACTACAAAATGCAATTTGAAGATTGGAGAAAAAGTTAATTTCTCCATAGGCAGATTAACAAATTTTGTTAGGCATAAACTACTAATATGTATTAAACATAGTAGCAATTGAAGTCAATATTTAATAAGTTAATGAAAGCATTAATTTGTGTTTGTAGCAAATTACAATGTATTCAAAGACATACATGCATGTATTGAAATCCAAAGTTTAAGTAAAGGAGGTACCAAATGTTCTATATTGAATAGATGCATCATTAAATACTCTATCAAGAAGGTCCAAATAGCTCAAGTGAATCCTTCAGAGATTTATCAGTGAATAATATTACTAGGAGTAAGGGAAATTTTGACACTTAATATATTGCTTCACTAACTTTAAAGGTAAAATTAAAATGATAAGAAAGCTGCAATAATTAAAAGGAATTTCATTATAAGTCCACTATTTAAGCTAAACAGAGAAGATGATTTGTAAAATGATAGATATAGTTAGTAGATCACAGAATGATTTCCCTGTTGTATTATAATGCCACTTAAGGAAAGTTTTGTTTTTCTTGATTTCTTTTTTCTCTAAAACAGACATTCTGGCATTTAGGAGATAGAAATGTATCATTTGACCTTTACACTTCTATTTCATTAATGTAACCACAAGCAACAGAGTCACTGATTGACATGTTTGCACTTTCAGGCCTTTAGCTCTTAAAGTTATTTGATAACTGTTATACCACTATTTGCTCTTTATTAGAGACACTGAGGAATGTGTTACATTAAAAATAGAGTATATTGGGTAAAGCTTACTATATGATATCATGTAATTCAGTAAAGTGTTCTCTTGAGCACCTGATTTTTGTACTTTGATGGGAGGGGGTGTATGTTTGAAGGTAAATTTTGTTTTGTTTTGTTTCCTAATGATTTAGAGAGTAACATCAAATATGATTCTAAGTCTCCAATGTAAAAACATAAAATATAACTGTGACATTACTTTTGATGAAAAATGTGGCACCTGACTTACTCAATTTGTCCTTAAGCTCTGTCTATATTGGTGTGAACAGAGCAAATACCAGATGCAGAAGAAGAGTCAAGAAAAATAACTGATACAATTTAACAATTTTTAACAGAGAGAGAACTTCTCATAAACACAGATATTAAAATAGTTTAAAAACCTATGGACAATGTATAAAAAAAAAAGAGGGACAGTCCCTAGAGAATTACAGAATTACTATAAGCAAATTACTTTGGGTAAAAAGTAATGCAGATGAGACTTCTGTTTCATATGACAAGAAATTATTCTGGTTATTAAAAAAAAATAAACACTGTAATTGGTAGAAACGTCACTTAGAAGAGATAGAGATTTTATTCTTTTTTAAAAAGTTTAAGAGTCAAAAGTTCCCTAATTAAGATATTACAAAAGTCAGGATAAAGCATCTCAGTGGATGTGTTACAGTGTACACAAGTAAACAAGGACTGCACCAAAGCAACAACACTGGAAAGATATTGCCCCCATTAGCTAGAGAAGCTTCACTATTGTAAGCAATGAGAGAACTAAACCTAGGTCTCCTGGAAGCAGAATATGGTTCCAGATATTTTAATTAGCTATAGCATGTATTAGATTCATTAGAAACAAAATGCCAAGATAAATCACCCAAAGGCAAGTAGTGTATCAAACCCATTAGGTTGAAAATGTTCATGCTCATCACAAATAAGCAATATGCTGCCACACAGACATAGATTGCAGCTCCCATGATCTGTGTTTGCAGCCTCTGAAGGTAGTGTTTCATGCTTACCACTGTTGTTCAAACTTCCAAAACAAACTTAATATAAAGAACATAAATGTGGGTTTTATTTATATCCTCTATGTGACATAGAGTTCATAGCTTTTACCAGCAATGAAAAGGTATTTTACTAAGTTATAACAAATTATATGTTACTTTTGTATACATTCAGTGGCATTTTGTATTTACAGCAGCATAGATAACATATTATGAAAGCATATTAGTTATTAGTGTATATCAGAAATTACAATAGTATTCCAAGTGAATTTGGAGTCCTAAGCATGTTTCAGAAGATGTAAAACATATACCACACCCAGATTCCAGATCGTTAAATTTAAATATGTTGCACAATTCAAACAGAAACCTATCCCATTCTCTGTCACCTTAGACATGCCATGTATACTGATTTTGTGCATCCACACTTACAAGCCAACTACCACCCAGTGGAGAGAAAGAAGATCTTTCAGGGAGATTTGAAAGTGTACGTCAGCTGGGGGCTGTCGGGGGGGAGAAGGTAGGGCGATGGGAAATGAAGGAATAAGAGTGTTTAGCCTTGTTTAGATCTAAGCACTGCTGATCATCAATTCATATTTTCACAAGAGAAAAAAAAAATGTTTCCAGACGCTCACTCTGCAGTGTTGCTTAGGGGTAAAATCAGGCTGTGGATGTTCATTAATGACAAAACATTTCAGTGCTCAAGCTTAGGGAAAAGAAGGGAGGAAGGGAGAGTGAGAAAAAGAAGTAAAACTGAACATGGAAGGAGGGAAGAAGGAGAGGAGGAAGAAGGGATCAAGAGAAACAGAGGGAGACAGAGAGGGACCATGTGTACACATGTGTGAGTGACAGTGTGTGGAACAGTGAAGGAGTGTGTGCCTTTTAAACAGTGAAAGAGAATGTGAATATGAAAGTGATTGTTAGAGCATGGAAGTGCCAGTGTGTGTGAGGATGTGAAACAGAGTATGTGAGTGAGTGTGTTGAAGGGAAAGAGATCTGTGAGTGTGAGAAAATGGTACTGGAAGGGTTCAGAGGGAACATGCATGTGTATGTGATGGTGATGGGAAAGGATATGGGGAGAGGGATGGGAAATGTGACTCAAAAAAGGGAAGACAAGATCACAGAACAGGGACATGAAAAAGGAAGAGAAGGAATGGGGAGAGGTGAAGAGGGGAGGAAAGGGGGCTAAACAGAATCAGAAATCAGAGTGGTGAAGATAAACAGGAGGAGAAAATAGAAAAGGGAGGAAAGATTACAGAGAAAACAGGAAAATGAAGAAGAGAGGCAACAGAGGAAAAGGAGAGTAAGAAGGAAGTGGGAAAATGGGAAAAGAAAAATGAGGAGGGAAAAAAGAGAGAGGGGAGAAAACGATCAGCGGAAAGAAAGAAGGCTCTTGAAGAGGGAGAAATTGAGCCTAAGTGTCCAAGTGAAAGGGAAAATAAATGGGAGCAGGGAGCCAGCAGTTCTGAAAAAGTCGCTTAGGCTAGAGTAAAACAGAAACAAACCTGATAAACTTGTCAGACTCTCCAAGAGTACCCCATGACAGTAAAACAGAGACCTGGTGAATTGAGTTTCAAAGTGGCACCTGCCCCTCCTAAACCTCACACTTACTCATCCCCGGGCTACTTGGCGTTCCAGCAAAGTGCTTTAGCATCACGCGTCCAGCTTGCTACCTGCCCCAGAGTAAAGGGGCCAGGCTCCCGGCAGAATCAGCACCTGGATTTCTTGAGATGTGTGGGTTTTGTGTTTTCGTTTTTTTTTTTTTTTTATGTTGATCACCACCAGCATTATTACTCAATGTTAAAAAAAAAAAAAAAAAGGCGAGAAAGGTGGAAAGAGAGACAGAGAGAAAGACTGAGACAAGTACGAAAAGCACGCCGTTCCTCCTACCTAAGCACCGCCGTGTCCCCTTTTCTGACCATCATGTTGTCCACGGCCGCCCAGGGGAAGTCCACACTCTGTCCAGCCGGGAGGCAGGAGGGTAGCAGGCAGCACAGGCTGAGGAGCACCGCCGCCAGCCACTGGTTCGAGCAACAAGCACCCTGCACCAACAGCATCATGTCCATCCCTGCTAGGGCTGCTCACTCTCCAGCAGCTTTCAGCTCGCACTCCCCCACCCCCTGGTGCTGGCGAGTCTTCCCGGGAACCAGGCGGCGCGCCACAGGATTTTTTTTTTTTTCCCTCTTTTTTCTTTTTTTTTCTTTTTTTGTGGGTTTTTTTTTGGGGGGTGGGTGGGTGGGTTTCTTTTCTTTCTTTCTTTTTTTTCTTTCCCCTCTAGTTGTTGGCTGTTGTTTCTCTCTTTTTTTGCCTCCCCTCCTCCTTCTCTTCGCTTTCCCTCCCTCCCTCCCCTCCCACCCCCTGGCACCACACTACACCTCCTCTCGGTTGCGTTTGGCCGAGTCCGGAGTGAGTCTAATTCTCGGGCGGCTCGCACACCATCTAGCGAGGAGGCGAGCGCGCCGGCGAGTGAGGGAGGAGGCGCGGCGGCGGCGGCGGCGGCGGAGGCAGGGCGAGCGGCGGCGGCGGGCGGCTGCAATCGCAGCAGCCTTCAGAAGGAGCGCTGGGCGCAGCGGCGGCCGCTGGCCCCCGGGCTCGCGCGCGTTGCCAAGCGGCCGTTTCCTTAGCAACCCCGCCCGGGGACTGGGGATGCAGCAGGGGAGGGGGGGGGTGAATTTAAGGGGGAAAAAAAAAAAAGAAAGAAAAGAAAGAAAACGGAAGAAAAATCCGGAGGAGGAGGTATATCACAATTATGCAAAGTGAGGGGGAAAGAGAGATGTGTCTTAGACAAAATGCTTCCCTTCTTGTCATATGCACTAGAGTGATGTTTTGCTAGAAAAGTCTCCGTGTCGGTGCTGAGGTGGAGAGCTGAGGGGCGCTTTGCTTTCCCTCTCTGGTGCGTTTTACCTCTTGAGACACCGTAACTTTAAAGTCCTCCAAGTTGTAGTCGGCGCCATCATGACGCCGGGGACTGTGAGATTTTGTTGTTTAATTTTTTTCCAATCTCTCCTGGGCGGCCGCGCTACAATCGATAAGTTGGCTACAGTCGGCCAACTAGTTCACTCTTTACCTCTTTTCGGAAATAGGTAGGGACGGTGGCGGGGGTGCTGCTTTTTGAGGGCACATGGAGGGGTGCATGCGGGGCCTTGCGGTAGAGAAGCTGGTGTATCTATTGGGTCAGTCAATATGGATGGGAGGGCGCCCGCTACCCGCCCCCCACCCTATGCGTGCTGACACTAAATAGTGCGTGTGTGTGTGTGAGGTATGGTCGAAATGGAGGGTATGTGTGGATGTGTGGGGATGTGTGTGGGGTGAGTGTGTAGTATGCGCGTGCACGGACTCGTGCGCGCGCGGCACGCAGGCGCGGTGGGAGGGACGGGGCGGGTCGTGGCTGGACGCAGTCGGGAAGAGACTGCAATCAAGTGTTTTAATTGTGTAGAGTCGGGCAGTCCTGTTATGTACGAGGCAGTTTAACCCGTTTGAGCCTATCAGGCATAATGATCAGCGCATCCGAATCTAGACAGGACTGAGTTTTAGGGTTTAACGAGTCACAGGGTTATATATTTTTTTAACAGCTTCCAAACCAGGTTGGACAGATTTCCTCCTCCGCGGCGCAGAGAGGCTCCCCCTGCTTCCCACGCCACAGCCTCTTAACCGATTGCCCCGCCGCTGGGAGCCGCTGTCCTGGCGTAAGGCAGACCCGGGTGCTGGGCAAGGGGCCGCCCCTTACCCTTTCCTACTTCTTCCCTTCTTAAACTCGTTTCCAGATTCAAGACCCTTTAGCTATTCCGGGCCATTTGCAGATCAATGCGAAAACCGAGGCTGGAGTCAATAGCAGTTACGCCAATCAATCTTGTTCAGTGAGGAGTTTGGGAAGCAAAGCGAGGAAGTGGAGAGAAACAAGTAATTAAAAAATATGCTCACCACCACCACCACCACCCTCAGCCCCCTTAAGCAGTCTTTGAAGATTTTCTTCGCCTTGACGCCAGTCCTTCTTCCCTTGGAGGAAATAAATAAAGCAAAACCGCACATCCCTAACTCGTTTTCCTTAATGCTAGCGGGATCTTTTGGAAAAGCGCACAGAAGCAATAATCTCTGCAGGGGTCAGCATCCGGCTGCCTCCCCAGACTGAGCTCTTTACGAGGCAGGCAGGGAGTCGTTTTGCTTGTCGGTATCGGTGCTCAGGGTGATTTTTATCGCAATGCATGAGGATATATGGGGGAAATGGGGAAAGGGAAGTGTTCCCATCACCTGTGACCACCCAGAGCTGACTGCTCCAGGAGCCCCTAACTAGGAGTTACTGATGTTATTCGTATTCAAGCTTAACTCTCAAACCCGGCTCAGAAATTGAGAGTGCAATAGTAGTATTCAACCGCATTTTGAGACATCAATAAAATGTTAGTCATTTGCGGATGAATGAAAACATTTTCTTTACCGTCTGGTATGCTAGGGAAGTAATTGTCAAATGACAGACTCTTGCTAATATTGATGCCAAATACCTAGATAACACTGTCATCTTGTTAACTGCGTTTTTCTTTCTCGCGTGGTACACTGATGGATAAAGCTTAAAATTATCTAGGGCAAACGGAAGATTAGAAGAATCAGCATGTCACATGCATGGGCAAAACTATGCAGTATTATTTAATATTTTCTCTAGAAATGATCTAGATCCCATTGAAGAGAAGCAGAAGGCACAGCTTCCGGCATTGTGACTCAGTTTAGTGCTATTTTATGCAGAGATGGGATGCCAGCGTTTTCTAGTACAAGCTATGAAAAGCATCCTTTTGTAACTGCTGTTTCCCAGAGATCTGACATCTTGCCCGGGGGGGGGGGGGGGGGGGGCGGAATTTCTGTGACCAGGGACGGAGCTGTGCAGCAGTTTTAATATGTACAACAACCCTTCGGGCTTGTAAAAGGAAACTGGAACCACTTCTATTTAAAGGCAAAGAGTTTATTTTATTTCTAGTTTTTATCTCAACTTACATTGACTGATCACAAAGCACTTAAGTCTCACAAAACCCATCCAAAGGAAGCAATAACTAAACCTAGTTTATAGATGCATAGACTATTGGAAAGATTATTTTCATGTACATCAGGTAGCCCCTATTATTATGTGTACTTTTGCTGTCCTTCTGACTAGGGAGGAATGTGATTTTAAAAGCGCCTATGACTTTCTTTTCTCTTCATTCTTTCTAAGGGCATATTTCTGAGAGGATTTTACAAGGTTTCCAGTATTTGCTTTTGCGGTCCTACATTTCTTCCAAGCAGAGACTTAAATTCTGGCAGTCTTGGCTTCTTCTAAGGGAAAACCAGAACAAAAACAAATAACAAAATGCAAGAAAGAAAACCTCCCAGCTCAGATAGCACGTGGTTCCTTAGAAGAATATTTTTGAAGTATCAAGAATAGGTAACAGCATTGTTTGAACTTCTTAGATGGGGAGGGTTGGAGTGGTTATAGTAGGATGTAGGATACTCTTGGTCAGAGTATATAAGACCTGACATTGGAATGAATTACTACTTCCTTTTGAATCATGTACATTTATTTTATTTTATTTTATTTTCAAAGCTCAACTGCTAATATTCCAAGAAATGTGCAACTAATTTGAGTGTCTTTGGAAGGAGAAAGGCGGAGCCTGATATGTGTGATAACTGATGATGTCATTATCTAGATTGGTTTACATCCCTGTTTTTCATGCCCTGAGACCTCAGAGGTGTTGAAAAGGTAAAGTTATAAGGAAGTTTCTTAAGCTTTCATAGTTTAATAAGCTTTATTTTTACAGTGTAAATGAGATTCATATTAGGAAAAAAATAGAATATAAATTCACATTTGTTTTCTGATGATGAGTGAGCAGACCCGGATATATCTTTCATGATATTACTGTCTAGGCATGAGAAATTTTAGGCAAGACAGGTCCCAAGACCTAATGGAAACTGCTAATGAGAGCACTTTGTAATTCCTGAGAGTTGGTCCGATAGCCCTTATAAACAGGACATATGAATAATAGCTCTCTAACGTGGGCCATAATTGATTCTCTATTTGAATTAAGCTGGTTTAAGTTTGGAACACCTTGCTATCTAGAGTAATGATTTGCAGGGCACTGTGAGAATTACAAAGCTCAAGAATTTTGTTGGGGGCAGGCAAATATTCCTTTACAGAAAAGTTTCTCAAGCTAGACACTTTTGACATTTTGGGACAGGTAATTTGTTGTGGGGATTGCCCTGTGCATTGGAAAATGTTTAGCAGCATCCCAGACCTCTACTCATCAAATGTCAATTGTACTGAGAACTAACTTAAATCTTTGTATTCTTTAAATAGTGACAGCTACAGAGTATGCTCTCAGGAAATGGCTATTGAATAAAGGAAAGGAAAAGCAAAGTCATTTCACTGTTGACTATGTAAAAATCATATCTTAATCTATTTCCTTACCCATTTTTATCACCTTATCTATTAAATGTAGATGTTAACCAAAGAGATAAAAAGTGGGGTTGAAGAGAGGTGCAAGAATACCTAAGCTACTTTCAAAGCTCTTCAAGCCATTCCCATAGACTGGCCCTGGAAATTTCACCTAAGGACTTAAACCAGAAAGTGAAGTCTTACGATAAATGTGGGTGGAAATTATTTTCAAAGTATTGAAATTATTGGGGCGCCTGGGTGGCTCAGTCATTAAGCGTCTGCCTTCGGCTCAGGTCATGATCCCAGGGTCCTGAGATTGAGCCCCACATCAGGCTCCCTGCTCCACGGGAAGCCTGCTTCTCCCTCTCCCACTCCCCCTGCTTGTGTCCCCTCTCGCTGTGTCTCTCTCTGTCAAATAAATAAATAAAATCTTTAAAAAAAAAAAAGTATTGAAATTGTTATCCACTTGTAAGATAATGAGTACAGCTTTAACCATATATCATCATATATTTGTATGGGTTCTGGAAAAAAACTAATAAATACCTCTATCATTATTTACTTAAGATTTTTTCCTCACCCACTTCCAAAAGAATTTTAGGGACCTCAAGTGCATCTATTTAAATATCAATTTTAATATTTTGTATTGGACTATCAGGAATGTAAAATCTTACATGTTCAAACTAATATTCGATTTTATTTTATTATGTTATTTCTTTTTATTTCCTGAAAAGTCCCATCTCTGATTGCAGAATATATACAATGTATCTTGTATATATATTTTTATAAAGATTTTATTTGGTGGGGGAAGTTTTAGTTTTACAACAAAACTGAGAGGGGTACAGAGATTTCCCTTATACACTCTGCCCCACACATGTAGCCTCCCCCATTATCAGCATCATTCGGCAAGGATGAACCTACATTGACAGATCATAAGGCTTCACTCTTGAAGTTGTACATTCTATGGGTTTGGACAGATGTATAACAACATACAGCCATCACTATAATATCATACAGAGTATTGTCACTACTCTAAAAATCCTCTGTGCTCTCACCTATTCATCTCTCTCTTGGCCATTCCTAATCTTTTTATTGTCTCCATAGTTTTGCTTTTTGCAGAATGTCATATAGTTGCAACCATACAGTATACTGTCTTTCCAAACTGGCTTCTTTCACACTTAGTAATAAAACATTTAAATTTCCTCTATGTCTTTCTATAAATTGATAGCTCATTTATTTTTAGTGCTAATATCCCATTGTCTAAATGTACCACAGTTTATTTAGCCAATTCACCTAATTAAGGATACAATGATTGTTTACACATTTTAGCAGTTATAAATAAAGCTATTATAAACACCCATATGCAGGTTTTTGTGTGGACATAAATTTTCAACTCCTTCAGGTAAATACCAAGGAGTGGAATTGTTGGATCATATGTAAGAGTATGTTTACCTTTTTTAAGAAATCACGAAACTGACTGTACCAATTTTGCATTCCCATCAGCAATGTATGGGGGTTCCTGTTGTTCCACATCTTCACTAGCATTTAGTATTGTCAGTGTTCTAAGAAGCGTGTAGTGGTATGTCATTTTCATTTATATTCCCTGATGATATATGATGTGAAGCATCTTTTCATGTGCTTATTTGCCATTTGCACATCTTTGATGAAGTGTATATTAAGATCTTTGGCTCATTTTTTAATCAAGTTGTCTGGTTTCTTGTTGAGTTTTTAAGAGTTCTTTGCATATTTTGGATAACAGTCTTCTATCAGGTATGTCCTTTGCAAATATTTTCTCTCACTGTGTGGCTTGTTTTCCAATTCTCGCGATATTGTCTTTCACTGAGAAGTTTTTAATTTTAATGAAGTCTAGCTTATTAATTATTTCTCTCATGGATTGTGTTTTGTGTTATCTCAAAAAAGGCATCACCATACCCAAGCTCATCTAGAGTTTCTTCTAAATTGTCTTCTAGGAATTTTAGAGCTTTGTGTTCTACATTTAAGTCTATGATATTTTTTGAGTTAATTACTGTGAAGGGTGTAAGGGTGTAAGGTCTTAAATCTTAAATGACTTAATTTTATTCCTTTATCACTTTTTTCATAATTGGTAGATATTTTGTATATTTTAATATATATATATATATATATATATATATAAGGGGAAGGTTCTTATTGTAAAGATTTATAAGCCATCTTGACTGCAATTGGTCATTTTTTAATTAGGATGAATTTTTACTACTAATGTAGTTTTCATAACATAAGTATAAAATCATGGCTTTAAAACATGGTCCTAAGCAGAAAGAAAAGAGCTCTTGCCATTTCATTCCATGACCACTTCTAGCAACTATTGGGATTTTTTATTGCTCTTTAGTAAGCTATGATATTCACAGTGAAGTGAGTCATTGTTTTTCCTTAGATTAGAGAAAACCAGCCAGATTTGAAGTGGAATAACTAAGATATTATGAAATACCTTTGAAAATTCATAAAAGCCACCTATGTACATGGTATCTTTTTTTTCTAATGAACAACACACATTTAAAAACACACTTTCAGAAAAATACGTAAAATATAAAGGTGTATCTTAGTGCAGTATTATTTAAAGTTAACCTCCATTTAATTCTACCCAGATTAAGAAACAGAAAATTGCTAGAACACCAGAGGCCTCCTGGAAGCAACTTTTAATCCCAACCCCCATTTTCTCCCATAAAAGTGAGCACTATAATTTTTTCATGGTTTTCATTTCCTCATTTTCTTTACATTTTCACTACTCAGTTTTGCATAAAAAACATAAAAACAAGAAAAGCAACCAATAAAATTATTTCATGGTTATCATATCCTCTTTTTTTTTTTTTTTTTACATTTTACCACTAAGTTTTGCATCTCTTCTAAACAATGGCTTGCTTTTCAATGTACTCTTACAAAGTCATATCAATTAATTATACAATATGTAATCATACAGTATACACATTTTGTGTCTGGATTCTTTTGCTGAACATCATATTTTAAAATTTCTTTATGCTGTTGTACAGCTGTTGACACCTCAGTTTTTTTGAATCTATGCAGCATTCCATAGTATAAATATATATTTTTTATATTTATCCATTATAATCCATTATATTGTTGACAGACATTTGTGTTTTACATTTCTATCTCATACAGGCAATGATGATATGAACATTCTTGCACATCAGTGTTGAAAACTTCCCCAGCTTGAATAAGCTGGCCTACAAGTTTGTGGGAAACATACACACACACACACACACACACACACACACATACACACAGATTTATTTTAAGGAATTAGCTCATACAATCACGAAACTGGCAAGTCCAAGATCTGCAGCTAGGGAGGCAGGCTCCAGACCCAGAGAAGTTCTGATGTTGCAGCTTGTATCTAAAGATAGTCTAGGGGCGCCTGGGTGGCTCAGTCAGTTGAGCGGCTACCTTTGGCTCAGGCCATGATCCCAGGGTTTTGGGATCAAGTCCCACATGGGGCTCCTTGCTCAGCAGGGAGTCAGTTTCTCCCTCTGCCTGCCGCTCCCCCTGCTTGTGTGCTCTCTCTCTCTCTCTGACAAATAAATAAAATCTTAAAGAAAAAAAAGATAGTCTAGAGGCCGAATGAACTCTTCCCCCAGAGACCTCAATCAGTTTTATCTTAAGGCCTTCAACTGATTGAATGAGGCCCACCCACATTACAGAGGGTAATCTGCTTTACTCAAAGTCCATTGATTTAAATGTTAATCTCATCTAAAGAATTCCTTCACAGCAACACCAAGACTATTTGACCAAATATCTGGCTACTGTAGTCTAGTCAAGTTGACACATAAAATTAACCATCACAGTGTTTTACTTCCAATTCATCGCAATGCTAATGGATAGGCCTTCCTCATCTCAGTTTAAAATAAGAGAGTTTATTAAGATACCAAATCTTGACTGCCCCATATTCTATTCTGACAAAATTTCAAGTCAGTGTTATAAATTCTCTTCTTGCTTAAATCAAATACATAGCATTAAGAAGGCTTGTTTTTTTTTCTTAAATCATATTAGATGAAGGATATAGGAGACAACTTTTATTTTGTTGCTGTTGATGATATTGTCTGTTTTAATCATAGACCTTTAAAACTTTGCTGCTTGGGCGCCTGGGTGGCTCAGTTGGTTAAGCGACTGCCTTCGGCTCAGGTCATGATCCTGGAGTCCCTGGATCGAGTCCCGCATCGGGCTCACTGCTTGGCAGGGAGTCTGCTTCGTCCTCTGACCCTATCCCCTCTCATGTGTTCTCTCTCTCTCTCATTCTCTCTCTCAAATAAATAAATAAAATCTTTAAAAAAAAAAAAAAAAAACTTTGCTGCTTGAAATTATACCAAAACTATAGTAACAGAAAAAACAATTTTAATTGGGGAAGATGAGAATGCCGAAGCATCCCTACCTTGAACTAATCAACTCACTTCTGTTAGAGCCAGTGGAATCCTATGAACTGAGTAGAATGTCAAGCATTGTTCAGAAAGACTGTGTTTATATATATAGGACTCTCTTGCCCAGCAGGTTTACTAAGATAAGATTTATTTTTCAGGTGGCCTCGTTATCTTATCAACACCAGTCTCTCAGTCACCTCTAGGATTTGAATCACCACTAATTTGTTCTCCATTGCTATTATTTTATCATTTTGAGATGGTTATATAAATGGAATCATATGGCATGTATCCTTTTGAAGCTGACTTTTATTCATACAGCGCAATGCCTCTGAGACCCATCTAAGTTGTTTCTTGTATCAATAGTTTCTTCCTTTTACTGCAGAGTCGTTGGCAAAATGGATGTACCACACTTTGTTTAATCATTCACTTATCTTGGGGATATTTCAGTTGTTGCCAGTTTGGGGCTATTACAAATAAAGCTACTACTAAAAATCACTTCTAGATTTTTATGCAGACTTATTTTCATTTCTCTGGAATAAAGACCCAGAGATATGATTGTGGGGCCATGTAAATATATGCTTAGTTTTTTACAAAAAGACTTGCAACCTAATCATAGAGTGGCTGTACCATTTTATATTCCAACAGCAGTCAATGCATGACAGATCCAGTTTCTCCACATCCTCACAACATTTTCTTATTGTCACTAGTTTTTATTTTAGCTTTCCTAATTTGTAGTGATATCAAATACAGATATCTCATTCACTGTGATTTTCATTTTGTATTTCATTCATTGTGGTTTTGATTTGCATTTTCCTAATAACTAATAATGTTGGAATTCTTCTCATATGCTTATTTACCACCCTTGAATCTTCTTCAGTGAAATGCCTCCTCATGTCATTTGCCTGTTTTCTTTTACTTTTTTTAAAGATTTATTTCTTTATTTCAGAGAGAGAGAGAGAGTGCACCAATAGGGGAGAGGTAAGGGGAGGGGCAGACGGAGGGGGGAAGCCGACTTCCCACTGACTGGGGAGCCTGACCAGCTCAATCCTAAGACCCAGAGATCATGACCTGAGCTGAAGTCAGATGCTTAACTGACTGAGCCATCCAGGCACCCCTCATTGCCCATTTTTCTAATCAAATCACTTATTTTCTTACTAAGTCTGAATGTTTTTCTTAAATATTTTCTAGATATTAATTCTTTTACAAATATGTGATTTGAAAATATTTTATTTTAGACTGTGCTTTGCATTTCATCCTCTTAAGTTTTTCATGAAGCAAAATTTTAAGTTTTAATGAAGTTTAGTTTGTCCATTTTTTAAAATTATTTTATGGGGGCGCCTGGGTGGCTCAGTCGTTAAGCGTCTGCCTTCGGCTCAGGTCATGATCCCAGGGTCCTGGGATCGAGCCCCGCATCGGGCTCCCTGCTCCGCGGGAAGCCTGCTTCTCCCTCTCTCACTCCCCCTGCTGGTGTTCCCTCTCTCGCTGTGTCTCTCTCTGTCAAATAAATAAATAAAATCTTTAAAAAAATAAATAAATAAATAAATAAATAAATAAATAAAATAAAATTATTTTATGGATCCCGCTTTCTGTATCTAAGAACATTCACCAAGCACTAGGTCCTGAAGGTTTTCTACTATGTTTTCTTCTAAAAGTTTCATAGTTTTCCATCTAAATCTATTATTCATTTAGAGTCAAATTTTATACAAGGTATGATGTTTAGGCCAAGATTTTTTTTTTTTTTTTTTTTTTTTGCCTATGGATTTCAATTATTCCAGTTCAGTTACACCAATCATTTTTGAAAAGCCTATCCTTCCTGCACTGAATTCTTTTGGCACCTTTCTCAAAAGTCAGTTGTGTGGGGCTATTTCTGGGTTCTTTATTCTGTTCCATTGATCTATGTGTCTATCCTTTAACCATTTTTGATCATTATAGCTGTAAAAGTCTTCATTATAGCTTATAAGAGTGGTTCCTCTCACTTTATTCTTGTTTATCAAAATTGTTTTATTTATTCTATTTCCTTGGCCTCTTGATATACATTTTGGAATAATCTACATTAATCTGTATATCTACAAAAATATTTTTGGTTTTTATTGGACTTTTGTTAAAACTATATATCCATTGGGGAAAATTGACTCCTTTACTATATTGAAACTTCTAATCCATGAGCAAGGCATATCACTCCATTTCCTTAAAACTCCTTTGATTTCTTTCAACAACATTGTATAGTTTCCAATATATAAGTTCTTTTTTGTTAGATTTATACCTAAATATTTTACTTATATTTTGAACACTTGTAAGTTGCATGGCATATTTAATTTTAGTTTTCACATATTCATCATTAATATATAGAAATACAATTAATTTGTATGTTTTGGTCTTGTATCTTATGGCTGAACTCACTTATTCTAAGAAGTTAATTTTACACATTTCTTGGGATTTTCTACACAAATCATTATTTCATCTACAAATAGGAACAATTTTCAGTTTTATTTCTTTCTACCATTCTGTATATCTTTTATTTATTTATTTATTTGTTTATTTGTTTATTTATTTTAGCCTATTGTGATAGCTAGGACTTCTAGTAATAGGTTGAATAGCAGTGGGGGATGTGGAGAGCCTTGCTTTGTTTCTGATTTTTTGGATGAAAGCATTCAGTCTTTCACAATTAAGTGTGATACTAGCTGTAAGGTTTTTTTGGTAAATAATCTTTATCAAGTTGAGAAATTCTTACTGTATTTCTCATTTCCTGAAAGCTTTTTTCACAAATAGTTGCTGAATTTTGTTGGATGCTTTTTTCTGCATCAGTTGATGTCATGTGATCATTTTCTTTTGTAGTATGGAGGATTACATTAAGTGATTTTTGAATATTGACCAAGCCATTTTTCTATTGTTCTCTCAAATGTTATTAGATGGATGCCATGGTATCCAATTGTAATTTTATTTTATTTGTCTATTTCTCCATTTAGTTCTATCAGTTTTTGGTTCACACTTCTTATAGTTCTGTTGTTTGATGCGTGCACATTTGCGATTGCTATATTTTCATAATGGATAGCCACTTTTCTCCTTAAGTAATGTTCGTCTCTGCCTCTCTGTCCCTAGTGATTTTCTTTACTCTGAACTGTACTTTATTTGATGTGAATGGAGCCCCTTCTCTTTTCATTTGATTCATGTTTGCATGGCATATCTTTCCCTATTTAACTTTCAACCTACCTATGTTATTACATGTAAAGTGAGTTTCTTACACACAGTATATAGCTGGGTCTTTTTTTTCTTAACCCACTCTCAATCTACATCGTTTAATTGATGTATTTAGATCATTTATATTTAATTTACTAATTTATAAACCAGGATAAATTCTACTATTTTATTATTTTTGTTTTTGGTTGTTCCCTTTGTTTTTTGTTTCTATTTTCTTTTCTCCTGCCTTACAGAGGGTTCAAACTTTTTAGAACTGCATTTTGATTTATGATAGCATTTTTCAGTGTATCTCTTTGTATATATAGACTTTTTAGTTGTTGTTTTAGGTATTACATTATATATACCAAACTTGTCATAGTCTACTAGTTTCAAAATCTTACCTTTACAAATTAAGTGTAGAAACCTTACATCCTTTAAATCTGTTTAGCTTCTCCATTTATAGTAAAATTGGCTTAAGTATTTCCTCTACATACATTGAGAACATCAGATGATATTTTAAGTTTTGCTTCAACCATTAAAATAATTTAGAAAACTCAAGATGAAAAGGGAAGTTGGTTATGTTTACCAACCATGGTAAACCAACCTGTTTACCACGGTTATATTTGCTCTTTCTGTTGTTCCTTGTTCTTTCCTGATATCTTAGTTTTTCTTCATCTGAGAATATCTTGATTTTTCCTCTATTCCTAAAGTATATTTCTGCTGAGTATAGAATTGAGTTGATAGTTCTTTGCTTTTAGCACTTGAAAAATGTGGCCACTTTTTTCTGGACTTCATGGTTTCTAATAAGATATCTGCTTTCGTTCAAATTATTTTTCTCCTATAAGTAAAGTGTTATTTCTTGTGTGCTATTTTCAAAAATAATATTTTTGTTTTAGTTTTCAGAAGTTTTACTATGACTTCTCTCGTATGAAAATTCTGGGTTCAACCTGTTTGGGATTTGCTGAGCCTCCTGAATCTATAGGTTATATCTCATGCCAAATTTGAGACATTATCAATCATAATTTCTTCAAATACTTTTTCAGTACCACTCTCTTTATCTTTTGTTTCCAAGACTCCAATGGCATAAAGATTAGATCTTCTGTTATAGTCCCTCAAGTTCCTGAGGGTCTGTTTTTGTTCTTGTTTTTGTTTTTCCCGTCTATTTTTTCTCAGTTGTTCAAACTAGGTAATAACTATTCTGTCTTTGAGTTTGCTAATTCTTTACTCTGTCCTCTCTACTTTTGAACCTATTCACTGAGTTTTAAATTACTCTTTCTGTTCTAAAATGTCATTTTACTTTTTCTTTGTATTTTTTATTTCTTTGCTGAGACATTTTTGTTGAAACTTTAAAAAAAAATTTGTTTCCAGCATGCTCTTCTTTGTTAGTTGCAGCATTTTTATTTTTTTATTTTTTTATTTTTTAAAGATTTTATTTATTTATTTGACAGGGAGAGACATAGCGAGAGCAGGAACACAAGCAGGGGGATTGGGAGAGGAAGAAGCAGGCTTCCCGCAGAGCAGGAAGCCCGATGTGGGACTCGATCCCAGGACCCTGGGATCATGACCTGAGCCGAAGGCAGACACTTAACAACTGAGCCACCGAGGCGCCAAGTTGCAGCATTTTTATGATCACTCCTTTAAAATTCTTTTCAGATCATTCTAACATCTGTGTCATCTTGGTGTTGACATTTGTTGATTTCTTTTTCTCATTCAAGTTGAAATTTTTGTGTTTCGTGGTATGATAAATGATTTTTTATTGAAAATTGATTACTTGGGTATTATCTTATGAGGCTGGAAATTATTTAAACCATCTGTTTTAGTAGTCTTCCTCTGACACATTTCTGCTGGGAAAGGAGGGTACCACCTCTTTATGCCAGATCAGGGTAGAAGTCTCTGTTCCCACCCAGGGACGAGGGGGGAGGGGTTCCATGTTATTAGTGGACTGGTATAGAAAATCAGGTTTCCACTAGGTCTCCACTGATACTACACTGGCTGGGAGGGGAACTGCACCTTGATACTGCTCTCCTCATGGCCTCCACTGATACCATAGTGGTGGAGTGGCCTTACTTATGAGTGATAGTGAAATTTTTGACTCTCCACTAGGTCTCCTCTGACACCATCGAAGCAGGGATGGACGGGGTGTGTCATTACTGCCTGGTGGGGAAGAAAATCTGCCCACTCAACTCAACCATTTTTATTTTATTTTATTTATGTATTTATTTATGTATGTATTTATATACATATCTATCTATCTAGTTGATGAAGTATAGTTTACACACAATGTTACATTAGGTCTAGGTATACAACATGCTGATTCCATAGCTCTATACATTATGCTGTACTCACCACAAGTGTAGCTGCCATCAGTCAACTCAACATTTTTTAATATCACCCCTCCTCTCAACTCCCAACCCTTTACCTCTACCTACCCTTGCAGGAAAGGAAATTTGGTAAGTTTTGTTGCAGCCTGGGAGACTAGTCTATTCTCCTCATAGACCTTTACGGGTGAAGGTGGTGTGGGGATGCAGTTTTTTCAGTGGTATTTGGCAGGACTAGAGCAATTATTGTCTAAAAGCTTGCTTCTTGCTAGGCTGCCCCTTTTCTGGTACTTTGGCTAGAGAAAGCAGGCTTTTTCTGGCAGGGTTTTGTTTGTTTTTTGTTTTGTTTTGTTTTGTTTTGTTTGTCTATGCCTATTGGCATTTCTGAGTTGCCATCTTCTCTATCACCCAGTCCGGCTTAATTCATGAGGGAAAAGGAAAACTCAGGGAATGCAGAGCCATGTTGTTCCTCAGATCCTTAGGTTCCTAGCCAGTTGGACTTCTTTTCCCTACTTTTAAGAGTCATCTTATGCTTGTTTTACATATGTCAAGTTTTTAATGTAGTGGAAAGAATCGGGTAAAGCACATCTAATCCATCTTTCCTAACACGTAGCTGCCTTAATTTTTTTCATTATAAATTTATTTTTTCTGGTTAGCTCAACCTAGGTTTTCATATCTTCTATCTCAGAATGTTGCTTGAACTGGGCTTATTCCTTACCACCATAGAATATAATGTCAGTAATGTTTACAAGGGAAACATAAAAATCTAAGGAAGAAAAATTTAGTGTTTAATGAACTTTCTTAATTACAGAACTTCTCTGACCCAGTAAATATTTCAGAACACCCAGCCTGTATTTATATGATACCACTGAAATGGCTATGTCTCTATCAATCTTTACTTTTGCAATTCTGTAACTATTGTTGATTGTCTAAATCAATTAGAAAAACTTGATTGCGATATAAATAAATATGAAGATGGCTATATACAGTGGAAAGACCTCATGGCTATAAATGAAGAAAAGGTCAAAATTTTTATGAGTGTAGCTAATTTTAATCAGTATTTTTAAGTTAAATGATAATTATAATGAACGAAAACTGAAATAGAGGACAGGAGACCTCAATTCTTACCAAGTTTTAGCTACCTAGTGTAAAGGATCAGAGACAAATCTTTTTCGTTGGACTCTATCCCAACTCTTGCCAGCCAGCAAGGTTGGAATAACATGTAATCTTTAAGGTTATTGTCAGAATAATTGGATGGACTAAGTATGTTTACTGAATGAATAGTGTGGATTAATGCTACCTGATCACAGGTCATCTCAGTCCTTCTTGGGCACTCAGTATTTACTCTCCATCTCTGGATACTTTTGGATATGCTGACTGGATGTGAGCTGTCCACACAATTGATTTCTGTTTTGTTATTATTATTATTCAAATATCATAGTTTAAAAATACATCATTCAATATAAGAAACATACAAACTCACTTTTTCCTTGGAGTTTAAGGGAAGTATTTATTTGGACTATGAAATGGAGATTTGTACACATGGATATGTTATGAATAATGAAGAGTCAAAGTTGGATTTACAGGATTAAAAGAATTAAAATGTTTCTAGACTACAATTTTGGTAGGAGAGTAAATGCTTTACTTTTATCTTGGTACACATCCTTTCCTGGCATGTGCATGCAAATGCATGTGCACAAACACACTTTATTAATAATGCAAGAAATTTAAGGGACTGGTATTGGTTTAAAGAATATGTTATGAAACTCATGAAAATAGTTTTTTTAATTGAGAAACGTCTGCAGTCTAAAAGATATCTTCCCAACCTCCACAATCTCTACATGAGGCATGTAAATGATCAGGTCTTAGAACAAATAAAATTATGCTCTATTTCTGTAATTATAATCTAGGGGCTACACTTACACTTATCTGCCAGTTTTAATTGGATTTATAAGGTAAGATTTATTTATGATAATTCATGGATGATCTAATTGTCCATATTCCAAAAAGCAGATCCAGATGCTATTAGGAACTCTTAATAATATTTAGTCCTGATTCTCTGAGAAAGGAGAGAAGGATTGTGGCCAGACAATAGCAAAATTTCTTGTAGTCTGATTAGCTCATTTTTCCAAATGCTTTTTCTCTTGGCCATATCACAATTCAGAATCCAATTTTGGCATTCCCAAATGACTCATTTATCTGGATTATTCACATATAATGAGTGTGTTATTTTGTGGTGCAGGATCACATGGCTTTTGGAGACCGAAACCAACTTTATTTCATTATGACTGATTTCCTAATGTTCCACACAATTTTCACTGCAGAATGGAGGCAGCAGCATGGAAGTGATGATGAATTAGTATTTATTATAATTATTTCTCAGATAATTTCTATTTATATTTATCATGACTCCACCTCACAAATGCATTTGTTTCAAAAACATTTTTGTTCTAGATGACGAGTGATTTCTCCAAATTATCTTATAACCTGAGACACCATTGTCACTATCAAGTTTAACAAGAAAAACAGGTGCCAAGACAAGAAGATTTAAGACAAAATAGATATAATGTATGAAAAAACAATACGAAACCCACTACAAACATTCGTTGAAAACTTGTATGCCAAATGTGGAAAGTTTTTTTTTTAATTAACTATTTTTATAGATTATTATTTGTTATACTTGTATATTATCTATTTTTTACTTTGGTAAACAAACTGCATAATAAAAACACAAGTAACATATTTGTTTAAAAATATTTGTTAATCATAGCTGTAAGATAAAGCATTAAGTTATAAAGCAATTTAATCAACAAAATTTTTTTGTTTCAATATAATTCTGAAACCTTTTTCTCTTTTCTCTGTATTTTAAGTATCATAAATTTGTCATTATTGCGTTTTTCATCAAAGAACCTTACCATATCAAATTTAATATTCTAAATTTAAATACTGTTAAAAATTATTTTTAGTGAGCCTATATTAAGCTTTAATTTTTTAAAGGAATAAATACTAAACAAAATTTTGTCTATTGTTTGCCATGTATCAGTAAAAAGTAATTGAAAATGCTTAATTTCTGTTCACCAGAAAATGATAACTCTCTATTACCTAAATAACTAATTTCCAACATTCCTTTTTGCTCACCCAAAACTAATCATTCAGATAAGTTTTTTTTTTTTTTTTTAATTATTGTGTCACAGACAGTCTACAGAATGGGAGAAAATTTTTGCAAACCGTATATTGGATAAGGGATTAATATTCAAAATATACAGAGATCTCAGTCAACTCAAAAACAACAATAGCAACAACAAAAACCCCAAACAATCTAATTAAAACACGGGTAGAAGACATTTCTCCAAAGAGAACAACAAAATGGCCAACAGACACATGAAAAAATGCTCAACATCACTAATTATCAGGGAAATACAAATCAAAACCACAATGATATATCACCTCATACCTGTTGAATGCCTGTCATCAAGCCAAGAAACAACAGGTGCTGGAGAAGATGTGGTGTAAAAGGGATCTCTTATGTATTGTTGGTAGGGATGTAAATTGGAACCACTATGGAAAACAATATGGAGGTTCCTAAAAAATTAAAAATAAATCTACCATATAATCTAGCAATTCCACTTCTAGGTATATACCCAAAGGAAATAAAAACATAATTTTGACAAGATATTTACATTCCCATGTTTATCACAACATTATTCATAATAGGCAAGGTATGGAAACAATCCAAATGCCCATTAATGGATGAATAGATAAAAAAGATGTGGTACATATACATAATGGAATATTATTCAGCCATAGGAAAGGAAGATACCCTTCCATTTGGCTCAGATTTTTCCACTTGTAAGATGAACATATTTTTGGGATGCCTGGGTGTCTCAGTCGGTTAAGCGTCTGCCTTCACCTCAGGTCATGATCCCAGGGTCCTGGGAGCGAGCCCCGCATCGGGCTCCCTGCTCACCTGGGAGTCTGCTTCTCCCTCTGCCTCCCTCTCTGCTTGTGTGCTCTCTCTCTCTCTCTCAATCTCTCTCAATAAATAAATAAACACTTTAAAAAAGAGATGGACATATTTTCACTTCCAGAGTAGGAGCCCCAGACATGCAAAGAGGAGCTGAATATAAACAATCAATGCCCATGAGAATGACTCTTGATGAACCAATTTCCCACTCCAGTTTCTCTTCAGTCTACCTTTGGGAGCTGTCCCAGTTTTGACTTTGATCTACAGAGTCCAGTAGATCTCTTTATGGGAGGTTAGGGCAATGGCGACACCGTTCCCTATGTGGACCAAAGTTCTACCTCAGAACACAATATGTACACAATTAACTCATTCAGAAATTAAAGGAACCTTTATATATACAGATCCATCATTTTTAGAAAGGGAAATTACAAATATTTTCATCTATCATCATCATCATCTGGATATCAGTGTTATGTGCTTTTCCCTGAGCTTTTTCTGAGCAAGCAATCCAAGAGACAATACAAAATGCCTTTATGGTCCAGCTTTGGAAGTCATGCATCATAATTCTGTCATATACAAATAGTTGTACCATCTTATCTGTGATTCAATGTGGGAGGGCCCCTCTTGAATACCAGGAGGCAAGATCACTCTGAGACCCATCTTAGAGACTAGCAGCCAAATATGTTTACCTGAGTTTATAAAACTTAATGTTTTATATTTTTTTAATATTTAAAAATATTTTAATTTATCCAGATTTTCAAGTCATTAATATATTTCTAAATGTTAGGTTTAATTCCAGAATGATATTCCATTGTGTAGCTATGTGTAATTGTATAGCTATAATTTATTTAACACATCTATTATTGGAACATTTAGGTCATTTTATTTTTTGCCATTTTAAAACAACCAGTGAGCAAATTCAGTGCTAGATCTTTACATAGAAATTGAATAATATGGATCCTTAAAATTACTAGAATTAAACTCTCTGGATCCAATGGCACAAGCCAGAAGGATAAGCTTTGAATATATTGGAAAATTGTTCTCCAAAAAATTTATTTCAATTTAATTTTTTATTAGCAAAGAATTGTGAGTTGTCTATTTTTTTCTGATTTGATAATAAATTGTATTACTTGTACTTTCATTAATATTTCTTTATTACTAATTTTGCTGAAATTTATTCATAAATTCATTGCTGATTCATATTTTGGAGATTGCACATATATACATACATATGTAGACATATTTACAGATATGTACATACATAGATTTATAAAATTAATGTTTTGCTTTTTAAAAATTATTTCTTAGAGTGTATTACATTTAAAAACTATAAATCATATTTTTAAATAGGCTTTATTGTTAGAACAGTTTTAGATAAACAGAAAAATTGAGAAGATAATACAATTTCCCTTATATTAACAATTTACATTAATATGATATATTTGTTATAATTAATGAACAATGAATAATTAATGAACAATTATTGATGCCTTATCGTTGAAGTCCACACTTTGTTCAGATTTCCTTAGATTTTACCTAATGTCCTTTTTTTATTTCAGGATGCCATCTAGGATATTACCTTACCTTTAGTTGTCACATATCCTAAGGTTCTTCTTGTCTGTGAAAGTTTCTCAGATTTCCTTTGTTTTTGATGACCTGGCCAGTTTTAAGAAGTACTGATCCAGGTATCTTGTAGAATGTTCCTCTATTGGAATTTGATGACTTTTTTATGAATAGACTAAGGTTATAAGTTTTTAAGAAAAGGACTTCAGAGGCAAAGTACCATTTCAATCACACCTTGTCAAGGGCACATACTATTAAAATGATTTATCACAGTTGATGATGACCTTGATCACCTGGCAAAAGGTATTTGTCAGGATTCTCCACTATAGTTTCAGTCTCTCTTCTCTCTCTCTCTCAACCCATATGTAAAACATGAGGACTTATGCTCCCATGGAATATCTACATAAAATGTTTATAATTCTGAATCAGAGATTTGATTTGTCTCAAATACTACTTTATTTTATTGCTCAAATTGTTTGAGCTTTGGTAATTGAGAGCTCTTTCATCAGATCCTTTGACATACCCCTATCAATCAAGGTTTTTGTTTTCATATTTTCTGAGAAAGTCTTTCCTTTTTGGCACTACTAGATGCTCTAGACAAACAGGTTCATCTTGTGTATTTCTTGCATCAGTCCTGGAAGCAGGAATTCTCTATGAAAACTCTGTGTGTGTGTGTGTGTGTGTGTGTGTGTGTGTGTGTCTGTGTCCGTGTAACTGGAGAATGATATAAGAAACCAATATATGGTTACGGTTACCAGGTATGCTCACTTCTGCCAGGGTGCCTTTGCTTCTAACCCATGTCAGCTGTTGTAGCAAAGACATACATGTGTTTATGCTAACCTGTGTATATCCACACATGTATAAATATTTCTATATGTATTTGTATCTATATTAAGCAAAACATGAGTTCATATTGATATCTCCATGAGGTCTACTTCATTAGCATATGAGTCATTCTAAACTTTTCCTCTTAGTTTTCTGGAAATTCCCACTCCAAATAGTGAGAAACTTCACTCCCACTTTCTGCCATCTAGTTACTTAATTGTTCAATTTCCATTTTTACATGTATAGTAGTATCAGAATTGTTAGCCTATTCCTCCATGGGAAAATACCTTATTAACTAGAACACAGGGCTTATGTGTAGTTCTCTTGACTTCAGTCTTATAATTCCACTCATTTTCAAAGTTACTTAAAAAGTCAGCACCTTTTCTTTCCACCCCCTTCAGTGACATTGTTTCATACATTTGAAATAGTAAGTTCTTTTGTCACTATCTGCTTTCCATCCTGGAAACTCTCCATGTCTTAAAGGAGAGATTTTAAATTTTTTCATTCATAACTTTCACTTTCTGTGCCATAAAGTTCTATAGATTTTGACCAATGCATGGTACTGTGTACCCACCTATTATAGTATCATTAAAAAATAGTTTTACTGCCCTAAAAATTCCCTTGTTTCACCTATTCTATCAACTCCCAAACCCCTGACAACCACTGATCTGTCTACTATCTATAGTTTTCCTATTTCCAGAATAATATTTAGTTGGAATCATACAGTATATAGCCTTTTCAGACTGCTTCTTTCACATAGCAATGCGATTTGAAGGCTCATACATGTCTTATTGTGGCTTAATAGCTAATTTATTTTTGTCACTGAATAATATGTCATTATATGGATGCATCATAGTTAATCCATTCACCCGTTGAAGGATATCTTGGTTGCTTCTAAGTGATTTTGAATGAAGGTGTTACAAACTTTTACGTGCAGGTTTTTATGTGGACATAGTTTTTTTGATAAATACCCAGAAGCACAATTGCTGAACTGCCAAACATCTCCTAAGCTGGTGTACCATTTTGCATTTCCATCAGCAGTGAATTAAGTCCCTGTGGCTCTACATCCTTGCCAGCATATGGTATTGTTAAGTTCTTTGGATTCTAGCCATTCTAATAGGTGTGAAGTGGTATCTCACTGTTGTTTAAATTTCCAATTCCCTAATTACAAATAATGTTGAGCATGTTTTCATATGCTTATTTGTCATCTATTTATCTTTTTTTGGTGAAGTGTTTGTTCAGATCATTTTGTCCATACTGAATTGGGTTGTTTGCTTTTTTATTGTTGAATGTTAAGTAATTTTTATTATATTTGTACACAACTCTTTTATCATATGTGTGGTTTGTAAACAATTTCACCCAGTTTGTAGCATGTATTTTCATTCACTTTACAACATATTTTGCAGAGCAGAAAATTTTAACTTAATGAAGTCTAACTTTAATTTTTTTTTCATGGGTCATACTTTTGGTGTTGTGTCTTAAAACCTATCACCAAACCCATGCTTTCCTAGATGTTCTGTGTTATATTTTGCATTTTTATAGTTTTCCAGTTTATATTTAGTCTATGATCCATTTTGAGTTCATTTTTGTGACAGACATAAGGTTTATGTCTAGTTTTGTTCTTTTATATGTACATAAATACATAAATATTCATGTATTTATTGTGTCCTCTCCAGCATATCAAGGAATGTAAAGCCTGAAGGGAAATGTTGGCTATGTATTACTTTCTTCGATGATAAAAACATTTTAAAATCTTTGTTGCCAGAATTGCTGTCCATTAGCCACATATGGTTATTGAACACTTAAAATGTGGCTAGAGCAACTGATGAACAAAATTTTTACTTTTATATAATTTTACCTAAATTTCAAATTTAAATAACTAT
This sequence comes from Halichoerus grypus, assembly GCF_964656455.1. Taxonomy (NCBI): domain Eukaryota; kingdom Metazoa; phylum Chordata; class Mammalia; order Carnivora; family Phocidae; genus Halichoerus; species Halichoerus grypus. The sequence goes on along the minus strand of NC_135716.1, from coordinate 129,261,181 downwards.
AAATAGGTCATAGCTACATACTGGACAGCAGAGAAAAGAGATTAATCAGGGGTGCTGTAATCTTTTTTCTTTGTGAGAGAGAGAGAGAGAGAGAGCCCGAGCAAGAAGGGAAGGGCAGAGGGAGCGGGGGGGAGAGGGAGAGAGAGAATCTTAAGCAGGCTTGACACAGGGCTCCATCCCATGACCCTGAGATCATGACCTGAGCTGAAATCAAGAGTCAGATGCTTACCAACTGAGCCACCCAAGTGCCCCTGTTGTAATCCTTTTGATTAAAATACTTCATTTTCAAAATAGTCATTTACCCAGGCTTTCTCTAATTACCTACCTAATTTTGAGGTATATTTTACATATAGCAAGTACACAAATCTAATGTGTACAACTAAATAAATGTTTACATATGTCAAAACCTATTTAACTGCCACCCAGATCAAGATTTAGAATACTTCCATCATTTTAGAACATTTCCTTGTGCCTTTTCCAGTAGTATCCCCTTTGAAGAGTAATCATTATTCTGACATCTGTCATCATAAATTAGTTTGGCTTGTTTTGAAGTAATATAAATAAAGCAATGATTTGTACTATTTCGTATCTAATTTCTCTCTCTCACTGTGGTTAAGATGCACCTATTCCATGTGTATTAGTAGGGTGGTGTTTTCCATTGCTGTGTAGAATTGTATTTTATGACTATTCCACACTTTTTTTTTTTACCCATTCTAGGGATAGAGACATTGGAATGCATTCAATATTAGGCTATCATAAATAAATCTGTGATTATATTCTTCTACATATTTCTACATGTTCTTCTACATATGTATGTATGTACATATATAAACATTACTTTAATGTTAGAAGAGCTATAGGAGAGTGTTCAAAAGTGTTTATACTAGTGTACATTCCTATCAGCAATATGAGAGATTATATTTTAGATATTGAGTAATTGAGTCATAGAAAATTAAATAACTTGACCAATGACATAGCTAATAAATGTCAGAGCAGGAATGCAAATGAGGAAATGTAGAATTATAGACTGCCTTCTTCACCACTAAATTATTCCACAAAGAACAAAGATATAAGGAAATAAAAACATACCAAATGGACAAAAAAACAAACAGAGAACCTGAGTTATCCTAATAATAATAAAAAATTGAAACACTATTCCAGGGAAGATGGTGGAGTAGGAGGATTCTAAGCTCACCTCGTCCTGTGGTTACAGCTAGATAATACCCAAATCAATGTAAATAACCCAGAAAATGACCTGAAGACTGACAGAACAGACTCTTCACAGCTAAATATAGAGAAGAGGCCACATCAAAGACAGTACAAAGGGCAGAAAAAAGGTCAGGAGTTAAGGGGACCCACAGAACTGTCTGAGGGAGGGAGGGATGTGGTCGGTGTGGAGATTGGAGAGGAGCAGACTCAACACCAGGTACCCCAAGCACAAGGGATTCACACAGGGAAGACAAATACCTATAACATTTGGCTTTGAAAGCCAGAGAGGCCTAGCTTCATAATTCTTATAATCAGTGGGGCTTAACACCTGGAAATTTAAAAATCAGTAGGCCTGACTCTGGGAGAGGATCATGGGCAACTGAGTCCTGCCCTTAAAGAGTCAGCACAACAAACAACCCTGCAGAGATACATCATAGAAGCAACAGTTTGAAAAATGCCTGTGGTTTATGGGAAGATTTACTTATAAATCTCAGACCATGAGCTGGAAGGGCAGAGATCTTTGGGAGACTTCAAGAGCAAAAGAGGTGGTGGGCACGACTTCCCTCCCTCATCCCCCAGCCTAGAAATACACACACCTGTGGGTACCAGTGCCATGCTAACACTCTCCACCTCGTTTGATAAAATCACACCCCACCCCCACTGGCTTCTGCAGACCCAACCCCTCTAACCCAGCCAGGTTCAGCTGGAGGTTTCCCAGGTAGCTGCATGTCCCCTCCCACAGCAGATCCTCACAGAACTTGCTGGCATTATGTGCCCCACCCCTGCATTCTGCAGACCTGCCCCTTCCAATACACCCCTGGCTGGAGACCATCCAAAAGAGTAGCAAAAGCCTGGCAGTGTACAAGTAGCCTTGACAGAGGCCAGCACCACTCCAAAGTGACTCCTACCTGGTGAAAGGGGAAGAAACCCACACACCAGTCCAGCTGTAGCCCCAGTGGTGGCCTGGAGGCAGACATTGAGTCTGAGTTCAGGCCCATCCACCAATAAAAGCTTCTCAGAAAAAAACACAGGGAAAGAACCCTGCAGTTTGATGCTACTGTATCCTTGGCAAACTCTGGGTCTGACTGAAGCCCAAGGCAGCCATAGACTACCCCACTAACGACACAGGGCCCAAACCCTGCCACAACAGGCAGAGAGAACCATTGCAGATGACTGGACTGAAGGCAAAAGTGGCTCAGCTACAATAGTAAGGCTCATGCAGCACACATAGGAGACATACATGAAGCATCAGGTTCTGGTGAACAGAGGTAGTTCAGGGTACTATAGGTCCTCTTCTTTATATGGCTACTACTTTCAAGAGCAGGAGACAGAGCTGACTTTCCCAACACATAGAGACAGACACAGAGAGACAAAATGAGGAGACGGAGGAATATGTCCCAAATGAAGGAACCGGAACAAAATCACAGCAAAAGAGCTAAATGAAAAAGATAGGATTTATAAGTAACATGCCTGATAGAGAATTTAAAGTAATGGTCATAAAGATATTCAGTGGACTTGAGAAACAAGTGGAAGAACTCAGTGAGACCCTCAACAAAGAGATAGAAAACATAAAGAAAAATTAGAGATGAATAACCCAATATCTGATTTTTAAAATACACCAATGGAATATTAGTCATAAAAATAACTTGTTGCAAATATCCACATTTGCAACAATGTGGATAAAATTAGAGTATTATGCTAAGTGAAATAAGTCAGAAAAAGACGAATACCATAAGATTTCACTCCTATGTGGAATTTAAGAAACAAAACAGATGAACATGGGGGGGGCGGAAAGAGAGAGGCAAACCATAAAACAGACTCCTAACTATAGAGAACAACCTGATGGTTACCAGAGGGAAGGTGGGTGGGAGAATGGGTGAAATAGGTGATGGGTATTAAGAAGGTTGTGATGGGCACTGGGTGTTGTATGTTGTATGTAAGTGATAAATCACTAAATTCTATACTGAAATTAATATTATGTTGTATGTTAACTAACTGGAATTTAAATAAAAACTTGAAACAAAAAAAACACAAAATAAAATAAAATACACTACCTGGGATAAATAGACTAGAGGAAGCAGAAAATGGATCAGCAATCTAGAGGACAGAGTAATGGAAAGCCATCAGGCTGAAGAGGAGAGAAAAAATAATAAAAATGAAAATAGAGTAAGGGAACTCAGCGACAACATCAAGTATAATAACATTTGCATTATAGGTATCCCAGAAGAAGAGAGAGAAAAAGGGGCAGAAAATTTGTTTGAAGAAATAAATAGCTGAAAATTTCCTGGATCTGGGGAAGGAAACAAATCCAGATCCAGGAGGCACAAAGAGGCACCAACATAATCAACTCAAGGAGGTCCACACCAACACACATAGTAATTAAAATGGTTAAGTAGTGATAAAGAGAGAAGCTTAAAAGCAGCAAGAGAAAAAGGTTACATATTAGGGAAACACCATAAGTCTATCATCTGTTTTTTTTAGCAGAAACTGCACAGGCCTGAAAAGAGTGGCATGATATATTCAAAGTGCTGAAAGAAAAAAATCTTTCAACCAAGAATACTCTATCCAGTAAAAACTATCACTCAGAATAGAAGGAGAGAGAGTTTCCCAAAGAAGAGTTAAAGGAATTCATGACCACTAAACCAGTCCTACAAGAAATGTTAAAGGGGACCCTTTGAGTGGAAAGGAGAGATTATAAGTAGGAGTAAGAAAGGTAGGAAGCACAAAAACATATAAAATATATTTTATAATACATTATAAAATTAATATATCTGTAAAAATCAGTCAAGGGTTCACAAAATAAAAGGATGTAAAGTATGACACCATATACCTAAAACATAGGTGTAGAGGAGTAAAAGTTTAGTGCTTTAGTCTAGGTTCAAATTTAAGAAACCATCAACTTAATAAAGACTGTGATATGCATAAGATGTTATATAAACCTAATGGTAGCCAAAAATCAAAAACAAGTAATAGATATGCAAAACATAAAGAGAAAAGAATCAAAGTAGATCACTGTGAGTGAAGAGAGAAAGAGAAGAAAGGAACACAGAAGAACTACAAAAACAATCATAAAATAAGTAACAACATGGTAATAACTATGTAACTATCACTAATTATTTGAATATAAATGGACTAAATGCCTCAACCAAAAGACATAGTGTGACAGAATGGATAAAAAAGCAAGACCCATCTATATCTTGCCTAGAAGAGACTCATTTCAGACCTAAAGACATATGCAGATTGAAAGTGTGGAAAAGTATTTATCATGCAAATGGAAGTGAAAAGCTGGGGTAGCAATATTTATATAAACAAAATAGTCTTTAAAATGAAGAGTGTAACAAGATAAAGAAGGACACTATATAAACATAAATGATCAATCCAACAAGAAGATATAATTGTAAATATTTATGCACACAATATGGGAGGACCCAAATACATAAAGCAGCTAATAATAAACGTACAGGAAGTAATCAATACTAACACAATAATAGTAGGGAACTTTAACACCCCACTTACAGCAATGGATAGCTCATCCAACCAAAATCAACAGGGAAACAGTGGCTTGGAATAACACATTGGACCAGATGGATCTAACAGATATATTCAGAACATCCCATCCTAGAACAGCCGAATATACATTCTTTTCAAGTGAATATAGAACATTCTCCAGAACAGATCACATATTGGGCCACAAAACAAGTCTCAACATCTTTTCCAAATAAAATGCCATGAAACTAGAAATTAACCACAAGAGAATATCTGGGAAAAAGAACCCCACAGATACTTGGAGGTTAAATAACATGCTACTAAACCATGAATGGGTCAACCAAAAAACTGAGGAGGAAATAAAAAAATACACAGACAAATGAAAATGAAAACAATGATCCAAAATCTTCGGGATGCAATGAAAGCTATTCTAAGAGAGAAGTTTATAGCAGTACAGGCTTATCTCAAGAAGCAAGAAAAATCTCAAATAAACAACCTAAGCTTACACATAAAGGAACTAGAAGAAGAAGAAGAAACAAACCCAAAACCAGTAGAAAGAAGGAAATAGTAAATATTAGAGCAGAGAGAAATGAAATAGAAACTAAAAACAAACCAAACCAAACAAACAAACAAAAAGAACAGATCAGTGAAACTGTGAGCTGGTTCTTTGAAAAGATCAAAAAAATTGTAAACCTCTAGCCAGACTCATTAAAAAAAAAAAAAGAGAGAGAGAGAGGGAGAGAGAGTTAGAGAGAGAGAGGACTAACACAAAATCAGAAATGAAAGAGGAGAAATAACAATCAACATCTCAGAAATACATAGGATTCTAAGAGAATATTATGAAAAATATATGTCAACAAATTGGACAACCTAGAAGAAATGGATAAATTCTTAGAAACATATAACCTCCCAAAACTGAAGCAGGAAGAAATAGAAAATTTGAACAGACCAATTACCAGCAATGGAATTGAATCAATAATCAAAAAACTCCCAACAAACAAAAGTCCAGGACACGATAGCTTCACAAGTAAATTCTATTTTTTTTTTTTTAGATTTTATTTATTTTTTGACAGAGAGAGACAGTGAGAGAGGGAACACAAGCAGGGGGAGTGGGAATGATTCTTTAATGTACTGTTGGATTTGGTTTGCTAATATTTATTGAGGATTTTTGCGTCTATGTTTATCGGGGATATTGGCCTGTAGTCCTCTCTCTCTCTCTCTTTGTACTATCTTTATCTGGTTTTGGTATCAGGGTAATGCCTCATAGAATGAACTTGGAAGCTTTCCTTTCTCTTTTATTTTTTTGGAATAGTTTGAGAAGAATAGGTATTAACTCTTCGTTAAAGGCTTAGTAGAGGGGTGCCTGGGTGGCTCAGTTGTTAAGCGTCTGTATTCGGCTCAGGTCATGATCCCAGAGTCCTGGGATCAAGCCCCACATTGAGCCTTGCATTGGGCTCCCTGCTCAGGGATTGTGATACACCCAGTTTTGTTCTCATTTTCAAGATTGCTTTGGCTATCTCTCACTACTTTTATTTTTCATAGTACTGGAAGTCCCGGCCACATCAATTAGACAACAAAAAGAAATAAAAGGCATCCAAATTGTTAAGGGAGAAATAAAACTTATACTATTTGCAGAGGATGTAATACTACGTATAGAAAACCCAAAAGACTCCACCAAAAAAAAAACCAACCCTACTAGAACTGGTAAATGATTTTAGTAAGGTTGCAGGATACAAAATCAGTATACAGAAATCCATTGCATTTCTACACACTAATCAGAAAGAGAAATTAAGTAACAGTCCAGTTACAATTGTACCAAAAATAATAAAATATCAAGCAGTAAACTTAACAAAGAAGGTGAGAGACCTACTCTAAAAACTATGAAACACTGATGGAAAAAATTGAAGATGACACAAAACAAATGGAAAGACATCCATGCTCATGGATTGTAAGAACAAATATTGTTAAAATGTCTGTACTACCCAAAGCAATCTACAGATTTAATGAAATCCCTATCAAAATGCCAACAGCATTTTTCACATAACTAAAACAAATAATCCTAAAATTAGTATGGAACCACAAAAGACCCTCAAGAGACAGAGCAATCTTGAAAATGAAGAACAAAACTGGATGTATCACAATCCCAGATTTCAAGATATACTACAAAGCTGTAGTAATCATAACAGTATTGTACTGGCACAAAAATAGACTCATAGATCAATGAAATAGAATAGACAGCCCAGAAATGAACCCATGATTATATGGTCAATCAGTCTATGGCAAAGGAGGCAAGAATATGCAATGGGAAAAAGTCTCTTCAACAAATGGTGTTGGAAAAACTGGACAGGTACATGGAAAAGAATGAAACTGGACCACTTACACCATACACAAAAATAAAATCAAAATATAATAAAGACCTAAATGTGAGACTTGGAGCCATAAAAATCTAGTAGAGAGCATAGACAGTAATTTCCCTGACATGGGCCATAGCAACATTTTACTAGATATGTTTCCTGAGGCAAGGGAAACAAAAGCAAAAATAGACTATTGGGGCTACATCAAAATAAAAAGCTCTGCACAGCAAAGGAAACAATCAACAAAACTAAAAACCTATGGAGTGGGAGAAGATATTTGCAAATGGCATATCTGATAAAGGGTTACTTTCCAAACTTATACAACTCAACACCAAAAAACCCCACAAATAATCCAATTAAAAATGGGAAAAAACATGAACAGACATTTCTCTAAAGAAGACTTACAGATGCGGGGTGCCTGGGTGGCTTAGTTGGTTGAGCGTCTGCCTTCGGCTCAGGTCATGATCCAAGGGTCTTGGGATTGAGCCCTGTATTGGGTTCCCTGCTCAACCGGAGCCTTTTTCTCCCTCTCCCACTCCCCCTGCTTGTGTTCCCTCTCTCGCTCTCTGTCAAATAAATAAATAAAATCTTAAAAAAAAAAAAAAAAAGAAGACTTACAGATGGCCAACAGACACATGAAAGGATGCCCAACATCACTCATCATCAGGGAAATGCAAATCAAAACTGCAATGATATATCACTTGATCCCTGTCAGAATGGCTAGAATCAAAAACACAAGAAACAAGTGTTGGCAAGGGTATGGAGAATGGGGATCCCTCTTGCCCTATTGATGGGAAAGCAAACTGGTGCAGCCACTGTGGAAAATAGTATGGAAGTTCCTCAAAAAATTAAAAGTGGAACTACCTTATGATCCAGCAATTGCACTACTAGGTATTTACCCAAAGAATATGAAAACACTAACTCAAAAAGATGTACATTCCCCCATGTTATTGTAGCATTATTTCCAATAGCTAAATATGGAGGCAGCCCAAGTGTCCGTCAATTGATGAATAGATAAAGAAGTTTTGGTATATATATACAATAGAATATTATTCGGCCACAAAAAAGAATGAATCTTGCCTTTTTTAACAGCATGGGTGGATCTACAGGGTATAATCCTAACTGAAATAAATCAAAGAAAGACAAATACCATCTGATTTCACTCACATGTGGAACTTAAGAAAAGAAACAAATGAACAAAGAAAAAGGAGACAAACCAAAAAACAGACTTTTACTATAGAAAACAAACTGACAGTTACTAGAGGGGAGGTGGTAAGGGATGGGTGAAATAGGTAAAAGGCGTTAAGATTACACGTACTATGAGGAGCACTGAGTAATTTATAGAATTGTTGGATCACTATATTGTATAATTGAAACTAATATAACACACACTGTTAACTGTGCTGATTTTTTTTTAAATTAAAGCAGTATTAAAACAAAATTCTAAAGTCAATTTCTTCTTTGGTAGTTTCTACAAATAATTAAGGGAGTAGATATTTCTGATTTTATACAAATTTTTCCGGATAATTGCAAAGATATAATACTCTCCAATTCATATTATTAGCCCAGTATAATTTTTATACAAATTCCAAAATGTTTAAAGGACACCAAAGCCCAATCACACTCATGAATATACATACAAAAATGCTATTAAAATTATTGGAAACTGAAGCCCCCAATATATAGAAAAGAATATCTCATGATCACATTTTATTTATATTAGAAATGCAGGAGTCTTTAAACATTACATAATCACTCAAGTAATTCACTGTATTAACTAGTTAAAAATATAAAACCAAAAAAAAATATAAAAGCATATACTCATTTATAATTATTTCTACAGAGGTAGAAAATGCATTATAAAATCAAGAATCCATTAATGATTTTAAAATGCTTATCAAGCTAGCAAGTAGAAGATAGTTTACATAACCTAATAATGATTACCAAAATTCTATGGCAAACATCTCACTTAATTGTCAAATATTGACATCATTTCCACTGAATTCAAGAATTTAAGAATATTATTTATTATAAATTGTATTTAACAGTTTACTCAAGCTTCAACTCCAGTGAGGGAAGAAAAATAATAAAATTGGAAGTACTATAACTGAATTACAACACTATTTTTAAATGATATATACAATCTAAAAGAATCTAAGGATAAAAACTAGAATTAATGAGAGATTCAAGAGTTACTGCAAACAAAGAAACAAAATATACATACATGTACACATATCTGCACATATATATTTGTGTATATAATATAAATTTTCTTCCTATCAACTACACACAAACAAGAAATTTAAAAATACTACTTATAATAGAAACAAAATATGATATACTATGAGTAATTCTTACAGTTGCGCAAGACTTCCGTGGAGAAAATTATAGAAATTGCAACTCAGTAGCAGCCAAGAAACTCTAGGAGGATAACAAAAGGGTGAATCAGCCACAACATATATAGAGATTTAATAAAATATAATGATAACATAATGTGGTAATGCTTTGAGGTAAATTTTTTTATTAAAAGACATAATAGCACTAAAAGAAAATGAGATATCAAGCCATGAAAAGACATGGAGGAACCTAAAATGCATATTACTAAGTGAAAGAAGACAATCTGAAAAGGCTATATACGATAGGGTTCCAACTATATGACGTTCTAACAAAGCTATGGAGACAATAAAACGATCAGTGGTTGGGGTACCTGGATGGTGCATTGGTTAAGCCCCCAGCTCTTGGTTTTGGCTCAAGTCATGACTTCAGGGTGCTGATCTCAGAGTCATAAGATCGAGCCCGTCGTGGAGTCCTTGATGGAGCCCTGCATCGGGCTCCACACTCAGCACGAAATCTGTTTATGATTCTCTTTCCTTCTCCCTCTGCCCCTCCCCCATCTCTCTCTCTCTCTCTCTCTCTCTCTCTCTCTCTTTCAAATAAACAAATCCTAAAAAGAAAAATCAGTGGTTGCCAGAGGTGGAAGGGGTGAAAATAAATAGGCATAGCACAAAGGATTTTTAGAGAAGTATGTTACTCTGTATAATGATGGCTATGACATTAAACATTTGTCTAAACTCACGGAATATACAACACTAAGTATGAACCTTAAGGTAAACTATGGACCCTAGGTGATTAGGATATGTCAGTGCAGGTTCATTTGTGGTAACAAATGTACCATTCTGGTGAGTTAATTTTTTTTAAAGATTTTATTTATTTATTTGATAGAGGGAGAGGGAGAGAGCACAAGTGAGGGAAGGGCATTTTGGTGCCTTGGTTTAGACTATCTTTTCGAGTATTTTTGTGTAGCAAGCAGACTTGAAAGTTAGAGATACTCTTTCCACTCCACTCCTACCTTTTCTCCCAGCAAAAGGTAGGTTTCTTTATTGTCCCATATGTTAAACTTCATGTGTTCTGGGGCTAAATCTTAGCATACTTGCTGCCTGTTATAACAAATGTAGGTTCCTTAAGCTCACAGTCCCACTGCATGTGTGAGTGTCATCTGGCCCTCTTCAAGTTCCTCTTTGGAAAAGTGGATTTGGAAAACTTGTACACATGCTAATTCTCTGGCTACTGCTATTGCTGTGATTAGTAAACTATACTTTGTCTCTGACACAGAATTCATATCTTTTTCCAGCATGCATGAAACTATGGCATGCTAACTTGTTAGCTTGCAAGGAAATATTTCAGATCATTCTCCATTTGTGGCACTATCCTTATTAATATCCATAAGGAAATAAGGAAAAATCAATAAAACCTCAAGATGATGGCTATCTCTGGGAGAGGAATCTAAGAAAGATTTGATGAGGGAAAGGTACTGAAAGGAGTTTCTGATGCATGGGCAATATTCTGCTTCTTCTCCTAGGTAGTAGCTAAGTGGATATTGAATTTATAATTTTTGTTTAAATTGTGCATATGTGTTTTATGCACTTTTCTCTATGTTCTCATAATAAAAATTGTTAAAATAATAGTTTAAGAACTCAGTGTAGGTAATATATATGTAAGCATTTAGAACTTTGCATATAGTAAATGCTAGATAAATTTTAAACAGAAAGCAGCATGAACATAATTTATATTTATTACAATACTTAATTATATAAAATGTAAAGCAATAAGTCTAGAAGAAAATAAAACTGAATACTAATAGTTATCTCTGAGTGGTATAAATACAGACCATTTCTTTTGCCTCCTACCTTTACATTTAATTTTGCACTTAAAATAATTAGTATGTAAGCGGGATGGAAAAATTTCCTTAAATTAACAAAAACAAAACAAAAAGAATCTAAAAAAATATCTCTAGCACATGTACTACAAAACTGCATGGACCACCTGTAAAAATATGCTGCTAATATTGAAACAATTACCAATTTATGAGAAATTAAGATACTAGGAATCAAACACAATTTTCACAGTAGAAGCATAAGGCTAGATTCAAGAACCACAAGAGAGAATTCAGTCTAGAAGTCTGAATCAGAAACTAACCCCTTCCTCTTTTAAAAGAACTAGACTGGCTAGAGGGGTTTACCAGGGTCCCTATTTAAAGCTAAGTGTATGCCTACCACAGAATGCTCAAGGCAGTTGTTAAATGTCCTTTCACTTGCTCTAATAATAACAATGATCGATTAATAAAATAATTATTTTAATATGCAGCAAAATATCAACAGGTAACATTTATTGGGTATTTACTTTGGGAAAAACAATATACCAGCAATTCACATGCATCATCTCATTTAATTCTCAGCAAAACTCAGTAGAAACAGACAACTCCTAGTACCATTTTGCAAACATGGAACAGTTGAGATTAGAGAGTTTTAGAGTTACTAGTCCCAGGTCACACAGCTAATATGTGAGAGCCATGGCAGAAGCCCAAGCTATCTGCATCTAGAGCCAGAACTCATCCAAATATGAAATGAAATATGATAACAGCCAGGAATTCCAACATTAAAAAAAATTTAGATGAAAAATATCCAGACTCTTTGGAACCATACCCTTCCGTGCCTTAGCCATTCTCAACCTCTGGGTCATGACTTCATTTTTCTTTTGTTTGTTAGTTTAGAAAAACAGAATGAAAACTGAAATTCTCCCCGGGAAACGTTGCATGAAAGTATATTGTAATAATCATATCTCCCAATTTTTCACTATTGACATATCATGCTTTCTAAAGTCAGAAAGGCACAGTATTGAATCCTATTTCTGCCTCAAAATTCTTGGTCATGTTATAATAGTTCACTAATATTCATCTTCCTCATTGGTAAAGTTTTCATAATAAAATTCATAAGGTTGTTATGAATACTAAAATGGAATAATTTAAATGAAAAATGCTTAGTTTCATGAATAATTAGTGATATTTTTTCTATTTGGTAGAGAAGTGACAGGATAAAGAGAAAGTAAAGGGAAAAATTCTTACTGTGTTAGAACCCTTCCATAACTGCATGTATTTTCTACCCACAAAACTCTAATGAATTCACCTTTTATTCAAAACTATGCAAAATCAATGCTTGTGAGGTTGGATTGTTTTATATGAAAATCATAAGTGAAAGTTATTTGTTAGTTACTCTACTCCTACCTGTGTGGGTTTTTTCCCACACTACCAAGTAATCTGATAGCAGCTGGGTATCCTACAATTCAACTCAATTCTGACATTATCCACATGGGACGCTATCAACCTGTCGTACAGATTAAGGGCTCAGTCCCACAAAACTCCCACCCAACTTTAAATGCCAATCTCAAGTCCAAGTTATCACTTGTGCTTCTGACAGACTTGCCATAGATCGGAAGTTCCCACCCACCCCCTCCCTGGCTTGGATTAATTTACCAGAGCAGCTCACAGAACTTAGAGAAACATTTTACTTACTAGATTACTGGTTTATTATAAAAGGATATAATTCAGGGACAGATAGATGGAAGAGACACATAGGGAAGGTATGTGGGAAGGGGTGCCAAGCTTCCATGCTCTCTGAGTGCACAACTCTCCCCAAATCTCCATGTATTCACCAACCCAGAAACTCCCTGAACTCAGTTCTTTTGGGTGTTTATGGAGGCTTCATTACATAGGCATGATTGATATAATCATTGGCCATCAGTGATTGATTCAGCCTCCAGCCTCTCCCCTCCCTGAAGGTCAGGAGGTTGGCAATGAAATTGTAGTCCTCTAAACAGGTTGTTGGTTCCCCAGGCAACCAGCCCCCATCCTTAGGTGCATTCCAAAAGCTACCTCAATCAAACATACTCAGTTGTGGTTTAAAGGGGCTTATCATGAATATCAAGACACCTTTATACCTCTTATCACTTAGGAAATTTCCAAGAGTTTTAGGAGCTTTGTGCCAGAAACAGGGACAAAGATCAAATATATATTTCTTATAAATCACAAGATCACACACACACACACACACACACACACACACAACCACACTTACACATATGTAAGTTGTGTGCATATGTATGTGCATGTGTGTGTTTCTAATCACTATGTAAACTCTCTGAGATCATTATAGAGGAAAATGTTAGCTCAAAATATTAAGTTTATATGGCTTAAAACAAGTTCCAAGGGGAAAAAGTGCAATACTAAACAAAAAATAAAAATCTGTGAAAGCAGTGGATTCAGAAAATAAAGAGGAATGGTAAAAAGACTCCCAAGTCTAATGAGGGGAGAACAGGATCCTTACCCTGGTTGTAGGTTTGTAAGCCTGGGATGGAGAATCTAGACTCCAGGCTGTTACATTAGTTATCCAAATAAACTCAAATGACTGTTAAATACTTTGATCAATTAATTCCCAAATGGAGCAGTTTAGGGGGCAATAATCACCTCTAAATTACCCCAAGAATTCATTCACTTGGTTGAATACTTATGAAGCCCACCAGATTACTCAGGCTTATGTAATAATATGCAGATACTATACGTTTTCTCCAAGAAACAGAATTAAATATCATATATTTTCTACTTCCTGAGCCATCTTCCATCTTTTTTTGCCCATCTTTCTTTTCAGTTATTCCCTTGTGAATTATGGTCATGTTTATGGAGCAATTGTATGTGTATGTGTGGGTGTGTGCTCTTTCTGTTCGTGTAAGGTATGGGGAGTAGTGATGTTAGTGGAGAAATACATTTTTGAAGTCTTTGACTTTTGTTTTCAGGTTGACCCTAAGTAATATTAGTGCAACCCTATCTTTACAAATGAAGTGATTCAGATTCTTAATTTGTTTTTGAAATTCAAATCCAACAAAATAATAAATACAGTAATAACTATAATAATTTTATATTAATTGTATTATTAACATAATATTAATAAATAACTCGAAATTAACTGGTGATTTTAAAACACTTGTTTTAGTATCAGCTCACAAACTTTAAAGATGCTGAGTTATCTTTATTACACAGCTTATTAAAATGCCACTGAAACCATAGGATATGGTAATCTCTATTATGGTTTATTGCACAGGAAACACCAAAAAAGATAGGCTTATAAATAAATGCCTATGTGAAGCATAAAATACTGATAAGCAAATGGCTAAGTGACTTAGATTTAAACCATTTTTAGAATGTTTTGAAACTTTTTCACTAGAATCAAGGACTGAGTAAAAACAAATGAAGAAAACAAGTTACATCAAGACATCTTGGAATAAAAATATTACTGACTTTGTTCATGCACCATTGCTCAGATGGTAAATAGAAACCTGCAGCCCTTGGCTATATTTTATTTTCTGAAATTTAAAACACCTGAAGGTAAAGCATTTTAAATTAAGAACCATGTGGTATGAGCATGAGAGATTGTAAAGTAGAAAATAAGCAATAGAGTTTATAATGGAGTGAGGAAAATCCAGCAAAGAAAAAAAAATCTCACAGAAGACTGCACAATCCTAATAAATTGAAAGTTCAACTTACAGTATTAGAAAATTGACTGTAAGTGTGGTAATTGATATGTAGCTTATAGGAAATGGTGAAACAACAGACAATTAGCATGTAACAGTTTGTTTCCAGGAGCAGTTTTTAATGCCAAGTTCTCTAACCAGGGCTATATTTTACAGTAAGTGGTAAGAAGGGTGGAAAGATTCAAAAAATGAAAGGGGAAGGGTTTATGATTAATGGGGGGAAATTATCCAAGTTGCAATTATCTCAGAAACACCTTTCTTGTTCAAAGTTAGAAAGTTATATACAACCTAGAGGGTAAAAACAAAACAAAACAAAACCACATTATAATATTGCTGACTATAAAAACTGTGAAGAGTCTGACACTTAATTTTACTTGCTAGCTTACAAGATATATTGCCATGATTTCAGGAATGTTAGGAGGAGACATGAAACTCTTGGGTTAGAGACAAAGGAGAGTTCCTGCTCACCATGTTAATAGTAGCCAGATTACCAATATTTTCTTGAACCTATTCTGCAAGCTCCAATTCCCCTAAGAAATCAAGAGGGCCAGATTATGTGTGCACACACAGCGTGTTTGCATCACAGCTGAGGGATCACAAGCTAAAACCCAATCTTTATATTGAGCTTCCAGCAAACCTGCTAAAA
Source organism: Halichoerus grypus (assembly GCF_964656455.1). Lineage (NCBI taxonomy): Eukaryota > Metazoa > Chordata > Mammalia > Carnivora > Phocidae > Halichoerus > Halichoerus grypus. The sequence goes on along the minus strand of NC_135716.1, from coordinate 129,245,626 downwards.
CTTTGCTCCAGAAGATGTTATCTTTAATTTATGGACAGTAAATATATCTTTCTTCTTATCATGAGGGAGACACTATCTTTCTTTTCTTTTTTTTTTTTTAAGATTTTATTTATTTGAAAGAGAGAGAGAGCATGAGTAGGGGAGAGGGACAGGAGGAGAGGTAGAGAGAGAGAGAAGCAGACTCCCTGCCTAGCGAGCAGAGCAGGAAGCCGGGCTCTATCTCAGGGCCTGAGATCATGACCTGAGTGGAAATCAGATGCTTAACCAACTGAACCATCCAGGCACCCCCACTTTCTTTCTGATCACTCTGTGAACATCCTTGAAAAGATAATCTGGAAGACAACTGTCAGTGCCTTTGCTCACAAGACATACAGAAACATGAGATCTCTGGAGAATTGTCTCCCAGCAGTAACATTTCACTATTTGTCTAGCACTGTTAAAAGCCTTTTTGTTTCCATTAACTGATTTTACCCTCAGAACAACCCTATGAGGGGGGATCTCATTCTCATTTTAGTGAAGAGGAAAACGAAGCACAGAGAGGTAAAGAATTGTCAACTAGTATGCAGCAGTCTGGCTTAAAAGCCATACTTTTAATCCCTAAACTGTCTTGCTATGGGAATGTTTTTGAAAGGCGCTTTGGGTAAATTGATTCATAGTCATATATATATATATATATATATATATATATATATATACACATAATATATATATATCATATATTAAGTATTAAGTAAAGTATTAAGAAAATACACAACCTCATGAGAAAGTCACCTTTTCCATATTTTTGGTGTGATAGATGCATGAACAAGAAAAAGCCATTAGGGGATATTCATGTGCCCTAAAAAATTGGCCAATTATAAAATGCAAGATTGAAAATAAAAAGAAAATAATAGGAATTTGGATTGAAACATAGGAAAAGAGACATTTCAATGCATAATATATAACCAGGAAGAAGAAAAAAACAGATGGAGACCAGTCAAGTCTCATTGTTTACCAGTTCCTACTAAGGAAATTGTAGGAGTTATTATAAAAAGACAATGTAGTGTGGCAGTATATCTGTTATATTTTGGTCTACATTTATATTCAAATTAAATGTTTAATCAATTGGACTCTAAGTTTAATAGAATGGCTTCAAAATTCTCAACCAGTCCTTTTGTTATATTTTAATCATTTAACAAAGAGTCATTTAATTGCTAATGGTGCTAGCCAGTGTTCTAGATGCTGGGGTATAGTGGGGAGTAAGATAAAGTCTTTGTTTTTATTGAGCTTACATTTTAGTGGGGAAGACAAACGGATCACCAGATATGGAATATATTTTCAAATAATTAAAGCTTTATGAAGAAAAATACACTAGGATAAGGGAAAAGACAGTGAATAACTTTAAATGGGGTATTCATGCAAAGCCCTTATGAGAAAGTGCTCTGGGCAATAATATGGATAAAACGTCTTTCTAAAGTACTTATCTAAAGAATTGGTTTAGGTAATGTCAAGGAGAAATTCCTATTATAGGTGGAAGATGCAATCACTTCTACAAGGTTGTGTTGGGTCGTCTTTTTTTTAGAAACAATGACACTACAGACTATTGTACTCAAGATAGGGGAGTGTGATTTTAACTAGAAATAATGATAATTTTTCCAGGTACCTTGACTTTTGTGATTTGTCTTTGGTTGACAGGTTTTGTTTTGTTCCAAGCCATAGATCCCACTTAATGCATCTTCTGAGTTGCCTTATCACTGCACATAAAGGCAATCCTTATAGCTCTATTCCTTTTGTGCATGGTCAGAAATGAGTATCTCTTTATCTATAATGTAGTCTGTATGCTCTGGGAAATCCTGTTTCCCAACTTCCATGTAATTTTCATGAAACTTGTTAGCTCTTATTAAATGATCCAGAATACTAAAAATTGTCTCCTGACATATGTCTCTTGATATGTATATAGCCTAGCAGCCTTTGAGAGGGATTGAATTTACTTTCAGTTAGGTTCCCAAATAGCTGAGATGACAGAGAAAGACATCAGGGGTCCTCAAAGGACACTGTGGTAATTTTGACAGAGTAGGCCAGATTGATTAACAGGGCTTAGAATTTAAGAGGACAAAACAGGTATGGAGCTGGCCTGATCATCCCTTAGACCCAGCCACTATAGAGAAGTAGAATGATTTATTTTTATTTTTTTAATTATTTTTTAAAGAACTTATTTGAGAGAGAGACAGTGAGAAAGAGCACAAGGTGGCTGGAGAGGGAGAAGCAGGCTCCCCGCTGAGCAGGGAGCCTGATGTGGGGCTTGATTTCAGGACCCTGGGATCATGACCTGAGCTGAAGGCAGACGCTTAACCAACTGAGACACCTAGGCGCCCCAACATGACTTATTTTTAAATAACACTAGTCATTCCCTAACATGATTATAGATTTGTTTGTTGTCTATTTCACTCTTAGGACAGGAACTTTATCTTGTTTATTAATGCATTTCCAGTATCTAGCAAAACTTGATACAAAGTAGACATTCAATAAATATTTGCTGAATAAATTATTTAATTCCATAAACTTTCAGTATTCAAATATTTGAATAGATTTCTAAGCATAATATTCATATTTTTTCTCTATTTTTTTGTGATACAAAAATAAGAATTGCAAAGCTGTGAAAAGTAATGCTAGTCCACTTGTAACTATTTTCTTTGCTCAAATAGGTTGGAATTGTGAAAGAAAGGAAGGGAAAGGGGAGCGAAGGGGAGGGGAAGGGGGGAGGGGGGAAGGAAAAAAGAAAAGAGAAAGAGAAAGAAGGAGAAAGAGAGAAAGGCAGGAGGGACGGAGGGAAGGAAAAACACAACATAAAAGGAGTTGCTCAGCAACACATTCACAAGCTTTAAAAAACTAAATAAGCAAAATGCAAATGAAATGACTACTGTTACAACTTTGAAATTGGAAAATATGTCATAAAATGTCATTATGATAAATAGTTGAAAAAAAAAGAGGGGGTATATAAACTGCGATTTTTTTTTTTTCAAATGCTGGTTGGTAATATTACCTACTTTTATCTATTACTTTCCTGGGTTCCTATCAAATGCTGACAAGTTGGGTACCATTACTTCAATGGGATAGATATAAAGGAGGCTGGTTATGATATTGACTTTGCAACCAAAATTGGTTTTGAATCCCAACTCTGACACTTTCTGGCTGGTGACCTTTGACAAGAAATTTAACTTCTCTAAGCCTCAGATTTCATAGTTTTATAATAAGCCTAGCAATAAGCTAACTCAGAGTCTTATTGTGAATACTAAATGTGATAAATCATATAATGCTTAACTGATTACTACCCTAGTTAGTGAGTAATAATTGGTATTTATTATTGTTACAGGGAGTGTTCTAGACAGATACATATTAAAAATTGATTGTCGAACGAATAGAATGGTTCTTCATTGGTGTTAATATAACTGAAAGACCTCTAGGGCCTATGGAACAGTAGTTTAGGGGACATTAACATTTGGGGACCGATGTAGCACTACCTTGTCTTAATAACCTGATTGTGCATTAGCATCAAATCCTAAGTTAAATCTAAGGGTTATCAAATATAGGTGCAGGGGGAAGGAGTTAACATGCTTTATGCATTTACTATGTATCAGACCGCACTCAAGCTACATAACAAGTGCTATCTCAATTTATTTCTCATATTGACCTATTTGCCCTGTTTTTTAAAATTTTATTTTATTATGTTATGTTAATCACCACACATTACATCATTAGTTTTTGATGTAGTGTTCCATGATTCATTGTTTGCTTATAACACTGAGTGCTCCATTCAGTATGTGCCCTCCTTAATACCCATCACCAGGCTAACCTCTCCCTCCACCCCCTCCCCTCTAGAACCCTCAGTTAGTTTCTCAGAGTCCATAGTCTCTCATGGTTCGTCTCCCCCTCCGATTTCCCCCCCTTCATTTTTCCCTTTCTACTATCTTCTTTTTTTTTTTTTTTTTACATATAATGTATGATTTGTTTCAGAGGTACAGGTCTGTGATTCATCAGTCTTACACAGTTCACAGCACTCACCATAGCACATACCCTCCCCAATGTCTATCACCCAGCCACCCCATCCCTCCCACCCCCAACCACTCCAGCAACCTTCAGTTTGTTTCCTGAGATTAAGAATTCCTCATATCAGTGAGATCATATGATACATGCCCTGTTTTTCAGAAATGAAAAATATAACTCAGAGTGATAAATCAACTAGCCGAAGATCATGCATATAGTTAATGGAGGATTTGGGATTTGAAACTAGAGACTTCTAACTCAAAACCACATTCTCTTTACACTCTGACATGCTGACTTCTATGCCTTGGATTCAGTGGATTTTACTCTAATTCTGAAACATCTGTCTCAGGGATGAGAAATCAAGTGGAACTGATTGTTTGATGCCCAGAAAGCAGCAAAATATATATGGTGAAATGCGGATGTGATCCAGATTCCCAAAGTATTTGTTTTTTATCCAAATAAATTTATTTATTTTTAATATCTTATTTTAAGAACATGTATTTATTTTCATAGTAAAGCCTTATTTTATGACCTCTACAGAGGAATATCAGATATCTGTGACATTCTGCAAGGCTAAGGAGGATGTCTACCAGGCATTGCCTAGTGGACTGGGAATAATGCAATAACATCCCAAAGCCAGAGAATTATCCTAGCAGAATTTTTAAAATGGCTTGTGGACTCAAAACAATGGCCTCTTACACCTACCCTTTTAAAATCAAATCATGCACATGTTATGAATGTGCATAAATGAAAAACTCTGAAGCAGCTTAAGGATGTAATGAATTTACTAATTATATATTGGGGTATCTCAGAATTCAAGCACAGGAATGAAGCCAGACCTCACCCAGAAGGATTCAATTAGTGTATGAAATGTACTCAGAAATCCACTTTTTAAAAATCTCTGCTTCTGTGATATTGTGGAATAGCCTTCTCTGTTTCTGTGTTCACTTTGTGAAATATGGCTGTATAAAGTACCTAAGCATATCTTACATTTTGGAACACAATGTCTAGGCCCTCACTTAATGTCTCTGAATCCTAATTCCAAATTACTGGGAAAGAAAATCTGAGTAGTCCACTCTAGATCAAGAAGTCAGTCATGACACAATTTAAGGCTCATTTTGCAGGGGAAAGGGAATGCTCTCATGGAAGGAGAGATGGCCCCTTCTATGCAAAGCAGCTATCTAACTTCTATACAGCATATATGCATATCAAATATCTTACATATAAATTCAGACAACCCACTACCCAGGCATAGACTTAGATTTTTAAAAATTATAAAAAAACAAAGGCTGTTGTAGATACCAAAATCTGCTCCTAGCCCTAGCCATTTTTTCCCTAGTGGGTGTGTGTGTATGTGTATGCATGTTAATGGTATGGAAATCATTTTGTCTCATTTTGTAGCTGTAGAGTATGTTGCCTTAAACAGCAGCTGGATCATTTTCTATATGTAAACATAGAGTCAGTTTACCGAAGTAAAGACAATTTGGGCTAAATGAGGGAAAAGAGAGGTAAAGAATATGTCCCGGAAGATATATTGTGTGTAATCACTTGGGCTTTCCTGGCATATGGGGGTCAATAAACAATAATGCTTTAATAATATTTGCACCCCGTGCAATTCAACACTGGTTCCCTCTTGCCTTTGCCTTTGCTGTGGTCAGCACATATCTGCCTTTGCAATATAAGGTCAAAGGTGCCAGCTGGAGTGAAAAGAAGACTGTGGTGTGGATGCCTCTCTATTAAGAACCAAGCAATGACATCTACACTTTTATGTATGCTTGCAGACAGGCATTTATGATAATGACTTGCAAGGTTTGCTGACCCTGCTTTGACTCTATCTGTTCACTTCTGATTCATCCATTCCCATTAGAGTGCTTGTTTATGGATACAAATACTACTGTTAAAGAACACTAAAGTTGTTTTGTTTTGTTTTTGAAAAATAAAGCCTAACAAATGCTAGATGTTTTTTAAGTTGATAGGCTTTTATTTTCTTATGTAATGATTTTGTGAGCCCTAAAATCTAGATACTTAATTTACCAAAATTTAAATATTTTTCAGATTTAAAAGTAACAAGACATGCTTTTTAATGGTATACCTATCATTGGAGCAAAACAAATTTTATGGGGGAGAATGCTCTTAATTTATTCAAGTGATTAATTTTACTGACCCATAGATTCATATTAATAAGGAATATAGTGTAGTTTATAACTTTGCTAAATAAAAATTAGATTTCTTATTTGTTTTTTTTTAGTTCTAAAGAAATATATGTACCTAAATATATTCAGCAAAAGATTGAAATGAGGATTTATATAATTTATGGTAGAAATTCAGAACAATATAATGGTTGGGGTTTAGGCCTTTACTTAGCTCTACTTTGTACTATAAGTTACTTAAATTTCTTTGCATCATTTTTCCAAGTGTAAAATGACAAATAGTTTTGTGAGAACTTAAAGTATTTAATAGCTGACAAAAATTAAGTATCACATATTGTCTATTGTTAGTAGCATTAATAATGATGACAGTAATAATGTAAAATTAGAGTATTAACTAATAATTAGTGATAAATTAATACTCCCAGTAATGAACTAAAAAGAAAGTGATAATGCATTTTTGAAATAGATTAATATGATACTGTTTTCAGCAAATACATTCATTTCTAAATACATCTCATTGCCCAACTCCCATCTCCAAATTATGCAACGAATATGACTAGAATCTGAAATAAGAACACTTATCTGTTGTTAATAACAATGTCTGTAATTTGAATAAATAAGCAAACAAAAACATCACCTTTAGAACACAGTACATTTAGATGTCCTAAAGACTCCTAATGAAATTAACTTAGAAAGAGTGAGGATAATAGAAGTAAATTTGGTCTTATATAAACGTAGAGATTTCAGAAAATAAAAATCTTAATATTTCAACTTTTACATAGGAAAATACTACTTTAAAATTGATTTTTTACACCTGGAAGAGATTTAAGAGTCACCTAAAAAATTATTTTTTGTAAAAAGTTAAAAGAAGGAAGTAAAGAGAAAAGAGAATGCCATTCTCTAGAGGAAGGATAAAAATGAGCTGATTTTTGTTTTTTCCTGAGAGAGACATAAGTAAGAACATGAACTGGAAATAGCTAAGACCTTAATGAAATGGAGATAAGTGATTTACCTGATAAAGAGTTCAAAATAATGGTCATAAAATGCTCACCAAGGTCAGGAGAACCATACATGAACAATCTGAGAATTTCAACAAAGAGATAGAAAATATAAGAAAATAGCAAACAGAAATCACAGAGCTGAAGAATACAATAGCTGAACTGAAATTTAATAGAGGGCTTCAGGCACCCTAAATGAAGTAGAAGAAAGATTAGCAAACTCAGAGACAGGGCAGTGGCATTCATCCAATCAGAGGAGCAAAAAGAAAAAATAATAAAAAAAGAGTGAAGATAGTTAGGGCAAATATTAACAGACCTGAATGGAGAAGTAGATAGCAGTAAATAATTGTAAGGAAATTCAATACCCCATTTTTAACAATGGGTATATGATCCAGAAAGAAAATCAATAAAGAAGCATTGGATTGACTACATGTTAGACCCAATGGACGTAACAGGTATTTACAGACCATCCATCCAACAGCAGCAGAATACATTCTTCTCAGGGGCACATGGAATACTCTCCAGTATAAAACATATGTTAGGCACAAAGCAAGTCTTAACAAATTTAAGAATATTAAAATCATATCAAGCATCTTTTCCCATCACAATGGTGTGAAACATCAATTACAAGAAGAAAATTGGAAAATTCACAAATAAGTGGAGATGAAACAACATGCTATTGATCAACTACTGGATCAAAGAAGAAGTCAAAAGAGAAATGTTTAAATATCTTGAGAGAAATGAAAATAGAAATGCAACATACCAAAACTTACAGGATGCCGAGAGAGTAGTACTCAGAGGGAAGTTCATAGCAATAAATGCCTACATGAAGAAAAAAGAAAGTTCTCAAATAATCTAACTTGAACCTCAAAGAACTAGAAACCTCAAAAACTAGAACCTCAAAGAACTAGAAAAAGAAGAACAAACTAAGTCCAACTTTAGTAAAGAAAGGAAATAACAAAGATCAGAGTGGAAATAAATGAAATAGAGACTAAAAAGGCAATAGAAAATATCAACTAATAATTGGCTTTTTGAAAAGATAAAATTAACAAACATTTAGTAAAACTCACAAAGAAAAATGAAAGGACTCAAAATCAGAAATGAAAAAGGAGACATTATAACTGATATCAATGTATTATAAAAGACTACTATGAATAATTATACACCAACAAACTAGATAGCTTGGAAGAAATGGATAGATTCCTAGAAACATACAACCTATCAAGACAGAATTATGAGGAAATAGAAAATCTGATCAAACCACTTCCAACAAAATTCCAAGACCAGATGTCTTCACCGGTGAATTCTTCTAAACACTTAAAGAATAATTCATATCAATCCTCTCAAACTCTTTCAAGTTTGAGGAAGAGGAAGGAACTCATGTTATGAGGCCAACATTACCTCTGATATCAAAACCAGACAAGGACATTACAAGAAAAGAAAATTACAGGCCAATATTCTTAATGAATATAGATGCAAAAATCCTCAACAGAATATCAACAAACCAAATTCAACAATTAAAAGGATCAATAAAAGAATCAATTAAAACATAAAAGGTAAAAGCTCTCAGTAAACTTGTTATGTAGGGAACAAATCTCAACTCAGTCAAGGCCATATATGGCAAGCCCACAGCTAATATCATCATTTTAATGGTGAAAAGCTGAAAGCTTTTCCTCTAAGAACAGGAATGAGACGATGTGCTCACTCTTGCCACTTTTATTCAACAGAGTACTAGAGGCTCTAGCCAGAATAATTAGGCAGGAAAAAGAAATAAAAGACATCCAAATCACAAAAGAAGGTATAAAACTGTCTCTACTTGCAGATGACATGATATTATATATAGAAAACCCTGAAGTTGCCACCAAAAAAACTAATACTAATAAACAAATTCAGCACTTACAGGATCTAAAATCAATATACAAAAATTAGTTGCATTTCTATACATTAAAAACAAGCTATTAGAGGAATTAAGAAAATTATCCAATATAATACCTAGGAATAAGTTTAACCAAGCAGATAAAAGATCTGTTCACTGTAAATTATAAGATTTTTATGAAAGAAATCTAAAAAGATACGAATAAATGGAAAGGTATTCAGTGCTCATGGATTAGAAGAGTTAATTTTGTTAAAATGGCCATCCTATCAAAAGTTATCTACAGATTCAATGCAGTCTCTATCCAAATTGTAATGGCATTTCTTACAGCAATAGAACAATCCTAAAATTTTTATGGAACCTCCACTTTACATAGCCAAAGCAATCCTGAGAAAGAACAAAGTGACAGACATCACATTTCCTGATGAGAACTGACACATGCATCAATGGAACATAATAGACAGCCCAAAAATAAACTCATGCATATATGGTCAATTAATTTATGACAAAGGAACCAGGAATATATAATGGGGAAAAGGATAGTCTTTTCAGTAAATGGTATTGGCAAAACTGGAGAGACACCTGCCAAAGAACAAAATTGGACACCAACCTTAAACCACACACAAAAATCAACTCAAAATGGATTGAAGACTTGAACATAAAACCTGAAACCATAAAACTCCTAGAAGAAAACACAGGGGATATGCTCCTTGACATCAGTCTTGGCAATGATTTTTTTTTTTTTTTTTTTTGAAATTGACAGGAGAGCAAAGACAACAAAAGTAAAAATACACAACTGGAACTTTATCAAACTAAAAATAGATTTTAGAGACCTTCTCTTATGGTTGTAAAAACTGGTAAACCTGTAACTCTCAAAGATGTGTTTGTCCCCAGAAGAAGATCTTTTGAGAAAGTACTTAACATAGAGAACACCGAGCAGAGTGACGCATAGACAAATCCTGAGAACATTGCTCGAATGTTCCTTTAGCCAACGCTTCCCTTCTGACATGTAACTTAAGGAGTCAATAAATTCTTTCTTTTTACCTTTAAGTTGATTGAATTAAGCTTTTGTTATTTGCAACTAAGAATGCTAACTTATATAACTTTTTACCGGCTATCTCCTCCTGAGATGGAATTATTAAGAAACCCCTTTATATTTTCTTTTCCCCAGTCTTGTCCATCTAGTTTGTTCTGCAGTCATGTAGGACCCTAACATTAATTATTTACCCTTGATTTTTTTCCTTCTTTTTTTTGGAAATAGATAATGATTTAAGAGAGAAAATAGAGACACTGTCTAGGTAAACAATCAAGAAGAGTTCAGTATAAATTTTTATATAGTCATGACAATTTTATTGATTACATACAATGCACAGGGCATCCTTTTAGACACTTGACACTCACCATTACTTTCCTTTAAGGATCCCGATAAACTCTGCAAGGTTTGTATTAATTGAATAGATACTGGCATTCTAAGAGGAAGAATTTGAAATTCACAGAGATTAAATAATATTGGCAAGTCACAAGGTCAAGATTCAAACCAGGTTAGTCTGATTCCAAAAGTAATGCTATTCCCATTAGGCTCTGTTACTAATGGGGGAGAGTCATAATTGCCTAGAAATGATGACATTTTATGAGAAGTATTTAAAACTGCACACATATTAAAAGTTAGTTTTTTAAAACACTGCATGTCTTCACAGATAATACTGTGAGACTTAGCCCAGATGTAGAACAGGGCAGTTTTCCTCTGCTGTTTACACTGAGTATTAAATAGAGGCCTGGCTGTGAATATGTTTTAAATGGTTTCTCATTAAAATGATATTTGTCATATCTACATCAGCATAACAATTTTAAGTGAATTACATACCATATGGGGACTAACCTCACAGTGCAGAACAGGATAATTTAATACTTGCTAAATAGAATTTGCCCCTGGTAGGACTTTTACAAAGAGCATTCCTAAATTCCATGAAACTAAAATATCTCCATTCTATATTTGTGTTATATTGAGTATGATAAATACAAATAAGAATAAAGATAGGTGTTTATTTTTCAGCAGTGACTCCTGAAAAGAAAGCATATCAATCACAAATAATTAAGCTGTCGGTTCCTAATTTAGAAAAAATATTCCACTCTAAACCAGCAAATGTAAATATCAAAATAAACGAAGTTTTGGAAAACAAAACATAATGAGAATGCCCTCTATTTCTGTTGTCACTGAAATTAAGGTTACTGTTCTCTTTATATTTATTTTGTATGTGTAACAAGTAGATCTTTTATTAGTTACAAGAGCTCACATGTTTCAAGCAAACCATTTTACACTGAATTTGGGCTGGAATTTTGTACTTAACCTGAAAAGGTTTATGACTTCCCTCCTGGTTCAAATATAAAATTGATCCTTGAAGGAAAATTTATAGTTAATCTTGGTTATGTCCTTGAGCTGTCTTCTAGTACACAGGAGTGAACCAAGCAAATGAAAGTCACATGTACATGTATAAAATTTGACATGATACTTGTTGGCCTACTCAGATTTATGGGATAACTTCCACTGGCCTAACTTTATTCAGTTTAGAGCTCTTAGATAAAGCATTTGCTCCATGTAAGATTAGTAATTAGCTTACACACCATTATTTCTGTCCTCCTCACAAAAAACAACCACAGAAAGAAGCTATATTAAAGATCCTTTTAAGAATAACTGATATAAAGTTAGAGGATGTTGAAAATGTTTTTTTGTTTTTTTTTTCAAAGATCACTTTTCATTTGTTTATTTTGGGGTAAGTTGTTGATAAAGGAAGGCAAGACAAATGTTTATTTTTCTGCATGAGGAGAATAATACAATCTTGCCTAGTGTGTTGCAATCTATTATCTTGAAAGAGGCAAGACGGGAGATATGCAGACATCACTAAAATATTGTAAAGATTTCTCTATAAAATGAATATATATTCATGAACACCTTAAAAATGGCAGTGTAAATTATTGAATCTTTGTATTGCATTTGGCTGGTTAGAAAAATAAAAGTGGAAGGCAATTTATGGAGGGCTGAAGATTGGCCATTTGTGAGAGCAAAATAACCCAAATCCTGAATGATCTTGATGGAGAAGTGAAGTTTAAGCAGAACTGAAAGGCCAAAATGAAGAATTTTGTGAGAGCCATTGGAAATTATTACTCCTTCTCACAACTGCCTTTTCCCTTCAAAGAGAAGGAAGTGACCTGGAGATCATATGATAAGGGTGATATGATGGAGATTAGGCCAAATTGAATTCTGTATGACTTTTCAATATTGGGAAACAGAGGCTGAGTGTGTCTGGGTGCTGCACATGATTTCTTTTGGAATCAATGGCAACAAGATGAGATAATAAATTCTGAGCTTATCCTCTATGTTGTATAAAAATATACTGACACTGCAGGGAAACATGAAAGGACAAGGACCATGAATCCAGTATTTTCCAATTGGTTTCATCCTGTGAGTTTTAATTTTTTCCCCAAATTGTTAAGAATTTGGCCACCAAGGCAAAGACCTTTTCAGTCTTTATAAGTTGCATTTCAACTGGTTAATCACAAACAGAATGGGAAAAGAAAAAAAAATTTTAAACTATGATCTTTCTCCTTCAGTGTATCTGTCATTGATTTATTGATGTGTTAGGAAGAAAAGTATCCCATAGTTACTGTATGACACTTCCTGGGACAACATTTTTATGACAAAAACTCAAATGGTGGGTATATAAAAAATAATGATGAGAGAAATCTGTGCATGGTATAAAGATTAAGTGTCTTCATAAATCTATGAAAAGTATAAGTATCTGAACAGTAATCAAGGAAGCAATGTACTCTCAAAATGAGCATATAAATAAGGTCTTGTACTCATATTTCTAAATCTGAGTTTGATAATCTTTAGAATGAAGCTGTCTGAGCCTTGAAATTTTTATAGTTATGCCTTCATGAGTACAAACATTCATTTTTATATTTTATTCAGGAGACACTGAACACCAACTATATATAAGGAAATGTGAAAGATTTAAAAAATTGTCTTAATCCCTGCTATCAAAAAATTTTAGTAGCAAAGAAGGAGAAATAATATGTGTGCTCAAGTCATTACAGGAAAAAGGCATTGCATCTTAAGTGTCATAAGATATTAAAGTGCTATAAGTTTAGTCTGTGATTCTTAAAAAAGTGTGCATTGGAATTCAAGAGGTTATGGGTAAAGCCTTTTAAAAAAAAACCCTTTCTTCTCTGCCTTACCTTAAAATATAGGCATTCTTCTGAATTCTTAACTGGACCTTTTTTTCTTCTCACTGTATGAGTAGTATTATGCTTTCAAAAGTTTTGCATTGTGAGGAAGCACACATAAATGCGTGAAGAGGCAGTATAAAATTAATATGAAGTGATACAGCTTACGGCAAACTAAAGAGATCATTCAAATTCAGTTTCAATCACATTCAGATTTGTAAAAGACATTCTTTGTTCATACAGAATAAGCCTGTTGACATTTGGTCCAGAGCTCAAGAGTTGTGATTTTATATTCTCTTTAAACATTACATTCTCTCCCCCTTATTTTGATTGACATCTATATTTTCTAATTCTAATATAGCACTAATTATTCAATACATAGTTATTGGTACCTAGTATATATTAAGTTCTATACAAGACACTGAACATAAGACAAGTCAGGACCAATATGGTCCCTACACTTTTGGAGCTTGAGCCCTAGCAATAAAAAAGTAAATGATTACATACGAATGATGCTTCGGGGTTGAGGCTGAGAACTAACTTTCTAGTCATAGACATTCATGTGGAGGAATTATGTGCAGAGTGAAAGAGCTTGGATCTTCTGAAAACTATGTGGAAGGCTGAGTTTATTTTTAAATGAGAATGAGATGGAGATGAGAATAATGTAGAGTGTCAGGAGCCACATTTTTCAAGGTGCACTGTAAAGCCATTGAATGTATAACCACCACTCCATGCTCTGAGGGAGATCCTTCCTTGCCTACTACTAATAGCTTGGGTCTCAAGTAACAACACAGCCTGATTTTCAGGTATTGACAACATGAGATATTTAAAAACTTCTTTCTTATATCCAGTTGATTCCTCTTTTCCAGAAGTTAGGCTGTTTGAGGTAATTTGAGGTCTTGTAGTCAAAAGCAGTGAGATAGGCAGAATTCTAAGATGACCCCTCAAGATTCCCAGTCCCTGAATGTTCACTAAAACATTAATCTAGATCCTGCTATGAAGGGATTTTGCAGATGTAATTTAAGTCCCAAATCAGAAAACTTTAATATAGGGAGATTATCTGTGTGGTTCTGACTTAATCAGTAACCTTTTAAAAACAGAGAGTTTTCTTTGGCTGGTTACATAAGAGAAATCAGAGGTTTGAGGCATGGGGGAGGGCACTGAATGGGCCATCAATGCTTGAAGATAAAAGAGAGCATATGAAAAGGACTTCTGAGTGGCCTCTAGGAGTTAGAAGCAACCCCCCAGTTAACAGCTAGTAGGGAAACTGGGACTTACAACCACAAGGAATGAATTATTGTATCAAAAATGAGCTGACCATTTTCCCCCAGAGCTCCCAGATGAGAACTCAGTTCTGCTGATATCCTTATTTCCCCTTGTGGTACCTTCACCAGAGAATAAAGCCATTCCATGCCAGACTTTTGACCTACAATACTATATTTTCCATTAAGCATTAAGTTTGTGGTAATTTGTTGCAGGGCAATAGAAAACAGGAAGCATGGTCTTGTTTTCCCTGGGAATTTCTATCCTCGGCCTCCTGTGAGTAAGTTGCTTCTGCCTTCTCTAGGTATTAGGCAGGAGATAAAGGTGGGTAGGAGGGTAGAAAGGAAAGATACAGTGTTTTTTAAATGACCAAAGTCCAGCTGCCTTTCCAGATTCATGTGAAAACAAACTTCTTTTTCTGCCAAATGTTTATTACAGCTTGTAAGATGAAATATCCTGCCTTCTGATTTCTCTAGATGAGAAGCAGGCAGCATTTTCTGTGATCATGAGTGCTACAAACTCCTGAGGACACATGGCAGCTTTTCCCAAGAACTTTCTTACTGTTCTATTCTCCCAGTGCCTTAATGGAAATAAGGCAAAGGCTACCTTTCCTTGTCAGAGGCACTTCCATTTCTATGAGTGATTCTTTTGGGTCCCCCTCATATTACTAGGAAATGGAGCATTACCCTTTCCGATGCAGAAGAGAAGAGAAGAGCCAGGACTTGTTCTACATTCCTATGAATTCCTGTTAACCTCTAGCTTGTTCTTGCATAGGCTGGAGTTATATGGTGAATAGGGATATTGGAAAGGTCAATTTGGTACTTCTTAATATCTTGCAGGGACATTTCTAGGTGATTTCTCTATAGATTGTTGGGGTACTTACCACCTATTGTTCTTAGATTTGGAAATTCTATTGTGAGTTAAGAGTAAATTTATCATTTAAAATCCTATACTAATTATTTTTACTGAAAGAGTAACATGATCTGATTTATGTTTTTTAAAGATCACTCTACTTGGTAGAGAATAGATTGCAGGAAGATGGGATTGAACCTTCAACACAAGTTAGATGACCTTGAGGGTAATCTAAGCCTTGCTATTTAATGGGTGATCCATGGAATAGCAGAATCAATTTACCTGAGGCCTTATAAGAAATGATGAATCTCAGTCCCTATGTGAACCTACTAAAGCAGAATATATATTCTAACAAGATTCCCCTGGTAAATTTGTACACTTATTAGAATTTGTGAAGAACTTGTCTAGGTGAGATATGATAGTTGCTTCAGGTAGGGTGATGGGTGTGGAAATGAGAAGGGAATTGATACAAAATATATTTTGAGACAGAATTTTCTGATGACTTGATGTGAGGAGTAAGGAAAACAAAGAATCTTCAAGCTTCAATTTGTAGCTTGAGAAACATGATGGTGGGTCATGACATTTGGGAGAGGAATATGCCTAGTGGAAAGGATGGATGAGAGTTTCCATTTGGTCACATCAAGTTAGAATTATTAAGAAAAATCTTGGGGCACCTGGGTGACTCAGTTGGTTGAGCATCTAACTCTTGATTTTGGCTCAGGTCATGATTTCATGGGTGGTGAGATCCAACCCCATGTGGGGCTCCATGCTCAGTGTGGAGTCGGCTTGAGATTCTCTCTCTCCCTCTCCTTCTGCCCTTCTCCTCCCCCCACTTGAGCTTTCTCTAAAAAAAAATAAATAAATAAAATCTTTAAAAAACATTAAAAAAATTTAAAGAAAATATCTTAATTGCTATAGCCCAAATCCTGCCTACCTCCTATTGTAATTACCCTCGTTATCTTTGTGCTACATTCTAACTCCCTAGTTGAGAAAGTATAATTAGTCTGGTCAATAACAATCTTGAGTAGACCATTCCTATGATTTTCCTATTTTTAAAAAGAAATATAAGGTCACTTTTCCCAAAAGTGTGATTTTATTTATTTTTTCCATTATTTGCCAATTCTATCCTGATAGTCATGATTTAGTTAAGAATTCTTTCCTCCATTGCTTCTTCTATCTTCTGTGAGCTAAAATTATTGTCCGAATAAGAGAAAACTGTTTCAGATCCTCATTTTAAAGAGTGTTAAAATTTTATGGGGTGCCTGGATGGCTCAGTCAGTTAAGCATCTGCCTTTGGCTCAGGTCATGGTCCCAGGGTCCTGGGATGGGAGCCCTGCATTGGGCTCCCTGTTTGGCGAGGAGTCTGCTTCTCTCTCTCTCCCTCCGCCCCTCCCCATGCTTGTGTTCTCTCTCTCTCGCTTGCTCTCTCTCTCAAATAAATAAAATGAAATCTTAAAAATATAAAGACTGTTAAAATTTTAAGAGGAAAACAGCCAGGTGATTGTTCAGAAAAAGAAAACAGAGCAAATACAAAAAGAAATCACTTCTGTGTCTAACATAATCTTCCATTTTCTTTTTGTGCAGCTTTCAAAATCAATGGCAACAATACAAAATCAGTCCTATTTCTGAATGGGTTAGTAGGCAATTTGTGAATACCCATTGGTAGGTGTGGGTAATCATCTGTAATTAGAATATATTAGACTGTACATCTTTTTAATTGCTATGTGTTTTCTGGCTTCCTGGTCAACAAAGAAGAAATACTGATCTAACACCTAAAGAACACAATACATTACCATTGCCAGGGCAACATCATTGGGAATAAATCCCAAGGCAGACCATCATAAGTATTTTGTGATTTCCATGATGGCTAAAGTAAAATTAAAAAGTGATTCTCTGAGGTGGGCTACGAAAAGTCTGCAAAATGCTATCAAATACCCCTTTCAGTGTGTGTTATTTTATTAATTATATGGTATATTTAATGGTTTTTCCTCTATGGGGGTTTCTTTTTTGTTGTGAGCTGCATTAAGAATAAAGATGGAAAAACTGGTTTAAGCAATATGGTCATAGTCACTGTTTTGTTTTGTTTTTAATTTAAAAACAATCACAAGTAAAAATACATCTTTTTAAACCTAGTGTTAAATATTGCAATATCTAACATTTATAGGGGCACTATTCATATTCTAATTTAAAGAAGGAGGAAATAAATGTACAGAGGAGCTAAATAACTTGCTCGAGGTCATTGTACTAGTAAGTAGCAGAGCTGTAATTTAAACCCAGGCAGTCTGTTCCCTGAACTACATTCTTAACCTCATGTTAAAACTGCCTCAGCTAGATAATGCAAGAAACAAACACACACATCTGTACACAAAGCAGATATAGGATCATTTCGCTGTTGTCACAAAAATTTGTTCTCTCTTTTTGAAGTGTTCAGAGTGATTTGCATGTCACATTAGATAAATTTCCATGATTATATGTCTATCAATCTCTCTCCTTAGCAAGAAACATATAAACACATACAGTTTGCATGCTTTAAAATTATATAAATGAGTATCTTTGATCATGATTTAATGATTGTAAATAATACTTATATAGCCATTTCCTTGGAGTTTTATTTCTTGATTAGATGCAATAAAAATCTTTGCAAATATTTTTGCTGAATAATTTCCACTATGATAATTTAGTGGGGCTGGGCTAGCAGTGAGAAGATAGAGTAATCTCCAATAGATTTACTCTAATTTTTTAAAAAATTTGTATTATGTTTATGAGGACTTCTAAGGCATAAAGTACAGACTAGCTTAGGTCATATATATTATACATATTAAACAAATCTTCCCAAAATATCTACTAAATTTGAGGTAATAGTTTCCTCTTCTAAAACCCCTCTTAGAGTGCTTCTCAGTGGTAACCCTATTAGCACAATTTGATGGGAAAATTCTTCATTCTGCATAGCTCTGACATATATTGTAGGACATTTAGCATGTATGTCCCCTGGTCACTGCAAGCCAGAGGTAGCTAAAACTGCCCCCACATTTGCAAATGACCCTGGTGGAGAACGACTAAAGGAATTAGGGGAAAACCATTTCAATCACTTACCTATCCAGTCTTTTCTCCTTCCCCATACACAACAGACAAATTCAAACACTCCATAGGTGGCACTTAAAAAAATGGGAAAGAGGTCAATTTGGTATACTTGAGAAAAAACAAAGGGAAGCAAATGATAGAACCTCCCAGACATGATGGATCTCCCTCATGAGAGATGCAGCTGGATAGAGAGCATATTAATGGCCATGTTTGGACTGTGACGTGATGGCTATAGCACCCTTTTTTTCCAGTAGTTTGTTCTTACAAGTGAATGTTATAGAAAGTGTATATAGTCATGGAGCAACATCCAAATAAGCAAACTGTACACCGCAGCATCCCCACTCTTTGTCAAGACTTCAGGCTTATCATAGTCCACTTTGCATGTCTCCTTGCATCACATTGCTTTTGTACATCACAGTTAGTTCCTTGGTCACAGGCTATTTTCTTCTAGGGTTTGGGAGCTTAATTCTTATTAACTGATTTGCTTCATCATAATTAGAGCATAGTGAGTAGCACTTTGAGATATAAATATTTTCATTTGTATTCTGAGTATAAAATTACCTCTAATTCAATGTCTCTTTAAAACTAAAACATTAAAATATAGTCTGTAGCTCAATTTAAACTAAACTTAAGCATATTCAGTGTGATTCTCAATTTAACTTTCCTAACATGCAATCATCATGTACAGAGCACTTAATGCATTTATCATCTACATAGGTTATATTCATCATGGGCCAATATGTCAAATCTTCTTTTGTTATCTTGAACTGTTATTGGAATTTACTTAACTTTTCATAGATTCTAAGCTCACAGTAATCAGTAACTATGTTTTATTCTTCCTGTGTTACCCACAGACCCTGGTACAAGGCCAGGAGTTAGAATATTCCACATATTTTTATTTGAAATATTTGTATTTCCCTTCAGCTCTTAGACATGATATGCAAGAATTATCTTCTGTAAAATCTCTTCACTCTTTGCACTCATCTACAGCCAATTATTAAGACATCTATGCTCTATGTCAAAAAGATGTACAGCATTATGATTCACCAGCTAACTTCATTACTAGCTTTGGCATTGTCAGTATTTTTTTTTTTTTTAGCAAACTGCTAACAGATGAAGTAATAAGAGTATTAGAAAATACATTGCCTGTAGGAGCTGTTGTTATTGAGGGCAAAAGGGAAAGGAGTTTATACATTTCTCAGAAGTATTAATAATTAAAGATTCCCTTAAATTAGAGTCACCTTGTAGCTGAAGCCACAACTTAAAAAACATTTTTGCCATGGCTTCTATCTGAAGCTATATTGTGCAACTTAATTGTAAGTGCTATGCCAATTCAAGATGTTTAAAATATATTTATTGTGATGAGTTGACATATGGTCATTTTTCAATTATATTAATTTAGCTACACTACTGATAATGATAGTGTCAATAAAACTTTTTTGTTTGTCATATATAAATCACAACTAAATCTGAAACTGCTTATTTAAAAAAACAGTATCATTAAAATGCAGAGGGGGTATTTTTTGGTAACATTGCCTTGTTATTTTAATTTTTTAAAGAATGGAATGAAAGTGATGTCCTGAATTTTGAATAAATAAACAGGAATTTATATTGCTGGCTGTTAGGGCTTACCTTAAGCAAAATTGTGAACATATGAGAAAGGTCAAAAGGCACCAGTTGCCATTATGAGAACATATGCATTGGTTCTCCAATACTTCTTTTAATAGTTTCTCTGCTTGGGATGGTCTCTGGTTCAAGTGTCACTTTCTCAACCAATTTGCCATGTCACAAGCTACCATGTCTGTGTCATAGTGCTGAGTCTTTATTAAGAAACTAAATAATACCCGTTAGCTAATTGTTTCACTACATAAATCCATTACACCATTCCAGGAAACATATTTACTCATAGAGAGAAGCTTAGTGGAAACCTAACCATTGCTCTCCCTTTCCTGGTAGATTTCAAGAACGACAAAGCAGCACACTCAATTTCCCTTCTAAAAGAGAGAGACCAGAAACAGGGTCCTTTTCACAGGGGGTCAGATTTTTTTGTCATCTGACTGGGTGACCGTTGTACAACTACTACACCCTAGCCAAGACAACCATTCCTAAACTGGCTTGGAATAAGAATGCTGCTTCATAGTGTTGTCTCTAGAGAGTGACCAACTGATACAGTTAGATCATATCACTTGGGGAATTTGACTACGGAGCATAGAGAGAAAGAGGGAACCATAGTGAGAGACAATGGAAAGAAAGAGTAGCCACAGAAGCAGGAATGAAGAAAGGGGGAAAGGGGATTACTGTTGCCAAGTCCCTAGAGTAGGGCTATTAGATGTTCTCTGTTGAAAGAAAAACAAGCTGACTAGGTCACTAAGGCTGATAATTGGTGCTCCAGAATACTGCTGCATCCTGAATGGCAAAATGTACTGATCAAATTCTCCTGTTCTGACACTTTCTTGGGTTCCCTTCCTTCCATGTAGCTTTATAATAAAACCCCTTTGTATGAGTTAACTTCTGCATCACTATTCCATTGTAATCTGTAAAATCTCAACTAATAAAATTCTTCCAATTGCTTCTTCCACCATTCCATAGGTTTTATAGTATTATCTCTGCAAATGTATATAATTTTATACCAGAGCTCATGAGAGTCTAGCTGGATAACTGGTTGCCTCTACTCATTTTATCTTTAATTTATAGTTCCCAAATCCTGGTGCTTTGGACTGAAACTTGTGCTTGTTTGTTTTAACCTCATGTTAATTAACCTAGTGCACACTTATAGAAACATTGCTTCTATTAAATACTGCTTTTATCATCATTCTTGTTTCTGAATCTCCATTTGTAGCAAATTCTTGAGGAATATAGAATGTGATTTTTACTTCCTTCAGAAGGAGAAACTGTCATCCATATCACTTCAGCACTAAGCTTAAGTGGGTACTGTACTTTTTTTTTTTTAAGATTTATTTATTTATTTTAGGGGGGAGGGGCAGAGGGAGAGGGAGACAGAATCCTCAAGCAGACTCCCCAACTCAGTGCAGAGAGCCGCCATGCGGGGCTCAATCCTAGAACACTGAGATCATGACCTGAGCAGAAATCAAGGGTTGGTGGCTTAACCAACTGAGTCACCCAGGTACTCCGTGGGCACTGTACTTTCTGAGGGCCTTCTCTGATCTGAGGAGTATGCTCAGCCCCTCACCTGGAGTATGTGGAAGTATAGGAGACAGAACATACCCAGGAGCAGCTCTCAACCAATGATGAAGGAGAATTGGCAAATAGATACACCATCTTCCTGGCCTCTCATTCATGTGTGTGTGTGTGTGTATATATATATATATAGTCTCCCAGGTATTCCCAGTGGGACTGAGTCCTACTTGCTGAAAATGATATCTTGCTTACTAATATCCTATATTGATTTTCCTCTTGTTTCCTCATTACTGTACTGTTACTTTCTAGGATTACCTCAAATATTTGTCTCAGGGTCTGTTTCTAGGGAACCCAACTCATGATACTTTATTCCATTTCAGTGTCATTTTATAGTTGAAGCTTAGGCAAAGCTCCCATATATAAAATTCATGTCATTTCCCTTTTTTTAAGAGTTAAAAGTACATTTCCTTCAGATAGTCTAAAATGAAGAGATGTAGTTGGCAACTTATAGAATCTCTCTCACATATAAGCAAGCACCTTTCAACACCAATTTCATTAAAGTAGAAATACATGCAAACATACATCTTAACACTTGCTTTTATGTACTTTCTTCAAGTTAAATTAGAACATGTAATTTCTAATTTAGGTTATCATCTAGAGAAAGGACATCCTAGCAGGGTACCTGACTGCTATGCCCACTTCAATTGTCTCAGTAACTTTAAAAAAATATGTATAGTTCTAAAGTCCTAGAACTTGTTATTGAGGAAGTGTAAAATGATATGTTTCTTTATCTTATATAAATATATATGTACAAAGAACTTATGAATCTGGAATAGGTTATAATAGTTTATAATGATGATCTCAAAATCATGTTGAAGTACATGGTAAGCTATTTAGTGAAAATAATTTATAATTATATATTTTATCAACTTTATTGAGAAACAAGTGTCATATAATAAGCTGCACTTATTTAAAATTATTCAATTTGATAAGTTTTGATGTAGTTATATAACAGTGAAACCATATCCACAAGTAAGAAAATGAACATATCTATCACTACCAAATTTCTTTCTGTCCATGAGTCATCTCTTTCCCACTCCTCCCCTCTTCAGGAAAACGCTCATCTGCTTTCTGACAATCTAGATTACTAATGGTTTTCCAGAACTTTTTATAAGTAAAATTGTACTCTTTATGTCAGTCTCCTTTTACTTGACATAAATAAATTGGGATTAATCCATGTTGTAGCATATATAGATAATTACTATTTTTTGCTGAGTAGCACTACATTATATGAATATACCACAGTTTGTTCATCCATTCACTTGTTGGCATGTGGGTTGTTACCAAACTTTTGGCTAATATAAATAAGCTGCTCTGATCAGTCATGATACAATACAATTTAAAATAATAAAATCACTTTTCCAAAGTGATTGTACCATTTTATATTCTCAACATTAATGTATGAGAATTTCAGTTCTTTTTTTCTTCCTTTTTTTATATGTTTTTATTTTAAATTTTACTTTAAATTTTTGTTTTAATTCCAGTTAGTTAATATACGTATTATATTAGTTTCATGGTTTCAGGTGTACAGTATAGTGATTCAACACTTCCATACAATACCTTGTGCTCATCACGAGTGTGTGTATTCCTTAATCCCCAACACCTATTTAAACAATCCCCCTATCCCCTCCCCTCTGGTAACCATCAGTTTGTTCTCGATAGTTAAGAATCTATTTCTTACTTTCTCTCTCTCTCTCTCTAATTTTTCCCCTTTGCTTTCTTAAATTCCACATATGAGTGAAAATATATGGTATTTGTCTTTCTCTGTCTGACTTACTTTGCTTAGCATGATACTCTCTAGCTCCATCCATGTCATTGTAAATGGCAAGATTTCATTCCTTTTATGGCTGAATAATATGTCATTGTGTGTGTGTGCATGTGTGTCCATATCTTCAGATATATATATATCACATCTTCTTTATCCATGCATCAATCCATGGACACTTGGACTGCTTCCTTATCTTGGCTATTGTAGATAATGCTGCTATAAACATAAAGATGCATATATCCATTTGAATTCATGTTTTTGTATTCTTTTGGTAAATACCCAGTACTGCAATTGCTGGATCATAAGGTAGTTCTATTTTTAACTTTTTGAGGAAACTCTATACTGTTTTTGAGAGTGGCTGCACCAGTTTGCATTCCCACAAAGAGTGCACAAGCATTCCTTTTTCTCCATATCCTCATCAACACCTGTTGTTTCCTGTGTTGTTGATTTTAGCCATTTTGACAGATACAAGGTGATATCTCATTATAGATTTGATTTGCATTTCCTTGATGATAAGTTATGGTGAGCGTCTTTTAATATGTCTATTGACCATCTGTATGTCTTCTTCAGAGAAATGTCTGTTCATGTCTTCTGTCCATTTTTAAATTGTATTATTTGGGGGGGGTGTTGAGTTTCATAAGTTCTTTAAGTATTTTGGGTTCTAGCCCTTTATCAGATATGTCACTTGCAAATATCATGTCCCAGAGAATTTCAGTTCTATGTCTTTATCAACATGTGGTAAGCTCAATCTTATTTATTTGTTTGTTTATATTATATTCTTATAGGTATGTAATGTTGTCTCACTATGGTTATAATTTTCATTTAACAAATAACTAGTGATGTTGCCCATCTTTGAGTCCATTTGCTGTCTATATATCATTTATCTATCTATCATCTATGTAATTTATCTGTAGGTCTTTTTGGAAGTGTCTGTTCAATTTTTTTACTCGTTTAAAAAATTGGATTATTTCTTTCCTGATTATTGAGTTTTGAGGATTCTATAAATATTCTACATAAAAGCCATTTATCAATATTTTATTTTCAAATATTTTCTCTTAGTCTGTGGCTTCTCTTTTCATTCTCCTAATAGTTCCTTTAGAAGAACAGAAGTTTTTAATTCAATGGAGCCAAAGATTTTTTTCTTTTACAGATTACACCTTTTGCCATATTTTAAAATTCTTAGCTAACTCAACATCACCAATTTCTCATGTATTTACTCTATAATCGTCATAGTTTTCAATTTTAAATAGGTGCTATGATTCATTTTATATCATTGTGTATGGTATAATGTGTGTAACCTAAGTTTATTTTATTTTGCACATTCAGTTGTTCCAATACCATTTGTTGAAAAGACTATCATTTCTTCATTGAATTGCCTGTTTACCTTTGTCAAAAATCAGTTGTCTTTATATGTTAGACCTAAGCCTGAACTATACAATTCTTTTGATATAATTGTGATATTATTAATGACAACACCACACAGTCTTGATTGCAAAATCTTTATAAAGAACCTTGAAATAGGTAGTCTTTGTTTTGCTTTTCCAAAATTGTTCTTTGTATTTCCATATGATTTTCAGAAACAGTTTTTAATTTCTAAAAAAGAAAGCCTGCCTGATTTTAGGTTGGGATTACATTAATTCCATAGATCGATTTGGAAATAATTTTCATCTTGGGATATTGAGTCTTCTAACCTACAACCAAGGTATATCTCTCCATTCATTAGGTCATATTTAAGTTTTCTCAGCAATATCTTGTAGTTTTTCTATACAGATCTATCACATTTTTGTCAGGTTTCTCTGTAGGTATTTCAAATTTCTGGTGCTATTTTAAATGGTATTGTTTTAAAATTTTATTTTCTGATTTATTTTCTGATGGTGTTAGTATAAAATATAATTAATTTTTGGTGTCAAGTCTTCTATCTTGGGACCCTGTTAAACTCAGTTGTAGTAGTTTATCAGATTTTCTATAGAGATGATCACATTGTCTGCAGATAAAGAATTTCACTTCTTTCATTCCAATCTGGGTGCGTGGATTCATTTTTTTTTTTCCTACTTATTGCTTTGGCTTGGAACTCCAATACAACATTGAATAGAAGTGGTAAGAATGGACATTATTGTCTTGTTACTGATTTTAGATGGAACACATTTATTCATTCACCATTAAGTAAGATGTTACCTGTAGGGTTTTCTTTTCTTTCTTTCTTTTTTTTTTTTTTTCAAAGATTTTATTTATTTGACAGAGACATAGCGAGAGAGGGAACACAAGCAGGGGGAGTGGAAGAGGGAGAAGCAGGTTTCCCGCCGAGCAGGGAGCCCAATGCAGGGCTTGATCCCAGGATCCCGAGATCATGACCTGAGCCGAAGGCAGATGCTTAACTGACTGAGCCACCCAGGCGCCCCAGTTGTAGGGTTTTCATAGGTACTTTTTATCAAGTTGAAGAAGTTTCTCTATAGTTTTTGTGTAATGTATGACTGCTTTTGGCATCTGGATAATGCCAGCTTCATAAAAATAGTTCAAAAGTATTATTTCCTTTTCATTTTTGGTAAGAGTTTATGTGGAATTGGTATTATTTTTTTTCTTAAATGTTTAGTAAAATTCACCAGTGAACCCATTTTGGTTTGACTTGCTTTTGTTGTTAGCAGGTTTTTGACTAAAAATTCCATTAATTCCATTTCTTTAATAGATGTAGAGATATTCAGTATGTTTCCTTCTGAATGAGCTTTTGTCTTTTGAGATAGAATTTGTCATTTCATCTAAATTGTCAGACTTATTAGCATATGGTTCTTCATAATACATTCTTATCATTTTAATATCTGTAGAATGTCTAGTGAAATCTTCCTTTTATCATGATCAATTTGGCTTGCTGTTTACTAATTTAATGATATTCTCAAGGACACAGGGTTTAGGGTTTCATTGATTTTCTTGTTTGTTTCCTATTCATCTATTTCATTTATTTCTGCTGTGATCTTTATAAGTTTCTTAATTCTGTATACTTTGGTATATCTTTAATAGTTTCTATGATTCTCCTTTAGGTTTTGAACAGATGGAATATAACTGTTATAATTCTTATAATGTTTGCTAGCTCTAGCACATGTGTTAGTTCTGGGTTGGCTTTTTCCTACTTTTTGCATGCTTGATAATTGTGAATATTCCCTCCTGAATGTTGAATATTTTTGTATTTCTATAAATGCTTTTAAGCTTTCTACTGGGACTCAGTTAAATAAGTTGAAAATTGTTTTGTCCTTTAAATTTTGCTTCTAAGATTTATTACAAAGATCCAGAGTAGTGCTCAGTCTAAGGCTAATTACTCACCATTACTGAGTTGGCTCTCTTGTATACTCTACTGAATGCCCCATGCATTGTAAAGTTTTCTCTCCAGTACTATAGAATCACATAGCGCTCACAACATTCATGTACCATCTCTCAAGGATCACTAGCCTTCATTTTCTGGTATTTGGTGTCTTAATAAATATCTCATATATTCTGTCTGATAGTGGTTTGTTTCAGTGAGTAGAGTAAATCTGGTTTTTGTCATTCCATCTTGACCAGAAATGGAAATCTGTGGCATAATATTTTAAATGTTCATTTACTCAGAAAATATGAAATACTGAATATTACATTAACATTTTAAAACTTAAATGCAGGTATTCTTTTAATATAATTTGTTCTGAAAAGTTTTAAATGAAGTTAAATTTTGCCTGTAGTTAAGATGTTGTTATTTGTTTAAGTCAGATGTCATTGTGGGGTGCCTGGGTGGCTCAGTCGGTTAAGTGTCTAACTTGGGCTCAGGTTGTGATCCTGGGTTCCTGGAATTGAGCCCCACATTGGGCTCCCTGCTTAGTGGGGAGTCTGCTTCTTCCTCTCCCTTTGTCCCTCCCCTGCTTGTGTGCTCTGTCTCTCTCTCAAATAAATAAAATATTTAAAAAAATTTAAAAACAGATGTCATTGTGAAAAGTTTCTTTGATAGTTGTTATTTTTCTTTTATTTCTTACTTTCTTTGTGGGTTGGAGTTTCAGAGACATAACCTATGATTAAGGAAATATAGGAAATAAATTTTCTGGGATTGTGAATCATTTTTTCCTAACACCAGTATAATCCTATAATAGAAATAACATTAACTATGTGTTATATTTGTATTAAAGTATTCATTGAATGACCTAAGAAAAAAGGAGATAGAAATTCTCATTTAATAGTTTTAACAGTTCATTTGCATTTAACCCAAATCTTTGTAAAACTTGTTTTTTGTAGGAGTAAAGACTTTTTTTTTCCTGATTATTAGCTTTTTAATACATGCAGAAGAATGTTACCAGTAAGAGCTTCCTTTCAACTTCTTGTGCTGGAGGTATAGTATGAATACTTTATTACTTGTCAACAGATTGGCTTGTAGACATTCCTGTGTTTCCTGTTTAAAACATTATGTCTTCCAGAAATATATTTGCCAGCTAGAGGCAGTTTGACATGTGCACATCTCTTGCTGCCTACAGTAATAAGCAACACCAAATATAGACAGGTAAAATGTGACATCACAAGAGCAGAATATGAGAATAAGCATTCTAAGGCAAATATCACATTCATTTCTCTCATTTCCAGTAACAAATAATGTCAACAAGAAGCTCAATAATTTAGCTTAAATTGGAAAACACCAAGTGAATAAATACCTTAAAAAATAGTCTTATTTGGGGAAACAATATTGCCTGTAACTGAAACACTGAAGGTATGTGTCAGATTTTGACAGCATATTTTCCAGTATACCTCTTCAAACATAAAATCTAATTATGTTCACCCTTTCCCATGCCATTTAATCCCTCTCCTTGATATATCCTGTTTCCCCAAACACTATAATGAAAACTAGAGTTCATGGCAAAACTCAAGCTTCTCTGAGCTCTCTTACCTCTCATTAGTTGAATCTAGCTTTGTCAAATTTTATTCCTTCAGCCCTATTCTGTAGCTCAAGTGAAATTCAGACATCTATTGATATAAAAAATGTAAAGGAAATGGCAGTGTAATTTCTTCCCAAAGGAAATACAGTGCAGTTTAATAATACATTGGGAACATGTGGTTAGGTCAGTCTGTTATTTATCCTTTTGACTAGGCTATTTTATTTAGAAGTCAGCAGAAATAAAACTAATAGTGTTATATATAGAATAATTCAGTTACCATTTATTAGCTTCTGTGTAAAAAGAAAACCAAACTGAAGAAAATTATTTAGCATTTTCCCCATTTGATTTTCATTTGCTTGAAATTTACCTGATAGAGGGTAGAAATAAAATGGAAACTATTTTGGAAAGTACTGAAGTCAGCTTCCATATGGAATAATGGAATATGATTTATAATAATTAAACTTCTTAAAAAATGGAATGGGCTAACTAGTGAATCAGTGAAAAAACTGCAAAAAGAAATTTTTGAGGTGCTTGTCATATATACTGTAGAAGGAAGGACATTGGTCTTTGGAACTCTCTACCCTCTCATAAAACTTTTTCTTCTGGAACCTATCATCACATTCTTTTATTAATATTATATGGATGTATTTCTTAATTTCTTTACCAAGATGTAACTAGAGAGTTGGTTACATGTTTATTCATTTTTTTCATCATAGAGCTTTGCTCATATCGGACTCTCAATAAAAATATATTTAATTTAATAATAGTAATATTAGTGTATACCATTTATCAGATAATATGTTGTACATTTAGCATCGATTATTTCATTGAATATTTATGAAAAGCCTATGAGGCAAGTGCTATTCTCCTTAATTTTCATTAAAGCTAAGAGTTTAAGTGAATGCATATATGAATTAATATATAAATCAATTAGAAAATAAACATATGTATAAATGAATGTATAAATGGGAAGTTGGACTAGATAATATATTAAGTATATTCCATGTGTGAACATAAGAACTTAATATTCTATGTCTATGAATATAAGAGCTATATATTAAACTTTAATAAAATGATTATATATATTATTACTACCACCCCTTTCATTTCTCCTTTGGGAATTATTTGCATTGCTTCTCACAGTTATCATGCATCAATAATTTCATATTTTTACTATGAAAACAAAGGAGAGTAGAAAGTGCAAAGATAAAGTATGTAGAAATTAATAAAACATTTCATATTCACATTTACCAACAGACTTTTTGGCTTTACTCCCAATTAAATTCCTTTCAGCAAACATTTAATGGGCCTCTGCAAGGTACTGAATAATACAATGAAACATTCTTATTACTTAGAGATGTAGGTTGTAGACTCATTGAAATGGTCTCTCTTGAAGTTATATGTGACATCAAATAGCCCTGCTGATTTGTTTTTTATTGGATTACTAGTTGCTTGGTATTATTAAACAGCAAGAAAATGATTCTCTGCTGAAGACCAGTATGATACCCTCTGACATAATGGAAAATAATGTAACTCTATAGTAATGTTGATCTACCCCTAAGGAGACTTCAGATATTTTTATTTTTCCTGGGTTATTAAGCATGTGATATTATAGTTTTACACTTGGAGGATAAGTTACATATGATTTTTGAAGGTTGTATTTTTCATCTTCAAGTATTCTTATTTCTTTTTTTCTATTTCAGGAGGAACTGGATTATTTGAAGTCAAGAAAATATTTATAAGCATCAGTTACAATTCAATGAAAGCAGGAGTAGGGAAGAAATTGAAATTTGTCAGAAAATGGACTTATTAAGCAAATACCTTAATGTAATATCAATAAGATCATTAATGTTGGTTCTGACTATCTGTCAAAACAGTTACAATCTGAAATAAATCTACAAAGTGAGACTTCTGCCACCTTATAACAAACATTTGTTTCAAATCCCAGTGATACTTGGGAATATCATAGCTTTAGATAGTGTGA
This sequence comes from Halichoerus grypus, assembly GCF_964656455.1. Taxonomy (NCBI): domain Eukaryota; kingdom Metazoa; phylum Chordata; class Mammalia; order Carnivora; family Phocidae; genus Halichoerus; species Halichoerus grypus. Next base: position 129,215,332 of record NC_135716.1, on the reverse strand, counting down.
ATTCACAATTCTGTCCCTTATTTTCTCTGTGGACTTAGTTTACTATTTCTTAAACTCATTGAATCTCTTTTGTTTTTGTTTTTGTTTTTTGTTAATCTCTAAATTGGCAAATATTTTGCACCTAATGAGGCTGGCTTAAGAATCAGTAAAGTAAAAGCTTGCTTATCACAGTGCTAAATAAGTAGCTGATATTCATGAATGGTGTAAGTTTATACTTTTATTTGTCCATTATTCAAATCTTATAGCATTTTCTAATTCAACCTTTCATGAATCATTTTTTTTAGTGAACCAGTCCACAATGATAATACTGTCTTCTTATCACTTTTATAATTTAAAATCTGTGTCAAATGTATTTAATTATTATTCTCAGTTTTCTCATGAATTATTTATAACTCTTTCATGTACATTGAACTTTGGGTATAGAAGAGAGTGCATAATTTTTGTACACAGAAATATTTGACCAAGAGTTATTGAGTATGTGATCTCTGATAAGTGATTTAACCTCAGTATACTCATCAGTGAAGTAGGGTTATAATACTGCTCCATTGGGTTTTTGTGGTAATATTAAATGTGATAACATTAAATGTGGAAATATTAAATGTGATTAACAGTAGTGAATCCTCAATAAAGTGCCTGACTTAGTGTAAGTACTATTTGTTAGTTTCTTCTCCTTCCCCCCCTCACTTAACCAGCATTTTGCTCCTTGGAGACAATAACCAGGTCTTATTTACCATGGTACAATTTTTTAAAAAATTTTATTATGTTATGTTAATCACCACACATTACATCATTAGTTTTTGATGTAGTGTTCCATGATTCATTGTTTGCGTATAACACCCAGTGTTCCATTCAATACGTGCCCTCTTTGATACCCATCACCAGGCTAACCCATCCCCCCACCCCCATCCCCTCTAGAACCCTCAGTTTGTTTCCCAGAGTCCGTAGTCTCTCATGGTTCATCTCCCGTTCCAATTTCCCCCCCTTCATTTTTCCCTTCCTACTATCTTCTTCTTCTTCTTCTTTTTTTTTAACATATAATGTATTATTTGTTTCAGAGGTACAGGTCTGTGATTCAACATTCTTACACAATTCACAGTGCTCACCATAGCACATACCCTCCCCAATGTCTATCACCCAGCCACCCCATGCCTCCCACCCCCCACCACTCCAGCAACCCTCAGTTTGTTTCCTGAGATAAAGAAGTACCATTTAATTGATTTGTCTTTATGCAGTGCTCAAAGTTAACCTGTGTCTAAGGTTACTAACTTCAATGCCTGTGAATCATCTGTGAATCTTAATAAGAGGCAAAGCAGACTCAGCAGTTCTGAAGAAGGGCCTGAGATGATGTGTTTCTAACAAGATCCCAGATGAAGCCAGTGCTCCTGCTCATAGACCACACTTCCTATAATAAGCATTAAACTATGCTGGAAGAGGTCACTGAGAGGACGTGACCACTGCTTCATCCATGCGCTGGACCTGGGCAACCGGAGGCTCCTCACCTTCTCCCGTGTCCTTGGAATATATAGTTTTCCCACAGTTCCAACAGTAGGAGCATTTTCAAGGACACAATCTTGAGAGAATAAGGTGTTGAGATGATCTGGACTGAATTTGTCACTGAACCCTACTAAGACATCTATATACACCTTTAAGATTCTGACAGGAAGGTGCAGAGATCTACTCATCTTGACGACCCAAGACAAGCCTCATGTATAAGTTATGCTTATTAAGCTGCCACCTACCAATCTGGAGTGGTCTGCCTCTCTTTTTGGTCTCTCCTTACACTCTGTGTAAGGAGGCCAGTTTGTAAACCAATAATTGGTGAGCTTGCCAGGAGACCAAAGAAATGGGCCTTGGAAAAGAGGCATCCAAGGGGGGATATCCTGAGTTGGCCATCAACCCTTATGTGGGGAAGGTGGCCTCTATATGTTAGGGTCTTGTGGACAGCAGTGTGAATATGGGAACACCTCCAAAATGCCAGCTAGTCTCATGCACGTGTTTGAGGAGCTGTGCATAGTTCAGTGGCAGAGAAGAGGAATGAGTGGCTACCGCTGTGGGCTGGCCTCTACTGTGGACAGTATAGCTGGCTACTAATGCCAAACTAGAGGCTGAAGCTTAAGTTAGAAAGCTGGAAGAAGAGGTGAGGTTAGAGAAGGAGGAGTGGGTGTTCACTACTCTTCTAGCTTTGGAGCTGGCAGAAAGGTGAGAGTGCAGGATAATAAATGGAGACCTTAATGTGCCATTTTACAAAGCTAGGAAGGTGCAGGCTGCTGTGGATTAAGGTCCAAGTGCTGTGACAAAGATTGATTGTAACTTCAGAGGTGGAATCCCTGGGAAAGTGAATGGAGGATGTTGTGGTGATTGACAGTGAAACAGACAAAATGCCCTGTGCCATCCGACCCCTAATACAAAGGAAAGCAAAAGCAAGCAACAACTCCACCCAGCCAGGCAGCTCCCAATTCAGGAAATGTTTTGATGACAGAATATACACCCACTGAGCTTGCTGATATAGCTGCCAAGTACCAGAAAAAGGCCAGGGAAAATATCCAGGCATAGTATGGGTGGGGAGGAGGATGGCATTTCTCTGACGGGGCAGGAGGCAGAGAAAATGAGCAATACTCTGCCCTTCAGCAGCACCTACATGGCCTTCTGGGGGCTCAAGATACTCACTCCCTTATGGATCAGATTATTCTAGCCTGCAAGTAGTGATGGTTCAATGAGGGGGAATGTCCCAGGGCATGTGTGACTCTGGAAGTCTATAGAGGAAGTACAACCAATCCTTAGGGTGTTGGGAATGAAACAGACCATCTACACTCCTGTCTTTGAAGGCCCTGATCATGCCCCATTTACTGCAGAAATGAAAGTCAAAATACTCCAGTCTCCCCCAGCATCTGATATAGGACATTGACATTCATGCTGTGTCCAGTCATGGAACAAGATATTTATGATGTTGGGCAATCAATCCATTCATAATCTGGGGGAAAATGACAAATCCTAGGTTTGGTTATGGGCTGTTTGAAAGACTCAAGACAGAGAGGGTGCTCAAAAATTCAAAAGGCTATCACAATTGATTGTAAGGAGTCTGGTTAAAGTAACCTGGAAGCAAATGTGGTTTGACCTCATTGCTGCCAGGACCACACCTGAACAGACAGATTGGCAATCCAATACAGTGGGTTGGCCTGTGGAAAGCCTTAAAACCTAAACAACAGTTTAGACTCACCCCACCTGCCCCTTACTATCCTTGATACCCCACCTGCTTTAGCAGAGGCCTCAGGGATGTGGTCTTATGTAGAATAGATGGCTCCCACACCCTGGGTATGGGATGCAGGCCAAGAAAGCCTCCAGGTGAGGGCCACTGGAGGTGGTCAGAGGCCACATGTTGTGCTCACTATTTACTGGTCACCCAGAGATAAACAAAAGGCGATAGATCAGGTTGACATTGGAGCCAAATATACTCTAACACATGCTAACCCTTAGAAGTTTTCTGTCCCCCTCAGTGCCATGGATGGTTATAGATGGGAAACAGTTATGGTCAGAAAGGTCCCTTTGACACTGCAAGTTGGATGTTCTCACAAGAATCTGAGATTTTCTTATATCTTCAATTCCAGAGAATATATTGGGCATTGATATCATATAAGGTCACACTCTGCAAAACTCTATGGGTAAATTTTGCCTTTAGGTTAGAGTAAGCAAACCCAGAAGGGGACTAGAAAGTCAATGACATCATTTTTAAAGTCTAACAGAGAAAGATATCATATGGTTTCACTCATATGTGGAACATAAGGAGTAACGTGGAGGACCACAGGGGAAGGGAGGGAAAACTGAATGGGAAGAAATCAGAGAGGGAGACAAACTGTGAGAGACTCTGGACTCCAGGAAACAAACTGAGGGTTACAGAAGAGAGGGGTTGGGGGTATGGGGTAACAGGGTGATGGGTATTAAGGAGGTCACATGTGGTGATGAGCACTGGGTATTATACAGAACTAATGAATCGTTGAACACCTACATCAAAAACTAATGATGTACTATATGTTGGCTAATTGAACATAATAAAAATAAATAAAAAAATAAAATAAATAAAAGAAACACACTAGTAAAAAAGGGGAGAAAATGGGGTTCCTGTTCTGGCATACTGTGTCCCCAGTCCATCTCCTCATGCCAGACAGTGCTGTTTCCCCCACCCAACATGTATGATATATACACGAAGTCAAATTCCTAAAGCTGCTAACCTCCCTCTCCTCAAGCCCAGGTGGAAATGTTGTTTTCCACTGGTATGATCATTTGGCCACCTTCTTTGCTCCTGCCATTGGCCTGGAGGATGTTATAGCACACATAGAAACCGTTATCAAATTCACTCAACAAGCCTTAAATGATAGCTAACAAAGCCTGTCTTTACCAAACATGGAAATGTTTCTGAGGAGAAAAGTTGTCCTCCAAAATAAGATGGCCTTGGATATCATTATAGCCTTGCAAGGAGGCACCTGTGTCATCCAAACAGAATGTTACATGTTCCTACTTAATCAGTCTGCTAATGTATTACCTTCATTAAATCACATGAGAACAGATGAACACCAGAGTGAACTCACCCCCAGCCTAGGGGAATTAATAAATCAGTGGTTCAGATCATGAGATTCTTAACAAAAAAATTGTTACTTATTTTGGTAATCATTATCTTAATCTATGTTTTCTCTTGCATGTGCCTACATTGTTGCTATGGTATCTACCTCTAATTCAGCCAGATAGCCAACAGATGAGCCTCCTTCTTGCTAATGAAACCCCTTGCTGACAGTTCAGGGCACATTGTGGAAAAGGAGGCATATAAAATTGTAAGAGCTCTTGGGGCGCCTGGGTGGCTCAGTCGTTAAGCGTCTGCCTTCAGCTCGGGTCATGATCCCAGGGTCCTGAGATCGAGCCCCACATCGGGCTCTCTGCTCCGCAGGAAGCCTGCTTCTCCCTCTCCCACTCCCCCTGCCTGTGTTCCTGCTCTCGCTGTCTCTCTCTCTCTGTCAAATAAATAAATAAAATCTTAAAAAAAAAAGAAAAAAGATTGTAAGAGCCCTTAACAAGGGGTAGGATGTTGGAGGTCATTGAGAAGCCATGACCTCTGGTTGACCTGCCAGCTGCATCTGGGCAATTGGAGCCTCCTCCCCAGACTTGTCCTTGGAATGTATGTTTGGCCAGTGTTGCCACAGTGGGTGCTGTTTTCAAAGATGCAGGCTTGAGAGATGTTGAGACTGTCTGGACTGAATATATATGTGACTTGACCCAGTTAAAGCCTGTCTATAAACTTTAAGATTGTGGCATGCAGGGGCGGAGATCTATTCCTTTTGCAGTCTCCCAAGACAAGCCTCACCTATGAGTTTCCTGCTTGTGAAACCTGCCACCTGCCCATCTGGAGTGGTTTGCCTCTTTCTTTGGTTTCTCCTTGCCTTCCACGTAAGAGAACCAATTTGTAAACAAACAAACTTACATAAATTTGGCCAGAAATCTGTTGTAGTTCTAAAAGCCATTCTAATGATAGAATGAGTAGGAATAAAACCAAGATGGAGCAGTACTAAAAATGCAAATAATTTTTTCACATAATTATTTTGATGTGTTTCCAAAGTTTCAAAGATAATTGTTGTTACTTTTGTTATTCCAAAGACTGCAATGCCTTTTCACAACAGGGTCCACACCTCTGTATGTGATAGTCCTTTCCTTGCCTAAGTTCAGCTTTAAGTACCTACTCTTCCCCTTTTGTATCTCTGGACCCCCTCAACACCTTTTAGCTTGGAATCTGTCTCCTGCTTTTGCTTGGAGGATCTAGTCATTGGGAACCTATTCTAGCCTGGAGTCCTTAGAAGGCTCAGTTTGGTGACAGCCTATTTGCCGAAACACCCCCAGAAACAAAGAATTAGGAAAGAAGAAGAATGAGACAGCGAAAGAGGGAGAATGAATAAAGAAGATTGTATTTCAAGCTGTCCACAGCTTAGTAACGAAGCTGATCACTCAGTTGTGGGGAGTCTTCCCAGAGGCCGCATAAACTATTGTTCTTTGGACATATCATCTCAAGACAACAAGGAATTGTTGCTAGAGCTTCTGCACACAGATTTCAGAAGCAAGGTAAGTTCAAGAACCTGAAGTGGCATGAAATGAGTAAGTACAGTGCCCATTCTTGGGCTGCCCATTATGGCTCTTGGCTTCTTCACTAATCTGCTGCCTGCTTTGATCTCTAAAATCACTCCTGCTCCACTCCTTAAAATATAAAATATGACAATATACTTAATATTATAATTGGATTTTTTCTTAGATAACATATAGCAAAGTGCTTACATTCATGAATTGTCAGGTTCTGATAGCAGAAATGATTTCTCATATGTTTTATGAGGTGGCATGAAAATGACTTTCAATAAGTAGAATAACAGAAAAAATTTGAGACTATTTCATAAATCCAAAAAAATATAAGACCATATGGTAAATAGGAAATACATTTATCTTAGTGTTTTTAAAGACCTGCAATCACAGGCATGACAGCAACACTTTCCTAGGAGATAATAACTATATTCTATTCTTATGCTGTTGATTACAGAGTTGAACTGATGGAATGTGAAAATTTATTTAGTTAGATAATATGGTATTTAGTTAGATTATTATATTAGTTTTTGATAATGATAATTCTAATGTCTCTCATTAGTGATAACTATTGGTTACAAGCAAAGCATAAAAGTGTTCTAAGGAACTTTATATTTTATATAACCATTCAATTTAGTGACTAAGAAGTGCTTGACATGGAGCACAAAATAGAAATTGCTAGAAAACTGAAAGCTTTATCTTGTTCTCTGTTTGGCTGTAGTGTAGATGGTGGTTATTTATTCATTTATTATTTATTAATATTATTTAGGAACAATCTCTTTTCCCCATTAAATCAGTGCATACTTCTGAGCTGCTGTCTCGTCCCTCAAATATAAAAGTTTGTAACTTTTCTCTAAAGTTCTTTAAAGTTTCTGTAAAATTTAGTAGACAGTACATGAAATCAAGGAGAAGAATTGCTTCTCTACTACTTATAGAATTATTTTGAGGAACAAAGTTTTGATGATAATAATTACAACATAAATACATGATAAAGGGTGACAAAAATTGGTTCACAAGTAAATTGACAATAATTATTCTCTATTCCTGTTTCTGAATATCTGAATATTATTATGTGCTGGTCCATGAAGTCAGTCACAGATGTAACTCAGACTATAATATTTAGGATATGTATTTTACCCATTTTCTCATGAAATTTTTAAGAATATATAATGTGTTATCAAATTGGAGGGGGAGACGAACCATGAGAGACTATGGACTATGAGAAACAAACTGAGGGTTCTAGAGGGGAGGGGATTGGGGGGATGGGTTAGCCTGGTGATGGGTATTAAAGAGGGCACGTACTGCATGGAGCACTGGGTGTTATATGCAAACAATGAATCATGGAACACTACATCAAAAACTAATGATCTACCGTATGATGACTAATATAACATAATACAAAACAAACAAACAAACAAACAAAAACCCTTTCTTATTTTAATGGGAAAAATAATAAAGTCCCTGAACAGAAAAATTGCAGAACTATAAATGGCCTCTAAGCGGATGGAAATTTGTCCAGTTTTACCCGTGATTGAGTAAAAAACGGACAAAAAATATTCAGTCACAGGTGGACAAAAAGAAAATCTTCCTGTTTTCCATATTGGAAGAAGTTTTATAGTTGAGTGTGGGGAAATGAAAACTCCCAAACAGTGCTTATGGTAGATTGTTTTAGGGAAATTCACAGGGCAGATTTAAAAAATCTTAAAATTACCTTACTTTTGATTCTAATAAAAATTAATCATAAACAATAGAGCTTTAATTACTAGGATGTTCCCTTTTTAAAAAACAATAATAGCAAAAGTTTAAAGATCACCTAAATTTTGAGTAATAAGAAATTAATAATTGGGGCTATTCCATATAATACAATATTATAACATTATTAAAATGGCTGTGGAGTAAAATATTAGTAAAATAAAAATATATTTATGATATAATTTTAGCATAAAGAAGACTAAAATTCTAAATATTTTTATTCTTAACTTCAAAGTTACATACAAAAATGCCAGTGCCAATTAATTTGTCAATTCATTAATTGAACAAATATTTATTAACTACCTATTATATGTGAGTTATTTATTTATGATGGAATTAATAAGGTCTTATATTTTCTTTTTTCTTATCAACACTTTCAAAATTCTCTATAGTAAACACAGGTTTTATATTGCTTTTATATTAGAGAAAAATATTTATGTACCCAAACAATACAATTAAAATGATTTCAGTTTATGTTTTTAACTGTACTATGTTTTTAATTATACTTAGTTGACAGTGTGTTAGCCAGTCTCTAAAAATGGCCTTCCAGTGAGCCATACTTCTTGGTGTCCAAGCCCATGTTCATATGTAGTCCTTATACTTGAATGTAGGTGTCTTGTGCAATTTGCTTTTGACCAATAAAATGTTGTGGAAGTGATGATGTGTGACTTCACCGTCAAAATCATAAGATGGCAGCTTACACCTGAGCCTCTTGGAACCCTTGTTCCTGGGACTTTTCCCTCATGAGATGCTCTTTTTTGGAACTCAGTTACCATGCTGTGAGAAGCCCAAACCACACAGGCCAGAGAGGGTTCGGGTATAGGCACATGGTTCAACTTTGAGCCAAATGCAGCATCACCTGTCAACCATGTGAGTGAACTGTAAATGCGCAGTCCAACTAAACCTTCAAATGGCATGTCTTGACCCAGCTGACATCTGACTAAAATAGCATGCAAGACCCCAAGAAAGAACTACTTTGCTGAGAATAGTCAACCCACAAAACCATAAGAGATATGAATACATTTTGCTTTAAACCATTAAGATTTGGGGTAGTTTGTTAGTAACCAAAACAGAAAGCTTATTGACCCAAAATACTTAATAAGTCTTTTGTGGCTTGACTAACATAACATAATAATAATAAAAAAAAGGTTTTTGTGGCTTAATGTGATCTATCTTCTGAATGCCTCTTAAAATAGATCTACCATTGCTTCTCTGTTAGCACTAGCTGTGTTCCACATTGATAAGTACCCCTCCTTCACCCTCACACGGGGTATCCATATCTACTGTCAAATATTCTGTAGGACTGAGAAATGTTCAGGAATATTTGAGTACAGTTATTGAAGTAGGGGAGGACACATTTTTGAACTCTTCTTGTTCTATCTCTTTGGCTTTCTTTTTGAGTACTCTATGAGAGAAGCCTCTCCTTCCCCCTCCGATTTCCCAGACTCCATCTTTTCTAGTTTCACAGATGTAAAAACCAAGCCTTATAATTATGCATCTAAAAAGAGAATCTTTGCCTCATTTTTCCACATTGTTTTCCACCTCAGTGTGAGTTGTGGAAACAAATTGACCCTCAGAGTGAAAGTGAGAGAGCTAAGGATAAAGAAAGTACAACAGACAATGCTCAGATTAATATTTGAGATGTATATCTTTTTCTTACTGCCGGGTTGAATTCCTGAATTTCAGATTTCCCGCACTGACAACCACCACCACAACCAAAGTTGCTCCTCCTGCATAATTAGCAATTTTAAAAAATAGCAATTCTGTTTTTCCACTTTCAGGGCAAAACCGTTTTTTACTACATTTTTTATTTTGCTTCACATACAGACATTCTAACTGATCCCTGTCATTCCGTATCTGCCTGTACCCACACAACTCTCACCGCAAAATGCAAGAGATATCCTAACAAAAATCGGATCATCTTACTCTTCTCCTTAAACTATCCAAATTTTCCTTTCACTTAATAAATACCAGTTCTTTATGATGGTCCTAAGTGTCTTTTAAACTGAGATTGCCTCTACCTCTTTAACATTTCTCCTCTATGCCCACCCATCCTCCACCCCAGTCCAGTACTACTGGTCTCTTTGTTTTTCTTGACCTCACTTATCAGGCTCCTACCTCAAGGACTTTGTGCTCTAGATCCCTTTGCCTGCACTGCTTTTCCCACTGAGAGTTGCAGGGCTTTCTTCCTCATTTACTTTCAGTCTCCTTTCAAGTTCTACCTTTTCAATGATATCTTCATTTACCATCATAAATAACAGTATTAATGAAAATGATTATGAGATGATGATGATGATAACAATAACAACATTTTCTGAACACTAGCAACATTGTATATCAGCCCCTTTTCTACATAGTTCATAAGTTTTAATGTTAAGTAATATTGTTTAGGTCATATCTAGGCATTCTGACTTGAGTCAGCACTCTTAATCACTTTGCTAGATACTTCTCAATTAAATAGCAACACACCTCTTTCCTCTGACATTCCTTATCCATTTCACTTCATTTAACTTTTCCCTAAAGCTCTTAGTACTTGACATATCATTCACTCAATTTTTATTGCCTCTTGTTCTTTCCTCCAAAGACAATGTAAGTTCTATTAGTGCTTGGACTCTGTTTTGCTCACCACTGTGTCCATATCATCTAGAACAGTAGAGTAGGCATTCAGTAAGTGTTTGCCTAATAAATAGACACATTTTTCCAAAGCCCTCAGTGTGCTTTCTCTACTCCAGCACATTACTCTTTTTTCAGTTACTTAAATATGCTATTCTATTTTTTGAGACCTTTGAACAAGTGCTGCTTCCCCTTGCTTGAAATACTTCTCTTTAACCTTATAATACAAGAATCTTTTTCATCTTCAGACCAACTTCACTCCTATGTACATCCATGCTTTCCCTTTCAAGTATCTATTATGCTTCAAACACAGTGTCTTCCCAGAATAGGCGCTCAGTAGATTATAGTTAAATAGCTGAGAGACCCTACCAATGAATTAATGAAATAAGCCCAAGTAATAGAGAAAATAACTTTACTCATCTGGCTCATTAAAATGAACTATCAATTTGTGGCAGGTTTTTCCAGAGAAATACGTTTTCATGAATCTTGACTTTTTTTCTCAAAAGGTCATATTAAGCATAGTGCCTATAACATAGTATTTAAATATTTGTTGAATGAATGAATAAAATTTTAAAGGTGCATAAGAATTCAGAGTTTCTTAGTATAATCATTATATGTATTATTGTTTTGCAAGTGTGTCTGTCTGGCAAATTTCCAGGCTTGGTTATTCATGTATGTTTGTTAGATGGATAGTCTTCCCCCCACCCACCTCCCTTTTGGTGACCATCAGTTTGTTCTCTGTAAGAGTCTAGATTTTTGTTTGTTTGTCTCTTTTTGTCTTTGTTCATTTGTTTCTTAAATTCCACATATGAATAGTATCCAATGGTATTTGTCTTTCTCTGACTGTTTTCACTTAGCATTACACCTTCTAGATCCATCCATGTTTTTGCAAATGTCAAGATTTCATTCTTTTTTATGGCTGAATAATATTCCTCTGTGTGTGTGTGTGTGTGTGTGTGTGTGTGTGTGTGTGTGTCTCACATCTTTATTCACTCATCTATTATTGTATATTTGGGCTGCTTCCATAATTTGGCTATTATAAATAATGCTGCAGTAAACATAGAGGTAGATATATCTTTTTAAAGTAGTGTTTTTTTAATTCTTTGGGTAAATAGTCAATAGTGGAATTACTGGATCATATGGTAATTCTATTTTTAATTTTTTGAGGAAACTCCATACTGTTTTCTACAGTGGATGCACCAATTTGCATCCCCTCCACCAGTGCATGAAGGTTCCTTTTTGTCCACATCCTCAACAGCATTTGTTTCTTGTTTTTGATTTTAGCTATTCTAGCAGGTGTGAGGTGATATCTCATTGTGATTTTGATTTGCATTTCCCTAAAATGAGTGATTTTGAGCATCTTCTCATGTGTCTGTTGGCTATCTGTATGTCTTTAGAAAAAGGACTGTTCCTGTCTTCTGCCAATTTTTAATTGGATTATTTGTGTTTTTTGGTGTTGAATTGTATACATTGTTTATATATTTTGGGTATTAACCCTTCATTAGATATGTCATTTGTAAAAATCTTCTCCCATTCAGTACATTGTCTTTTAGGTTTTTTTTAAATACAAATTTTATTTGTAATGAGAAAAGAGACACAGGAAATAGAAAATTTTACTACTCTGTTCATTGCTGCTTTTGCATTATAAGTAATAACCTGATGTTAATAAAATTCAGCATTAAGGGACCATTAGGAAGAAACAGTATTGCCTATGACTTGATAGCTATGATATAATTTTAGTGACTGAAAATGTTCTAAGCCTTCGTTATATTGAAAATATAAACATATGGCAAATATGACTTCTAATCTTTTGAAATGTGTAAAGGGTGAAATGAAATGGCGTTACTTATGTCAAGGGATTTTCAAACGGAGCCAGGAAGTCATTAAGGAGGTAGGCCTTACACATGTCCTCACTGGGTGGACCATGAACTTTTGAACAGGGCCAAACAGTGAATATTCCAGGAGCTCTGCAGGAACACCTGCAACCTGCTACAATAATGGACTTTTGCTCAGTGATGGCCTTAGCAACGAAATTCGTTTAAGGGAGATTAGTTTCTGCCACCAACACCAATCACAATTATTTGTGAACAGTGTATACAGCATTCCCTTTTGTCTTTAAAGCCCCTAACTTTTGTTACCTAGTGGGACGCAGTTTGTGTTGCTACCCGAATTTGTGCTCTCAAATTGCAATTCTAAGACCCCAAATGAATGCTTCTGTATTATTTCAGTTCTGCCTCTTTTTTCAGTCGATAAATGGTAGTTAGTAAAGCAAGGTATTATTACATCCAAATTATAAGGAAATAATGACAGTTATTGGATGGTATAATAGGATGCTAACCATGCTGGAGAATTGTTACACTTTGACATCCACTCCACTATGGGTGGGGGGGAAATGTATGTCTTTCTCCTTTCCAAGGATGTGCTTAGAGGTACAGAATGGATAGGAAAATAACTTCCATGCTTCTGTGATCCAATCAGTTGTGCACATACCCTGGACCCACTGGAAGCTTTATTGTCTGCTATGCCAGAGCTGTGACAGGTTGAAAATCATCCTTTTATTTTCAGGGGGATGGAATACTTTTTTGAGAAAAATAATCCTTTATTGTGTGGGGTGGGTTTTTTTTTTTTTTTTTTGGTATAAGGGTAACTTTATTTTTTACAGTGTTAGATTAATTTCAGGTATACAATATAGTGATTCAGTAATTCCATACATCACCTGGAGCTCATCACATGTGCAATGGGGATTAAGGAATTCTCATCACCTATTTAACACAACACCCCACTCAATCGCCTTTGGTAACCATCACTTAGTTCTCTATTGGTAAGAGTCTGTTTCTTGGTTTGTCTCTCTGTATCTACATAGATAGATAGATGATAGATTAGATAGATAGATTATATATATAATATATATATTCCCTTTGCTCATTTGTTTTGTTTCTTAAATTACACATATGAGTAAAAATATATGGTATTTGTCTTTCTCTGACCCGTTTCACTTAGCATAATACACTGTAGCTCCATCCACATCATTGCCAAAGGCAATATTTCATTCTTTTTTATGGCTATCATATGTATATATAATAGAATATCATTATTCTATATATAGTATATATTTAATATAATATTTAATATAATATGTAAATATAATTATTATATTTTATATATAATATATATATTTCTATTTTAACTTTTTGAGGAAACACCATACCGTTTTCCAGAGTGCCTGCATCAGTTTGCATTCCCACCAACAGTGTAGGAGGGTTCCCTTTTCTCCACATCTTCCCCAACACCTGTTGTTTTCTGTGTTGTTCATTGTAGCCATTCAGACAGGTATGAGGTGATATCTCATTACAGTTTTGATTTGTATTTCCCTGATGATCAGTGATGTTGAGCATCTTTTTATGTGCCTGTTAGCCATCTGTATGTCTTTGGAAAAATGTCTATTCATGTCTTCTGCCCATTTCTTAACTGGATTATTTGTTTTTTTGGGTTTTGAGTTTGATAAGCTCTTCATAGATTTTTGGATATTAACCCTTTATCAGATATATCATTTGCAAATATCTTCTTCCATTCTGTGGGTTGCCTTTTAGTTTTGTTGATTGTTTCCTTCACTGTGCAGAAGCTTTTTATCTTGACGAAGTCCTAATAGTTCATTTTTGCTTTTGTGTCCCTTGCCTCAGGAGACGTATCTAGTAAGAGGTTGGTACAGCTGGTATCAAAGAGGTTGCTGCCTGTGTTCTCCGCCAGGATTTTGATGGTTTCCTGTCTAACATTTAGGTCTTTCATCCATTATAAATTTATTTTTATGTATGGTGTAAGAAAGAAGTCCAGTTTCATTCTTCTGCATGTGGCTGTCCAATTTTCCCAACACCATTTGTTGAAGAGACTGTCTTTTTTCCTTTGGACATTCTTTCCTGCTTTGTCAAAGATGAGTTGACCACAGAGTTGAGGGTCCATTTCTGGGCTCTCTATTCTGTTCCATTGATCTATGTGTCTGTTTTTGTGCCAGTACCATACTGTCTTGATGATTACAGCTTTGTAATATAACTTGAAGTCTGGAATTGTGATGCCTCCAGCTTTGCTTTTCTTTTTCAAAATTGCTTTGGCTATTTGGGGTATTTTGTTGTTCCATACAAATTTTAGAATTGTTCATTATAGCTCTGTGAAAAATGCTAGTGGTATTTTGATAGGGATTGCATTAAATGTGTTGACTGCTTTGGGTAGTATTGACATTTTAACAATACTTGTTCTAATCTCTTCTAAAAGAGCTTTTACCTCTTTGGTTAGGTTTATTCCTAGACATCTTGTGGTTTTTGGTACAATTGTAAGTGGGATCAATTCCTTGATTTCTCTCTTTTGCTGCTTCATTATTGGTGTATAGAAATGCAACAGATTTCTGAATGATTTTGTGTCCTGTGACTACTGAATTTGTGTATCAGCTCTAGCAATTTTTTGGTGGAGTCTTTCAGGTTTTCTACATAGAGTATCATGTCATCTGCAAATAGTGAAAATTCCGGGAGAAAAGTATCATGGGTGTTACAGAGGCGAGGAAGCCCTGGTCACAGAACCAGCAACAAGTAAGAGAGAGAGAAGCGCACAGGGGATCACATAATGAAAATACTTCCCCAAAGACATTGACTAGGAAACAAGAGGGGCTAATTTTTGTGAGTTTTCATAAATGGAGCTCAAAGACTGGAGTTTTAGAGGTCCGTGGCCTAGTCAGTCTGGATCCCTGAGGGTGCTCAAGTGCTCCTGTGGAGAAAGATGGTAGATAGCCTGGAAGCAGATGGTGCAATCTGAAGATCCCCTGGGACACACTGGGAGAGATGGTTCCCCCTTTTTGGAGAGCTTATGAGAGAGGTGGCATTGCCTCTCTGGGGACAAAATAATTGGCAGGCACCATTACCCTCCCCCCCCCCAGTCTAAGTGCAAGGACACCTGCTGAGTGTGGCTAACCTGGACACCAGCTCTTTGCTGCACTTTACTCCAAAATCCACCCCCCTGCACTTTGCTGTGACTGCAACTTCTGGGACTAACTTACATCAATTACAGCACACCAATACCCTCCCCCAGAGAAAATAGAGTGGGTCCATGGCATGCCAGGTCCCTAAAGTTTGGAGTTTTAAAACTCAGCCAGCTTGCCTGGAGTAGAATACAGGTGCACTGTGCTGCCAGGTGGACAGATGGCCTTGACACAGTCAGGATAAAGGCAGGGATCTGAGGGAGGCCTGGAACACTTGATGGCGATTGTTCACTCTTCTGGGAGGGCTTCCCTGGACAGTGGTGGGCTCAACTACCCTCTCTTGGACAAGGGAGGGGGGTGGTGTCATTTCTGTCCTTCACTCCTCAGCATAAACTAACTTCAATAAGCAGCACAGCGCCAACAATGGTTACACCAAGCCCTGACCCCCACTCCCCTGTACTCTTCAGGTGCTGCTTTTCTCAGGCAAGTGTACCTGAGAACCAGAGCAGCAGGCCCCTACCCCAGAAGACCAGCACAACTCCCCACATGCACCACATCATTCAGAAGAGAAGGCAAAATAAAAACCTTCCCAAGCAAAAACTAAAGGAATTCATGACCACTAAACCAGCCCTGCAAGAAATATTAAAGGGGATTCTTTGAGTGGGAATGAAAGACCAAAAATGAAAAAGACTAGAAAGGGAGAAAATCCCCAGAAGCAACTACAAAACAATTAATAAAATGGCACTAAATTCATATATATATATATTTATCTATCAATAATTACCCTGAATGTAAGTGAACTAAATGCTCCGGTCAAATAACATAGGGTATCAGAATGGATTAAAAAAAAAACAAGATCCATCTATATGCTGCCTATAAGGGCCTCATTTTAGACCTAAAGACAGCTGCAGATTGAGAAACCATTTGTCATGCTAATGAACACCAAAAGAAAGCCTGAGTAGCAAAACATATCAGACAAAAAAGATTTTATTTTACTTTTTACTTTTGAGAGAGAGAGAGAGGGAGAGAAAGCGAATGTAGGTGGGGAGGGACAGAGAGAGACAGAGAATCTTAAACAGGATCCATGCCCATTGAAGAGCCTGATGTGGGACCCTGATATAAGGACCTGAGCTGAAATCAAGAGTCAGAGGGCTTAACCAACTGAACTACCCAGGTGCCCCAGACAAAATAGATTTTAAACTGAAGACTATAACAAGAGATAAAGAAGGGCACTACATCATAATAAAGTGGTCTATCCAATAAGATGATCTAACAATTGTAAACATTTATGCCTCCAACTTGGGAGCACCAAATATGTAAAACAATAACAGACATAAAGGAACTCATTGATAATAATACAGTAATAGTAGGGGATTTTAACACCCAGTTAAACCAATGGACAGATCATCTAAGAAGAAAATCAACAAGGAAATAATGGCTTTGAATGACACACATGACCAACAGACTTAACAGATATATTCAAAACATATCATCCCAAAGCAGCAGAATACACATTCTTTTCAAGTGCACATGGGACATTCTCCAGAATAGATCACATACTAGGTCACAACCAAACCTCAACAAGCGCAAAAAGATTGAGATCATACCATGCATATTTTCCAATCACAATGCTGTGAAACTTGAAGTCAACCCCAAGAAAAAAAATTGCAAAGACCACAAATACATGGAGGTTAAAGAACATCCTATTAAAGAATAAATGGTCCAACCAGGAAATTAAGGAAGAAATTTAAAAATCCATGGAAACAAATGAAAATGAAAACACAACCCTCCCAAATCCTTGAGATGCAGCAAAAGTCGTTATGAGAAGGAAGTATATAGCAATACAGGTCTGCCTTAAGAAGCAGGAAAAATCTCAAATACAAAACCTAATCTTACACCAAGAAAGCTAGGAAAAGAAAAACAAATGAAGCCCAAAGCCAGCAGAAGAAAGGAAATAATAAAGATTAGAGCAGAAATAAATGATACAGAAACAAACAAACAAAAAAACCCAGTAGAACAGATCAATTAAACCAGGAGCTGGTTCTTTGAAAGAGTTAATAAGATTGATAAACCCCTAGCCAGACTTATCAAAAAGAAAAGAGAAAAGACCCAAATAACATCATGAACGAGAGAGGAGAGATCACAACCAACACCATAGAAATACAATTATAAGAGAATATTATGAAAAATGATAGTCAACAAATTAGGCAATCTCAAAGAAATGGATAAATTCCTAGAAACATACACAATACCAAAACTGAAACAGGAAGAAACAGAAAACTTGAATAGACTGATAACCAGCAAAGAAATTGAATCAGTAATCAAAAATGTCTCAAAAAACAAAAGTCCAGGGCCAGAAGGCTTCCCAGGGGAATTCTACCCAACATTTTAAGAAGAGTTAATACCTATTTTTCTCAAACTATTCCAGAAAATAGAAATGGGAAGAAAACTTCCAAACTCATTCTATGAGGCCAGCATTACCTTGATGCCAAAACCAGATAAAGATTACACTAAAAAAGAAAATACAGGCATCTCTGATGAAGGTGGATGCAAAAATTCTCAACAAAATACTAGCAAATCAAATCCAACACTACATTAAAAGAATAATTGGCTACCATGACCAAGTGGGATTTATTCCTAGGTTGCAAGGGTGGTTCAGTATTTGCAAATCAGTTAACTTGATACATCACATTAATAAAAGAAAGGGTAAGAACCATATGATACTCTCAATAGATGCAGAAAAGCATTTGACAAAGTATAGCATGCTGTTAAAAACCCTCAACATAGTAGGGATAGAGGTAACATACTTCAACACCATAAAGGCTATATATTAAAGACTCACAGCTAATATCATCCTCAATGGGGAAAGACTGAGAACTTTTCCTCTGCAGTCAGGAACAAAACAGGGATGTCCACTCTCACTGTTGTTATTTAACATAGTCCTGGAAGTCCTAGTCTCAGCAATCAGACAACAAAAAGAAATAAAAGGCATCCAAATTGGCATACATTCATACTTTTTGTGACTGAATAATATTTCATTGTATATATATACTACAACTCCTTTGTCCATTCATCAATTAATGAACACTGGGCTGTTTCCATATCTTGGCTATTGTAAATAATTCTGCTCTAAAATAGGTATGCATGTATCCCTTTGAATTCATGTTTTTATATTTGGAAAAATACCCAGTAGTGTGATTGCTGGATGATGGGGTAATTTTATTTTTAACTTTTTGAGGAACCTCCATATTGTTTTCCGGAGTGGCTGCACCAGTTTGCATTCCCACCAACAGTGCAGGAGTGTTCCTTTTTTTCCACATCCCTACCAACACTTGTTGTTTCTTCGGTTGTTGATTTTAGCCATTCTGACAGCTGTGACGTGATATCTCGTTATAGTTTTGATTTGTATTTCCCTGATGGTAAGTGATGATGAACATCTTTTCATATGTCTGGTAGCCCTCTGGATATCTTCTTTGGAGAAATATCTATTCATGTCTTTTGCCTATTTTTTAATTGGATAATTTGGGGGGATGTTAAATTTTATAAATTCTTCACATATTTTGGATACTAACCTTTTATGGGATATGTCATTTGCAAATATCTTCTCCCATTCCATAAGTTGCTTTTTAATTTTGTTGCTTGTTTTTCTTTTTTAAAAATTTTTTTATTATGTTAATCACCATACATTACATCATTAGTTTTAGATGTAGTGTTCCATGATTCATTGTTTGTGCATAACACTCAGTGCTCCATGCAGAACATGCCCTCTTTAATACCCATCACCAGGCTAACCCATCCTCCCACCCTCCTCCCCTCTAGAACCCTCAGTTTGTTTTTCAGAGTCCATCGTCTCTCATGGTTCGTCTCCCCCACCGATTTCCCCCCCTTCATTCTTCCCCTCCTGCTATCTTCTTTTTTTTTTTTTCCCTAACATATATTGCATTATTTGTTTCAGAGGTACAGATCTGAGATTCAACAGTCTTGCACAATTCACAGTGGTTACCAGAGCACATACACTCCCCAGTGTCTATCACAGAGTCACCCCATCCCTCCCACCCCACACCCCACTCCAGCAACCCTCAGTTGGTTTCCTGAGATTAAGAATTCCTCATATCAGTGAGGTCATATGATACATGTCTTTCTCTGTTTGACTTATTTCGCTCAGCATAATACCCTCCAGTTCCATCCACGTCGTTGCAAATGGCAAGATCTCATTCCTTTTGATGGCTGCATAATATTCCATTATATATATATATATATATATATATATATATATATATATATATATATACTACCTCTTCTTTATCCATTCATCTGTCGATGGACATCTTGGCTCTTTCCACAGTTTGGCTATTGTGGACATTGCTGCTATAAACATCGGGGTGCACGTACCCTTTCGGATCCCTACTTTTGTATCTTTGCGGTAAATACCCAGTAGTGCAATTGCTGGATCGTATGGTAGCTCTATTTTCAACTTTTTGAGGAACCTCCATACTGTTTTCCAGAGTGGCTGCACCAGCTTGCATTCCCACCAACTGTGTAGGAGGGTTCCCCTTTCTCCGCATCCCCGCCAACATCTGTCATTTCCTGACTTGTTAATTTTAGCCATTCTGACTGGTGTGAGGTGGTATCTCATTGAGGTTTTTATTTGGATTTCCCTGATGCTGAGTGCTATTGAGCACTTTTTCATGTGCCTGTTGGCCGTTTGGATGTCTTCTCTGGAAAAATGTCTGTTCATGTCTTCTGCCCATTTCTTGATTGGATTCTCTGTTCTTTTGGTGTTGAGTTTGATGAGTTCTTTATAGATTTTGGATACTAGCCCTTTATCTGATATGTCATTTGCAAATATCTTCTCCCATTCTGTCAGTTGTCTTTTGATTTTGTTGACTGTTTCCTTTGCTTTGCAAAAGCTTTTTATCTTGATGAAGTCCCAATAGTTCATTTTTGCCCTTGCTTCCCTTGCCTTTGGCGATGTTTCTAGGAAGAAGTTGCTGTGGCTGAGGTCGAAGAGGTTGCTGCCTGTGTTCTCCTTTAGGATTTTGATGGACTCCTGCTCACATTGAGGTCTTTCAACCATTTGGAGTCTATTTTTGTGTGTGGTGTAAGGAAATGGTCCAGTTTCATTCTTCTGCATGTGGCTGTCCAATTTTCCCAACACCATTTGTTGAAGAGACTGTCTTTTTTCCATTGGACATTCTTTCCTGCTTTGTCAAAGATTAGTTGACCATAGAGTTGAGGGTCCATTTCTGGGCTCTCTATTCTGTTCCATTGATCTATGTGTCTGTTTTTGTGCCAGTACCATACTGTCTTGATGATGACAGCTTTGTAATAGAGCTGGAAGTCTGGAATTGTGATGCCACCAGCTTTGCTTTTCTTTTTCAACATTCCTCTGGCTATGCAGGGTCTTTTCTGGTTCCATACAAATTTTAGGATTATTTGTTCCATTTCTTTGAAAAAAGTGGATGGTATTTTGATGGGGATTGCATTGAATGTGTAGATTGCTCTAGGTAGCATTGACATCTTCACAATATTTGTTCTTCCAATCCATGAGCATGGAACGTTTTTCCATTTCTTTGTGTCTTCCTCAATTTCTTTCATGAGTATTTTATAGTTTTCTGAGTACAGATGCTTTGCCTCTTTGGTTAGATTTATTTCTAGGTATCTGATGGTTTTGGGTGCAATTGTAAATGGGATCGACTCCTTAATTTCTCTTTCTTCTGTCTTGTTGGTATATAGGAATGCCACTGACTTCTGTGCATTGATTTTATATCCTGCCACTTGACTGAATTCCTGTATGAGTTCTAGCAGTTTTGGGGTGGAGTCTTTGGGATTTTCCACATAAAGTATCATATCATCTGCAAAGAGTGAGAGTTTGACTTCTTCTTTGCCGATTTGGATGCCTTTTTTTCTTTTTGTTGTCTGATTGCTGTGGCTAGGACTTCTAATACTATGTTGAATAGCAGTGGTGATAGTGGACATCCCTGCCGCATTCCTGACCTTAGGGGGAAAGCTCTCAGTTTTTCCCCATTGAGAATGATATTCGCTGTAGGTTTTTCATAGATGGCTTTTATGATATTGAGGTATGTGCCCTCTATGCCTATACTCTGAAGAATTTTGATCAAGAAAGGATGCTGTACTTTGTCAAATGCTTTTTCTGCATCTATTGAGAGGATCATATGATTCTTGTTCTTTCTTTGTTAATGTATTTTATCACGTTGATTGATTTGCGGATGTTGAACCAAACTTGCAGCCCAGGGATAAATCCCACTTGGTCGTGGTGAATAATCCTTTTAATGTACTGTTGGATCCTATTGGCCAGTATTTTGGTGAGAATTTTTGCATCCATGTTCATCAGGGATATTGGTCTGTAATTCTCCTTTTTGATGGGGTCTTTGCCTGGTTTTGGGATCAAGGTAATGGTGGCCTCATAAAACGAGTTTGGAAGTTTTCCTTCCATTTCTATTTTTTGGAACAGTTTCAGAAGAATAGGTATTAATTCTTCTTGAAATGTTTGGTAGAATTCCCCTGGGAAGACATCTGGCCCTGGGCTTTTGTGTTTTGGGAGATTTTTGAATACTGCTTCAATTTCCTTAGTGGTTATAGGTCTGTTCAGGTTTTCTATTTCTTCCTGGTTCAGTTTTGGTAGTTGATACATCTCTAGGAATGCATCCATTTCTTCCAGGTTATCTAATTTGCTGGCATAGAGTTGCTCATAATATGTTCTTATAATTGTTTGTATTTCTTTGGTGTTGGTTGTGATCTCTCCTCTTTCATTCATGATTTTGTTGATTTGGGTCACTTCTCTTTTCTTTTTGATAAGTCTGGCCAGGGGTTTATCAATCTTGGTAGTTCTTTCAAAGAACCAGCTCCTAGTTTCGTTGATCTGTTCTACTGTTCTTTTAGTTTCTATTTCATTGATTTCTGCTCTGATCTTTATTATTTCTCTTCTCCTGCTGGGTTTAGGCTTTATTTGCTGTTCTTTCTCCAGCTCCTTTAGGTGTAGGGTTAGGTTGTGTACTTGAGACCTTTCTTGTTTCTTGAGAAAGGTTTGTATTGCTATATACTTTCCTCTTAGGACTGCCTTTGCTGCATCCCAAAGATTTTGAATAGTTGTGTTTTCATTTTCATTGGTTTCCATGAATTTTTTTAATTCTTCTTTAATTTCCTGGTTGACCCATTCATTCTTCAGTAGGATGCTCTTTAGCTCCATGTATTTGAGTTCTTTCCGACTTTCCTCTTGTGATTGAGTTCTAGTTTCAAAGCATTGTGGTCTGAAAACAGGCAGGGAATGATCCCAATCTTTTGGTACTGGTTGAGACCTGATTTATGACCTAGGATGTGATCGATTCTGGAGAATGTTCCATGGGCACTAGAGAAGAATGTGTATTCTGTTGCTTTGGGATGGAATGTTCTGAATATGTCTGTGAAGTCCATTTGGTCCAGTGTGTCATTTAAAGTCTTTATTTCCTTGTTGATCTTTTGTTTAGATGATCTGTCCATTTCAGTGAGGGGGGTGTTAAAGTCCCCCACTATTGTTGTATTGTTGTCGATGTGTTTCTTTGCTTTTGTTATTAATTGCCTTATATAATTGGCTGCTCCCATGTTAGGGCCATAGATATTTACAATTGTTAGATCTTCTTGTTGGATAGACCCTTTAAGTAGGATATAGTGTCCTTCCTCATCTCTTATTACAGTCTTTGGTTTAAAATCTAATTTGTCTGATATAAGGATGGCCACCCCAGCTTTCTTTTGGTGTCCATTAGCATGGTAAATGGTTTTCCATCCCCTCACTTTCAATCTGGGGGTGTCTTTGGGTCTAAAATGATCTCTTGCAGACAGCATATCGATGGGTCTTGTTTTTAATCCAATCTGTTACCCTGTGTCTTTTGATTGGGGCATTTAGCCCATTTACATTCAGGGTAACTATTGAAAGATAGGAATTTAGTGCCATTTTATTGCCTGTAAGGTGACTGTTACTGTATATTGTCTGTGTTCCTTTCTGGTCTATGTTGCTTTTAGGCTCTCTCTTTGCTTAGAGGACCCCTTTCAAGATTTCTCGTAGGGCTGGTTTCATGTTTGCAAATTCCTTTAGTTTTTGTTTATCCTGGAAGCTTTTTATCTCTCCTTCAATTTTTAATGACAGCCTAGCTGGATTTAGTATTCTTGGCAGCATATTTTTCTCATTTAGTGCTCTGAATATATCATGCCAGTCCTTTCTGGCCTGCCAGGTCTCTGTGGATAGGTCTGTTGCCACTCTAATGTTTCTACCATTGTAGGTTACATATCTCTTCTCCCAAGCTGCTTTCAGGATTTTCTCTTTGTCTCTGAGACTCATAAGTTTTACTATTAGATGTCGGGTGTTGACCTATTTTTATTGATTTTGAGAGGGGTTCTTTGTGCTTCCTGGATTTTGATGCCTGTTTCCTTCCCCAAATCAGGGAAGTTCTCTGCTATAATTCGCTCCAATATACCTTCTGCCCCTCTCTCTCTTTCTTCTTCTTCTGGGATCCCAATTATTCTAATGTTGTTTCGTCTTATGGTATCGCTTATCTCTCGAATTCTGCCCTCGTGATCCGGTAGTTGTTTATCTCTCTTTTTCTCAGCTTCTTTATTTTCCATCATTTGGTCTTCTATTTCACTGATTCTTTCTTCTGCCTCATTTATCCTAGCAGTTAGCGCCCCCATTTTTGATTGCACCTCATTAATAGCCTTTTTGATTTCGACTTGGTTAGATATTAGTTCTTTTATTTCTCCAGAAAGGGTTTCCCTAATAACTTCCATGCTTTTTTCAAGCCCAGCTAGTATCTTTAAAGTGATGATTCTGAACCCTAGATCCGACATCGTACTGATGTACGTATTGAGTAGGTCCCTGGCAGTCAGTACTACCTCTTGTTCTTTTTGTTGAGGTGATTTTTTCTGTCTTGTCATTTTGTCCAGAGAAGAATAGATTAATGAGAGAACAAAATGCTAACAGGGTAACAGCGTCCCCAGAAAATATACTGTAAACCAATCAGAAAAGACCTGAAGCAGGGGAAAAGAAAGGGAAAGAGAGAAAAAAGAAAAAGAAAAAAAAAAAAAAGAAAAAGAAAGATAAAGATAAAATAAACAAATACAGAACAAAGCAAACCAAAAAACCAGAATATGATCAAATATGATCAGGCTGGTACATAGATCAGTGCCACACACTAGATTTTGGGTGTATTTTGGTCTTTTAGAAGACAGTGCCTCCCAAAATTTTAAAGAAAGAAAAACTTATATATGTACAAAAATAAGGGTTGATATGATGAAGGGATGGAATATGACTGTAAAGATGAAAATTATAAAAAATTTTATAAAAGGAATTGATAAGAAAATGTTTGAAAAAAGAAAGAAGGGGATTTAAAAAAAAAAGAAAAAAAAAGGGAGAGAATGTGATCAGGCAGGGGAGTAGAAAAAGACCATACACTAGAGATTTAGGGTATATTTTGATCTGTTAGAAGAAACTATCTCAAAATTTTAAAGAGAGAACAACTTATATATATTTGCCAAAAATATGGGTAACTACTATGAAGGGATAGAATATGACTCTAAAAATGAAAAATAAAAATGTTTTTTATTTATTTTTTTTTTAAAGATTTTATTTATTCATTTATTTGAGAGAGAGAGAGAGAGAGAGAGAGAGCACATGAGAGGGGGAAGGGTCAGAGGGAGAAGCAGACTCCCTGCTGAGCAGGGAGCCTGATGCGGGACTCGATCCCGGGACTCCAGGATCATGACCTGAGCTGAAGGCAGTCGCTCAACCAACTGAGTGCCCAAAAATGTTTTTTAAAAAAGGGATTGATAAGATGTTGATTGATAAAGGGAAAAGGAAAATTAAAAAAAAAAACAAAACAGTTAAAAAAAATTAGCTTTGAAAGACTAAAGAATCATGGTAAAAATGCCATGGATTCTATGTGCAGTATTCCCCTAGCGCTGGAGTTCTGCCGTTCTCATTGATCGGTAAACTTGGTCTTGGCTGGCTGTTCTCTCTGATCTTCTGAGGGTGGGGCCTGTTGCCGTGGTTCCCAAATGTCTTTGCCGGAGGCGGAATTGCCCCGCCCTGCCTGGTAGGGCTAAGTAATCTGCTCGGGTTTGCTCTCGGGAGCTTTTGTTCCCTGCAAGCTTTCCTTACAGCTTTGGAGGCCGAGAGTGAAAATGGCGGCCTCCCAATCTCCGCCCTGGAGGAGCCGAGAACTCGGGGCCCCGCTCCTCAGTGAGCCCCCAGAGAAAAGCAGTCAATCACTCCCGTCTCCCTGGTCTCCGGCCGCACTCCGTGCTCACCCGGCCTGTGACTGAGCGTTTCTATCTCTGGCACACGACACCGTGTGGAGTCTCCAAACCCAGCAGATCCCTGCGGTGCGCTCTCACGCCACTCCTCCCAGGGGAGGAAGGTGAGTCTCCCCGGAACTGCCGCTTGTTGGGTCCCTGCTGGAGGAGCTGTGGCCCGACTGTGCCGCGGATCACGGTTTATGGCAACCCCGAGCTGAGAGCCCGCACCTCGGCTCCATCTCTGCAGCCCGCTTCCCCGCTCTGATACCTGGGAGCTCTGCCGCACTCAGGCACTCCCAGTCTTTCTGTGACCCCGAGGGTCCTGAGACCACACTGTCCCAAGATTATAATCTCTTATAATCCTATGTATTTCTGTGGTGGTGGTGGTTATTTCTCCTCTTTCATTTCTGATTTTGTTTATTTGAGTCCTCTCTCTCTCTCTCTTTGATTCTGGTTAGAGGTTTATTGATTGTGTTGATCTCTCAAAGAACCAGCTCCCAGTTTCACTGATCTGTTCTGTTTTTGTTCTTTTTTGTTTGTTTTTAGCTTCTATTTTGTTTGTTTCTTTCTGCTCTATTCTTTATTATTTCTTTCCTTCTACTGGTTTTGGGTTTGTTTGTTCTTTTTCTAGTTCCTTTAGGTGTAAGTTTAGGTCGTTTATTTGAGATTTTTCTTGCTTCTTGAGGTAGGCCTATATTACTAAAAACTTCCCTTTTGTAATAGCTTATGCTGCACCCCAAAGACTTTGGACTGTTGTGTTTTCATTTTCATTTGTCTCCGTGCATATTTTAATTTCCTCTTTCTGGATTTCTGTTTCCTTCCCCAGATTCAGGAAGTTTTCAGCTATTTATTTCTTCAAATAAATTTTCTGCCCCTTTCTCTTTTTTCCTTTTGGGAACCCTACAGAGTTATTAATACAGTTGATTGTGTCACTGAGTTCCCAAAGTCTATTTTCATCTTTTATTATTATTTTTCTCTCTCCTGTTCATTAGGGCAATTAACTTGCTCTCCATTACTCTGTCCCCTAGGTCACTGATCCGTTCTTCTTCTTCCTCTTGTCTATTTATTCCTTCTGGTGTTTTTTTATTTTTAGTTAATGAGTTCTTCATCTCTGATTGGTTCTTTTTTATGTTTTATATCTCTTTGTTGAGGATCTCAATGAGGTCCTCCAGCCTTTTCTCAAGTTCAGTGAGTACCTTTATGATCATTACTTTAAATTCTCTATCAAGCATATTATCTATGCTTCATTTAGCTCTTTTGCTGTGATTTTGTTCTGTTTCTTCATTTGGGACATATCCCTTTGTCTCCTCATTTTGTCTAACTCTCTGTGTCTGTTTCTCTGTGTTAGGAAAGTAAACTACATCTCCTGCTCTTGAAAGTAGTTGCCTTATGCAGAAGAGGTCCTGTAGTGCCTTGCAGTGCAATATCCCCTATTCACCAGAATCTGGTGCTTTCAGGGGTCTCTCCTATGTTTGTTGTGTGTGCCCTACTATTGTGGCTGAGCCCCTTTTGCCTTTAGTCATCTGCAATGGTTTTCTTTGCCTGTTGTGGGTAGGATTTGGTCCCTTTTTTGCTATTGAGCTAATCTGGGGCTGCCTTTGGCTTGAGTTAATTCAGACCAGGCATTTGCCAGAGATGCACTAGGACTGAACTGTATTGTCATTGGTAGGTGAGGCCTGAAGTCAGACCTGATATCTGCCCCAGCCCACTGCTAGGGCCACAGTAAGACTGGAGATTTCTTCCCCTGTCCCAAGGTAGTACTCACTTTGGAATGGGGCTGCCTCTGTTGGTGCTGCTTGCACACTGTATGTTTGTGGCACTGCTTTGTTTGGACTCCTGCTGAGGGGGTATAGGAAGGTGGGTTCCTGCAGAATGTGGGACTGAGCAAGGTCCATGCTGGTCCCCTGCAAGACGGGACCTTCAGCCACCTGGAAGAACTCCTGCCAAGGCTGGAATAGAGGGGGTAGCTTCATAGAAGAGTGCCAAAGTGGGGCACCCTGTTAACAAGGTAGGTATAGAGTGTTCCTGCTGTGCTGGTACCCACTGTGCTGTTTCCACAGTTGTCTGTGTATCTAGGTTGGGTGGCAGAGGAGGGAAATTGTGCCCACCAGCTCTTTTGTTCTTGGTGAAGTCTCCCAAAGATCCCTGTCCCAGCAGCACAGGCTATAATATTAGTAAATAAATCTCTCTCCCATAACCCCCAGGCATTTTTAAAACTGCTGCTTCTATGCCATATATCAACCAGGCTGTTTGTTATGCTGTCTCTTAAGGGCAGGGACTCAGTTTCCTATCACCTTCTTCCCTCCCAGAGCCGAGTCCACAGATTTTTAAGGTTCTAGGTGTTAAGCCCCATTGATTGTAGGAATTTGCAAAGTTATCCCTTTCTGGTTTTCGAAGACATATGTTATAGGGATTCATTTTCCCTTGGGGATCCCCCATACCTGAGGTGCCTGGGGTGGGTCTGCTCCTCTCCCCTCTCCATGCCTGCAGCATCCCTCCCCCTGCTGATCGTCCTGCAGGTCAGTTGGTCCCCAGCCACATCTCTGCATCTCTTTGATGTGGCCTCTTTTCTACATTCAGCTGTGGAGAGTCTGTTCTGCCAGAGTTTGGGTCATTTTCTGGGTTATTTACACTGACGTGGGTGTTATCTAGGTGTATCTGTGGGATGAGGTGAACCCATGATTCTCCTACTCCACCATCTCCTCCACAAACTCTGATATTTAGCTCATTAAATACAGATGTTCATACTCTGGAGGAAAAGGAAAATTATTTTAAAATTTATCATTTATTGCTTATATTCTGTGAGAAATTATTAATGAAAGTTAACATTTGCTCCTATTTATTAATGTTTTCTCATAAAACTAATATATAAATAAACAGAGAAGTTTCTTTGTTTCAACTTTGGTTTTAAAAGTGAGTAAAAATGTATTTAATACTGGAAGGGAAAATCAGATGCATAACACAATGGACTCTAAGTTAAAGAAAAGTTGTCCAGTAGATTTTCTACTTCTACTTTCCTTAGAGAGAAGTCACTATGCTTATCTATAATCATATTCTGCAATAGTAAGTGGCTTATCATTGGTGGGGGTCACTGTTCCTGGTTAGCAGTTCTTGTGTATGGCCTCAATTTTAAATGGTCTCACAAGGCTGCCAAAGTGCTTACAGGGCATGGTTTTGACCCTCCAGAGTAATTTCAGACTATTCTGTCTTTCTCTTTCTTTACTTTGCCCTTGGAGAAACCTTACCCATTATTATTTTTCTTCATCTTCTTTTTCTCTTAACTCTATGCCAAAGATGGCATTTGGTGGACAGATGAATTTTGCTCTGCTTTAGGCATTGAGAAAAATATATGCTGATTGTTTTCCTGCTTCTTTCAATTATTTTCCTTTCTCACTGGTGAGTCTTCCCTGGACTTGCACTGTCTTCCATCTCTGGTAAGGTATGGGATTGGGGTATAGACTGATTATTTTGGCTCTATGAAACATACATAAAAGAACCATCCAGAGAATCCAGACTAGCTTGTAGGAGGGAGTTCTACATTTGGGGAGAAACTCCAGGCAATGATAAGTGTTTTGGTATTTATTTATTCAAGACAAAATGTTCAAGACAAACAAATATGTAGAAAGTGATGGTTGATTGGGATGAAGATTTGAGTATATTTTGTCCTAAGTCTAAATAATAGAACAGATGTTTTTATTGTTATTTACCCATGTACCTATATGTGTATTTTATTATTATCATATTACCTGTATGTGTGTACACAATGATAGAGTAATCAGTAGCATTCCCATCAAAAATTTATCTATAAAGTATTTTTTAAATTTGAGAGATAGATGATGTGAAAAGAGGAAAATTGTGAAACATCTATCTAATTGGAATAACAATGCACTGAGTATTTAGAAGATTTTATATTATATGGAGATTTAACAGAAGAAAGGTCATGGAATGAAAGATTAATTATCAAGGTCTTCAAAGAGACTTTTAATTTAAATTATATTTAGGCTGAATTACTTTTGAATAGAAGTGACTAACTTTAATACTTGAAGTTGACAAAAATTTAGAAAATAGTAACTCAAAAATCCAGCTTAATATTTGATTCGGTAAGCCACTTTATCTAATGTTTGTTCATCAGCTACTTGTTTTTCAGTGAACAGCTGTAAGAACTTATTAAAATTCAGAACCCAAGACTACTCCCACTGTGCATGATATCATGGGCGGAAACATATGAGATAACCCAAATGAACCAGTTAATGTAAAGCAGCAAAAATCTGCTTAGAAGGTGTTTGAATTAAATTCCACTTAATTATTATAATCATATTCTAAATAATTTCACAGAATAAATCACTGTGAATTCAGTTATTTTTGGTCACTATATGAAATGATCAAATAAGTTTATACCAAATGTAACAAAGATTTGCTTAGAAACTTCCACATGATCAAAATTTCAAAGTCATCATTCCCTAATAGTCCATATTTCATGTGTTTGAATGAAAAATTGTTTACATACATACATAAGCATGATACCTAGCAATATATTTGAATATAATGCACTGTACAAAATATTTTTGCATTTGTTATTTTAAGTGGTAGTATTATTTTGCAAAGCTTTCTTTTCTTATAAATTTATATTTTGTAAGTCTAAAAGATACTTTTTATGACTGAGATAGCTTTTTTTTAGTGACCTTAGAAGTGCTTTTCAAATAAATTCACTAAGCTATTACAATGTATTAGATATATCTAAATATCAGTGAGCTTAAAGTTCAGAAAATTTTGCTCAATGGGAAAATTCAAATTTTATAAAATGTAAGGCAACAAAGTCAGCATCCTGATTTTTTTCAACTCACTCTCGTATTTCTGATATTCATAAGATGGATTGTTAACTGAGACAATTGAGCATGCACTATAAATTGTATAAACTCAAAGAGTAGAACTTAGCTCCAAAAAATGGACTTAGAAAAAGAAGAAAAGGATAAATTTTGGAGTGCAGAATACAATCTGAGTTTAGGCAAAGTATGAGAAATAGAAAATGATCTACCATGTAAATTTTTTCTCTTACACAGTTTAAGTATATTGCTATAAATAATACTGGGACAAAATTTTGATTAAAAACAAATTTCTAAGTCCTAACCACTGGCCTAATTCAAGTAAAGAAGGGAATACTCGTATTTTGTATAATGATTTTAAAATTCACATTTTCTTTCCATTCTACATTTAGGATCTCTTTCTATATATACCTTTGGCCTTTATTCATGCAAATGGATCTGTGGAGGGGAAAACTTCCTAAATATATAATTACAGTGGCCATACCTTAGGTTCTGTGCTTGAACTGAAAATGAATTCCTAATAAATCAGGAGTGGAAGGTGAAGGGATTCTAAAGCAGAAGCTTTATAATCCATGGTAACCCCTCCTGCCTCCCTCCCACTCTTCCTCCCTTCATTCCTTCCTCCTTCCTTTCTACTTTCCTTCCTTCTTTCCTTTCTTCCCATCGTCACCTATCTTTCTCATACATCCTTTCTGCCTCCCCTTTCCACTTCTAAGAAGCTGTCTCAAATAGGCTCACTCAAATAACCAGGGAGAATTTCTGTTTTAAGGTCAGCTTAATTTCCCTTTGCCATAAAATGCAATGCATTTACAGGTCTAGACATCTTTGGGGGGGGGTGGGCAGAGAGCATTTCTGCCTTCTACAATGAACACTACATTATACTTATTTTCCGTATACTTCTTCTCCACCAATCCTTATGTGATATAGAATTGAAATAAGGCATTTTGTAAAACCAAAAAGGTGGAATTTTTATACTTTATTTAAAAACATTTATTTATGAATTATATAAAATGTATTAATACAGATACTATTTCTTGGTTTATAAAATAAATTATTTGTGAGATATAAATCCTCCACTGATATGGTGTGTACTTGAAGAGCTATATATCACCACTAAGAATGGCAGGACACCATGTCTAATAGAAGCCAATTATTGAATCGGAAGCCACACTTTCCTGAACTAACTCATTTCCCTTAATGCTAGAGGCATTATATACTTTGTTTGGTAGAGATATATATCTTAGTACTTAAGTCATAGTAAACCTTTAAATATATACCTAGTAAATAACTTCTCTTTACTGGAGTTTTATATTAGAAAATATTTCTACAAAAATTATTATATTTTTTTCTTATAATTATGAATCTCACATTATTCTTCTCAGGTTTCTATTAGGATGTTTGAAGGAAAGTTACTCTATCCTATTCCCTTTTGTGTCCTTAATAGTCGCAACAAAGTTGTGTGTTTTTAGGCCCTAAATATATTTAGATTGACTAGATTAAGACCCAAATGATAGATTTTTACCTCATGATTTTTACTGTCTTCTCTAGGGAAGATTTTTTTTTTTTGCCAAATTTACTAAGAATAAGTCAAAATAGTTTAAACTAAAGATTAATTGGGAGATATGAGACATTTAAGAATACTTGTTCAAATAGAAAATAGAGACCACTCTGAATCAGAGCTATCTTAGCATCAAGAAAGCAAAAACTGCCTTCTTACTCAACAATGACTTCAGAAATGCAGTGTCCATATACAGGAGATAAGTAAATTCTAATTAGCCTTGTCTATCAGCCAACTGTTTCTATATATTTAACTCATCAGATTATCCTGACAACCTCCTTGTGTTTAAATGTGTCTTCCTGAAATTATAAATTGACTCAATGTATGTGTTAATATGAATTCTATTTTTGCAAAATATGCATACATATTAATATGAAATATGAAAAATGCTAAAACTTATCTCAGAAATAAGGTAAGAAATATGGGAGAAGTTTAGAAAGTTCTGAATGAATCCCAAGTTAAGTAACTTTTTTGGTAGGCCAAGCTCAATTATTAGGAAACTATTAATTGTTATTCCCCAAAGAACCAAGTATCTGCCTTCCCTTTACATTTTTTTACAGGCAGATAATGAGCTAAACTTACTATGAAGCAAAAAGCAATGCCTATTGTCTCATCCAATGATTTTAAATCTAAACTCAGCCCTTTCTTTGACTATGTTCCCTCAGACTGAATTATATACAAATGCGATCAGTATATAATTTTTGAAATATTTGTGACCTCTTTCTGAGCTCATTTGTTAAAAATGCCCAGAACTCATGATTTTTTTTTGTTTTTCAAAGTGAAAAGTGTATTTCCTCATTATAAAAGCAATATTAATACAGAAAAGTAATTCAAATCCTAAAAAAGAATTAACAAGAAGGTAGCAAAAATATCACTAAAAATTCTATCATCTAAATCCTTTCAGATATTTTCCTTTATGTAGCCAGAAATTATTACATGATCATATTGTACATGATGTTTGTAGTCTATCAATTTATTTTTAAAATTGTGGGTGCCTTTCCATGGCTATAACTATATATGTACATTATCATATATTGTTTTATGTGAAGTGTTCCGTTTGGTGGCTATTGTATCACTGCTTTACCCAGCCCTCAACTAATGAATATTTAGATTGTTGCCAATAGTTTTAATTATAAAGGTCCTGAGAGATGCACACAACTGCCAGAGTTGCCCAGCTATGTAGTTAGCATCTACATCTAGTGCCCAGGAATAGTTAATTAATCAAAAGATATTCCCTTATAAAATGTGTGTGTGTATTGAGCTTCTAAAGTTTTATCTATTTCATTACTCTTGTCAAAAAAAAGAACACCCGGTTTCGTTTGCTAAATTTTTCTATTACGTTTTCTTTTCTCATTTATGAATTTCACTTTAAAATTCATCATTTATCTCCTCCCGGTTTGTTTTGTCCTCTTTTTAGTCTCTCCCCTGCTTTTTCAAGATTAATTTCTGTTGTTCACAATTGTCTAGGAATCTTTTGCCTATCTCTTATTTCTAACTTGTTTTTATCACTTTATTTTAAATTTTTTTTGGTAAACAACATATGTGTAGATTTTGTTTTTACCCATTCTAACAATTATCCTCTCTAATCAAGAAATTCAGCATGTTCACATTTAGTGTTATAAATGATATCATTGTTTTTATTACTTGCATTTTATTTTATGTTGGCTATTTATTTTACTTTGCTTTTGTTTTTTTTTTCTTTTTATTATTTTGCTGGCTTTATTATACTTGCATTATTTCCCTTTTTTGCCTTGCTAATTATGTTCTACTATGCTTTTCAATATGGTGATGCTTATCTTTCTATTCCTAACAATTATAATTTAATATATCTTCTTTTCTTTATTGTATTAATCAAAGCGAATGACAATCCAAGATAAAAGCTTTAGAAAACATTAACTTCCCACTTCTGTTTTTTGCTTCCTGTATTATTTAGAATGAGCTAGTTGTGTTATGTAGGGGTGGGGGAAATCTCCAAATCTCAGTTGCTTTGCATATTACAGTTTACTTCTTATTTATGCAAAGTCTGTAGGAGTTTTACCAGCTCTGAAGGGAAGATCCCTAAGCTGTTTCCATCTTTTGACTTGACCATCTCAATACGTGGCCCCCTCAGTGGCTGTGGTACAGGAAGATAAAGCTGAAGCTTCAAGGAATGTGTTTATATGCCTCACTAACACTCACATTTTATCATCCTGAAGTAGTCACATGGTCCCATCCTACTGCAAGGAAGGCTGAAAAATATTGTCTTCACTTGTACTCAAAGAAAATGATGTAAACAGTTAGTATTGTCTGTTTACTTTTCCACCCTTATGAATTTTTCATCTCTTGTGATAATTTAAAACTTTTAGTTTTAGGCTGGTATTGTTTTCTACATATCTCATTCTTAAGTAGTTTTATAACATTTTTGTAAACAAATAGGCATCAGAAGGATTCCTTATTTTTTTAAGGAGGAAAAAATATTAGGTGTATTTATTGGAAATAAGGAGACATTAGGAAAAGCAGTAAGTGGGGAGGATGTCACATTGATTTATAATCTTTCACCTATAAAAGGAGGTGGGTCAAGAACATAGAGTTCAGCCAAATGGAAAAGGAAGTCCAAATACAGGTCCCACTACCAGTGGCTTTGGTTGCAGGTTCTTCCTCATGACAATGATGTTTTGTTAAGAAAAGTTGTATGCAAAAAGCTACAACAGGCTGTAAGTGTGGTAAATTGGTCTAACTAGCTCCATGTAAGGATAATTCCTATGAGAAATGTGGGAGAGCTTCAGACAAAGAATGAAGTTATCAGAAATTGCTTTTGGGTTATAAACAAGAGGAATTATTTTAAGCCTGAGAGCTCAAGAGTTTCTTGGTTATTGCAGAACTATAGCATTTCATATAATATGATTCAAGTCAGTATAAATGAACAACTGCTGGTGGACTTCTAAGAGGAGACCCTGGAAATAAGAGTAGTAGATTTTGTGATTTGGCTTGCTTTATTAACCACATGGCTGCTTGCTACTTTGAATCCTTCCCTTACTCCTTACTGTCACCAAGGTGACTGAGCCCATCCCAAGGTGTTAGGATAGTTAAAAGAGAGAGTCAAAAATTGTTGTTAAATATATGTCACATTCATTCACACACACACACACACACTCATGTAGTCTCATGCACGTGTGCACATAGGTATAGATGTTTGTGTTTATTTTTATCTTTCCCATTTTTGAGATCCACGTTCTTATTCAATTTTACTGAGTTAAAAGAATGTATCAACTATGCTCTGACAGTCTCTCTACAATTTGCACAGTGCTATCTTTCTTTCTTTTTGATGGGGGAGTGGTATCTTGTCTGGCTATGGAATTCTTGAAAGGCAGATCATTTTCTCTCAGTAGACTGTAGATGTTATTTGATCATCATCTTGTTTTCTGTACCAGATATGAAAAGTTTGATCATCATTCCCTGATAAGAAGTTTGTTCTTTCTGTAGGGAAGTTTCTAAGATTCTCTCCTCATTATTTGTTATTCAAGAATTTCAAAAGCAGGTGTCTACATCTTTTTAACAAATTAATCTTGCTTGAATTTCAATGAGCCCTTTCGGTCTGAAGAATCAGTCTTTTTTTTCTTATCATAAACATAAATAATCTTTTATTACTTGCTTATTTGTCACCTCCTCTGTACTTTTTGCTCATTCTGGAATGTCTACATTTGGATATGTTCTGAAGCTGTTCTCCAAGTTTTTCATCTTTGCTTTTACTAGTTCTATTTTTGTTCTTTATTTTGCCACATGTTTTGGCATTGTCCTTGACATTCTAATCCAGTAATTCTCAATATTGATCACCCACTTTTTTTTAGTTTGTTGACTGAATTTTAAATTATAAAGTTATTTTAAAAATCATTATAAACATTTTATTCTTGATTTTATTTTATTTTTTTATTTTTATTTTTTTAAAGATTTTATTTATTTATTTGACAGAGAGAGAGACAGCGAGAGCAGGAACACAAGCAGGGGGAGTGGGAGAGCGAGAAGCAGGCTTCCTGCCGAGCAGGGAGCCCGATGTGGGACTCGATCCCAGGACCCTGGGACCATGACCTGAGCAGAAGGCAGACGCTTAACGACTGAGCCACCCAGGCGCCCTTTATTCTTGATTTTAAAATGTTGAGATCTCTTACTGCTTTTTACTTAAAGGTCTCAGTTTTATTTACTTGTTCTAGGTATGCATCTTGTCTTTCCTTTGTTTGGTTCTTTGATGTCCTATGTTGTTATTTCTCTTTACTTGCTCATGAATTTTTGTGGCCTCACCTAGCAAGCTAGGCCATTAGTAATTGGTGGCTAGCGCAGCAATTTCTATTTTTGTGACTGGTGATGAATCGTGGATCATTAGTGATCTCTCTCCAGTTGTTCACAAGTAAATCATCAGAGACAGGCCTTTCTAGAATCAGATGTGAGCCTGACAGGGAAACAAGCCAGGGAAGGCCTTCTCAATATTATATTATTGACAGTATTTTGTTTTCTCCTGAGCATTTCAGTAAATTCATGTCCAGGGACATCATTTATGATTATACAAGAATCACACTGCACAAGAATGACCAATGAGAGGATGAGTAGGGACTGAAAACTCTTTCATGATTCTCAGGCTAAGCCATGTACTCAGAAGAGAGGAATGTAGCTGACTTTTTTCTATTTGCAGGAAAATCCTTCATGGAAGAATAGTAGTCCCTGTTTAAAGTTTTGTCCCTGGTCCCAAAGCTAGATAAGCCCTCCTCCTTGCTTGAGGACCTTTGATCCCACCAGGCTTAAAAAAGAACAGCCTATCTATTGATGTCTTTATCTCCCTCAGGTAATAGTGGATCTGTTTAATTAATTGCCTTCCCAGGTTTCTGCTAGTGTGCCTATTCAGGTGATGGTCTCACTCCCCAAAAAAGGAGAAAAGGCAGCTAGGAGGAAGAAAAATTCAGAGACATCTATATATGTTGTCATCTTGGTAGGAATTACATATTTTATTGCTTCTAGATAGCACTTTATTAGACATAAAATCCTTTATCTGTCATATATTCTGCAAGTATATTTATCACAATTACTCACATTTTATTCATATGTATTTATTTTTTCTTTTGGGGGGAAGGTTTGGTGTGTATACGAGCACATTTGAATGTGTGTGTGTTTACTGCCATATGTAATTTCTTTTTTTATTGGTATGTTAATCACCATACATTACATCATTAGTTTTTGATGTAGTGTTCCATGATTCATTGTTTGTGCATAACACCCAGTGCTCCATGCAGAACGTGCCCTCCTCAATACCCATTACCAGGCTAACCCATCCTCCCACCCCCCTCCCCCGCAGAACCCTCAGTTTGTTTTTCAGAGTCCATCGTCTCTCATGGTTCGTCTCCCCCCTCCGATTCCCCCCCTTCATTCTTCCCCTTCTGCTATCTTCTTCTTCTTCTTTTTTTTTTTTCTTAACATATATCGCATTATTTGTTTCAGAGGTACAGATCTGTGATTCAACAGTCTTGCACAATTCACAGTCTTACCCAATTCACAGTGCTCACCATAGCACATACCTTCCCCAGTGTCTATCACCCAGCCACCCCATCCCTCCCACCCCCCACCACTCCAGCAACCCTCAGTTTGTTTCCTGAGATTAAGAATTCCTCATATCAGTGAGGTCATATGATACATGTCTTTCTCTGATTGACTTATTTCACTCAGCATAACACCCTCCAGTTCCATCCATGTCATTGCAAATGCCATATGTAATTTCTTAAATTTAAAATGGACCTGGGGTGCCTGGGTGGTGCAGTCAGTTAAGTGTCCAACTCTTGGTTTTGGCTCAGGTTGTGATCTCATGGTTTGTGATCTCATGGGTCGTGAGATCAAGACACATGTGGGGCTTTGAGTTCAGTGCAGAGTCTGCTTGGAACTTTCTCTCCCTCTCCTTCTGTCCCTCCCTTATGCTCATGCTCTATCTCAAATAAATAAATAAATAAATAAATAAATAAATAAATAATGTTTTTTAAAATTAAAAAAATGA
Organism: Halichoerus grypus; assembly: GCF_964656455.1. NCBI lineage: Eukaryota > Metazoa > Chordata > Mammalia > Carnivora > Phocidae > Halichoerus > Halichoerus grypus. The sequence goes on along the minus strand of NC_135716.1, from coordinate 129,177,218 downwards.
AACGTACCAATAGTTTATGACTTCTGAATTTGACAGCAATGATGATTTTATTATATCAACTGGTTCTTAACAAGTGTTCATATGCACATATAGACCTACCTGATTGGCTTTGATGATTGCATAGCATTTCACTATTTTATAATTTAACTGATCCCATATTGATTTAAATTTTGTTATTTCCAATATTTTATATTTTTCAATAGTGTTGTAACAAGACTTTTGTAAATATCTTTCCACAAATAGTGTGAACAAGTATTTATTGAGTATCTACCAGGTGATGTGCAGTGTTCGAGGCTCCAGGGATCAGAGTGAAGTATTTCTTTATATAAATTCCTAAAAAGAAATTTCTGGATCAGACTGCATATTACTTAAAATTTTCTAAAGTATTACCAATATTCTTCTTAAGTTAGTAGCTATTACATAGTTACCCACAGTAGAAAAATATTGCTTATTACTTTCAGTTTTGCTTATAGTGGGTAGTATTCTTCTTTTCAAAGTTGCCAGTTTAAAACATGAAAAATAACACATTATTGCTTTAATTTGATTTTTTTATTTGTGTGTGATTGAGCATCTTCTCATATGTTTAATTATTATAAATGTATGTTCTTAAGTAAATCACTCTTTTTAACTAGGGCATTCATCTTTTGCTTATTGATTTCTAAAAGTTCTTTATACATTAAAAATAGCAACTCTCTGTCATGTAAATTAAATATTATTTTTCTCCAAAAAATAACTCAAAACTCAGTGGCAGAAAAGAGCCAGCTGTAACTGGATAAATGACAAAGGGGATTATACCGCTTACAGAACCATTGCCAGAGCTAAGTAACATCACAAAGCGTCAGCTGTGTGAATGCCTCCCAGATACATACTACCAAACGGTATTGTTATGGGTGCTGCTGCTCTTGGATAACTTGATTTGCTAGATTAGAAAGCAACCACTTCAAAGATAGTAGGAAGGGAAGAATGAAGGGGGGGAGATTGGAGGGGGAGACGAACCATGAGAGACTATGGACTCTGAGAAACAAACTGAGGGTTCTAGAGGGGAGGGGGTGGGAGGACGGGTTAGCCTGGTGATGGGTATTAAAGAGGGCATGTACTGAATAGAGCACTGGGTGTTATACGCAAACAATAAATCATGGAACACTACATCAAAAACTAATGATGTACTGTATGGTGATTAACATAACATAATAAATAAAATGAAAAAAAGAAACAGCCACTTCATTGCTCAGTCCAGAACTGTGATCTCTTTGGGACACCAGGCCCTTCCACAGTCTACTTTTCACTGAGAGCTGAATTCACTTCTTATCTAAGTCTCTTGCATAGTAAAACCCAAATCCCACCCTGGTTGCACAGAGCAACTAGGTAGATATAAAGGCCTTGTGTACAGCAAGACATGAGAAACAGGTTGTAATGAACACCGTGATTGTAATTTGCTTAATTTTATTTTTAATGTCATTAGCGACTCAGGAAATTTAAATATTTAAATCAACAAGGTTTTCCTAGTAAAAGAATTTTTGTGCCTTTTCCAGAAAGTAATCACACATTTTTCCTTCAGTATTCCTTCAGTATTATTTCGTTTTCCTTCAGTATTATTTTAAAGTATTTTGAAATAGTTGAACACTTTTTTATATTTTGCTACATCTGCAAAAATGTTATAAGGGATATAATAAGTTCTTCCATACTGTCCTGTTGCTCCATCAATTTACTAATATTTTCAATGGAATAGATTAAAAATTGAATCAGCTTTATTGAGGTATAATTCACATAATATAAAATCCATTTGTTCTCAGTATACAATGTAGTATTTTTAGTAAATCTACAGAATTATACAAGCATCATTACAGTCCAATTGTAGAATACTTGCAGTAATTCCCTGTTCCTCCGCCAGCTCCAATCAACCACTAATCTACTTTCTGCCTTTAGTTTTGCCTTTTCTGGAATTTTATGTAAATGAAATGCAATACAATATGTGGTCTATTGAATCCAGCGTTTTCACTTACCATGATGTTTTTGAAGTTTATCCGTGTTTTAGTACCTGTCAATATCTTGTTCCTTTTATCAATTTACCAGTTGATGGACATTGGATAGTTTCCAGTATTTGGCTATTATGAATGAACAATGCTGCTATCAACACTCATATACAGTTTGTACGGACAAAGGCTTTCATTTGTCTTGAGTGGATACTAGGGGTAGAATTGCTGGATACAGTGGACAGAGAAATTGGCCCCCAAAGGTGTCCATGTCCAATCCATGGGAACTGTTATTATGTTACCTTTCAAAACAAAACATATTTTATAGGTGTGATTAACCACTTTAATAAGGGAGATTGTCCTGGCTTTTTCAGGTGGGCTCAGTGTAAACACAGGGGTCCTTATCAGAGGGATTCAGGATGCAGGATTGTTAGAGTCAGAAAGGAAATGTGATGAGGGAAGCAGAGGTCAGAGGAAGAAAGAGAGAAATTTTCAAAAGGCTACACTGCTGATTTTGAAGATGGAAGAAAGGATCATGAGCCAAGGAATGCTGGTCTTTTAAAGGCTGGAAAAGGCAGGAAAATGGATTCTTCCATAGAACCTCCGGAAGGAATGGAGTGATGCTAACACTATGGGAGACCATTTGGGACTTATGACCACTAGAACTGTAAGATAATAAATTTGTGTTGTTTTAAGCTACTAATTTAGTAATTTGTTATACCAGTAATAGGAAAACAAATACACTGGATTATATAGTAAATTTATGCTTAACTATACAGTACAAGAAATTGCCAACCTGTTTTGCCAAGTGACTGCAGCATTTATATTCTCACCAGTAATATATTAGGGCTGTAGTTTCTTTTCTTTTTTTTTTCTTTTCTTTCCTTTCCTTTCCTTTTCTTCTTCTTTTTTTTTTAGACAGAGAGAGAGAGTACATGCACAGGGCAGAGGGAGAGGGAGAGGGAGAGAGAGAATTTTAAGCAGGCTTCATACCCTATGCAGAACCCGACACTGGGCTCGATCTCACAACACTGAGATCTGGACCTGAGCTGAAATGAAGAGTCCAACACTTAACCCTGAGCCACCCCGGCACCCCTAGTTTCTTTCCATTCTTACCAAACACTTTTCATTGTTTGTCTTTTTACTTATTGTCTATCTTTTTATTTCTTGTATATCTGTGGTAATTTCGCATTCCTAATGGTGCACATTTTGCACATTGCATATTTTATATTTTTCTCTAAAAACCGTCATTAAAATTTTGTTTATATTATTGCTCTTGTCAAAGAACCTGCACTCAGTCCTATTTATGCCATTTTTGCTTTACTTTTTATTTATGATTTATATTTATATTTATTAGTGCCTTATTACAATTTTATGTGGTTATGATTGGTTATCTTTTTCTGGATTATTTTTTCTGAATGTCCTCATTTTTATTTTGAAAATAAGTCCAAATACAATATTTTTATTTTTATAAAATTTATTTGCATTTCATGGGTTTAATGTTAAACATTCTCACTGTCACACATTAAAAAGTAACCCTCAATTTTATTTTTATATCTTTGTTCAAAAATTATTTAAAAAATTTTTTAAAAGTTTTTATTTTAATTACCTGGTGGTCAGCACAAGCACACTCCTTAATCCCCATCATTTATTTAACGCATCTCCCCACCCTCCTGCCCTCTGATAACCATCAGTTTGTTCTCTACAGGTTAGAGTCTGGTTCTCGGTTTGTCTCTCTCTTTTTCCCCTTTGCTTGTTTGTTTTGTTTCTTAAATTCCACATATGAGTGAAAATATATGGTATTTGTCTTTCTCTAACTTATTTCACTTAGTTTTATACTCTCTAGCTCCATCCATGTCATTTCAAATGGCAGGATTTCATTCTTTTTTATGGATGAATAATATTCTGTTGTCTATACCACTTCTTCTTTATCCATTCATCAATTGATGGACAGCTGGGCTGCTTCCATATTTTGGCTATTATAAATAATGCTGTTATAAATATCATGGTGCATGTATCCATTTGAATTAGTGTTTTTATATTCTTTGGGTAAATACCTAGTTGTGTAACAGCTATTTCATAGGTTAGTTCTATTTTTAATTTTTTGAGGAACCTCCATACTGTTTTCCAGAGTGGCTGCACCAGTTTGCATTCCCACCAACAGTGCAAAAGGGTTCCTTTTTCTTCACATCTTCACCAACATTTCTTTGTTTCTTGTGCTTTTGATTTTAGCCATTCTGACAGGTGTGAGATGATATCTCATTGTGGTTTTGATTTGCATTTCCCTGATGATAAGTGATGATGAGCATCTAACTTTTCATATGTATGTTTCATCTGTATTTCTTTTTTGGGGAAATGTCTGTTCACGTCTTTTACCAATTTTTAATTGGACTATTTGTGGGGTTTTTTTGGTGTTCGGTTTTATAAGTTCTTTACAGATTTTGTAAACTAACCTTTTAAGGATACGTCATTTGCAAATTCTATAGGTTGCCTTTGAGTTTTGTTGAGTTTTTTTCACTGTGCAGAAGATTTTAATTTTGATATAGTCCCAATAGTTTATTTTTGCTTTTGTTTCCCTTGCCTCAGGAAACATATCTAGTAAGAAGTTGCTATTGCTGATGTCAGAGACATTACTGCCTGTGTTCTTCTCCAGGATTTTGATGGTTTCCTGTCTCACATTTATGTCTTTCATCCATTTTAAATTTATTTTTGTGTATGCTGTAAGAAAGTCATCTTCATTCTTGTGCATGTTGCTGTCCAGTTTTTCCAACACCATTTGTTGAAGAGACTTTTCTCACTGGATATTTTTTCCTGCTTTGTTGAAGATTAGTTGACCATACAGTTGTGGGTTCATTTCTGGGTTTTCTACTCAGTTCTATTGATCTATGTGTCTATTATTGTGCCAATACCATACTGTTTTTATCACTGCAGCTTTGTAATATAACTTGAAGTCCAGAATTGTGATGCCTCCAGCTTTGCTTTTCTTTTTCGGGATTGCTTTGGCTATTCAGTGTCTTTGTGGTTTCATACAAATTTTAGGATTGTTTATTCTAGCTCTGTGAAAAATGCTGTTGGTATTTTGATAGGGATTGCCTTAAATGTGTCGACTGCATTGGATAGTATAGACATTTTAACAATATTCGTTCTTCCAATCCATGAGCATGGACTGTCCTTCCATTTCTTTGAGTCATTTTCTCTTTCTTTCGTTAGTGTTTTATAGTTTTCAGAGTACAAGTCTTTCACCTCTTCAAATAGGTTTATTCCCAGGTATCTTATTATTTTTGGTGTGATTGTAAATAAGATTGTTTTCTTAATTCTCTTTCTGCACTTCATTATTGATACATAGAAATGTGACAGATTTCTGTAGATTGATTTTGTATCCTGCAACGTTACTGAATTTGTTTATCAGTTCTAGCAGGTTTTTTTGGTTGAATCTTTCTGGTTTCCTATATAGAGTGTCATGTCATCTGCAAATAGTGAAAGTTTTACTTCTCCCTTGCTGATTTGGATGCCTTTTATTTCTTTTTGTTGTCTTATTGCTGTGGCTAGGACTTCCAGTACTGTGTTGAATGAAAGTGGTGAGAGAGGACATCCTTGTCTTGTTGCTGACCTTAGGCAAAAGTGTCTCAGTTTTTCAACATTGAGTATGATGTTAGCTGTAGGGTTTTCATATATGGTCTTCATTATGTTGTAGTATATTTCCTCTAAATGTACTATGTTGATGGTTTTTATCATGGATAGATGTTATACTTTGTCACATGCTTTTGCTGCATCTATTAATGATGGTTCTTATCCTTTCTCTTATTAATGTGATGTATCATGTTGATTGATTTGCAAATACTGAACCCCCCTTGCAACCCAGGAATAAATCCCGTTTGATTGTGGTGAATGATTTTTTTTTAATGTCCTGTTGATTCAGTTTGCTAGTGTTTTGTTGAGGAGAATTTTTGCATCTATGTTCATCAGGGATATTGCCCTGTAGTATTTTTTTTTGGTTTTTTGTTTGTTTGTTTTTTTGTAGTGCCTTTATCTGGTATTGGTATCAGGGTAATCTTGACCTCATAAAATGAATTTGGAAGTCTTCCTTCCTTTTCTCTTTTTTTGGAATAGTTTGAGAAGAATAGGTATTAACTCTTCTTTAAATGTTTGGTAGACTTCACTTGTGAAGCCAGCTGGTCCTGGAATATTTTTTGTTGGGAGTTTTTTGATTACTGATTCAATTTCTTTGCTGGTTATCAGTCCCTTCAAATTTTCTATTTCTTCCTGTTTCAGTTTTGGTAGGTTATATATTTGTAAGAATTTATCAATTTCTTCCAGGTTGTCCAATTTGTTGGCATATAGTTTTTCATAATATTCTCTTATAATTGTTTGTATTACTGTGGTTTTTGTTGTTATTTCTCCTCTCTCATTTGTGATTTTATTTATTTGGGTTCTTTCTCTTTTTTCTTGATGAGTCTGGCTAGAGGTTTATCAATTTTATTGATTTTTTTTTTTTTCAAAGAACCAGCTCCTGGTTTCATTGCTCTCTTCTATTACTTTGGGGTTTTTTTGTTTGTTTTTATCATTTATTTCTACTCCAATCTTTATTATTTCCTTCCTTCTTTTGGTTTTAGGTTTTGTTTGTTCTTTTTCTAGCTCCTTCAGGTGCAAGGTTAGGTTGTTTATTTGAGATTTTACTTGCTTCTTGAGATAGGCCTGTATTGCTATAAACTTCCTTCTCGGAACCACTGTTGCTGCGTCCCGAAGGTTTTGAATCATTGTGTTTTCATTTTCACTTGTTTCCATGTACTTTTTTATTTCCTCTTTTATTTCCTGGTTGCCCCATTCGTTGTTTAGTAGCATGTTATTTAACCTTCGTATATATGTGGTCTTTCCAGAGTTTTTCTTGTGGTTGACTTCTAGTTTCACAGTGTTGTGGTCAGAAAAGGTGCATGGTAGGACTTCAATCTTTTTGAATTTGTTGAGGCTTGCTTTGTGGCCTACTATGTGATCTTTTCTGGTAAATGTTTTATATACTGTTGAGAAAATGTGTATTCTGCAGTTTTAGGATGGTATATTCTGAATATACCTTTTAAATCCATCTGGTCCAGTGTGTCATTCAGAGCTATTGTTTCCTTGTTGATTTTCTATTTAGATGATCTGTCCATGATATAAGTGGGGTGTTAAATTCCCCTACTGTTGTTGTATTATTATTGATTAGTTCTTTTATGTTTGTTATTAACTGTTTTATGTATTTGGTGGCTCCCATGTTGGGTGCATAAATATTTACAATTATTATATCTTTTTGTTGGCTTATCCCCTTTATTTTTGTATAGTGTCCTTCTTTGTGTCTTGGGACACTCTTTGTTTTAAAGTCTATTTTGGCGAATATAAGTGATGCTATTCCTGCTTTCTCTTGATATGCATTTGCCTGATAAATGTTTCTCCATCTCCTCACTTTCAACGCTATTGGTATTTTGATAGGGATTGCCTTAAATGTGTCGACTGCATTGGATAGTATAGACATTTTAACAATATTTGTTCTTCCAATCCATGACCATGGACTGTCCTTCCATTTCTTTGTGTCATTTTCTCTTTCTTTCATCAGTGTTTTATAGTTTTCAGAGTACAAGTCTTTCACCTCTTCAAATAGGTTTATTCCCAGGTTTCTTATTATTTTTGGTGTGATTGTAAATAAGATTGTTTTCTTAATTCTCTTTCTGCACTTCATTATTGATACATAGAAATGTGACAGATTTCTGTAGATTGATTTTGTATCTTGCAACTTTACTGAATTTGTTTATCAGTTCTAGGTCTAAAATGAGTATATTGTAGGCAACATATTAATGGATCTTGTTGTTTTATTTTTTAAGATTTTATTTATTTGAGAGAGCAGAGCGACAGAGAGAGAGGATGAGTGGGGGGGAGGGGCAGCAGAGGGAGAAGCAGACTCCCCGCTGAGCAGGGAGCTGGATGGATGCTGGGCTCAATCCCTGGACCCTGGGATAATGACCTGAGCTGAAGGCAGCCATTTAACTGACTGAGCCACCCAGGTGCCCTGGGTTTTGTTTTATTTATCCATTCTCTTATCCTATGTCTTTCGATTGGAGCATTTAGTCCATTTACATTCAATGTAATTATTGATAGACATGTATATATTACCATTTTATTATTTGTTTTGTGGTGTTTCTGAAGATTTTCTTTGATTCTTCTCTTTCTTTCATGGTTTGCTGATTTTCTTTAGTGATGTATTTGGATTTCTTTCTCTTTATTCTTCACATATTTATTAGTGGTTTTGATTTGTGTTTACCATTAGGTTTTATATATAACATCTTGTGCATATGGCAGTCTATATTAAATTGATAGTCGTTTAAATTTGAACCCATTCTTTACTCCTCCCCTCCCCACATTTTTGGTATATGGTGTCATGTTTTACAGCGTTTTATTGTCTGAGTTAATTAACTGATTTTGACAGAAATATTTATTTTTAGTGCTTTTGTGTTCCCTACCTTCGTACTGTCATTTTTGATCTTTCCTTTCCACTCCAAGAGTCTCCTTTAATATTCCTGGCAGGCTGGTTTAGTGATTATGAACTCCTTTAGTTTTCATTTGTCTGGGAAACTCTATTTCTCCTTCTCTTCTGAGTGATAGTATTGCTGGATAAAGTATTCTTGGCTACAGGTTTTTCCCATTGAGCACTTTGAATATATCATGCCACTCCTTACTGGCTTGAAATGTTGCTGCTGAAAAATCCACAGATAGCTTAATGGGGTTTCCTTTGTATGTAGTTGTCTTCTTTAGTCTTGCTGCTTTTAATATTTTTTTCTTTATCAATATATTTTGCCACTTTAATTATAATATATCTTGGTGTGGATCTGTTTTTGTTGATTTTGTTGGTGGTTCTCTGTGCCTCTTGGATCTGGGTATTTGTTTCCTCCCCACCCCCTCCACTTTAAGGAAGTTTTTAGCTATTCTTTCTTTCTTTTTTTTTTTAAGATTTTATTTGTTTATTTGACAGAGAGAGAGACAGCGTGAGAGAGAACACAAGGAGGGGGAGTGTGAGAGGGAGAAACAGGCTTCCCGCTAAGCAGGGAGCCCAATGCGGGGCTTGATCCCAGAACCCTGGGATCATGACCTGAGCCAAAGGCAGACGCTTAATGACTGAGCCACCCAGGTGCCCCTTAGCTATTATTTCTTCAACAAGATTCTCTGCCCCCTTTTTTTCTCTTTTCTTCTTCTAGGACTCCTATAATACAAATATTATTATGTTTGATGGACTCACTGAGTTCCCTAAGTCTATTCTTGTTTTTCATAATTGTTTTTTTCTCTCTTTTCTTCAGGTTGATTACATTACTCTGTCTTCTAGGTCATTAATTCATTCCTCTGATTCTCCCAGGCTGCTGTTGATTCCATCAAGCATGTTTCTCATTTGTTTATTGAGTCCTTTATCTCCGTTGTTATTCCTTATCTCTGTGTTTATGGTCTCATTGATGTGTTCCACTCTTTTCTCAAGTCCAGTAGTATCCTTATAATCATTGCTTTAAATTCTCCATCAAGCATGTTACTTATATCTGTTTCACTTAGGTCTCTGGCCGCAGCCTTGTTCTATTCTTTCATTTGGGACAAATTCCTCTGTGTTCTCATTTTGCCTAAGTCTCTGTACCTGTTTTTTTGTATCAGGAAAGTCAGCTACATCTCCTGTTCTTGGGGGCAATGGCTTTGTGAAGAAGAGGTCCTATAGTGACCTGGAGTGTAGTGTCCCCTATTCCTTAGGGCCTGGTGCTTCTGGGAGTGTCTCCGATGTGTACTGCATACTTTCTGCTGCTGTGTCCTGCCTGCTTTATCCTTCAGGCCAGTTGACTACAGAGGCTCTCTTTGCATGTTGTGGGCAATGTTTGGTCCCTGGCCTGAATATGGTACATTTTAATTAAGTGTGCTCTAGTCTACTTGTGAAATGAGACCTGTTGCCACCACCACTGGAACCAAGGCCTCACAAAATTCCCAGGTCAGGGACATGGTGTTGGCAGGTGTTTCGGCTGGCCTTCTGGGGGAGGGGACACATTGGGACTGAGGGAAACTGGACTGAGAAGGACAGTTCTTCCAGAGCGTAGGGTGCAGGGCTTCGTGTAAGTAAGTTAGCATAGAGTGTTGCACTGTGCTGGTTACCACCAGTAGCTCTGTGTTTATGCTGAGGGGCAGGTGAGGGAAATGGTGCCTGCCCATTAATTTGTTCCCAGAGGGGTCTCTCTGAGACAGGCCTGAGGTGAGCAACTAACCTCCCCACTGTGTGCCCCAGGTGCCCTTTAGATCAGATCACTGTTTCCATGCTGTATGTCCATGGGCGTTTGTCTTACCTGCTCTCCAAGAGCAGCCCCAATGCCCTACAAGGTCTCCCAGAGCCAAGCATACTGACCTTTAAAACTTCAGGCTTGAAGCCCCTCTGGTTTCAAGAACTCACAAAATTCAGGCCCTCTTGCTTTCTAGCCGATTGCTATGGGGATTCGTTTTCCCTGTGCAGTCCCCTGTGTGCCAGTCTGTCTTTCACCCTTCTCCATTACCATGACTCCCTCCCCACTGCAGCAGCCATGATCCATTTCTCTCCCAAGTCGTGTCTCCACACTTTTTACCTTCTTTGATGTGGCCTCTTCTCTACCTTTAGTTGTGGAGTTTATTCTGCCAGACTTCAGATCAATTTCTGGGGTGTTTAGGTATTATTTTGTTTCGGCTCTTTTATTTTGCATTTTTTGAAGACTTTCATAGGGGAAATGTAGAACTATGGATATTTTGGAACAATCACTTCTGAAATTTTGGTTGTGTTCTTACTGACATTCTCCACTGTCCTTGTTACATGATATGAAGTCAATATATATTTAGTTTGACTAATTTGACTAACATCATTATCATGCAATATTGTTTTCTAAAACATCTTCACATATTTTAGAGGTTATCAATTATTCTTTTTGAAATAGTTTGGATAATTACTAAAATAAGACAATAAATCAAATGAAAACAATAACCACTCCTATTTATTATATGCCTAATATGTGCTAGGCACTGAACTATACATTTGGCTGAATAATTCTCATTTAAATCCTACCGTGTCTTTTGAAGTTGTTTCTATTATATTCATTTTTTCTTTTATCACCACAAAAACTTAAAATCAGAGGCCCTAAATATCTTATCTGATTTCCACAACATTCTATTAGTGAATTCAAATTCAGATTTTCCTTGATTCCAGAACCTAGTCATTATGTAATAGAGCTGGTTACATTATGTTACATAAGTTACATTATGTAATACAACTAGTGTTTTTAGTCATGCAGGTACCATCATGTATATTTTGACAATAAATTTAGAAGATAGTTTTGAACCAGAGAGCAGCATATTATGAGATTTCATGATTTAGAGAATCAATAGTGGCTGAAAATATTCCTACCTAGCATTACTCATTCATTTATCCACTCAAGAAATAAACATATCTTGTGTCTCTTGCTCTGAAAGGCAATAGTCTGAATGCTGAAAGAATGGAAAAAGGAATTATACTCAGAATTTGCTTATAGTCTGTTAGGGGAACTACTATATAGCCTGATACAACTATACAACTATAATGTAGTTTATGGAGGAGAGGGACATGATTTCTTTGATTACCCAGTACCTTTTCTAATAAGCAGTTTAAGTTCTACTCAAATTTTGCTATATAAGTTTCCCAAGATCAACTGATAATCTCTATCAATTTTGCAGTTTCCCATCATAATTTGTATTTTTACTCCCATTTTATGTATGCTTTATCTAACTACTTAATAATGTCTTCTATCTCCTCATTTCTCACTACATGCCAGCATTAAAATCTTGAAAAAAATTTTTCTTTTCAAAAATATATATAATATGTATTTTTTGATAATTAGATTCTGCTTTTTAAATAATGGGTTATTATTTAGTCTTATAGTTTCCTATATTCAGGCAAATATACATTTTTTCAGTTCACTGATCTTAATCTATTTGCAAAAGCTGGAGGATTCATATTGCTGAGGTATGCCATCTGTGCAAGGAGAAAATGATCTTGTGGGCAAATCATAACAGCCATTAAGGATGAAGATTCTATTCCATTTCATTTTGTAGCTTGTGATGGCACCTTCTATATTTATGTCACTCTTTAAATGGCAGTATTAACCATGCCAGCCTCATTTACTTCAAAGAAATTTCAGAAAGTCTCTTGTACTAACTTTAGGTAACAAAAGTAACTGATCAGGTTAAGTTACAAGACATACATATTAAACACAAATTAATATGCCTACAAGTTTTCTATCCCCCGAATATGAATATTGGATGCTAAAAATCTTATATTTTTATAGGACTAAGGTTGTCACGTCCAAGTTATTAATACATATATTATAAAGGCAAAAACATATTATATTTAATTTTACTTGAATTTGACAAAAAGAAACCAAAGAGACAGTGATGGTATTGCTGAACTTCAGAAAAATATTTCTTTAAAAATCTTTTATTTTTTAAAGTCAAATTCAGCACCAGGAAAAAAGCACATGATAAAACAACATATGAGAGATGAATGCCAATTACCACTCAAAGGACCAAACACAAATTTTCCGAAAGAATATAATATACAATCAGGAAACTAGAACAAAATTGTGTTTTCATTGTAGAGAAACAATTTAAATCTTGCTACATTTACACATGTTGATGGAAAAACATGTAGCTGAATGACTGTCAGTACAGATGGATTTGTCTATAAATGGATAAATTTTGGAAAGATTTTAATGATCCACTCTACATTCCTTTTAATGAGCTACATCAACGTGTTTACCTCAACAATGTAATGAATTCAGAGAATCTTGAACTTGAATCCTTATTTTTTCATCTCTTGTGCTTATGTGTAAAATTACATAATTTATATATCTTTGGAAAAGGATATATTTTACCACCAATTTTTTGTATGAGTATAGTAAGATAAGTAAAAACATGGTAAATACCATGCAAATAAGTTACTGACTATATTCATGGTCCTACTCATGACACTTCAGGTTATTAAATACTAAGACCACTGCAGTTGAAAGGATCACATAAGCTATTTGCCTTGGGCTTTCTAAATGCATGTTAGATATTTATACCACTTTGAGATTTAAAATCCACTATTTTATATAAATAATCATCAAAAATTCTAATCGTGTTATGGATTAACCATATAAACTGTATAAAAATTTGGGGCATATAAAGTTAGAATGCTCAGGTCAATTCATAAAAAATTCCAGATGTTTCACATTTTAACAGTCTGGATTTCTGATCCACAATGACCTGAACTACTAAATAGTTATATTTACTAATTTATTGCTTTTGACAATGTAGTCAGGCACAACTCTCTAATAGTATGAACACAGTTCATTAGTGAAAACAGCAAAGTTAGAGGGGATGAAGTTTTAGAGTTACAAAACTCATATGGTATTTTCTGTATCTTGGGTACATGACTTTGGGTGTTTCAATGTCCAATAGGGTTATATAGTTTTATTAGGCATTTTTTGTCTGCAGCAATATGTGAATGAGTGAAGGTTTTAACAATGCCAAGTTATTTACCATAGATAGCAACTACTGCTATAAGTAATGGTTGAAAGTTCAAAAATGAATTCTGAGCAATGAGTTTAAAAAGATTTCCTATTAGAGACTGAGTAAAAACTAACCTTATTCCCAGAACCTGTGAGCATGGAACCAACCCCATTTGACCCGCATCTGTATCATAGATATTATCAAATGTGTCTTCAGGGAGTATGAAACAAATTGTTTTATTCTCATCCAAGATAGAGGGAATGAGTAGGTTATTGTCAATCTTCTCTTACCATTAGACTCTTTTATAGTGCATGAAGCCTGAAAAATATATCTCAAGTTAAAATTCTACCATAGAGAGATAACTAAGCAAAAAGACTAGTCAAAGCATTCAAAGTTCTTAGCTGAGGTCTCTGGAAAGGGGATGATGACAGTGGTAGAAACATAGTTTTTCTGCCTTAATCCAAATATCTCTAATAATAGTAGAAAATGTAATAGGTATTAATCCAGACTTTTAGATCAGACCCCAAACCTCAAGTTATAACCAGCATCTGATCAGCCTTAAGTATGCAGTGCTGACTTATTTACACTTTCCTCCGGTGCACAGGCAGACATTTTTTTTTTTTCTATTTTCATCCATCATGTGTGACTTCATTGCCCAAACCATCAGTTTTATCAGAGGCTTCAGATAGCATACTTTCTGCAAGTCAACAAACCATGAACTGAGCAGATATATCAGTTAAAATATTATGCAATGACTCAAATTGATGATCTAGTTTAATTTGCCAAGCATCCTCATTGATCTCATCTGACTATGAATCAATTTGCTGCCAAATGCATGTCTGTGTTTCAGTTACACTACAAGTTAAAAAATTGATTTTTTTCAAAGAGATATGGTGTTCAACAAACCATCCCAGTTGACTTGAAGGGACTCTTCCTGATAAATTGGTAAGTTAATATAGATTTTGGAAATTTTTATATTTGAAATATAGGCAGTTTCCAGTTGTTGTTTATGTTGAGAATTTGGAGAAGTAGTACTGAAATGAAGAGTGTTTTTAACATGCTTAATTATAATAGGTCGTAGAAGTAACACCGACGGGCAATGACATCCAGCTATAGTCAGTATGAAAAGGACATATTCAAGTATCAGGATTGCGTCTTTGTGAAAATATTAACATCATAATTATTAACTATTCTTCAACCTCGTAAGTTGAGGCTTTTATTAAATTTTGGAACTGATTTTATAATGATGAAGCTAAGTTCTCTGCAGACTCCCAGCTTAGCAAGGATTCAGCTTTTATACCTATATTACCTTTATATCTACCTTTAAACTTTCTTGTTAATTCTATACAGGATTGATCTGCTTTTTTGTTGATGACTGTAAACATTCTGTTTCTTCCCTGAAATTTGAAATAAAAAAAACAAATATTTAGTTTACCTCACTATCACTTTCTGCTTTGTATTGCTGTTTTAGAATTCCACATGTTCGTATCTTGTTCCTTTATACCATCTGTTCATGATGAATAGGAATCATGCCATTGGAGAATACAGTAGTCTCCTCTTAATGCTGTAACGAGCTACCACAAACTGGGTGGCTTAAAAATACAAATTTACTCACTTACAGTTCTGGAGGCCAAAAGTCTCACTGGGCTGCAATCAAGTTGTCACCAAAGCTGTGCCCATTCTGGAGATTCTAGGGGATGGTCCATTTCTTTGCCTTTCCAGCTTCTAGAAGCTGGCCCACATGCCTTTGTTCACAGCCTCCTTTCAGCAACTCCATCACTCCAACCTCTGCCTTCACTGTCATATCACCTTGTCTGAATCTGATTTTCCTGCTTCCCTCTTATAAGGGCTCTTGTGATTATATTGGGCGCACCCAGATTTTCCAGGGTAACCTCCTTATGTCAAAATCCTTAAAGTAATCTACATCTGCAAAGTTCCTACATCTACTTCATGGAATGGAACAAATTCACAGGTGCCAGTATTTAGGATGTGTATATGTTTGAGGGGTCATTATTTTGCCTAACATAGGAAGGTAGGCACATAGAAAAGGTTCCACATTTTTTATTTATTTATTTATTTGTTTGTTTATTTATTTATTTATTTTTAAAGATTTTATTTATTTATTTGACAGAGAGAGACACAGCGAGAGAGGGAACACAAGCAGGGGTAGTGGGAGAGGGAGAGGCAGGCTTCCCGCTGAGCAGGGAGCCGGATGCGGGGCTCGATCCCAGGACCCTGGGATCATGACCTGAGCCGAAGGCAGATGCTTAACCACTGAGCCACCCAGGTGCCCCAGTTCCACATTTTTTAAAAGAATCAAATCAAAGGTCTTCAAATTCAGGCATATATTTATAATTCTTATATTATAAAGTGGGTTTGCAAAGTGAGTTTTGAATTTCTGGTGTTTCCTGGCTCACTTTCTTGTTTACATTTTTATTTTTATGTATTTGGTGGTTTTTAAATTTTGTTGCTCTTCTCTAGAGTCTGACATTTATCTGTTTTTGGGAGGAAATAACTTCTGTTTTGACAGAGTCACAACTTTTTAAGAGTAGAACAAAAAATGATCCATAAACATTTTAGAGATTAACATTACTTTACTTAAACAATTAGCTTTTGTAAACTGGGGTAAGAAATGGGAATTTTATGTAGTCTACATATATATATTTTAAAATTTATATTTTTTATTTTTAAATTGAATTATAGTTGATATATATATGTATGTATATATATATATATATTAATTTCAGGTGTAAAACATAGTGGTTCAACATTTATATACATTACAAAATGCTCACCAAGATAGGTGTAGTTACCATCTGTCACCTTACAAAGTTACCACAATAATATTCCTTATGCTGTACTTTACATCCCCACAAGTTACTTATTTTATAACTGGAATTTTGTACATCTTAATTCTCCTTTACCTGTTATACCCATCCTCTAATCCTTGTGGCAAACACCAGTTTGTTCTCTGTTTTTATGTGTCTCTTTATGTTTTGTTTTGTTTGTTCATTTGTTTTTCAGATTGCACATATAAGTGAAATCATATAGTACTTTTCTTTCTTTGCTGGACTTATTTTACTTAGCATAATACTCTCGAGGTCTATCCATGTTTTTACCACATCCTCAAAAACACAGTATTTCTTGTCTTTTTGATAATAGCTATCTGATAAGTGTGAGATCTCTCGTTGTTTTGATTTGCATTTTCCTGATGATTAAGGATTTTCAGCATCTTTTCATGTACCTCTTGGCCATCTGCTTGTCTTAGGAAACGTGTCTATTCAGATCCTTTGCACATTTTTAATTGGATTGTTTGATTTTTTGGTGTTTAGTTGTAGGAATTCTTTGTATATTTTGGATATAAACTCCTTATCAGAATGTGATTTGCAAATATCTTCTCCCATTGTGAGTAGGTCACCTTTTCATTTTGTTGCTGGTTTTCTTTGCTGTGCAAAAGCTTTTTTAGTTTGATGTAGTCCCAATTGTATATATGTTGCCTTTGCCAGTTAAAAAACAAATATATTGTTATGACCATTGTCTAATAATTTACTGCCTATGTTTTCTTTTGGGAGTTTATGGTTTCAGGTATTACATTGCAGTCTTCAATCCATTTTGAGTTGATTTTTGTATATAATATAAGAAAATGGTCTAGTTTCATTCTTCTGCATATAGGTATTCAGTTTTCTCAGTCCCATTTATTGCCAAGCCTCATTTTTCTCTATTGTATAATCTTGCCTCCTTTGTCACAGATTAATTGACCATATAAGTCCGGGTTTATTTTTGGCTTTCTATTCTGTACCACTGACCTATGTGTCTATTTTTGTGCCAGTACCATACTGTTTTGATTATTATAGCTTTGTAGTATAGTTTGAAATATGGGTGTGTGACACTTCCAGCTTTGTTCTTCTTTCTCAAGACTGTTTTGGCTCTTCGTGGTCTTTTGTGGTTCCAAACACATTTTAGGGTTCTTTGTTCTATTTCTATGAAAAATGCTATTGATATTTTGGTAGGGATTACATAGAATCTGTAGATTACTTTGGGTAGTATGGACATTTTAGCAATGTTAAAAGTCTTCCAATCCATTTATTTGTGTAGTCTTCAATTTCTTTCATCAATGTCTTACAGTTTTATTATAATTAAATGGCATTGTTTTCTTGATTTCGCAGTTACTAGTGTACAGAAATGCAACAGATTTCTGTATATTAATTTCATATCCTGAAACTTTACTGAATTTATTTATTGGTTCTAATAGGTTTTTTTTTTTTTTTTTGGTGGATTCTTCAAGGTTTTCTGTATATAGTACCTTGTCTTCTGCAAATAATGGCAATTTTAACTTTTTTATTACTAATTTGAATACCTTCTATTTTTTGTCAGTCTGATTTCTGTTGCTAGGATTTCCAGCACTCTCTTGAATAAAAGTGGAGAGAATGGGCCTTCTTTTCTTCTTGATGATGTTAGGGGAAAAGCTTTCAACTTTTTACTATTGAGTATGATGTTAGCTCTGGGCTTGTCATACATGGTCTTTATTATGTTGTGGTATGTTTGGTCTATACACACTTTGTTTAGTTTTTATCATGAATGGATGATGAATTTTGTCAAATGCTGTTTTTGCATCTAATGAGATAATTACATTTTAATCTATTATTATGTTAATGTGGTGCATCACATCAATGATTTATGGATATTGAACCATCCATCCTTGCATTCCTGGGGTGTGATGGGGGCAAATGATTCTTTTAATGCGTTCTTTAATTTGGTTTGCTAATATTTTATTGAGGACTTTTTCATCTATGGCCTGTAATTTTAATTTGTTTTACTATCTTTGTGTGGTTTTGGTATCCGTATAATGCTGGCCTCATAAAATGAATTTGGAAGCATTCCTTCTCTTCAATTTTTTAATATAGTTTGAGAAGGATAGATATTTACTCTTCTTTAAGTGTTTCGTATAATTCATCTGTGAAGTCTTCTGGTCCTGAACTTTTGTTTGTTGGACATTTTTGATTACTGATTCAATTTCATTACTAGTGATTTCTTTTCAGAGTCTATTTCTTCCCAACTCAGTCATAGAAAATTGTATGTTCCTACAAATTTATGTATTTCTTTTAGGTTGTCCAACTTGTTAGTGCATAATTTTTTGTAGTAGTCTCTTACAATTCTTTTTATTTCTGTGCTGTCACTTGTAACTTCTCCTCTTTCATTTCTGATTTTATTTATTTGAGTTCTTTTTCTTTTTCTTGATGAGTCTAGCTAAAGATTTATCAACTTTGTTTATGTTTTCAAAGAACTAACTCTTAGGGGCACCTGGGTGGCTCAGCTGGTTGTGTCCAACTCCTGAAATCAGCTCAGGTCATGATCTCAGGGTCCTGGGATCAAGCCCTGCATCAGGCTCTGTGTTCAGCAGGGAGTCTGCTTGAGGATTCTCTCTCTCCCTTTGCCCCTTTCCCACTCTCATACACACTCTCTTTCTAAAATAAATAAATTAATAAATAAGTCTTTTAAAAAAACCCAAAACAAAGAACTCACTCTTAGATTCATTGATCTTTTCTATTGTTTTTTTAAGTCTCTATTTCATGCATTTCCATTCTGATCTTTATTATTTCCATCCTTTTACTAAACTTGGGATTTGTTTTTTTTTTTTTCCTAGGTCCTTTGTAAGGCTAGAATGTTTATTTGAGATTTTTTGTTTCTTGAGGTAGGCCTGTATCCCTATAAATGCCCTCTTATAATAGCATATAATAATGTATTTCTTTTGTTGCATCCCAAAGATTTTGGAATGTTGTGTTTCCATTTTCATTTGTCTCAAGATATTTTTTTTTAATTTCCTCTTTGATTTCTTCGTTGACTCATTGGTTGTTTAGTAGAATGCTGTTTAGCTTCGACATAATTTTTTTCCTAGTTCTTTTCTTGTAATTGATTTCTAGTTTCATAAAATTCTGCTTGGAAAAGATGCTTGATATGATGTCAGTCTTCCTATTTTTTTTTTTTTTTCTGTAGCCTAACACGCAGTCTATCTTGGAGAATGTATGTGTACATGTGAAAAGAATGTGTATTCTGCTGTTTTAAGATGGAACATTCTGTATATATCTATGAAGTCTATCTGGTCTAATGTGTTGTTCAAAACCAGTGTTTTCTTATTAATTTTCTCTCTGATCTATCCATTGATGTAGGTGGGGTGATAGTCACCTACTATTGCATTTTTGTCAGTTTCTCCCTTTATGACTATTAGTCTTTCCTTTATATATTTAAGTGTTCCTATATTGAGTACATAGATATTTAAATTGTTATATTTTTGTGCTGGATTGATCCTTTTATCATTATATAATTCACCTTTGTTTCTTTTTACAGTTTTTGTTTTAAAATATATTTTGTCCTATATTGCTACCCCAATTTTTAAAATTTTCTATTTGCATGGAATATCTTTTCCATCCTTTCATTTTCAGTCTGTATAACTCTTTAGGTCTGAAGTGAGTCTCTTGTAGATAGCATAGAGATGGGTCTTGTTTCTTATCCCATTTAGTCACCCCTATGTATTTTGATTAGAACATTTAGTTCATTTACATTTAAAGTAATTATTGCTAGATATGTACTTACTGCCATTTTGTTACTTGTTTTATGGTTTGTTTTTGTTCCTTTCTTCTTCTCTTGCTCTCTTTCTTTGTGATTTTACAACTTCCTTCAGTGTAACTTTTGCATTCCTTTTTCTTTTTTTTTCATGTATCTGTTATAGGTTTTTGGTTTGTGGTTACCATGAGGTTCACATATAACACCTTATATGTGGTTTTTAGTCTATTTTTAGTTGATGGTTACTTAAGTTCAAACACATTCTAAAAGCACCACATTTTTATCCTCCTCCCCATGTCTTATGAATTTGGTGTCATAGTATACATCTTTTTGTTTTGTGTATCCCTTAACTAATTATTGTAGGTATAGTTGTTCTTATTACTTTTTTGCCTTTGAATCTTCTTACTAGCTTTATAAATGATTGGTCTACTATCTTTACTATATGTTCATTTTTACCAGTGAAATTTTTTCTTTCATAATTTTCTTATTTTCTCATATCTCATTATAGCCTTTTTTTTTTCCCTTCAAGAAGTCCCTTTAACATTTCTTGTAAGGTCACTTTACTGGTGATGAACTCATTTAACTTCTATTTGCTTGGGAAGTTCTTTATCTTTCCTTCAATTACAGATGACAATGTTACTAGGTAGAGTATTCTTGATAATAGGGTTTTTTTTCCTTTCAACACTTCAAATATATCAAAGTTAGGGCCTTCTGATCTGCAAAGTTTCTGCTGAAAAATCAGCTAATATGCTTATGGATGTTTCCTTGTATGTCATTAGTTGCTTTTATGTTCCTGCCTTTTAAAAAAAAAAAGACTTTATTTATTTATTTTGAGAGAGAGAGAGAGAGAGAGAGTGTGTGCATGAGTGGGGGGAGTGGCAGAAGAAGAGGGAGAAAGAGAATCTCAAGCAAACTCCATGCTGAGCATTGAGCCCAATGCAGGGCTTGATCTCATGACCCTGAGATCATGACCTGAGCCGAAACTGAGAGTTAAACACTTAACCAAATAAGCTACCCAAGTGCCCCTATCTTCCTCCTTTTAAGATTCTTTTTATCTTTAATTTTTGATATTTTATTTATTATGTGTCCTGGTGTGGACCTCTTTGGATTAATCTTTTTGGGAGTTCTCTGTACTTCCTGGATCTGGATGCCTGTTTCCTTCTATGGTTAGAGAAGTGTTTTTTTGCTATTATTTCTTCAAATAATTTTCAGCATCTTCATCTCTCTTCTCCTTCTTGACCCCTAAAATGTTGTTAGTATACTTGATGTTGTCATAAAGGTTCCTTAATCTATCATCATTTAAAAAAAATATTTTTCTTTGTTTTTCAGTTTGGATGATTCCCACTACCCTGTCTTCCAGATCACTGATTAATTCTTCTACATCCTCTAATCTGGTGGCGATTCTCTCTAGTGTATGTTTTTTATTTTAATTATTATATTCTTCAGCTCTGGTTGGTTCTTTTTCTATCCCTTTGTTGCCCAAGTCCTTATTGAGTTCATCTATTTTTCTCCCAAGTTCAGTGAGCATCTTTATGACAATTTCTTTGAACTCTTTACCAGATAGATTGCTTTTCTGCATTTTGTTTAGTTCTTTTTCTGAGGATTTGTTCTCTTCTTTTATTTGGAACATACTCCTCTGTTTC
This sequence comes from Halichoerus grypus, assembly GCF_964656455.1. NCBI lineage: Eukaryota > Metazoa > Chordata > Mammalia > Carnivora > Phocidae > Halichoerus > Halichoerus grypus. The sequence continues at coordinate 129,155,506 of NC_135716.1, read as the reverse complement.
CTCATTTCGTCTGACTCTGTGTTTGTTTCCCTGTACCACGTAGGTCAGTTATATCCCCTGGTCTTGAAGTAGTGGCCTTATGTAGAAGGCATCCTATGGGGTCTAGAAACACATCACACTTGGTCACCACACCTAGGCACTCCAGGGATATCCCCTGTATGGGCTGAGTGTGCCGTCCTGTTGTGCTGGTGTGTGGGGCTAGGCCTTGGTGAGACTGGCTGTGAGGCATGGCTACAACCGTTGTAGGCATGCAGGTGGGAGGGGCAGGCCTCCCTCCCTCCCCACAGCAGGAGTCATTTTGTAGGGGTCCTGGTGCCAGCCAAGGATTCTCATCAGGTGTGGCAGGGAAGAAGCCTCTTTGCAAGGGTGACTGCTGAGGTGGCTGTTATGGCTAGGGCAGGTCCACAGAGTAATGCTAGGGCAGAGTGAGCATTGTAAGCAAAGTGGATGAGGAGTGTCAGAACAGGCTTCTGCCAGTGTGGGGCCAGCTAGGCTAAAAACGGCAAGAACAATGGCACCCACCAGCATTTCCATTCCTAGAGAATGTTGCTACAGATTCCTGCCCCTCTGGCACATGTTCTAAAACTAATCAATAAATCTACTTCATATATATCCTATGCACTTTCACACTGTTACCTCTGTGCTGCATCTTGGAGTGAGTGAGATTATGTGTGGGCCCTTTAATAGCAAAGTCTCAGTTTCTTATAGCATTCTGGCTATCCTAGAGTTAAGACCCGTCAATTTTCTTTCTTTTCTTTTTTAAGATTTATTTATTTATCTGAGAGAGAGAGAGAGAGAGAGCTCATGTGCAGGGGGAGGGGCAGAGGGAGAGGGAGAAGGAAAGAAGCAGACTCCCTGCCAAGTGAGGAGCCCAACATGGGCCAGTCTCATGACTCATGAGATCAAGACCTGAGCCAAATCAAGAGTCAGATCCTCAACAAGTTGAGCCACCCAGGCACCCCAATACCCATCAATTTGCAAAGCCAGATCCTATGGAGATTTGTCTTCCCTGTGCAGGTCCCAGGACCAGAGGTGCCCAATGTGTGGCTTGATCCCCTTGCTCCTCAGGGACGATCTCTGCACCTGTGATGTCCCTCTTATTTGTAGCTTCCTACACCAGGGGTTTGACTCCCAATCAGACCACATCTCCGCCCTTTCTACCCTTCTTAATGTGGCTTTTTCTTTATGTCTTTAGTTGTAGAAGAGCTGTTCTGCTATCCTTCAGGTCATTCTTAGTATTGCTCTGTTTGTAGTTGTAGCCTTCATGTATTTATATGGGAAGTGAGCTCAGGAGTTTTCTACTTTTACCACCTTCAGGAGCATTCTGTAGATGATGAGGCAAGCCCACACACCAAAGTGACTACCATAGTCACTGGTGTGGACCTCCTGAATTACTTTTTTTCTTAAGAACTTATTCTGAATTGTATCACTTAATATGATGATCTTCACTTTCTTTTTCTTTTGAAAGATATGGCTACTTATTGGTTATTTTTCACTGCGCTGAAAGCCATAAAATTTTGTGAAATGTTTTATTGTGCATAGTGCCATTTTTTTTGTGGGGGTTCCCGAAATGGTTGGCAATAATGAACCAAAGAAAGATATTTAAATCAATGTTTGCTTCATTGTTCATATAATTGAGAAAAGTGAGTAGGTCTTCACTGATTTTCTCAAGAGATGAGATTTTTGCTTCTCTATGGGCTTATTATCAGGCTCAGTCCATAGTATAAGCAATAAGAATTATGAATGGTCATAAGAGAAACAAGCCACTTTCTCTTTGGGGAGTTTTTCTATTTTTATGTGTATTTATAGAGATTTTCTACATCTTATCTTTGTATACTAAGATGAAAGGAAGTAAGCAAATTGACATTTATTTTGTGCCTTTTGTGATAACAGATAACATTTGCTGAGCTCTTCCTATGTTCCAGACATTTATTGCTTCACAATATATACGCATTTCATCCTCAGATCTACCCCACACTTCACAGTTTCGGAATCTGGGAGACACAAAGGTCAAACAATTTTCCCAAAGTCATTAATGGCCAGTAAATGTGTAGTTGTTATTTGAACCCAGGCCATCTGTCTTTCAAGTCCATACTGTTACCTGCTATATGAATCTGCCTTTAGAGGTCATACATGGGGCCAAGAGCCTTCACCTCCTTTCTGTCATTTGGTCATCAAAGTAATAAACATTACAAGATGCTCTCAATTTCCAAAGTCTGAAATTACTATATTGTAAAATAAAAGAGAAAAAAAAAAGCAGCTTGTGGTATACTTCAGAGATGTACTAAGTAGCCTAACACCACAGGCTTTGGTCATTTATTCAAGTTTGCAATCATTCCAGACTACCCATGGACAAAGTTTAGAGCTAAGTACTCTGAGTGATATAAAGGTAAATTAGAGACTGCCACTGCCTCAAAGGAGCCCTATTAATGGGTCTGGTATTAAATGTTGAAAATCTCTATGCCATTGTACAAAATGATTTTAACAACTAGCAGGAACTAGCTTCAATATTCCCAGAACTCCAACCCAGAGATAATGATTCTGATGTGTAATTATAGCCTGGCTATTGCTTGCTAACAGAGTTTGAGGATGCTGACTTCCTGCTTATTGTCTTTTCTGAGTATCATTCACTTCTCTGTTTCTTATTGACATTCTCTGAACAGCTCAGTTGAAATCAGTTCAACAAAAATGTATTGAGTGTAAAGTGACTTAATATTCAATTTCTGGAGTCAATTCTTGGCTTCATCATTTCTAGCTGTGTGTCTCTGGGGCAATTAGTAATGTTTTTGGCCCTAGTTTCCTCATCTCTAAATAATAACAATAACAATAATAACAACAACAAAGATATTTGATTTTTCCTATGCACCAGGAATAGGAGGAAAAATGAGAAAAATCAATAATCTAAATGACAAAATCAACATTTGTGTCAATATCCATGAGACTATACAGAAATAAAAATTATACAGATTCATGCATCAAAATCTGTCTGGGATTTTGTATTGGAGTGTCATGTCTGGCACAATACAGGATGTGGTAAGACTGAAATCAGACAGGAGTACAGAGAAGAACTGAGATAATGCTGGAATCCAAGAGGCATAGATGTAGGGAAAAACCATGGACAAGCGTGGTTTGATTAAGGAACTTGTCAGAAACAGAGCCAGGAACAGAAGTGGAGTTACCTAGGCAAGCAGGTGAGATGACTGAAAACTGCACCTGGGGAAGCAATCATTAGAGCCATTTAATTATGAAGATTGACATCTCTTGCCTCAGGCTACTTTTAATGAGCCTGGAATCTGGAGTGCCTGTGACTCCTTTGGCAGCCGTGCCATGCAGGTTCTGCCCAGGACCTAACAAGAGAAGCAACATCTCTAAAACCCTGGGTCCACTGTAGTGTCAGAAAGTCACGCAATCACAGAAAATTCTTTCATTTTCTTTTCACACCAGAGCACAGATTTCTATCTTGTTGGGCTACATTTATTTTAAAAGTTTCAAATGTTTCAAAAATTCTAATGTGCAATATGGATAGAGAGGAAAAATTACCTCTTTGCTGTGCTTTTTTTGAGATATAGACTCTTACCAAATCAAGTTTAATCGCACAATGATCATCATAGAGAAGACAGGTAAATTTCTATTTTTTCTTCATAAAATTAAGAAATAAATTGCTGAAACACAAATTTAGGTCATGATAGTCCATATATCCTGCAGTAGCTTTGGTTGCACTTTATGGAAACAGAATCAGAACCTTAGTTAACCCAAGGAAGATAAAAGCTTCTATTTTTCCTCAGATGAAGAGGATATCAATTTTAGACTGAGGAATCAGGGCTCTCTCTCTTTCTTTTTTTTAGAAGGAAGATGAAGGATATGTGAGAGCAGTTTGTGTGTGTGTGTGTGTATGTGTGTGTGTGTGTGTGTGTGCACTGAGGGCAGTTGGGAGTATAAGGGAGAGTTCTAGAGTCCTTCTCAATTGTAATCAGTAGTACACTCTAATGAACCAACTTTTATGTACCACTCTCACTATTCCTGAAGACTATGCCAGATTACCTAATTCAGTGAGCTTCCTTCAAGGCCATAGCTTCATCAAAAATTCAAGGAAAATTTTAAGCAGTGGCTGGATTGCTGTACATATTAGAAGTGATTAGCTGCATTCATGAATCTATAATCACACCTGCAAATGAGGAAGGAATCTATAGAGATAGGAAGCATTTCTAAAGCCATGAATATGCATTCAGTGTGGGTTGCCAGAAATATCATAATAAAAATAGTTTGTAAGTATCCAGGATCCAGCGATACTGCTTTTATTTTCCAGGTGTCAAAACTCAGCCATTCTGACTAAACAGATAATACACATGAAGTTCAATATTTAGAAGTCACTGTTCACGGTGCTTATTTCAGAAAAGCCAGTTTTATGTGTGTTGGAAAAACAAATAACTGTGTTATGTTCCTATGCCAGGAAAAGTTCAGGGCACACCTCCCCCCCACCAAAAGAAGAATGTTTATATGTTGGATGGTGCCTGTACTTTTTCTTATTAAAACTTTTCATTTATTACTTTGTTCATAAATATAATTGAAAAAGATGGGAAAAAATAGCTACGAATTTAAAACAAACACACCCTCAATCTTTTGACCCTAAAAATTTTGAGTCATGGATTCTTTTAAGGTATATTTTCAACAATCAGTATTAGAGAGACCATGAGGTCTTTGAAGTTCTGGTGACATGGGTTAAATATATATTGGAATATTGTAATTCAGTTCAGGCAAGTGTATGATGGATATCTGAACACAAACAGCACTTTCTGATTCTCAAATCCTCCACTCATAAGATTGTTTTTGCCTCTTTATTATTTCATTAATGATGGTAACAGAATTATGAGTGTGTGAAAATAAAGTTTATTCAGAAACAGGCAGGATCTCAAGACTTCAGAGAATTTGGGAAGCTAATTTTCTTTCCTTCTAATCACACTGTTTTTTTCTTCTCTAGATTTAGAGCTTAAAAATACCATCTTCTTTGTGAACCATATATTGATGCCATTGATACTCATTAGTGTTAAAAACTTCTATGGTTGAAGCAGGGGAAGAAATGGCACAGTCTTAGATACATGCCATTTTGTAAAACACTGATTAACCCAATAAATATGTGCCAAAGTGGTGGATCCTTTGGAAATGGCTGTTTCATTAAAATCTATACTTTGTATTCTAATAGATCACTTTGCTATCTGGAGAAGACATACTAATTAAAACAAGAACTGGTTCTTCCCTTTAACAAGTTAGGTGTCTTTTTTGAAAAATAAATTTTCTGTGGGCAAACCTTTACATTACTTTACTTAATTTAATTAGGAGAGAAATTGAGTGATAAGGAAATGTGATACTAACAATGCAACTATTGAGATATTAGTTTATTCTTGGAATCATGATGTCTTAGAATATGAGAATGAGAAACAATATATATTATATTTTAAAGATCTGTTTGAGGCCAGTTGCTGGGTTAGGTGCTAATTTTCATTGATGAAGATGAGGAGTCTATGCCCTTTTAAATTCCAAAATCAAGAGAGGGAAGCCAACAAATAAACAGGCAGTGCACAACATAATGTGATGCTTAATATTACAAAGAAATGTAAGGTACTATGATGACATATAATGGAGACACTTGAGCCAGGCTTGTGAGTAGATAGTAGTAAGAAATGATTTCCCAGAGAAAATTGCTTTGAGACCTGCGGAATAAACAGAAAATAGCAACAAAAAGGGAGATAGGATAGATGTTCTAAGTAAAGAAATATAATAGGCAAGACGTGAATATGTGGGAAATCATATTTAGGGAAACTCAAATGAATTCTCTGGTGAGGAAGGCAGAATCAGAATAGAGTCTGAAGGAAAAAAAAAAAAAAACATAAAATGCAGATCTTTTTCAGCCATATCAAATGTTTTTAGATCATTTTTAGATTACTGGAGAGCACTATAGGATTTTAATCCAATGCTAGATGTGTTGTAGCAGCTACTTTGAGGCCAAAGGTATGACTCCTGTCTACAATTTAGAGTTTAGCAGTCAATACTCCATAACAAATAGAAGTTTTCTTTCACCATCACTTTCTTCCTTTCTCTTATCCCTTTCCTTCCTCATTTTCCTTTCTGTCTTTTGGTCTCTATCTTTTTTCTCTTGCATATAGACTTTTGACTTTTCTAATGGGTAAGTTTTAAAACAATAGATATATATGATTAATCATTGACCTAGATCATGATACATGTTAATGAAATGACAAATGCAAATCTCTCAATGGTTACTAGTGAACCTAACCAAATACATTAATGAATAAAAAGTGATTAAGGTATTAAATCTTTCCAATATTTCTATAATTTAACATACAAAAATTTGACTTGATATAAATAATGGCCACAAACTAAAACTCACAGTGGTAGAAGATGTTACAGCTAATTTTGGGTAGGGACAAAATGAGTTGATAAATCAAATCTTTATTATGATTTACATAGAGAAAAATAAATCCCAATTAAATATATTTTTGTATAATAAAAATAGAAATTGCTTAATAGTAATTAATAAGAAATTGATCAGCAGTTAAACTGGCTCAATGAGTTTGCTACTAAAATACTCAATATAAAATTAATCACTCTCTATAAAGTTTCAATTAAACTCTTTGCATTTTCTGCTTCCAGACAAAATGGGACTAGATTTATCTTGCTGCCTGAAACAAAAATACAAAAAGCATATGAAACAATGTTTTTAAGAAACTGGACATAAGGCAATGAGTGACAGTGATCACTGGGTGATGGAAAACAAATTAGATAAACACAGTGATTACTGCTATGTGATAGTTTCCAGGATATGGAATAGAAAAGAACCCTTGCAGAGTCCAAACTTGAGTCAAAGAGATGGAGCTAACAGTCATGGAGATAAAGGCAGTTAGAGTTTGAAGAGCAGCAGAAAAGAAAAGAGCTGCATAGAAAGAGAACTTGGGAGATAGGGAGAAGATCCCTCTCAGGTAGTCCACTGAGTACTGATGTACACGTGAGTCCTGGAAAAGAACTACATAAAAAGATTATATGGAAATATTACCTGGTCCTAACACAGAGTTGGGAATAATGCCTGTTTGCCAGACAGAAAGGAAAATTTCATGACTGATAAGGTATTGGGTAGAGCATATAAATGGGTCCTGCTTTAGTGGTAAGGAATAATTAGGTCTAGGTTAAACACTACTTCAGTTTCTAAGTCCTAAAAGCAAGCCCCAGAAAAATGAAACTGCTTAAAAAGTCTTAAAACCATATTTCAGAACAAATTTCAAAAATACTTATAAAAATTTTCAATCCAAATTAAAATGTATGTATGCCATCCAATAAAAAAAAATTACCAAACATTCAAAGAAGCAACAAAATATTAACCATAATGTAGAGGAAGTCAATCAATTTTAACTACTTCAGAACTAGTACAAATGTTATAATTAGTAGGCAAGGGCATTAAAACAGTTATTATAACTACATTTTATATGCTCAGAATCTTAAGTAGATTTGTGAAATATATAAAGGAACCAAAAATCAGTGTTTTAGAGATGAACATTAGAAATCAATAATGGAAATATCTCTGCAAATTCTCCAAATATTTAGAAACTAAATAATACACTGCTAAATAACCAATAGTCAAAGAAAAAAAGATTAAAAGGGAAATCAAAAAATATTTTGAACATAATGAAAATGAAAAAAAATTACATATGAAATGTTTGATACAGCTAAGACAGTACATAGAAGAAATTTTATATCATTACATACCTGTTTTAGGGGAAAAAACAAATTAATTCATCAACATCACCTAAAAAAACAAACAAACATGAAAGCTGGAAAATGTAAAGCAAATATAAGGTAAGTAAAAGGAAGGAATAATAAGTAATTTAGATTGAATTAAATTAAACATAATGGGAAAAGCAAATAATACAAATCCAAAAACTAGTTTGTTGAAAAGATCAATCAAGTTGATAAACCTCTTGCCAAACTGACAAGGGAATATGGAAGAGAGAGGAAAAAAGAAACCAATATCTTGAATGGGAGAGGTAAGATGGTTATATACTCTATAGATATAAAATGGATACAAGGTAATATTATGAACAACTTTATTCATATAAATTTGCCAACCTAGATAAAATGGACAAACTTAATGAAAGACACAAGCCACCAAAGTTTACTCAAAAAGAAATAGATGACCTAACTATTTGTATATCTATTGGAGATACCGAAACTAGAGTTAAAAACAGTTCTGCAAAGAAAAATTCAGTTCTAAATTGCTTTATTTGTTAATTTAGGGAAGAAATAATATCAATTTTACACCAACCCTGGCAGGAATTTGAAAAAGGGGATGATTTCACAGTGTAAGTAGTCAGCATTACCCTAATAAACTTACAAAGACATTACAAGAAAATAAATCTACAGAGAATATCACACATTAACACAGAATGTAAAAATTCTAAAGATAAGTTTTGTGACATAAATCCAAATTATGGATAAAAAGGATATGACATCATGGCCAGAAATACATTTATTCCAGGAATGCAAGGTTGATTCAGCCCTCAAAAGTCAAATGATGAGAAGTACACTTTGTAATGGTGGCATGAAGAGCTTCATGGACCCGATCACCAGTGAAACAATCACAACTGATGAAAATCATAATAAACAATGATTTAAAACCACTTCTATTAGTATAAAAAATAAAATACTTAGGTATATATCTAACAAAATATTCACAAGATCAATATGAGAAAAAATGTGAAATTCTAATGAAAGAATTCTAAGAAGGACTAAATAAATGAAGAGATAATCCATGTTCATGGATAGAAAGATTCAATATTGTTAAGATCTCAGTTCTTCCCATTTTGGTCTATAGATCTAATGCAATCCAAATAAAAATGTCAGCAAGTTATTTTGTGGATATAGTCAAACTGATTCTAAAGTTCAAATGAGAGGCAGAAGACCCAGAGTACTTAATACAATATCAAAGGAGAAGAACAAAGTTGAGGTGCTGACATGATTCAACTTCAAGACTTATTATAAATATACAGTAATCAAGACAGTATGATATTGACAAAAGAATAGAAAAATGGATCAATGGAACAAAATAGAGAGCTTAGAAATAGACCCACACAAATATAGTTCACTGAATTTTGACAAAGGAGCATCAATAATCAATGGAGAAAGGATAGAGTTTCCAACAAATGGTGCTGGACGACTAGACATCCACATGCAAAAAAGAAAAAAATGAAATAACAAATCTACACAAAGATCTTCAATCCTTCACAAAAAATTAATGCAAAATGAATTATACACTTAAATGTAAAAAAGCACACCTACAAAACTCCTAGAAGATAACAGGAGAAAATCTTAGATTTGGCAATGACTTTTTAGATACAAGGATGTGTGATCCATACAAAAGACAAGGAAAAAAAAGGGCAACAGAAACTGCCTGTGAGAAGGCCCAGATAGTAGACTTAACAGAACATATTTTAAAAGAGCCATTATAGGTTGGCTCAATTGATTAAGCGTCTTACTCTTGGTTTGGCTCAGGTCATGATCTCATGGGTTGTGAGATTGAGCCCAATGTTGGGCTCTGTGCTCAGTGGGGAGTCTGCTTGAAGATTCTCTCCCTCTGCCCCTCCCCCCACTCATGCGTGTGTGCATGCACTCTCTCTCTCTCAAATAAATAAATCTTTAAAAAAAAGAGCCATTATAAATATATTCAAAGAACTAAAGAAAACCATACTTAAAGAAGGAAAAGAAGATATAATGACATTGTTTCATCAAATAGAGAATATCAATAAAGATAAATAATTTGAAAGATTCAAATGGAAATTCTGGACTTGAAAAGTACATGAACAGCAAATAAAAATATCAATAAAGGGACTCAGCTGTAGATTTATTTTATTTTATTTTATTTTATTTTTTTTAAAGATTTTATTTATTCATTTGAGACACAGAGATACAGAGAGAGAGCATGAGCAGGGGGAGTGGCAGAGGGACGGGAGAAGTAGGCTCCCCGCTGAGCCAGGAGCCCGATCCCAGGACCCTGGGATCATGACCTGAGCCAAAGGCAGATGCTTAACCATCTGAGCCACCCAGGCGCCCCTCAGCTGTAGATTTAAATTGGGTGATAAAATTAGTGAACTTGTAGCTAGAGATTATGCAACCTAAGGAATAGAGAAACTAAAGAATGAAAAAATGAGCAGAACCCATTGGAACATGGTATACCATTAAGTATACCAAATTATGTACAGTAGGAGGACAAAAAGGAGAGATAGAAGGAAGAAAAAATACAAGAAATAATGGCTGAAAACTTTCAAGTTTTATGAAAAACATTAACCTATACTTTCAAGAATCTCAAACTCCAAATAGGATGAAAGGAATGAGATTGACACTGAGAAACATCAGAGTAAAAATACTGAAACTCATTTACTATAAGTTCTTTTTTTTTTTTAGTGAATTCCTTAGGCCCATCTATTCTTGTATATAGATTATACAAGGTTACAGGATACATAGTCTGTACACAAGATTATACAAGATTGATTTACAGAAATCAGTCATATTTCTGTATACAAGAAATAAATAATCCAAAGATGAAATTAAGAAATCAAGTGCATTTATAATAGTACCAAAACTAGTAAAATACTTAGGAATAAATTTAACTAAAGAATTGCAAAACTTACACTTGGAAAAATACAAAACATTGCTGAAATATATCCTAAAACTTATAGGGAAGATTAAAGAAATTTGATTAGGCAAAACAGCTTTATAAAATGATAGCACATTGGGAGAACTAGAAGTACATGATTTCAAGACTTATTTTAAATGAATGAAATATTAAGTGTTGGTGAGAATGTAGAGGAATTATAACTCTCATGCACTGCCAGTGACAATGAAAATGATACTATCACTTTAGAAAAAAAAAAATTGAGCAGATTCTTTAAACTTAAATATATTCCTACCATATGATCCAGCTATTTCAATCCTAATAATCTACCCAAGAGAAATGAAAACATATGCCCATACCAGACTTGTATATTAATATTCACAGCAGCTTTATTTGTAGTGGCCAAAATTGATAATAATTCAGATGTCCAGGAACAGGGAATGGACAAAAAAACCATGGTAAATTCATACAATGGACTATCACTCAGCTATAAAAAGGAATAAACTATGGATATACATAACAGCATGAATGTATCTCAAAATATTTTTGTGTAAAATTAGTACAACCATAGGAGTACAATTGTATGATGCTATTTATGTAAAATTTGAGGAAATCTGAACTAATTGAGAATGACATAAAAGAGATCAGTAGTTACCATGCCTTGATGGGAAGAGGGTGAGGGCAGAAATGTACTTACTGGAGGGCAGGATTATAAAAAGGCATAGAAATTTCGAGGGTGATGAATCTGTTCATGTGTTTATTGCTGAGATCATTTCACAGATGTATACATATGTCAAACTTTTCAAATTGTACACATTAAATATGTGCAGTTTATTGTATATCAGCTATATCTTAATGCAGTTGTTTAAAAAGCATTTGCATTTAAAATTTTTCTCACAGGTAAAAACAATGAAATCAAATATGATCATTGTAAAATTGGCAGTTTTACATATCTACTGAGTCATTTCTGAAGGAGAGGAGTGACATGATCAGAATAACACTTCAGATAATGTGTTTTTTCTTTCTTTTTTCTTTTTTTAAGGAAGACTAGTTACAAAGAGATCACTTCAAAGCCTATTGCACTAAATTCAGGTGGGAAATAATGGTGCATTGAACTAATGATGTTTTTAGGGGCTTAGAGAGATGCAAATGGTATCCAGAAATTTTTAGAAGGGAAAAAATAGATAATAGTGGTGACTAATGTGTAAGTAATGGATATGAAAGACTCAAGGAACTCCCAGAATTCTCATTTGGGAAACTGAGCAGGTGGTGGTATGCATTAAAAACACTGTTGCTTTCATAGAAAAGCACTGTTCTGTTTTAGTCAGGGAAATGGAGAGAATTTAGTGACAAATTTGGAGGATTGATGTGATGTGTGAGAGTATAGGTCATTTGCATCAGTAGAAAATTTGAAACAGATGATGATGGATAACCATAGATGCTCATAGCCTGAGTTGTGAAAAGATAACAAAGCTATGAGGTATGTAGAGTTTGCTTACAACAAGATTTCCCTAACAGGTATTCCAGAAATCCCCAGTAGTAGTTAGGCACAGAGTCACAGAGTTTGTGGTCTAGTCTCTAGGTTCTTGTACATCATCTAATATGTATCTTACCAAGTGTAGACATCTACTCTAGAATATTTCCAATAAGTGCTTATTATGCTTCTGCTTGAAATACACAGGGTGACTGGGTGGCTCAGTCAAGTAAGCCTCTAGCTCTTGACTTTAGCTCAGGTCATGATCTCAGGGTTGGGAGATCCAGCCCTGCATCCGTCTCTGTTCTCAGTGCAGAGTCTGCTTGGGATTCTCTCTCCCTCTCTCTCTGCCCCTCCCCCAACTCATGTGCTCTCTAAATGAATAAATAAATAAATAACATCTTTTAATAAACAGGAAAAGAAAATATACAGTGACAGGAACAACTTCTCTGGAAACAACAATTTGTCTCAAACTGCTGCTAAAATTATTGAAAGATCCAACTTGTATATTAAATTACAAATACACCATCTCATTGATTCAGTTAGGATATTGCAGTTCTTTTTTTTTTTTTTTTAAGATTTTATTTATTTATTTGACAGAGAGAGAGCGAGCGAGAGAGGGAACACAAGCAGGGGGAGCGGGAGAGGGAGAAGCAGCCTTCCCACAGAGCAGGGAGCCCGATGTGGGCCTCGATTCCAGGACCCTGGGATCATGACCTGAGCTAAAGGCAGATGCTTAACGACTGAGCCACCCAGGTGCCCCAGGATATTGCAGTTCTACTATATTGAAGTACTATGTGGAGCACTATGACTAGATAGAATAAAGAATAAGAAATTTTACCTATCCTTGAGTGACTCAAAGCCTACTGAGTTCCTTCTTATCTCTTCTTTGTCCATCAGCCCAAAATTTAAGGATATTTTTCTATATATTATCTCTTCAAATATTTTATAACAATGTTCAAATTCTTAAACTAAATATTTGCAGTTTTTCAACTTTTTTTGAAAAAACATGTCTTAAGTTCAACCTGATATTTATTATATGGATATGCTTCAGTTTATTAATGTTCTCCTAAAGTGTCACAAAGGCCTGATTACCAATTCAAATAGGACTTGCAAATATTAGTGCAATCTAACATGGTTTCAGATCATATGGCCAGCACAATCAATTGTGTCACATTTGACCCTTAAACAAATGAATATGGAGTGATGGAGAAACATTTGTTTTATTATTTAGTGTTCTTACTTACAGTCAGCAGAATCTACTCAAATTTGAGCTTATTATTTAGGGATATATAGATAAGTCACTGAATTATGGGAGGGCTGAAGAAATAAACTCTAGACTGAGCTGGGATGACTTTTAATAAGTGCACTAACCATCCAAAGGCTGCTACCATTACCACAATTAAGAAGCTGTAACTCAGGAGGCTACCACAGAACTGTCACAGCTACTAGTGACAGAAATACACAACTTCTGCCACAATTCAGACACTACTAAATCAGGAGCGGCTCCACCAGCTGCCAATTTCAGAATATGCTTTCACTAGTATAATAAATATGAGAAAAATGGATGTCTCTGGTTTGGCATTCAAAAGGCTGGGTATCACCATTCCATCCTAACAAGTAGATGAACATACTCAAAAATCAACAACTCTTCATAGATCCTTTAGACAAGAGAGGTCCCAGGACAAACCATTGCCCCCCAAATTGGAAAGACCAACGGATGAATACAGAGAATTAAAACTCACTGGATCATCAAGACAGCATGGTATTGAATTTCTAGATGCTTAGAAACAGACACATAGATCAACAGAACAGAATAGAGACCCCAGAAATGGACCCTCAACCCTATGGTCAACTAATCTTTGACAAAGCAGGAAAGAACATCCAGTGGAAAAAAGACAGTCTCCTCAATAAGTGGTGCTGGGAAAACTGGACAGCCACATGCAGAAGAATGAAACTGGACCATTCTCTTACACCATACACAAAGATAAACTCAAAATGGATGAAAGACTTCAATGTGAGACAGAAATCCATCAAAATCCTAGAGGAGAACATAGACAATAACCTCTTTGACATTGGCCACAGCAGCTTCTTTCAAGGCACGTCTTTTCTAAAGGCAAGGGAAACAAAAGCAAAAATGAACTTTTGGGACTTCATCAAGATAAAAAGCTTCTTCACAAAAAGGAAACAGTCAACAAAACTAAGAGACAACCCACAGAATGGGAGAAGATATTTGTAAATGACATTTCAGATAAAGGGCTGGTATCCAAGATCTATAAAGAACTTCTCAAACTCAACACCCAAAAAACAAAAAATCCAGTCAAGAAATGGGCAGAAGACATGAACAGACACTTCTCCAAAGCAGACATACAAATGGCTAACAGACACATGAAAAAATGTTCAACATCACTAGCCATCAGGGAAATACAAATCAAAACCATGGCGAGATACCACCTTATACCAGTTAGAATGGCAAAAATTAACAAGACAGGAAACAACAAATGTTGGCGAGGATGTGGAGAAAGGGGAACCCTCTTACACTGTTGGTGGGAATGCAAGCTGGTACAGCCACTCTGGAAAACAGTATGGAGGTTCCTCAAGATGTTAAAAATAGAGTTACCCTATGACTCAGCAATTGCTCTAGTAGGTATTTATCCCAAAGATACAGATGTAGTGAAAAGAAGGGGCACATGCACCGCACTGTTCATAGCAGCAATGTCCACAATAGCCAAACTGTGGAAGGAGTCAAGATGTCCTTCAACAGATGAATGGATAAAGAAGATGTGGTTTATATTTACAATGGAATATTACTCAGCCATCAGAAAGGATGAATACCTACCATTTGCATCAACATGGATGGAACTGGAGGGGCTTATGCTAAGTGAAATAAGTCAAGCAGAGAAAGACAATTATCATACGGTTTCACTCATGTGTGGAACATAAGGAATAGTGCAGAAGACCACAGAGGAAGGGAGGGAAACTGAATGGGAAGAAATCAGAGAGGGAAACAAACCATGAGAGACTATGAACTCCAGGAACAAAACTGAGGGTTACAGAAGGGAGGGAGGCAGAGGGATTGGGTAACCAGGTGATGGGTATTAAGGAGGGTACATGTGGTGATGAGCACTGGGTGTTATACACAACTAATGAATCATTGAACCCTACATCAAAAACTAATGATGTACTATATGTTGGCTAATTGAACATAAAAGAAAAAACTCACTGGAGCATAAACCCACAAGCATAAATCTCAATAGGTTTTTCAGATCTGAGATAAGGAAACTTGAACTGTAATTGGTGAATTTCTAGATGCTTAATGTAGAAAAGTCCAAGAGATAAAAATTCTAGGGGGGTTCAGTCTTTAGGGGCCCCACAATTTTGTGAATTTTACATGGAGGAACTCAACCAGGTTTTCACAGGAATATCAAAGAAAAATCCCCTTGTGCTTCCAGCAGAGGGAGGGGAAATGGAACTATTTGAAATATGCTAGAACATTGTGGGTTTTTTTTACTATCTTTACCCACAGGAGAAACTATTTATTAAGAGTCAAACCTCCTGGGATTTTATCAGAACCTAATAGAACAACAAAATTTGGGGCGCCTGGGTGGCTCAGTTGGTTAAGCGACTGCCTTCGGCTCAGGTCATGATCCTGGAGTCCCGGGATCGAGTCCCGCATCGGGCTCCCTGCTCAGCGGGGGGTCTGCTTCTCCCTCTGACCCTCTTCCCTCTCATGCTCTCTGTGTCTCATTCTCTCTCTCTCAAATAAATAAATAAAATCTAAAAAAAAAAAAAAAAAAAAGAACAACAAAATTTGGAGGAAGAATTTGAGAATTTGGTCCTTCCCACTGGCTTGCTTATTCTGGAACATTGATCTTGTCTTGCCCTCTGCACTCCTGGTTCTCAGGCCTTCAATCCAGACTGGAATCTAAATCATCATCTCCCCTGGTTCTCAGGCATCTGGACTTGAACTGGATTATACCACCAGCTTTCCTGGGTTTTCACCTTGCAATTGGCAGATCATGGGACTTTTCAGTCACCATAATTGTGTGAGCCAATTCCTTCTAAGTCCTTTGTATATAAGAGAGTCTTTTATGTAATGTGTATAGATATGTATCCTATTATACACTGTGCAAGCAAGAAGAGAGTGGAGTGAAATATTTAAAGTGTTGAGAGAAAAAAATTTAACCAACCTAGAATTCTGTTCTCTTTCAAAAGTGAAAGAGAAATAACTTTTTTCGTACAAGCAAAAATTGAGGGAATTTGTTGCCAGTAAACTGTCGTTGCCAGAAATGTTAAAAGAAGTTCCTCTAAGAGAAAGAAAATTCAGAAATTTAGATCTATATAAGAAAGGAAGTGCATCATTTTAACTGAAGGTAAAATAAAAACCTTTTTTTTTTCATATTCTTAATTGATCTGACAAAATTGATTATTTTGTTCAAAATAATAGTGACAATATATTAACATTATGTATGCTTATATATAAGTGAAATTAATGACAATAATGATACAAGGGACAGGAAGGTGGAATTAGGACTATTTTGTTATTATGAGGCATTCACACTACCTGTGAAGTAGTATAGTGTTATATGAAAATGGACTTGGATTAGCTGTAGATGTATATTTATGTATATTTACAGAAGGAAATGTATATTGCAAACTCTTGTGCAACCAATAAAAAAGTAAAAAAAACCATAACTCATATGTTTAGAGAGAAATGGAATCATATAAAATTCTCAAGTAAAACCATAAAAGGAGTGGAACACATAATAAGAACTAAGAATAAGGGCAGGGCATAAAACTAATAAATATGATAGATATAATGCAATGATATCAGTAATCACTTTGAATGTTAGTGGTCTAAACACACAAAGTAAAAGATATTGTCAGACTGGATCAAAAAACAAGATGCAGCTAAAAGTTGTCTACAAGAAACCCATTTGGAATATAAAGACACATAAATTAAAAGTAAATGGATGGAGGGAAATATACCATCCTGACACTAATCAAAAGAAAATAGAAGTAGCTATATTAATTTTAGACAGAGAAGACTTCATGACAGGGAAAGTTATCAGGATAATGAGGGGCATTACATAATGAATAAAGGGTCAATTAGCCAAGAAGACATAATCCTTGATGTATATGCACCTAATAACAGAGGGTCAAAGTACATGACACAAAAGCTGATAGAATTGCAAGAAGAAATAGATAAATCTTCTATTATATTTGGATACCGTAACACACCTCTATCAGAAATGGACAGATAGCTGGCAGGAAATCAGTAAGGACAGAGTTAATCTCAATGTCACTGTCATTCAAATGGATATAATGGACATCCATAGATACTTTTTACAAAACCAGCAGAATACATATTCTTCCCAAGCTCACATGAAACATTCACCAAGATAGATCATATACTGGGCCATAAAACACATCTTAACAAATTTAAAGGACTAGAACTTACATAATGTCTGCTCTCAGCCCACATTGGTATTAAATTAGATATCAATAACAGAAAGATAACTGGAAAGTTCCAAAAAATACTTGGAGATTAAACAACACACTTCTGAATAACACATGGGTCAAAGGAGAAATCTTAAGGGAAATTAAAAATTTTTTGAACCAAATGAAAATGAAAACACAACTTCTAAAAATTTGTGGAATTCAGTGAAAGCAGTGATTAGAGGGAAATTTGTATCATTGAATTCAAATATATAAAAAAGAAGAAAGATCTAAAATCAGTCATCAAAGCTTCTACTTAGGAAACTAGAAAAATAAGAGCAAACTAAGTCTCCAGTAAGGAGCAGAAAAGAAATATTAAAAAATAGAACAAAAATCAATGAAGTTGGAAACAGAAAATCAGTAGAGAACATCAGTGAAACCCAAACCCGAGTCTTTGAAAAGATCAGTAAAACCAATAAACCGCTAGCCAGGCTAACTAAGGAGAAAAGAGAGAGGACACAAATGACTAATATCAGAAATGAGATCACTACAGATACCATTTACACTAAAAAGACAATAAAGGAATGCTATGAACAACTCTATGCTCCCAAATTTGATAAGTTGGATGAAATGGGCCAATTCCTTGAAAGATATAATCTACCAGAGCTCACACAAGAAGTAGACAATCTAAATAGGCCTATATCTATTAGTGAAACTGAATCAGTAAGTAATAACCTTCCCAAATTGATAGCACAAGGTTTCACTGGTGAATTCTACCAAGCACTTGAAGACGATATCACAGTAATTCTCTAGAAGCTCTTGCAGAAGATATAAGCAGAAGGAATGTTCCCTAACTCATCTGCAAAGTCAAAAATTACCCTAATACCAAAAACAAAGACATTAAAAGAAAATAAAAACTACAGACCAGTAACTCATGACCACAGATATAAAAATTCAAAACAAATTATTAGCAAGTCTAATCAACAATGTCTAAAAAGAATCATACACCAAGACCAAGTAAGTTTACCCCAAGTGAGTTTGAATGTTGAACACATTCAAAAATCAATTAATGCAATCTATCACAAGAACAGACTAAAAAAAAAAAAAAAAAAATCACATGATCATATTAGTCAATGCAGGAAAAAAAAAAAATTGACAAAATCCACACCCATTCATGATAAAAGCTTTCAATGAACTAGGAATACAGGGGTTTTCCTAACCTTGATACAGAGTATCTACAAAAACTTATAGCTAACTTCAACTTCAGGGTGAAGAACTTGAAACTTCCTACTTAGAACAGGAATAAGGCAAGGACATCCCCTCTCACCACAGCTTTATAACAGGGAAATGGATGTACTAGCTAATGCAATAATTGAAAAATGAAATGAGAAATGGGAGTATAGAATTTTGGAAGGAAATCCAAAAATACCTGAGACAAATGAAAATTGAAACACAATGTTCCAAAATCTTCGGGACACAGCAGAAGTTCTTGTAAGAGGGAAGTTTATAGTTGTTCAGGCCTACATCAAGAAACAAGAAAAATCTCAAAAAAATCTAATTTTACACCTAAAGGAACTAGGAATAAAACAAATGAAGCCCAAAGTTAGTAGAAAGAAGAAAATAGATTAGAGTGGAAATAAATGATATAGAGATTGAATACAAAACAGAAAAGATCAAGGAAACTAGAGCTGGTTCTTTGAGCGGGTAAACAAAATTGACAAATCTTTAGCCAGACTAAGAAAAAAAGAGAGAAATAAATAAAATCAGAAATGGAGGAGAAGTTACAACTAATATCAAAGAAATAGAATGGATCCTAAGTGACTACTATGAATAATTACATGCTCACAAATTGAACAATTTAGAAGAGATGGATAAATTTCTAGTAACATACTAATCTTCCAAGATTGGATCATGAAGTAATAGAAAATTTGAATAGACTTACTAGTAAGGAGATTGAATAAATAATAAAAAAAACTCCCAAAAATTCCCTGTAGCTTTCAGGGCCAGACCTTCACTGATGATTTTACCAAATATTCAAGGAAAATTTAATACCAATCCTTCTCTATGTGTTCCCAAAATTGAAGAGGCATGAATGTTTCCAAACTCTTTTTAGGCCAGCATTCCCCTGATAACTAACACACATAGATGCCACAAAAAAAGAAAATTTCAGGCCCGTATCCATGATGAACATAGATGCAGAAATCCTCAACAAAATATTAGTAAACAGAATTCAACATTATGCTAAAAGAAGAGTACATTATGATCAAGTGGGACTTAATCCAGGGATGCAAATATGGTTAAGTATCTGCAAAACAATCAACATGATACAGCACATTAACAAAAGCATAAAAATCATCATCATAATAGATGCAGAAATAATGTTTTACAAAATTCAACATCTATTTATAATAAAAACTCTCAAAAAAGTGGGTAGAGCTGGGATGTACTTCAACATAATAAAGATCATATATATTTTTTGACAAACCCACAATTAACATACTCAAAGGTGAAAGCTTCTTTTCCTTTAAGACCAAGAATAAGACAAGGATGCCCACTCTTGCCACTTTTGTTCAATATATTTTTGAAAGTCCTAGACAGAGCAAATAAGCAGGAAAAAATAAATAAAATGCATCCCAATTGGAAAGAAAGAAAGAAAATTCTCACTATTTGCAAACAACATGATTTTATATATAGAAAATTCTAAAGACCCCACCAAAAACAAAAACCAAAAAACCTGTTAGAATTAATAAAGAAATTCAGTAAAGTTGCAGAGTCCCAAATCAATATACCAAGATCTATTATGTTTTTATATATCAGCAACAAACTATCAAAATAAGAAATTAAGGAAACAGTCCATTTACAATTATATCAAAAAGAATAAAATACCTAGGAATAAATTTAACCAGAGGTGAAAGACCTATGCACTGAAAACTATAAGACATGGATGAAAGTAACTGAAAAAGACACAAATAAATAGGAAGATATTCTGTGCTCATGGATTGGAAGAATTAATATTATTAAAATGCCCATGCTACCCAAAGCAATCTACAGAGTCAGTGTAGCTCTATCAAAATTCAAATGGCACTTTTTACAGAAATAGAACAAACAATCCCAAAAGATCCTGAATGGCCAAAACAGAGAAAGAAGAACAAAGCTGGAGGTATCACATTTTCTGATTTCAAACTATATTACAAAGCAATAGTAATCAAAACAGTATGGTATTGGCATAAAAACAATAGATCAAAGGAACAAAATAGAGAGCAGAGAAATAAACCCATTTTATATGGTAAATTAAGAGCCAAGAATATACAATAGGGAAAGTACAATCTCTTCAATAAACAGTTCTGGGAAAACTGGATGCATGCAAAAGATGAAATTAGACCACCACCTTACAGCACACACAAAAATTAACTCAACGTGGATTAAAGACTTGAATGTAATACATGAAATCATACAACTTCCAGAAGAAAACGTAGGTGGTAAACTCCTTGACATCAGTCCGAGTGATAGTTTTGTAGACCAGACTCCAAGTTCAAGGGCAACAAAAGCAAAAGTAAACAAATGGGATTACATCAAACTAAAGAGCTTTGCACAATGAAGGAAACCATCAACAAAAAGAAAAGGCTACTGACTGAATAGGAGAAGATACTTGCAAATCATATATCCAGTGAGGGGATAATACCTGAAATACATATAGAATTCATACAACTCAATAACCAAAAAACAAATAATTCAATTAAAAATGAGCAGATATGAATAGACTTTTTTCCAAAAAGACATATTGATTGCCAAAAGGCACATGAAAAGATGTACATTATTACTAATCATCAGGGAAATTTAAATCAAAACCGCAAGAAGATATCATCTCACACCTACCAGAATGGCCATTATCAAAAAGGCAATGAATAGAAAATGTTGGCAGAGAAGTAGAGAAAAGGAAACTCTCATTTGTTGTTGTTGGGAATTTGAATTGGTGCAGTCACTATGGAAAACATTATGGAGTTTTCTCAAAAAAGTTAAAATAGAACTATCGTTTGATCCAGTATTCCACTTATGAATACTTATTTGAAGAAAACACAAATTCCAATTCAAAGAGATATATGTACCTTTATGTTCATTGCAACATTATTTACAATAGCCAAGATATGAAAACAACTGAAGTGTTCATCACTGAGTGCGTGGATAATGATGTGAGATATATATATATATATATATATATATATATATATATACACAATGGAATACAACTCAGCCATTAATAAAGAATGAAATCTTACCATTTGAGACAATATGGATGGAACTTGAGGATATTATCCTAAGTGAGATAAATCAGATAAAAACAAGTAGTGTATGGCTTCACTTATATATGGAATCTTAAAAAAAACAAACCAATGAACAAACAAAACAGAACAAAACTCATACATAGATTCAGAGAACAGATTGGTGGTTGCCAGAGAGAGAGGGTGGGAGGTAGACAACATAGGTGAAAGGGGTCAAGAGGTACAATCTTCTAGTTACAAAATAAATAAATCATGGGAATGTAATGTACAGCATAGTGACTATAGTCAATAATATGGTATTGCATATTTGAAAATTGCTGAGAGTAGATTTTGAAAGTCCTTATCATGAAAAAAATTGTAACTTTGTATGGTGACAGATGATAGTCTTATTGTGGTAATCATTCCACAATGTACACAAAGATCAACTCATTATGTTGTACACCTGAAACTAATATAATGACATATATCAATTATATGTCAATAAAAAAGATACATATGTCTTTACATATATAAAATTCAGTTACATCAGACCACATTCCTGCCTGCCTCAAGTAAATCCTGTGAATCTTCTCTCTGGTCTTCCTGAGAGGGACTTATGGTCATTTACCAGTGTAACATCCCACTGGGCAAAGTGAAGTACTCAGAATTTCCAGGATATAAAATATTGACTCTAAATTGATGTTAATCTCTAGAGAATTGGAAAACCACTGTGTGTTCCATTGGATAGCTTGAAGACGTATAATGTCAGGAGATAGAATTAATAGTTTAACTGTGCACTTAGTGGAACTACAGAACCAGTCTTTCAGTTATATTTCCAGTCCAAGCATGTAGATTGTTAATAACTGGCAGAAGAGCACATGAATTACCTAACTAGTGCGAGGACATGGGAAAGGCCTAGAAATAGTTTCTGAAATAACTCTGCCACCCTTAATACCTTCTAAAATTGCAATACTATATCCCTGGTGAAAATTAGATAAGTACCAAAATTAAAGAATTAAAAATGTAGATGTGGTGATCCCTATCCCATTCCCATTTTCTCTCCATGTTTCGTTCATGAATAAGCCAAGTATGTCGTAGGGATCAACCATAGATGATCTCAAATGCAAGCAGATGGTGGTGCCAATCACAGCTGTAGTTCCACATGTGGTATCTTTAGGAGCAAATAAACATGGCCCATAGTGTACATTACCCACTTACTGGCCCAGAAAAAAAAATGCTTTTACTTCTCATCACTATTGTAGTAGATAATCATAAATAAAAATAGAGAAAATAGTCTTGCTTTAGGCTATGTCAGAGACCCTGCTCTCTGTTACAATGTAGACTAAAGAGATGCTGAGTTCCATAATATTTCAGAGAATATCATGTCAATCCATTACATTGATAACATGTGAATAGGACCTAGTGAAAAGAAAGTAACAAGAACTCTACATGCCTTAGGACCCAGCCCCATAGGTAAGCTTTCAACTTGTCTAGTTATGTGGGGGTAAGTAAGACAGTCTACTTTCAAGTGTGAAATACACTGCTGTACCTCGCACCCCAGACACAAAGAAAGATATTTTCAAGATAATTTTGAAGATAACATAT
This sequence comes from Halichoerus grypus, assembly GCF_964656455.1. NCBI lineage: Eukaryota > Metazoa > Chordata > Mammalia > Carnivora > Phocidae > Halichoerus > Halichoerus grypus. The sequence continues at coordinate 129,132,054 of NC_135716.1, read as the reverse complement.
ACCACATTTTGGAATGCTGCTGTTATTCATTGACTGGTTTATCTACAACACTCAGGAGTGACTTGGTCTTTGAGCTAGTAAAGACCTTGATTCAATTCTAGACTATGTTTCAAACTGCTCAGCCACATGGGCTTTATGACCTAGTAGACCCAATAGTATTGGAAGTATTGTAGATGGAACATTTTATGGAACTTTTAAAAAGCTGTCATATAAGGATAACAGCATAGACCTCTAAAGTTTCAGAATAAAGCCATGCATTTATTTAGCAATAGCTATTCTTCATTTGAAATGTAGCTCTGTCTTGTTACTGGGAGTTTGTAGAGTGGACACCTGTTCATGGGATACCACAACTATGTAACTTGTATTGCAAATCATGAATTGTGTGATCTGATCCACCGAACCATAAAATTGGATGTGCACAGTAGCATTTTATTGTAAAATGAAAATGGTACATATTAGACTTGGCCACATAGATCCGGGAAGGCACAAATAAACTGTATAAACAGATGGCTCAGACTCCCATGGCACCTGCTCCTACTGCTTCACTGCCTTTCCCTAAACTATAGGTATGACCTCATGGGGAGTTTCCCATGATGAGTTAATGGGCTAAGAAAAAGTTTGAGTCTTGTTTCCTGTTAGATCTCCAAGATATACTGGTACCGGCTAGAAGTAGATGGCCACTGCTTATAATTGCACTCAGTGACAACTCTTGAAAACAATGATAAAGGTAAATGTTTCTGATGTTTAACTTCTTATAGAAGGAGAGATGACCTGAAATATGCATCTACAATGATGTATGAGGAGTGGCTAATAAATTGGCTGCTAAGTCCCTGACACACTTGGAAAAAAATAAGACAGGAATATTCTCCAAGGAGATCTGGAGAATAGGAATACAGATGGACATTTTAGATTGGGCATAGTGTGGAGACATGCATGTCCCATCTAATTTTGCACTAGAAAAATAATCCTGTTTGGTGTAAGCTATCAATAATCTGGAAGACAAGACGATCCATCCTGTGGATGAGTGTGTTTTTCCATAGATAAATGGAACAAAATAGAGATCCCAGGAAAAAACCCCACACTTATATGGTCAATTAATCTATGTCAAAGGAGGCAAGAATATATTATGGGGGAAAAGACAGTCTCTTCAACAAATGGTGCTGGGAAAGCTGGACAGCTTCATGTGAAAGAATGAAACTGGACCACTTTTTTACATCATACACAAAAATAAACTCAACATGGATTAAAGACCTAAATGTGAGACCTGAAACCATAAAACTCTTAGAAGAAAATGTAGGCAATAATTTCTTTGACATTGGCCATAGAAACACTTTTCTACATATGTCTCCTCAGGCAAGGGAAACAAAAACAAAATTAAACTCTTGGGACCACACCAAAATAAAAAGCTTTTGCACAGTGAATGAAACCATCAACGAAATGGCAAGGCAACCTACTAAATGAGAGAAGATATTTTATATATCTGATAAGAGGTTAATATCCAAAATATATAAAGTACTTATACAACTCAACGCCAGAAAAACAAATAACCCAATTAACAATGGGCAGAGGACCTGAATAGACGTTTTTCTAAAGAAGCCATACAATGGCCAAAAGACACATGGAAAAATGTTCAAAATCATTCATCATCAAAGGCAAGAAATAACAAGTGTTGGCAAGGATGTGGAGAAAACAGAGCCTTCGTGCACTGTTTGTGGGAATACAAATTAGTGCAGCCACTGTTGAAAACAGTAGGGAGGTTCTGATAAAATCAAAAATAGAATTACCATACGATTCAGTTAATTCCATTACTGGGTATTTACCCAAAGAAAATGAAAACACTAATTAGAAAAGATATATGCATTCCTGTTTATTGCAGAATTATTTACAATAGCCGAGGTATGGAAGCAACCCAAGTGTCTACCGATAGATGAATGGATTAAGAAGATATGGTATATATACATATATATATCTCCAATGGGATATTACTCAGGCATAAAAAACAATGGGATCTTGCCATTTGGAACAACATGGATGGATCTAGAGGATATAATGTTAAGTGAAGTTAGACAGGGAAAGACAAATACTGTATGATTTCACTTATATGTGGAATTTGAAGAAAACAAACAAATAAAGGAAAACAAAGAAGCAAACAAACAAAACCTGACTCTTAAATACAGAGAACAAACTGTGGTTGCCAGAAGAAAGGTGGCGGGGAGTGGGGGGAGGGGAGAGTATGGGTGAAATAGATAGAGGTTAAGGTACACTTAACGTAATGGGCCCTGAGTAACATATATAAAATTGTTGAATCATAGTGTACATCTGAAAGGAATATAACACTCTATGTTAATTATACTTCAATGAAAAAAAGGTGCCTTTTCTCAAGTTATATTTCTTGCCTAAAGAGTGAACAAAACGACCATGGTGGAGACTGTGTATGTGATTGACAATATAGATTTCTCTTCAACAGAGTCGATCTGAGTGTCTAATCAGCCAAAAGCAGAGGCTAATGATTCAATATCAAATTATTCTACAGGAATTCAGACATCTACTTTGAAAAGATTGGTTATTTTCAATCCTTTTCCTCATGGTTGAGTAACACCTTGTACTTAATAAGAATAGCCTGAAGCACTTCTATCAATACCAACCTTCACAGATTTAGATAATACCTTATGTGTTATGTGTTACTATTTTATCTCACATATGTCATGTCTGATTAAGGAACAAACTTTAGAAGAAAAGCAGTAGATAAAGATAGTAATGCCAAGAGTATTACTAGTGTTACCACATGCCCAATGACCCCAAAATAGTTGTCTTGATAGACTGAAACTGCTGAAGACTCAGGCATAGTACCTGATGAGAAATAACTTCTGGTATTATATAACTTAAGCAGGTGCACAGATATGTTATTTCTTCCTCATTTTAGTGAAGAAAAATAAGGCTCATAGAGGCAGAGTGGTTGTTATCCTGGTATATACATTAAGTGGCATAACAGGAATATTAATCAGTATCTATAATTTTAAACCTTTAGTCTTTAATGATGTGACATTTAAAAATTTCTTCAAATTTTATCCAATTTACCTATTAAACTTTGACTTTTGTGACTACTTAAAATACTGTTTTGTATTCCCATCAAAATACTTATTCTGTAAAAATTATTCATTGTCCATGTCTATGTCACAAATATTCTGTGAGAAGACAGGGATGCAGATATAAAATATGTAGTTCCTTAAATGTGTAGATGGCTTTGGGTAGTATAGACATTTTAATAATATTTGTTTTTCCAATCCTTGAGCATGGAATGTCTTTCCATTTCTTTGTGTCATCTTTAATTTCTTTCATCACTGTTTTATAGTTTTCAGAGTACAGGTCTTTTACCTGTTTGGTTAGGTTTATTCCTAGGTATTTTATGACTTTTGGTATAATTGTAAGTGGGATTGATTCCTTACTTTCTCTTTCTGCTGCTTCATTATAAATGTATAGAAATGAAACATTTCTGTACATTGATTTTGTATCCTGAGACTTTACTGAATGCATCTATCAGTTCTAGACATTTTTTGGTAGAGTCCTTGGGTTTTCCATGTAGAGTTTCATGTCATCTACAAAAAGTGAAAGCTTTAATTCTTCCTTGCCAATTTGGATGTTTTTTATTTCTTTTTGTTTGATTGCTGTGGGTAGGACTTCCAGTGCTATGTTAAATAACATTGGTGAGAGTGGACATCCTTGTCCTGTTCCTGACTGTGGAGGAAAAGCTCTCAGTTTTTCCCACTGAGGATGATATTAACTGTGGGTTTTTTATAAATGGCCTCTATTATGTGAGGTGTGTTCCCTCTAAATGTACTTTGTTGAGGGTTTTTATCATGAATGAATGTTGTACTTTGTCAAATGCTTTTTCTGAATCTATTGAAATTATAATATGCTTCTTATCTTTTCTTTTATTAATACGGTGTATCACATTGATTTACAAATATTGAACCAAACTTGCAAGCTGGGAATAAATCCCACTTGATTGTGGTGAGTGATTTTTTAAATGCATTGTTGGATTTGGTTTGTTAGTATTTTATTGAGAATTTTTGCATCCACGTTTATCAGGGATATTGATCCGTAGTTCTCTTTATTTGTGGAGTCTTTATCTGTTTTTTGTATTAGGGTGATGCTGGCCTCAGAGAATGAATTTGGAAGTTTTCCTTCCTTTTCTATTTTTGGAATAGTTTGAAAAGAACAGGTATTAGCACTGTTTTAAATGTTTGGTAGAATTGCCTGCGAAGCTGTCTGGCCCTGGACTTTGTTGGGACATTTTTGATTACTGATTCAATTTCTTTGCTGGTTATTGGTCTATTTAAGTTTCCTATTTCTTTCTGTTTCAGTTTTGGTAGTTTATATGTTTCTATGAATTTATCCATTTCTTCCAGGTTGTCCAATTTGTTGGCATATCGTTTTTCATAATATTCTTTTATAATTATATTTCTGTGGTATTGGTTGTGATTTCTCCTCCCTGATTTGTTATTTTATTTATTTGGGTCCTTTCTCTTTTCTTTTTGATAAGTCTGGCTAGAGGGTTTATTATTATTATTATTATTATTTTTCAAAGAACCAGCTCCTGGTTTCATTGATCTGTTCTATTGCTTTTGTTTTGTTTGTTTATTTTTTTGTTTGTTTGTTTCTGTATTATTAATTTTGTTTGTTTCTATATTATTAATTTTGTTTGTTTCTATATTATTAATTTTGTTCTAATCTTTATTATTTCCTTTCTTCTCCTAGCTTTATGTTTCCTTTGTTGTTCTTGTTCTAGCACCCTTATCAATATACCAACAGCATTTTTCACAGAGGTAAACAAACAATCTAAAATTTGTGTAGAACCACAAAAGATCCCCGAATAGCAAAAGCAATGCTGGAGGCATCACAAATCCAGACTTCATGTTATATTACAAAGCTTTAGTGATCAAAACAGTATGGTAGTGGCACAATGATGGACACATAGATATATTAAACAGCATAGAAAACCCAGAAATGAACCCGCAGCTATATGGTCAGTTAATCTTTGACAAAGCAGGAAAGAATATCCAACGGGAAAAAGAGTCTCTTAAACAAATGGTGTTGGGAAAACTGGACAGCTACATGCAAAAGAATGAAACTTCTTTCTAGATATGTCTCCTGAGGCAAGCGAAACAAAATCAAAAACAAACTATTGGGACTTCATCAAAATAAAATGCTTCTGCACAGCAAAAGAATCAACAAAACTAAAAGACAGCCTACAGAATGGGAGAAGATATTTGCAAATGACATATCTGATAAAGGGTTAGTATCAAAATAAATAAAATACTTATAAAAATAAACACCCCAAATCAAATAATCCCATTAAAAAATGGGCAGAAGACATGAAGAGACATTTTTCCAAAGAAGAAATACAGATGATCAATAGCCACGTGAAAAGATGCTCACTATCACTGATCAACAGGGAAATACAAATCAAAACCACAATGAGATATCACTTCATACTGTCAGAATGGCTAAGATTATCAACACAAGAAGTAACAGGTGCCAACGAGGATGTGGAAAAAGGGGACTCCTCTTGCATTGTTGGCAGGAATGCAAACTGGTGCAGCCACTCTGGAAAACAGTATGGAGGTTCTTCAAAAAGTTAAAAATAGAGCTACCCTACAATCCAGCAATTGAACTACTAGGTATTTACACAAAGAATACAAAAATACTAATTCAAAGGGATACATGCACCCTGATGTTTATAGCAGCATTATCTACAATAGCCGAATTATGGAAAGAGCCCAGGTGTCCATCAACTAATGAATGGATAAATAAGAGGTGGTGTATATATACGATGGAATACTACTCAGCCATAAAACATGTAATTTTACCATTTACAATGACATGGATGGAGCTAGACAGTATTTTTTTCAAAGATTTATTTATTTATTTTAGAGAGTGAGAGTGTGGGGGGGGAGGGGCAGAGGGAGAGAGAGAATCTCCAGGAGACTCCCAGCTGAGCTAGGAGCCCAATGCAGGGCTCAATCCCACGACTCTGAGATCGTGACCTGGGCCAAGAGTCAGACATTTAACTGATTGAGCCACCAAGGCGCAGACAGTATTCTTTTTTAGCTTTTTTTTTAGAGAGGGGGGAGGGAAGGTAGAGAGAAAGAATCTTAAGCAGGTATAGAAGTGTTGAATCACTATATTGTACACCTGAAGCTAATATTACACTGTATGTTAAGTTACTGGAATTTAAATAAAAACTTTAAAAAATAAAATAAAATATGTAGTTCCTGCCTTTAAGGAACATGGACTTTAGTGTATAAACTGTCAATCTGCATGAGTGTAAGCACACAATTTGCTTCATTTAACAAATTTACCAAGCATTGGCTATGAATAATATACTATGGTATATTCTAGGAGTAAAAAAGATGAAAAGAATTTAAATTATTTAATTATTTAATAATAGGTGATAGATGAGCAGGAAAATTATTATACAAGGTAGAAATGATAAATGACCAAGAGAAACACATGTGAAAATATGGAATTTATATCAAACTGTGTCACAATTCCAGTTTCTGATTTTTCAGAATGAAGTTCATCTTTTGTGTTAAGAAAGGGCATACTCATTTGATATGTCATGCCTATCACTTATAAATGGCAAAACACAATGGTGAAGAAGGCTGACATATCATCCTTAAATTTTAACCTGTTGTCATCTGTCAAATAACTTATAATTTAAACTAGTTTAAATATAGGGTGATTGCTTCCTTTTTTCTTTTTTTTCTTTTTAAATGGAAACAATAAGGAATGATTGATGGGTGTTTTTTTCAAATAACAGGAAATGGAGAAACTTCAGTACAACTCTCAAGTCTTAATACAACACAACAGTTTAAGTCATTAATATAGCTCAGCTGGATTCCTTTTTAAGTATTTTAAAACTAAAATTTGATAAAGAAGATGTGGGAGAGAAAATAGAATTTCCTAATGAATTATGTCCTGATGGTGACAAAAATAATGAGCATATCTAGGCTATTGAGTCATTGTAGGTGGAGTTGTGGAGAAGGAATTGCAAACTATCATATTTTATATAAGCTCTCAATTATAAGGAATATGTGTGAACATTTATTACTCATAGTTTGACCATTAATACCCTTAGAGTCAGAATGGAAATAAAAAAAAAAAACAGGTTGTTTGGCCACAGAGCCAAGATCTTAACACTAATAGCATCCTACAGAAATATTTCAAGATGAATTTTTGATTTACTGCTTTTGATTTCTATTTCTCCAAGTTTTTATTATTACCGAGGTGGTAAAACCATAGCAGCTATCTGGTTTAATATTATGAGCCACTAAGTGTTTAGTTCTGTGTATTAAACCAATCTATCCTTCTTTGTATATTAAACCAGTCTTATGACAGAATACCAAAGACTGTTATGCCTGTACAAGTTTCCTATAAAACATTTGAGTTGTCGGCAATGTCACTAGTAATAAGAACAATTTTTATTTGAGTGTTTTAAGAATTTTAAAATAGTGTAATAGGTAATAAAATCTGACTTAACTTTTTACTACTTTCTTGAAGTTAACCTCTGTAAAAATAACATAATCATTTCTGAGAGTCTATTTTCTGGATACTATGCTCTAGGCTTAATGCTTTTGTGGAATACCTATTTGAGTCTCAAAACAACTTCTTTATTATCCTCATTTTATTTATTCAAGCTCAGAGTGTTTACATTACTATTATGTTGTGGCCTGTACTTTTCCAAAAGTAGTGGCCTTTATTACTATTTTTACTATTTTTCTTCTGAATTTCATTATTTTATCAAAATTTTCTTCTTATCTTTATTTGTTATTGACTTGACCAGCCTCACTTTGTTTCTATCCTCATATCCCCTACTTTCTAATCTATATTTCTATAACAATTGTCTTATCTGTTAGGAATTGCTACTTGGGAATCATCAATTTTTGAATTTCTAGCCCTTATTACATAAAGATTTGTGAATTAAAATCACGAATATTACCCCACTAAAAAATAAAAGTTGAATACATAGGAAATTGAAGTAATCATTTTCTTAAACAGAGTAAAAAAAAAAGTTGTAAAAACTATTTTAACAACTTACACCAACAACCGAAGTCAAACATCAACCTTCTAATTTTACCTTATATTCAAGTATCTTTACTTGAATTTATATTCCTGTCTTCAGTTACCAATGTTTATATATTATTAATACACACATATAATTTTTATACAAAATGTAGAATTTTTCTTGCTAGATTGTAGTTTGTAGATCATCATTATTTCCAGCACTAATTTTATCATGACCATTTTTATTCACCTTTTTGATTTCAGATTCTCTTCCATTAACTTATGTTGTATGTCACATAAATCTTCACCAGGTCTTCAAATATCAAACACTTACTCAACTTGCTTACATGATTCTAATTCTCTTCCTGAGCTAGGACCAGAAAAGAATTAGCATGGCATTTATAATAAAAAACAATTTCATATTTTAATTCAATAATGAATTTCAGAGTCTTTGTGAGGCTTAAACTTAATATTTGATTGAATATGATACTATTCTTAAATTCTCTGTCTTAAAAAAAAACACAAAAAAACTTCCCTGTCTTAAGAATTCCCAACTGATGTTATTTGCAAACATTTTTACTAATTTTAACTGCATCAGCTGTTAAAAAGAACTTTGTTTTTAAAGGTAATTAGACTTATGCTATTACAGATCAAATTCAACATTTTAAAAATGAATAATCTTGGTAAAAACTTGGCAATATAGTTTTATATGTTAATTTCATCATTATAGGTGTGCATACTGTTTTTGTTCAAATTGGAAGTTAAATTTAACTAATAATTCATTAATTTAACAGACAATTCTCACTGTTTATTTCACATATAACACATGTGTAATATGAAAAGATACAGATTAATAGATTTGCTAGTAACTGTTTTAATTTGCCAATGAAATTAACAAAGGAGGGGAAAAAAGGAAGAAAGTTAACTGTCATGCATTTAGGACGTAAATTTAATATTTGCTTGAATATGATACTATTTTTAACTTTTAGAATATGGGAAATATAAAAATATTTAAAATATTCCATTTTAACCAAAGTAACTTACATGTTGATTTATAGCATAATTTTCATTAAGAATTGATTGGGCACATGGTATTTGTCTTCTCAAAATAGAGATATGAAATTTTATAAAACAGGGTGATCCTATTTATGGAGACTTTTTGTAGACTTGTGTTACACAAAACTAGTCTCAAACTTACATAAGGTTTAAATTATAAAAGTTTGTTTGTATATTGGTTCTTGAAACTAGTCATGCTTTGTATGAAGAAAAGCAACTATGTTTCCCCAACTATCTTACAGAAACCAGAGATTTACATTCACCTGTAATAGGAGTCCCACAGTGGCTTGGGCAAGTGGGAGTGAAATGGAAATGTAGTCCAGGAAATGGAACTGGCAAAAACTATCTCACTAAGAAAATCTCATTCCCACAGTCACTCTCTGGGTTTAGAGTAGCAGGATTTTTTTGTCTGGTTGGTTGGTGGTTTTGTTTTTTTTGACATTTGCTTAGTTATGCCCTAAAAGAATTTTGAAAAACTGTGTACCTCCTCACACATTTTAGAATTGACACATAAAAATTCAATTAAGATTTTTAAGATTTAAATGCTGTTCTGCCAAGTCTCTAGATAGCACGGCAACAATACTGAATGGAAAAACATTAATGCAGAAATGGTGAGCTGCAATGTGATTCAGAAGAGCTGGACTGTAAATGTGAAGATGATTTTAGGAATTCTGTAACCAATTGCGTTTGTACATATATTTATATACAAGAGAGAACGATGATGAAAACACATGTCTAAATAAGTTTAAAGTATCTCAGTAAGTACAAAACAACATTCTAGGTGATTAGAATACATTGCATTGTCATTTAATCAGCAGCATGTTTTTCACTTTCTTGGCTCTTAATAATTAAATTGTGATTAGGGGCGCCTGAGTGGCTCAGTCGGTTGAGCGGCCAACTCGGTTTCCACTCAGGTCATGATTGAGCCCCACATCGGACTCTGTGCTCAGCAAGGAGTCTGCTTCAGATTCTCTTGCCCTCTACCTCCAGGTCATGTGCACTCTCTCTTTCTCTCTCTCTGTCTCTCAAATAAATTTTTTAAAAAATAGTAATAATAATAAAATTGTGATTTATAATCTATGGAATTTTAGATGTTATAGAAGAGGCAGTCCCTCTAGCAGCTGAGCAAGGGATGGATTTGAGGGGTTGACTGAAACTGGAGACAAAGAAAGGGCAGATAAGGAACTCTCAGTGACAGATGATGGTGAGCCTGAATGAGGAACACTGGACTTTGGGGATGAACAGGACAAGGTACGCCTGAGAAAGATATTTAGGAAATAAAATAGAAAAACTTTAGTGATAGATTCATATATCAGGGGTGAGAGCAAGAAAGATTTAAGGATAATGCCCTGGACTATTAGTAACTATTGGTATATTTTTGGGATAATATATTATTTCAAAAATGTGAAGTATCTACAAGGACACAGTGCAAGAAGTCTATAATTGGAAAATGAAAAAAACAAAGTAGAACACAAAGTAGTATCTGATGCTGATTATAGTAAGGCTTGTACAAGGGTAAGCATAGGAGGGGTCATAGAGATTAATAAATCAATGTGTTTTGACAAGGGATTTCTTTGCATTTTGTTCATCTTTTACTTTGAAGCAGTTAATTATGTGTGAAAGAAGCACGTTCACCAAGGGCAATATTGGAGTGAGGATCTAGTATATGTAAAAAAAAATCTAAATATTAATCTAACTTTATTCATCAGTGGAGCATTACTCTAGTCTTTTATATTTGGAAATAAATAATGAGTACTCTTTTAGGTCTCCTGTTAGGGGATCTAAATAAATTCACAATACCCTACCTGTTTATAAATGTGTAAAATGTTGAAATAAAATTTTATTAATAGAAATGCTACATTCTGTTATTGCTTCCTTATCTCCTTGAGGTTCTATTTCCTATTTTTAATTCTAATTTTTAATTATTTTATAACAAAAATCTTAGTTTAATTCCAAATCCCAGTTTAATGCTCAGAGCCTTGTTTCATTGACTGGGGGAGCTATGCTTCTAGCTAAAAAGACATGCATGGTTTGTTTTGTTTGGTTGCTTTATTCTCCCATTGTACTGTCATATTGTTCAACTGGCTACCCTTCCAGCTGGGGGCATTGGCCATTGTTTCCTAATGAGTGGTGTAAACTGCTGAGGTTCTATTCATTGCTAAGGATTTCCCAGTCCTTTGATGAAATATAATATGATTGGTTCACAGTGCACATCTGGCAAGAGGTTTGCAGATTTCTTTGGGGCTGAAACTCACCCATCACTGCTTTGTTGGTTTATATAAAAAGAAATCATTTACCTCATAGAGTGTTTTACAATGTAAATTAGTATATATTTGCTCAAACATATTAAGCTTTAAAGGCTAAATAACATATATCATCTTGTGAATTAGGTATAATTAATTTTTCTAAGAGAAAACATATCCAAGGTAATAGAAAATGAAAATGGGAACTCACCTTAGGTACATGTTTTCCAAATGTATGAAAATGAGGTCTGAATGACCATGAGAATGGGACCATGTAACTTTGCATAACTGTTTGGTGGTGGTTTTAGTTCAACTCTTTATTAGCAAATCTTTTCTCTGGTCTTGGGTTAATCTTTCATATTAGCATTACCTTTCAGTGTTCACCTTACACTTTTTCTCTTGGGAAAAACAAAGGAATCTTTATACTACACTTTTGATCCTGTGAGAAAAATGGATAATATGCCACACTTGTCTTGAGTTTGAGAACTTTCTAATATTTTCACCATATTGAGTTCCTATAGTTCTTGATTTATAACAAATTCAAGATAAATGTTCACCCTCACTTTTAGAGTAGATTGATCATTCTTAATAATCTCTAAAGTGTATTTATAGTTACAAACAATAAAGTCCTTTCTATAAATGTGTCATTTAGATAGCCTTACTGACCAAAAAAAAACAAACCAAAAAACAAAAACAAAACACACACAGCAGGGGGGAGAAAAATTATAAAACTGTTTTGCTTTGCTTTCCTTTTACATGTAAGATTGATTTTTTTAAACTCCTGCTTTTATAAAAGCTATTAATACATATCATTTTCGTTAGGGAGAGGCCTTAATTTTGATTTGAAAACATTGAGAATTTTGAACATAATATGAGAATCAGTTACTTTTATGTAAAATAAGACCAAAATCCAATAATTGGCATTTATAAATTGTCATTTGCAGTGCTACCAGCAGGAGGTAATGAAGGTGACTTGAGCCAAACTTGGATGACTATCACACCTCACTTTCTTTGACAGCACATTGCTAAGTGTGGAGCAATACCCTCAAAACAGGACAGTAAAAATTGGAAAATTGATTTTCTGGAAGCACATTAAGTATTGAGTCTTTGACCATGATGTAATGTTCCAATATTTTCAAATGTTCTGTAATATTGATTATGATTGATCCATTGTTTAGCAAACTGCAAGTATGTCAAATGTGTTGATACCATAATTTGAAAGGGTGCCAAAATACTTTCCAAAGTGTAGAAAATTAGTTTTACTCAATTTTGTTGAAGGTTTATAATTATCTCTAATTGGCAGTCTATACAAATATGACATTTTCTATTATATGTTCTGACTTCTTCAAAGTTGTTCATTGCAATTTGAAATAAAAAAATATATTTCTTTGACATAGAAAATTATCTTTAAAAAGTATTGCTTTTTCGGGTGCTGGGTGGCTCAGTCGTTGAGCGTCTGCCTTCGGTTCGGGTCATGATCCCAGGGTCCTGGGATCGGGCCCCACATCGGGCTTCCTGCTCTGCGGGAGGCCTGCTTCTCCCTCTCCCACTCCCCCTGCTTGTGTTCCCTCTCTCGCTGTGTCTCTCTCTGTCAAATAAATAAATAAAATCTTTAAAAAAAAAAAAAAGTATTGCTTTTTCATGTTGCTTTCATATTCTTTTTTGGTATAAAATTTGTTAAGAGCATTTTAAGGAAGTGTCATATTTCCATTATTGTATATGATGTTGTGAGTGTGCATGATTATGTGTATAGGACTAGTGTTGAGCAGGCCTAGACCAGGATGGGCATAATAAATTCATTGGGGATACAATGATTGGGAACATACTATTCAATAAATACTAATCAGAAAGAAAAATAAAGGGTGCCTGGGTGGCTCAGTTGGTTAAGCAACTGCCTTCGGCTCAGATCATGATCCTGGAGTCCCAGGATCGAGTCCCGCATCGGGCTCCCTGCTCAGCAGGGAGTCTGCTTCTCCCTCTGACCCTCCCCCTCTCATCTCTCTCTCTATCTCATTCTCTCTCTCAAATAAATAAAATCTTTAAAAAAAAAAAAAAAGAAAGAAAAATAAAATGTCAAAGAATTTGAACAAAATATAGAAATAGGGCTGTTGGATTGGGTTAGGGTAAGGTAATAATTTTCATTTTGTACCTGATGAATTCTAGAAAATGATAGCTTATCCAAATGGAAGCATTTTATCCGATTGAAACATCCACTGAATAGGCATTTAGACTAGAGTGTGCATGAAGATGCAAAATAGGGATTCATAAAAAAAACTTAGAGATTTGTAAAAAAGAGACCTTCCTTCCTTCTTTCTTTTTTTTAAGTTTTATTTAAGTAATCTCTATGCCCAGTGTGGGGCTCAAACTCACAACCCTGAGATCAAGAATCCATGCTCTTCCAGCTGAGCCAGCCAGGCACCCTTATTTCTAAATTTAGAAATTGCAACTCTCCTGACTGTTATTTGGTCATTTATATATATATATATCCATGGCAAGGATGCATGTGTTTTGGGGAGCATACTAGATCATATCTTTTTCTATCCTTTCATACAGTACCTATCGGGCTGTTTAATACAGAGTTGGTCCTTAGTATATGTATAAAATGATTTGGGAAGTGGCATGTCCATATTTACCAAAAGATATGACCTAAATCAGTGGAACGAAATTATTTGCTCTTGTTTAAATTTACCCCATTAATATACATAAGGCTTTGTTTTTTCTTTTAAATTCTTATCTCCATTGGCTCTATTAATTCACTGGGTAAAATTGCACTGGTTGGCATTTACAACCTTCTCTTTAATTTGGCTGCTTGGATACAACAATAGGGGTAAAGACTGAGACTCAAATTAAAGCAGAATTAGTGTTCTGATAAGCTTTTTCTATTTTATATGATATTTTGATGCACTTTAAAAGGGAATAAATCTCAAGTTTTCTCTAATGTGGTTAATTTTAAAGATGGATATCTAAAGCCAGCTCTAAAATAGAATTATGGTGATGAAATAATAAGGCAATTATATATTGCCTATGTGCATATGTCTGCATTTTCTTCACAAAAGTGTTCCTTCTGAAAAACAGGCACTTAATGAAATTCTTAGCTCAGTCCACAATAACTTAATTGACAGAGTGAAGCTGTTAGAAAGACATAAGGATAGCCATTATAAGAAACTGGTGATTAATAATAACTTCTGATGAATACAGAGCAACTATTTATTGTGGTACTAGCAGATGATTACATACTAAGCCTATTGTACAATGCTTCAGTATAAATTAGATGAATGTTCTTTTTTTGTAAAGAATTTTAAAGGGCAAATAACATTGACTATATTTTTATAGCTAGAGGCCAATAAAACAAACATTTTCTATTACTCAAACCCAGAGCTAAAGGGATATTTTAAGTGCACTGCATTTTTAGATGGACATATGAATTTTGGGTCAAATCTGCTTTCATTAAGGCAGCGGTCAGGCTTAACTTTTCTGGCGTGATGGACTTCTGTCATAGACAGCATAACCCACAAAACCTCTGGATATATATTTAAAAGGTCAGGCATATGCCATACAAACCTGCAAAATGCCTTTCAATTTTCTCTTCTTTTCTTTTTAAGGGATAGTAAATTCTCACCCTCCAAGGAAAGTTCTTTTAGTGCAAACTTATAATACGTATGGAGAGATGTATGCAGCCATAAGCATTGATGTTTCCTTATAAGCAAAATAACAGAGATGTTTTTCATTTGTTTTGGCAAGCTAAAGGCAGACACTTTACAGATGCTTTTTTTTTTTTTTTTTTTAGAATGATGGGAAACAGCCTTGCCATAGGCTTTATTTTATTTTATTTTTTTTTTAAAGATTTTATTTATTTATTTGAGAGAGAGAGAATGAGAGACAGAGAGCATGAGAGGGAGGAGGGTCAGAGGGAGAAGCAGACCCCCTGCAGAGCAGGGAGCCCGATGCGGGACTCGATCCTGGGACTCCAGGATCATGACCTGAGCCGAAGGCAGTCGCTTAACCAACTGAGCCACCCAGGCGCCCTACAGATGCTTTTTTTAAAGAGAAAAATAAAAAACTTTGGTTTGATTGAAATGCATTTACGCAACCTAGTAACAAGTTATCGTTAGTATTTATAGGCTCTGTCTACTCTGCACACAGTCATTTTGAAGGATGCCAATGTGCTTTAAAACTCTCCTAACTAGGGGCGCCTGGGTGGCTCAGTCGTTAAGCGTCTGTCTTCGGTTCAGGTCATGATCCCAGGGTCCTGGGATCAAGCCCCACATCAGGCTCCCTGCTCAGCGGGAAGCCTGCTTCTCCCTCTCCCACTCCCCCTGCTTGTGTTCCCTCTCTCGCTGTGTCTCTCTCTGTCACATAAATAAAATCTTTAAAAAAAAACAAAAAACAAACCAACAAAAACTCTCCCAACTAAATCTCCCCAGTAAAAACTCCACAGGAAACAAACTCATATCCACAAAGCAAGCCCAGGCAAAATTGTGACATAGACTAAAACAAACAAATAAACAAACAAATCAACCTTTGCTACCTTCTCATTTACCAAATTTGTTCTCCCATTTATTGTCCTATTACTTCCTGAAGGAAGACAATTTTTACTACCAGTCCCCTGTTGTTAGTAAGGCCTGAAACTCACAGCCCCATCTGTAACACTTCTACTCAGGGTTAGTCTGTCTTGAAGCACTTCAAGGGTTAAACTAATCCCTTCACCTGAGGTCACCACATATGGTTCTAGGTTGTGCTGACTGTGCCCTGTCTCATGACACCTCATTCAGGGATCAGTTATGATCAGAGATCCATCCACTTTTTCAGTTGCCAAACAGGTGGTGGACCTGCTTTCATCGTTTTTCTGCAGCCTACCTCTGTTTTCTACATAATATTGCCTGTAATTTTCTGGAATTTATTTCTGCAAAATACCCTTGTATGATGATAGCTTAACCTAATGAGTTAGATCTCCTGAATGTAACGGCATTTCACAGGTGACTTCTGGAAACTTACTTTCATAATCTAAAGAATCAAAGCTACAAGTAGTGAATTTCCATACTGAGGTATGTCGATGGGGCAATATTTGTAATCTGTGGATACAGTAGGGTTTCTGGTTATCAGTTAACATTTTATCTATTAAAACATGTAGAAATAAAATGAGTATATGTTAATTCTACCTTTCATTTTTTTGCATAAGAAAATCAATGAACTCCACTTTAGCTTTAAAATGAAGTGAACAAAGCCATAAAAATTTGAGGCAAATCTGAGATGTTAGAAGTCTTCCTGGGAAAATGAGTGTATCTGTGTTTACACAGCACAACCATCCTAACTGCTTTCTTACTAGTTATTGTTTTCTTTCCTTTAAACTGATAGCCAACATGTCCGGACATAGGGAGGAGAATATAATTCCTGGGAGAGAGGTCAAACTCCAACATTATGTGGAAATAATACAGGAATTTTATTGTGTATACAAAGCAAACAAAAAATTTATCTACTGCTTAATATTATTCTTGCCAAATTGTGTGGAACCTAATTGCTGTAACAGTAGGTAGGCTGTGTACTTCTTTTCATTCTCACTAATGAACAATATTTAAATTGCTGAAACACCTCCCGTCATTTTCCTATTTCTTTCTAACCTCTTTTTCCTCTCTCATTCCAATTATAACGTGTATTGTTTAATTGAGTATTTCACTACTTGGTTCACCTTTGCCTTGTGAGTTTCTAAGAAGGAGAGAGCACTCTATATTTTTTGAACAGATGCTTCATTATGGGAGGTGAGTAGCTCAGTTACATCGCCATTTCACCTTTTCCCCCATGTCTGGCAGTTGTTGTGGGCTGTTAAACAGCTTTAATAGAAGACGAGACTAGCCTCTTGCTCTAAGGGCATGAAAACTTTTTTTATGGGTCTTACTATCTTCATGGTTCGTTAAATACAATGTAGAGTCATTTTACTGCAGCTAGTGGACCCCAGAAGGACCTGACAGTTAAATGAAAGTTGTCAGTCTTCCTTCTGTTCTAGCTAGATTGGGTAATAAAAGGGCAGAACCTGGAAGTAAGGACCAGAATTGAGATCAATGTGCCAAACAAATAAAAGAAACGTAATGAGTTCTTGGGAAATGCAGCAGGGAAGGCATGGGTATTTAAGTATCTAGACAAATAGAGGCCAGTGATAATAAATCTATAATGAATGGCTTTAAGAATTACAACTGTGCTTTGCATAATAGATAAGTGGAAGGCTTGTGGCCTAAAATCTGCAAAGAGGAATTCTGGTCAGTTGCAATGGAAAAATAGCATTTGGGTATAGAAACTGCTAAGAAATTATTAACAATTATATGTCATTCTACATCAGAAATATAAAGAGTTGGAGATTGTTGATAACTATTCTCACTCAAAAGAGAAGAAGAAATGGAGTTCTATTCAAATGACCCTGCATTTTTAAAAATAAAGTTCCAATGATTAATCATCATTATATCCACAAATAAATAAACAATGCTTCAATTAGAAAACACTTTCCTAAAAAAAATAAATAAAAATAAATAAAAAACAGTTTCCTGCTCGGCAATAGGTAGTACTTCTGAATGAAACATCAGAATTTGTTAAAAATATCGCTGTAGGCAAAAAAATGTATAAAGAGAGTTTAAAGAGTCCAAATAGGACTTTTGTTCATATCTTCCGAAATTTAAGGCAGAATTTATGCCATAGTTAGGAAAGGACACTGAAACTTCCCTCCCCAAATTATAATTTAGTATACAACTTGTCCTTTGTTTTTCCTTTGACTTGATAATTAACTTTATAAACATTAAAGCTTGAAGGCAATACTTTCTAATATTTTCATTGCTGGAGCAAGAAAGGAAGTGAGATAGAACTGACACTAAGTTTTCATTCATTAAAATACAAGAACTATCATTATTAAAGGGCAAAGACTCATCCTGTTTAAGATATTTTTGAGAAACTATCAAGAATTATTGATAACTGACATGTATCACATAAGTTTAAATAATGTAAGTGAATAGCATATTTATAATTCTATTATTTACTCCTTCCATCACCTTTGATAAGTTGTTGAAAAATAATGATGTCAATATGTGGGTAAGGAGTAACCGAGACACAAAAAAACAGTTCGATTTAAAACATTTAGAGATATTTCACTTTCCGGATATAGACATACCAAGACAAATTTAGGGGGACTTATTCATTATTATTCAGGTTTTAAACCAAACTACATTTTCAAAGAAAGCTGTTGGTGCCTATGCTCCCACAGATGATTTAGGCCAATACTATGAAACAAAATTTTCCACAATGTTGGAAATGTTCTATACCACTACTGTTTGATACAATAGCTACTAGCCACATATTACTTTTGAGCATTTAAAATGTGGCTTGTGTGATTGAGGAATTGCATTTTTAATTTTATTAATTTTGGTTCATTTAAATATAAATCTGAATGGTCACATAAAGTTAGTTGCTACAATATTAGTATAGATTTAAACTGTCTGTACAAATGTGATCAGGATCATCTCTCTGACTGTAGTCTTCTTTGTCCAGCTCATCATGAATTGCTGTATTGGGATAATGCATGGAAAGTGAAAGAACTCAAAGCAACAGTCCTCATATTTTAATTTCATTCAAATAGTTATCTATGTTGATTATCCTACATCCAATATTCTCTGTGGAAACAACCTCACCACCATGCTTACCTGTGTATTAGTCTAGGTTCTCCAGGAAAACAGAATCGATGATATGTATGTATATAATATATATGGAATTGGCTCATTCGGTAGTTAGGAAGGCTGAGAAGTCCCACTATCTGTAGTTGGCAAACTGAAGACCCAGGCGAGCAGATGCTGTAGAGCTCTAATCCTAGTCTGAGTCCAGAGGCAAGAGAAAACCAATGTTCTGGCTCAAAGACTGTTGAGAAGACAGCAAATTATCCCTTACTCAGCCTTTTTTGTCCTATTCAGGCCTTTAGTAGATTGGATGAGGCCCACCCACATTTGGGAGAGCAATCTATTTTATTCAGTTTACTGATGCAAATGATAATCTCATCCAGAAACAGCCTCACAGATATACCCAGAATAATATTTAATCAAATATTAAGAACCCTGTGGGGGCACCTGGGTGGCTCAGTCGCTTAAGTGTCTGCCTTTGCCTCAGGTCATGATCTTGGGGTCCTGGGATTGAGCCCCGTATCTGGGCTTCCTACTCAGTGGGGAGCTGCTTCTCCCTCCCCCTCTGTCCCTCCCCCTGCTCATGCTCTCTCTCTCTCATGCTCTCTGTCTCTCTCTCAAATAAATACATAAATAACATCTTTAAAAAACAAAACAAAACCCTGTGACCCAGTCAAATTGATACATAAAATTAATCATCACACCTGCTATTATGAAAAGGTTTCTTTTCTCTCCTCTCCAACCCCCCACCACTTTCAACTATTAATATTCAAGTGAAAAAAGGACCCCCTTATCTAGTTAATTAAACTGTGACTCCTCTTCAACAGTCCTAAATAGCCGGAGAGGTTTTCAACAAAAAGGGAACAGCCTACTGTATTATGTGTTCCCAGACTGTTTAATTTCATTCTCTGATTTCTAGTTTTATCACAGTGCCTAGAAATGTTATTAGGACATGGTTGGTTCTGAGAAATATTTGTTGACAAAGCGAATTAAGGAACAGTACCTGATATTGGAGAATAATGGTCTCTCACCAACTGCTTTGGCTTTTCCTTCAATTCTCTCATAAGCTTCCTGTTTGATGGGTATTCCCCAGTGACTTTGATTACCAAATCTATTTTGGAGCAATGTTTTTCAATACTTAATGTGTGTATGAATCATCTCTATTAAAATGCACAGTTGGTAAGTATAGGGTCAAAGCTGGCTTTCTGGAATTATAATAAGCTCCCAGATAATGTCTCTGAGAGTATGAAGACCACATTCTTAATAGCGAGGATTTAGAGAATGCTCTAAAGGAAGAGAAGAAAGAGAACATTATTTATAAATAATAAATCATCATAGCAGTTAGCTTGCCTCAAATATGGGAGAATAAAGAATCTTTACAAAACAAAATTTATTCATTCACTCATTCAGTGAATATTTCTTGAGTATCTAGTATGTGGCAGGTATTATGCTAAGTCCAAGGAAGGAAAGATTTAAAACAAACATATTTCCTTCCCTTACATTGAGTATAGAGTGGTGAGGGGAGTGGGTCATAAGTAAACATACACACAGTAAGTTCTTTAAAAGGATTACGTATCAGAACAGGATTTTAGGGAAGTTCAAAATTTTAAGCTTAGTACACCCCAAGGAGGTGATATCTAACATTAGTTTTGAAGGAAGAATAGCCGTAATAGATAAAGGTAGCAGCAGCCTTAGAATATACATGGAAATGTCAAGGGGAGACATAGGTAGGAAAATTCTATGGATGGAAGTGCTATAATTTTCCATGTCATGTCTCCTCTTTTTATTTGGTAAGTGAAATATTTGATAAATTGCTAAAAGTAAGGCAGAAATGAAGTGATGGTATAGGGATTTGAAAAGAATTTGGAAGGTACAATTTGAGGACTGATGAAGGATACAGGCCATGTCAAGGACCCAGCTGAAGTTTGAAGCATAGAGTTGTCCTTGGCACTAATGTTGGAAAAGAAAATGTCAGTTGGAGTGGTTTTAGCCTAAGACTTGGCCAGAAATATATAATAGAAGGATAAAAGAGCAAAAAGTACATGAAGTGTACTCTGTAAAGGGAAAAAGATGGAACCAGGCTAGTAGGTTGGGTAAAGTTAAAGGAATCAATGAATGGTAGAGGAGAAGAATGCAAAAACAAAAAAAAACGTGTGGAATGATTGAATAAGGTATCTTGAATGATAGATTCTGGTCATTGAAAGAGGAGTTTGAAATTGAGATTTGAGAACTTGGGTAACTTAGAATGATTGAAAAGTATAACTTAACTGGGATTGGATCCCACTCTGTATCCGGCTCTAGTACCTGTACGGTGAGCTCACATGTTCTACTGTCTTACAAATAAAGGTCTAATTGATGCATATAGTGGGATGAGGGGAATTTAGTTTTGAACATGGCTGTTTTTAATTAAATTTGTTCAATGGCATTATCCTCCCTTCATGATTTTTTTCTTGAAATAACTGTATCTGTGTAAGTGAAGAAAATGTATTGATCTAGAATGTTACCATTACAAAAATCTTTGTAACAAGAAGTTTCTGTAGTAAAGCTACTAATGTCCACTGTTCAGCAATACAGGATATGTCAAACACTGAAAAAATGGAGATAAAATACCAATTCTTTAGCCAGGTATTAACAATAGCTCATTATTTGACTGTGTACCTAGCTTCATCTACCCAGCTTTTACTGATTTTCTACATAAAACTTAACTTCAACCTGAAGTAATAGTAGCTAGCACCAATCAAGTGATTATTATCTCATTTAATTCTCGTCTCTAATCCATTTATTCTGGGCTAAGTACTACTATTTTCTTGTTTTTTCCTGGTGAGTAAACTGAGGCATGGGCAAATTCAAGACCACAGAACTAGTAGAACTAGTGTTTGAAACAAGGCAGTCTGTCGCCAGAGCCTGAAAGCTTAAACACTATCTACAGTGAACCTTGAATGTAAATTTCCATTCAGGACTCCTTAAGCTTTCTTGTGACCATTGTGGCACTTAACACCTGCTTGGAATGTTGTTCTTAGCCCTCTCTGCCTTTCTGAACTTTAGTCATTCTCACTTTCAGCTTAATTTCCATTACCTATAAGGAACCTTCCTTTGGCATATATGTAATAGTGATTTCTGACTACTTTTGAGGTTCTTTAGTATCCATTATGGATCCCTGGGATTTCTAGACCACATACACCTTAGACATGTCTTTTTTTTTTTTTTTTTTTTAAATATGTGATATTTGTGTTGCAACTCTTCTCTCTTCATTCATGGCGGGCATTTATAATAGCAGCATGCTTTTGCATTTATTCTACGGGAGGTCTTGGATTCTTCCACACAGTGTTTTAGGTACATTCCTACAAGGAATCAGAGCTAGAATTCAAGATGAAACATATTTGTCATCCTAAAGGTGGTGATATTGAGGTCTAGAGACTTGTGGGAGGTCATACAAGTTAATAGCACAGTTAGGCCTTTTATTTTTTTGCCTTCAGTGAACATATTTTCTGAACTTCCTATCTGGTGACTAGTGCATTTTTATAAACAGTAAGGTAGAATGTTTGGAAGAAAAAGTATTCTAGAAACATCTGGGATCTAAGATTGTTACAATTAAAATAATCCAGAGTTCTCTTTTTCTCTTTTACTCTCTCACTTCTAATATTTTTTAACTTTGTGCCAGACGACTCAAATGATTTTACTTTTTATTGAAACTCCTTTTCACATGTATCTAGATTATAAATTCACTGAAGGCAAGAAACAAACCAAAGTGCATTCTTTATATAATGAAGACTCAAAGATGGATCATGAAATTATTTTACATGGCTTTGATAAATAGAAAACATTAAACAAAAAGAAATTAGCATTCTTGAGGAGCACCAAAAATATATAATTTTAGCTGTGTTTTAATTAGATCAGATGCTTTCCCTATTTCCAGTGTTTCTGTATTTTTAGACCCCCACTTTGCTTTTAGATATAAATTCCTTTCCCTCTAGGAAAACCTGTTTTATAGCCATAATATATTACTGCAGAAATATGAGTAATAACCCCCCTGTTGATTGAAAATAATATTTACATACTAGGCAATTATCCTCACATCATTTAAAAACTTTCTGCACTATTATTTTACCTGCATTCCTCATGTTGATTATTATGCTACATTTGGGTGTTGGCAGGCTTAGCAGAAACATATATCTTTTATACTTCAACGGTTTTGAATGGCCTCTCTCTTTCCCTCTCTGTCTTTCTCTCTCTCCAATTTACAAACAGGAGTCATGAACAGCTTTTTAAAATGATCATTCATTTGGTAAGAAGCAAAAGACTCCAACGCATTTTTTGATTGAGTTCATGTGATTTTACTTACCAGATTCAAGTCAGTGATATGGTAAGAAAAAAAAAAGTTAAGGATGAGAAGGCCTATTTTCCTGGTGTTAAATGTGTCATCTCTTATAATTAACCTTAATATTTTCCACTTCAGTTAACAAAAGAAATACATAAAATACAGCTCAATTTGTATGGTGTTTTACAGTGAATAGCTTCTTTTCAAATTCCATTTTTCAGTTGATCCTGAACATAATCATAGTCTCACTGATTTGTTTGCCAACCCACGCCTGCTTATTAGAAAACTGAGGACCTGCAAAGTTAAGTTGTCCAAGTTTTTTCAGCTAATATTTGCCAGAGCTAGAATCTGAACCCAGATTTCCTGACAAGATTCATTGTTGCTACTACATTATGTTACCTTCCTATGTATAAATACAATTAGGCCTAGAGGGCGAGTTTTTCCTTCCCTTTGTAGTTTCTGCACAACTGTCCACTGGAACACATTTGTTTTGAGAGCTTCTTTCAAGATCTGCATAGTTATTTGAGCAGATGCTAGGACATCTGAAAAGTATTGCTAAACTTTTTGGGTATCTTAATATTGAGAAGGCTGGGGACTTCCTATGTGGATTGTAGGAGGAAAATCCACCTTCTATAAAAGGTTCAAATGCTAAAGGCTAGATTTTGTCAACTGCACACTGGCAACTAGTTGAAATTTTCCCTTTTTAGGTTCACATTTTCTATATTCCCTTTGAAGTAGTCACCCCTGACTACATAAAGGTGAAATCTGAAAATACATGTGTGAGAGGTCTTACATGCTCATGTATTATCAAACATTGTCCCTATGAATTACATATAAACCCAAGGAAGAACTAGAATCTGAAAGAATGAATGATACATGTATTTTCATTGATTTTAATGTAAAATGGATCAGCCCACATTTTAAATTCAGATGATTTCATATAGACAAGGCTGCATTTTCTAAAGTGAATTTCTCAGAACATTATCTCTGGAGGACATGGATAGGTTTTCTGTGGGAAGAAAAGAAATGTTTTTAGATATTGGTTGTTGTTGCATTACACAAATTTAAACAGGTTTACTTATCCCAGCACATACTAATACACTAATGGCCTTCAAGAGGGGAGAGATAGTAGACTTCCCTCAACAATATCTCAACATGTAAAATGTTCTCATGGAACATCTCACAGGTAACTCATCCACCTTACATATTTACATAGGAGATTTCCCACCACCATTCCCCCCCACACCCCAACCAGGGGCAATTTATATACTTCAATGTGACCAAGCTAATCTAAATTGGTACTTTCTTTGCATTTGATTTTCCAGACTTCATCCTTTCCTTACCTTTTATTTTTCAAATCAATGAAGCTTAAGTGGGAATTACAAGAATAGCCAAAAGACATTGGTCTTTTTAAATTAATTAAATCTTTAAAATTTTTTAAAAAGTATTTACATAGTGTGTTAGTTTCCTAGATAGGCTGTGATGTGTTACATATTACCTACAGCGGTTATGGTGCCTTAAAACAACAGAAACTCATCTTCTTACAGTTCTGGAGGTCAGAAGTCTGAAATCAAGGTTTTAGCAGGGCCATGCTTCCTGTGAAGGCTGCAGGAAAGGATCTTTTCTTATCTCTTTCAGCTTCTTGTGGTCCCAGGCATCCCCAGGCTTGTGGCAACATAACTCTAATCATTGGTATTAACACAGACTTCTCTGTCTCGCTGTGTCCATTCCTTATAAGGATGCCAGTCATTGGATTGGGGGCCCACTCTATAGCTGGGATGATTTTATCTCTAGATCTCTAATTACATCTGCAAAGATCCTGTTTCTAAATAAGGTCACGTCTAGAGTTTCAGGAGGACATGAATTTTGGGGAATGCTATTCAATCAACTACACAAGGTATTATTGCTCTAGCCTTATCCCTTTTGTAATGCTTGTATTATGGATTATATAAAAGCACTGGAAGATATATATCTATATCTATGTCTATATCTATATCTATATCTATATCTATATCTATCTATCTATCTATCTATCTATCTATCTATCTATCATCTATCTATCTATATAGCTTGACTTTACTAGATTAGAAGTACATTTTACTTCTTCATACCTTTTAGATTTTTTTTCAATTTTTTCTAAATGAACAAATGGAAAATTTCTTACAATCCTTAATTAAGAGTGGAGAAACAAAAAGCATTCACTGGGAGTCGGAGTGGGTCAGTAGCAAGCAGTACCAAGCAAACCATGATTTCTTCAGATTGGAGAACCAAGTGATAAAGCATTAACATTTGAGTAGGCATGAGAAAAAGACTTTGAACAACGATGGCCATGATCTATCTTCTGCTTTAACTGTGTTACTATGATTCCAGATTAAGAATAAGTGGCAAGGGGCACCTGGGTGGCTCAGTTGGTTAAGTGACTGCCTTTGGCTCAGGTCATGATCCTGGAGTCCCTGGATCGAGTGCCGCATTGTACTCCCTGCTCAGCAGGGAGTCTGCTTCTCTCTCTGACCCTCCCCCCTCTCATGTGCTCTCTCTCATTCTCTCTCTCTCAAATAAATAAATAAAATCTTAAAAAAAAAAATAAGTGGCAAAGTCAAGGACAAGGGTGAAAGCAAATCTGGAGGCTTTCTTTTACAGTAAACCAGCAAGTATATATTGATATTCGTCCAGAGTGGTTCCTCTGTGTCTAGTATCCTGCCACTTTAGTGTTTTGTAAAAGTCCTGGGTGGAAGCTATCCTTGTTCTATATTACGCTTTTAGATAACACAAATCAGAAGGGGGTGGCCATATCATTAGGTGACACGACTAAATTTCAACGTAATTTTGGCTACCTAGAATGATGGACCAAAATTAACAGGGAGAGTCTTGAATTTAGGTTAGAAGAAATCAATTGCATTAGCGTAATTTATGGAAACCTGACTGGACTGCACTTTATGATTTAAAAAAGGACACCCCCCCCCCCACACACACATATACGGGCATGCGCGCGCACACACACACACACAGGATTTATTGGCTCACACTTTCAGTATGAGCCAATAGTGTGACACAACCCCCAAAAAGAATTAATTCATTCCAAGGCTGAATTTATGGAATATAGGGAACTTCTTTTTAATGAGGTAAAAGATTTTAGGGAACCAAAAAAACCCTAAAGACTCTTGTTTTTTAATAAGCAAATAACTTGGGACATTTTACAATTTTTTCTATTCCTTCTCTCAACAAACCAAACTCAACAATTACAGGGATATGATTTGGATTATTGGATGAAAAACATACAATCGATAATTGTGTTATTTCAAATTTGTAGCTGTTTTATGGTGTTAAACACACAATAAGAGGTATATATCTAGATTTAATAAACTATAGTAATTGTAGTATTCCTTTTTTGAGATTTGGGAATATATAATAAATCTAGAAAGATAAATTATTGGTTTCTGTGAGCAAACAAACATCTGACATTTCTGACAGATATTTTTGGATTATACACAAATCCTGGATTCTACTAGTTCAACAAATAAAATGAAATCTCCCTCCAATGTTATTCCTAGTCCTGCCTCTTAGATAAGACATCAGATAGTTTGTCAAAAATTATATCACAAGAGGCTAAAGCAGCTGTTATTTATGCCAAACTAATCTGTGAGGCTAGTGTCAGTATAAGAAGTTCAAGACCAAGGGACATAGGAGGCCTCCCAGTAGCCTGCCTGTCATTGCTAAGGGAAAGAAGATTAGGAAAGCAGCTGCTAAAGGCAGAGGAAATGCTGCTTCCTGAGCTTCACTGGGTTTTTAATAGTGATTGTGAATCTGACCTACTCAATGTGGGTCACTTAACAAATATAACCTCAGAGGGGAGTACATATCATTCGGTTTTCAATTTACCATAGGCAATATACCAGGAATAGTAGATGGTGGAAAGTCAGTGAGAGCTATGGTCATTTCCTTCTGTAGGAAAACCGAATACACAAAAAACAAACCGCAAAACACATAAGTAGAGGAGAGAGCATTATTATTTACTTTACCATATTAATTACAGATTGTTTTTTCAAAATAATGAAATTTTATAGCAACTATGTTATATGATTCAGTTTTAAAAAAATGAATGTATTTTTCAGGAATGGGAAGATTCACCAATTTCACAAACATTTATTGAGTGGCTGCTACATGTAAGTTACTATGTCAGGCCTTTAAAAAATATAAAAATGATTAAGACATTGTTACCAGACAAAGGAATTGTGAGTGTGTCAACAGTTGTTTATTGATTGGAATGGAAATTAAACCTAATTTCGTAAGGGAGAAAAATAGTGGCACATATATTGTACCACTAGGCAGAATATGATACAAAATCCATGACAGAAGTTCAAGAAGAGGATTTGTATAAAAATACAAGGATAAATTTTTAACTGGAGGAATCATGGACATCTTCATAGCAAAAATACCATTATATCATTACTATTAGATAAATACGATATTGAGAGAAAGAAGCTGAGAGCGGAAGAAATGGGCTAAAGAGTATAAAGTGGGTTTAGAAAAAGGCCAATAAAATGCTCTGGCAGATCAAGGGAATGACTTGATGAGGTCTTTCCCTAAGGGGGCTTTCATTTTAATGGAGAGATAGATGACAAGCAACTAAAAACAAATATTTAATTACAGATGGTTATACATCTTATGAAGAAAAATAAAATCAGCCAGGCAGAGAGAGACTGAGCAAAAATAAGTAGTGAGGAGGGCATTTTACTCACAGGGAGTGTTATCTTGGAGGAGGTAACATTTGACCACCAATCTAAGTAAAATGAGAGTGCAAGTCATGTACAGTCTCAGGCAAGAACATTTCTGCAAGAGGAAGAGCAAGTGCAAAGAACCTGTTTTGGGAATAAGTTGGAATTGTGGTCAGGAGGCTAATGTTCCTGGAAACAGAATGGCAGATGAGTTCAGAGAAATAGGCTCTACCATGCAGATGGGAAAGATAAATTAAGAGGGCTTAGGAGAAAACTCAAAGATCAGTTTCAGATATGTTTGCTTTTTAGATGTGTGTGAGGCTTTCAAATGCAGATGTTGGGTAAGAAGTTGGGAAATAAGACTCTGGAACTCTGCAAAGAAGTCAGGCCTGGAAATATACTATCCGTTTAGTGTAATGGCTAAAGTTATGAGCTTGGAGCCAAACTGCCAGAATTTGAATCCCTGAACTACTGTGTACTTGCTAGCTTTGTATATTGGACCAAGATACTATATTTCTCAGTTTGTACTCAGTTTTATCACCTGCAAAGTGAAATTAATTTTGCTCTGAGGATTAAATTAGGCAATGATTTATGTTAGTTATAACAGTGCACATTATTATTATTATTGATAAATGAATATTAAAGCCATGAGATTAGATGAGACCATCTAGAAAGTAAGCATAGAAAGAAAGAACAAAGAACTCAGAATAATCTCTTATATTTAAAAGACAGGAAATGATGAATAAGGCAATGAAGGTTAAAAAAAGGGGGGGGGGATTGCTCACTGTATGTTGTCTTGCCAAAGAGAAAAAAAAAATTGAGAAGGAAGGATTGTGTTAATAGTTAGTTGGATAGTTAGGTAGTCAAGGCCAGGGTCCACAACGAGAAAATATGAAGTCAGAACAGCTAAGACAACACAGCACTAACATCTTGTTTTGCAGCTTAGATAGGACCCCACTAGCATTCTGTTTTGCAGGCTTTACAGAAATGAATTCTGCAAAATGTCCTAAAATAAAACAATTGACCACAAAGCATCTGTCACCATCGT
The DNA here is from genome assembly GCF_964656455.1 of Halichoerus grypus. Classification (NCBI taxonomy): domain Eukaryota; kingdom Metazoa; phylum Chordata; class Mammalia; order Carnivora; family Phocidae; genus Halichoerus; species Halichoerus grypus. The sequence continues at coordinate 129,102,958 of NC_135716.1, read as the reverse complement.
GAGCAAGGGACAGTTAAGACATAAGCCCCCAGATGTCAGCCCAAAAAGACCATCAGCACGTAAACATTACTCTAATAGGTAGACACATGCATGATCAAAGCCTTGATTGGCATAACTTAGCACACCCTGGTGGCTTAAGATAGTTCCACAAAAGAGCTCATAAAGCCCCCTGGATTTGAACACCAAAATGGCACCCTTCTCAGGTCCCCTCCCTCTCTAGGAGCTTTGGACTATTGGTCAATAACTTTTGCCAGCTACCTACCCCTCTTTGTCTGGTCTAGCTCTTCCTTCTTCGAAGTGGCATGGCCAAGAACCATGCGTGCTAAAGGAGTAGAAATCCTGTAACAATTGGTCATTGAAAATTGCTGAGGGTTTGAGCAAAATGAGGAAAGAGAATCGTCCAAAGGGTTGGTTCAACAGGATAGATTCATTGGCATCTTGGACAAATGTGATTTCAGTTGAGTTGATGGGGGAGGGCTGGGCCTGAAAGCTGCAGTGGAGTGATCAAAGGGAGAACGTAGGGGCCAGGTATTCAGGTGGTCAGGATAAAGTGTAGACGTCCTGGGGGAATATCATTCCAAAGGGGAACACAGGGGTTGGAATGTAGCTATAAAGTAGCATAGTATCCAGGGAGTTGCTTTTATCCTTTTAGGATGTGAGCATATCTGCAGACTGATAGAAATGAGACAATAAACAGCAGAAATAAGGTTTCTGAGTTGGCCGATAGTAGATGTGATCCAAAGCACAGTGGGAGGGCTGATCTTAAATAGAAACTTGGATAATTTGTACACTGAACATGTAAGATGGCAGGGACATGTGAATACAGATGGTTTTTGATAAACTTAATGGTGAAAAGATGGTAATTTTTAAAACCTGCTTGTATTTTCTTAGTAAAATAAGAAGCAAGGGTAACAATTGAGATTTGAAGGGGAAATCAGACAAAGTTATAGCTTTTCTTGTAAAAGCAAGGCCTACCATGTCCCCATAGCTTCTGAATATATTTCTAGTATTTTTGCTACAGTGTTATAAAGTATATGGACAGGGAAAACAGAAATATTAACAAGTGTATGCAGGTAGGATATTAAAACAAATGTACCTGGACTTTAATGAGAATGTGGAATAAAAAGGGTGAGGAGAGGCTAGAAGTATAATTAAGAAATAATTGCCAATCAAATCACTGATGTGGATGCAATTATCCATAGAAAGAATGTAAAGAGAAATGAAGACTGGATAAAAAAAAAATCTTAAGCAGTGCCTCTATTTAAAAACTGTTGAGGAAACAGAACAGAAAATTGAAACAGAGTGGCCAGAAGGTTAGAAGACAAAGCAGGAGAAAGTAGCAAGTGATAAATCAAGACCAAAGTTTCAAATAAGATTTGTCAATGTATCTAGTTTTCAAGGTGGTCAAAATGATAAGGAGTGTTAAAAGGACATTTGATTATTAATGACTTAAGATAAACCCATATCTCATGAGAAAAGTCATGAAAACTAACAAAAAGAGGTCATATCATCTGTTCACTTTGTTGGAATTCACAAAACATTCAGTAAAAACACCAGAAGTTCAGGAGTTTCTGTTGTCATGTAAGGGATTAATAGGTGCTAAGAAAGAGTAATAAATCAATATGTCTAAGGGGTTCTAAAATTTTCAGCAAATGGTCTCAAAATGTATGTAGCTAAAGAAAAAGTTAAGTGAATGGACAAAAAGCATAAAAGCTTTGGGGTCACCATGTAAATATCACATCCAAATTTGTTCTATAGTAAGATAGCTAGGAAGACAAATTTTACATTATTCTAAAATAAATCAAAAAGTCTTCCTATACGTCAAAGTATATTATGTACTCTATTCCAGGCTCATTACCTGGAAAGAGTGTATATCTCCACTTTTCTCCTTTGGTAGCTAAAAGCTCTGTCAACAATGAAGGTTATAAAGTGTCCTGGGTGTTGGTAAGGTTAAACGATGAAAAAAATGGATCATACACCTTATAAGAAAAGAACTCATTGACGTAGGATGATTGCTACTCAGATATAAAAAGAAAAGGACATTCTATATGTTGGGTTAAATTTACTTAGGTAGTTCAGGAAAACATGATATCATGAAAACATTAAAAAATGCCAGTAAGTTGATAAAAAGTGCTGATTTGAGGTAGTTCAAACTTATAATTACTTCCTGAAAAACTTTTATGATAAAAGCTGCATCTTAAAATTAAATTATACATGGTCAGATGAAGCAAAAAAGGATATGTATGATTTTCAGATAGATGTTAAGTGCCTATAAGAAAGCATGATTGCTTAAAAAATTTATCCCAAAGAAAATTGTTAATGGAATGTCATAAGGTGGTTTAAGCTATTATCTTCTATAAAACCCTTAGAGACTTATTAAGCCATTGTGCTGACTTTAAATTTTATGTCCTCAGCTAACCCTAGTACAGATTGTATATGCATGATACAAAGTATCTTTTATTAAAAAAAAATTCAGAATGTATACATGCCTCCCTGGAGTTGTGTCAAGAATTTTTAGGGAGCAGATTTGCAACTTATAAACAGTTAGTAATATGTAATCACAGCTGGGCTATTTTTGTATTTGTGTGGGAAAGCAATAAACAGATATATAAATAAATGTAACTCATGCAATTTCCAATGTGAATCAAAATATTTTTTAAAAAATGATTTCAAGGGAAGGAATAAGATTTTGTGATTAAAGTATAATACTTTAAATATAATTCAATCTGTTTTGAGATTTTTTAAATTGTCATTTTATTAAAACTCACTCAAGTTTTGAGAAAAATTTAGCCAGGTATTCTTTACCTTTCAATCTTTTGCTTTCATCTCCATAACTTGAGTTATTGGGTTCTGGGAGGGTCTGGAGTAAAAGAGAATGAGAAGTTCTTCTCCCATCAACTCTGAACATTATTTCTTCCTAGGAGAGAAAAAAAAAAAAAAAAAGGAAAGCGAACTAGCATTTATTAAATCCATTCACCTTTACATTATTCTTCAAATCCAAAAAAGTTGCTTGGCCATTAAAATCTGACTGTAACTGCCATTGCCCCACTAAAGCTCTTTTTACTAAAATCACTTTGGTTCTATGAAAACAAGGGATACTTCATAGTGTTTATCATACCCAGAATATCAAAAGAATGTAATTGTTGATTTCTCCTTTTTATGTTGTTTATGTTTAAATGTTATTCATCTCTCCTTAAAATGCTCCATTCACCTGTCTTTATTGTTACAGGGTTTCTATTCCATTAGCGCCCGCGGTTCTTGGTCACGTCACTTCAAAGAATGAAGAGGTAGACCAGACGAAGAGTGGTGGGCAGCAAAGCAAAGTTTATTGAGCTAGTACAAAGCTCCTGGAGAGGGAGGGGACTCGAGAGGGTCGCTTTGGAGTTTCTAAGTGTAGGGGGTTTTGTGAGCTCTTTTGTGGAGCTATCTTAAGCAACCAGGGTGTGCTGAGTCATGCCAATCAGGGCTTTGATCATGCATGTGTCTACCTATTAGGGTAATGTTTATGTGCTGATGGTCATTTTGGGCTGACGTCTGGGGGCTCATGTCTTAACTGCCCCTTCCTCACGATGGTGATAGATGCTTTGTGGTTAATTGTTTTATTTTAGGACATTTTGCAGAATTCATTTCTGTAAAGCCTGCAAAACAGAATGCTAGTGGGGCCCTGTCTAAGCTGCAAAACAGGATGTTAGTGCTGCTTTGTCTTAGCTGTTCCGACTTCATATTTTCTTGTTGGGGACCCTGGCCCTGTCTACCTCACTGTCCCACTCCTAACATTATGATACACACACTCCTCTTACTGTCCTTCTCTACCTAATTTTATTTTTTTGCAGGTCCTTTCCCGCTACCCACCCCATAAAATATACTAGATCCCAATTGTTATTTATATGCTGACCTGAAAATTACATCTAGGGAATAGATCAGAGTTTCAGTTACTAAGCCCACTGACAGTTTCATATGGTATTTCTTGGGAATCTGCTTTAAAACCAATTCTGTATCTTTCCTCCATCATTGCGCTGTCTGTCTCCTCTGCTCTGCAGTTCAGCATATCTAATCCAAATATGGGACCCAGAGTTAAACTTGACTCTTCATCTTCCCCTATTTCTCTCCTATCCCTGAAATCCAATCGAACTCAAATCACCTAGATTTCATAGCAGAGGAGATATTTCTGCCTGCCTCTCTGCTTACCCACTTAAGATAATTCTATCATTTCTCACTCCTCCCTGAATAGCTGGATTTATAACTCTGACAGAAGAGAGTCTAAGATATTGATTGAACCCTATTCACTAATGGACACAGTCCCTGGGTATGATCAGGAATGCCACCTTCTGGTTTCTCTTCCTTTGTGTTAACATGATATGCCCTGATTTGGGTTCCTAAACCATCCAGACAGCTAGAAGGTGGCACAATAACACAATTTGGGTTTGGATTTAAGGGAATTTAGAACACATGTAAACCAAAATTGAACTCTTAATTTTCTTTCTCATTTCCGTGCCTCTCCTTATGTTCTTTTTTTCCCCTTCAGGACATGGCACCACCAATAATCCAGTTGTTCATGTGAATCTTGACAATAATACTTTTGATTTCTGGCTTCCATCTTCTTTCCTCATATTTAATTCAATTATGGATCTTACACTGTAGAATATCCTCCCTTAATATATATCAAATCAATTAATTTATTTCCTCCTTTGTTTCCACTTATTCTAGGTGGTCATCTTCTCTAATCTTTATAATTGTGATCCTCTTTCAATTGGTTTTGTCCTTCCACTCTAGCCCCCACTCCAATTCATTCTCCTGTAGCAGGAGAGTGAGATTCATTAGCAAATGAAATAAAAACACACAACTGGAGAAAGTGGGAAGAAAAGAAGAGAGTTAAGGGGGCTAGATGAAAACATCAGTACTGCTAGATCCCCTTTTATTTCTGCTTGCAAAATGGCCAGTATTTTTCCCCCAAATTATTCTCTTTTTCCCCAAATCCTCCTATACACGGCAAATAACAATCAATATGTACTAACATTCTGACATTTTCCTGAAGCTGTGAGGCATTTTGTTGGACTTTGAAATGATTCCAATCTGGAGTCTTACCTGTCTTGCTAGAAAATCACAGATGTCCAGTTTTCCAGTTTGCTGTATCTGTTGCTGTCCTCCACTGGACTGCTGAACTGAAGTCATGAATAGAAAAAAATATACTGAAACATAATCTCAAAAAATTCCAAAGGATTTAAATTATAGAGTGTTTTCTGACATGTTACAGATTTTACATATATTTTTTACAGAAAAAATATACCTAGAAAATTCTTATATGTTTGGAAATTTTTATTTTGAAATGATGCCCTAAGTAACCCATGGGGCAGGTACCTGGGTGGTTTAGTTGGTTAAGTGTTTGCCTTTGGCTCAGGTCATGATCTCAGGGTCCTGGGATCGACCCCCACATCAGACCCTCTGCTCAGCAGGAAGTCTGCTTTTCTCTCTCTGTGTCTCTCTCTCTCAAATAAATAAATAAAATCTTAAAAAAATAAATAACCCATGGGGCAATGAAATAATTATAATGGGGAGTAGAAAATATTTTGAACTTAAGTATAATAAAGACTTGCTGGATACTATATTAACTATATTTAATATAATTTTTAGCCTTGAATGCATTTATTAGAAAATAAGCCTGAAAATGTAGCGAGCTAAGCATTTTGTTCGTGAAATAATAATAATAAAATCCAAGCAACATGAACCTCCAAATTCAAAGTAATGTAATACTAACATTAGGGGAGAAATCAATAAAGTAGGAAAAATTCAGTTAAGAGACTCAACAAGCCGATTTGGAAAGAAAATGAATTGGTAAACTTGTGGCAAGACCAACAATAAAAAGGAGAAAGGAACAACTAATCATTCCAAAAAAATAACTCCACAGATAATACAAAAAAAAAAAAAAAAAAAAAAAAAGGAGATATTAGGTAAAACTTTTTTTTTTTTTTTTTTAAAGATTTTATTTATTTGACAGAGAGAGACACGGCAAGAGAGGGAACACAAACACGGGGAGTGGGAGAGGGAGAAGCAGGCTTCCTGCTGAGCAGGGAGCCCCATGTGGGACTCGATCCCAGGAGCCTGGGATCATGACCTGAGCTGAAGGCAGACGCTTAACGACTGAGCCACCCAGGCGTCCCGATATTAGGTAAAACTTTAAGCCCATAAATTAGAAACTGTCTTCCCAGATTTTATTTTACTTTATTTTTCTTTTTAGAGACGGAGAGAGAGACAGACAGAGAGAGAGTTGGGGGAGGGGCAGAAGGAGAGGGAGAGAGAGAGAAAATCTTAAGCAGGTTCCACACTCAGCGGGAGCCAGAGATACTATGACCCTGAGATCTCATGACCCTGAGATAATAACCTGAGCGGAAATCAGGAGTTGGATACTTAACTGACTCAGCCAGCTGGGTGCCCCTATCTTCCCAGATTTTATTGAATTAAATCTACCAAACTGACATAAGAAATGGGAAACATAAATAATCCAATTAGTATTAAAAAAAATCAAATCAATAATTTAAAACATTTCCAAAAGAAAACACAAGGCTTGGATGGCTTCAGCGAGGATATCTAAACTCGACAATAAATCAAGAATTAATGCTCATCTTACACAAATTCCTCCAGAACTGTTTATGAATTAATCTTCTAGATAGCATAACCTTGATACCCAAACCAAAATCTGGCAGCAAAATATATTAAAAAAAGAAAATTATAGGCCAAACTTTGGTGTGAACATAGATGCAAAAACCTTAGCAAATTAGCTAACTTAACCTAATAGTTTACTCAACTCAGTGTCATAAAGAAAAATTATATCATGACCAAGTTATTGTCATAAAAGAAATAAAATTGTAGTTTAACTTAGAAAATCAATGCAATTTTCCACATTAGTAGATTAAATGAGAAAAATTACATGATCTTCTCCAATAAAATTGTATTTGATGAAATTCAAAATCCCTCTATGGTAAAGAAAACCCTTCTTAGCTAGGAATAAAGAATAGAATATATTGGATAATAGAAATAGAAAATTTCTTAGCCTTGTATAAGATGACTATAGAAAGCATCAATAAACATCATACTTAGTGGGGAAATATAGAATATGTATAGTTAAAAACTATTCTATTACTTCTATTACTTATCCCATTAAAACAAGCAAGAGAATGTTATAAGGATTAGAAAGGGAGAAACAAAATAGCCACATTTGCAGATAAAATGATTCTGAATATAGAAAATTCTAATTATTACACCAACTATCACAATAAGATAGCAAAATCCTGGAAACAAATTAATCACAGTTCTTTATGCAATAAATCAAAATTAATATTTTTAAAAAGTAACTTGTAATAGTTGTAAAATATTAGGTAACTTGAAATAAAAGTAATAAAATCTGTGCAAGACCTTTCTGTGAAAAACAGACTACAAATCATATTATGTCATACACTTGCTTAACATTCTTCCATAGCTTCCTTTTACACTTATACAAAATTTAATTGTGATGCTAATCCTAAGGGTTCCTTCATATCTGATTCCCTCCATCTATCTTATTTCTCATTCAATTCTTTCTCTTGATCACTTTACTCCAGCTACACTGATAATTTCTAATTCTCTAATTATGCCCAACAAATTAGTTCCTTTGGACATCCATACTTATGCCATTTACTCTGCCTGAAATGGTGACCCTTTTTGTGGCTGTCTCCTTCTCATCTTCAGGTATCAGCTGAAATGTTCCTTCTTTAAGAGTTCTTCCCTGATTTCCCTTTCTGAAACAGGTAACCTCCATTATATTTGTTTTATCCTACCAGGTTCTGCTCCTTCATAGAACTCAACACAACTTGCAACTCTATATTCCTTTATTAATTTATTGTTGGTTGTACCTCTCATTACAACATGATTTCCATGAAGAGAAGCTCGGTGTTTTATGCACTGCTATCATGCCTGAAGCCTAGTAAGCATTCAACAAATATTATGTAGAATAAATACATGAGACTAAAGAATACTATACCCCAGGTTTGGGAGTGCTTTGCAAACACTAATAATAATAATGCTGTATTTCCCCCCTATTTGGACATTGTTTCTTCTATACCACTTCTTTAGAAATGCGGGATTTGATCATTCCTGAGTTGCTGTTTAATACCATGAAATTCGTAGAAAACCACACCTAAATCCACCACCAATTCTAACCAGATACTTATTCTTAAATTTGTTTACCTTTTCAGAGTATTGTAAATCATCTAGAACTTATTTATCTTATAACTGGAAGTTTGTACCTCTAGACCATCTTCACCCAATTTCCCCACTCCTTACCCCCACCGCTGGCAACCACCAGTCTGATCTGTTTCTTTGAGTTTGTTTCCTTAGACTCCACATATAAGTGGGGCCATACAGTATATGTCTTTCTCTGTCTGAGTTATTTCACTTAGCATGTATGCCCTCAAGGTCCATCATTTTTGTTGCAAATAGCAAGATTTTTCCTTTCCTTTCTTTTTTTTTTTTAATGAATGAATAGTATTTCATTTCACAAATACATTAATTTGTCAGTAAGCAATTAGGTCATTTCCACAGCATGGCTATTGGAAAGAATGCAGCAATGAACGTGGGGGTGCAGATAGCTCTCAGGGATACTGATTTCATTTCCTTCAGCTATATACTGAGAAGTGGATTATTGTGGAAACTCAGGTTTAAGGAATGATCTTAAATATACATTTGCTTGACAAAGATACTAACTTTACTTGGGAGGTTTATTTGGAATGGTTGAAGGTTCTGATGGCAATCATAGAGGAGATTGTGGAGATACAAAATTTTATCTCCATTTCACTCATCTGTGCCAACACTGTGCAATTCTAAACTAGGTTTAGAAAAATGAATCCAACAGAAATGGCCCAGTCTACTGGGAGTAGTAGTTTACTGAGATGTTTTCAAGTCTCCTGGTGGGTTGGGGGTTGTAGAATGGTGGGTTGTATCTCCAGTGATAAAACCTGGGGACTGTAGAATTTCCCTAACCTGAAGCTGATATTATCACCAAATTGTGGTTTTATCACTACACAATCCCTAGCCAACCCCTTGGCCTTACTCTATACACCATGACCAATCATGAGAATATCAGCTAAGTATCAGTTACATTTCCTGTAAACAGTTGAGGATAAATTATAGGCAAGGTGCTATCATTTGTCCATCTCTTGCTGATCCCAGAAATATGCCCTAATACCACCCCAGTTTGGGCCTCTCTAATTCATACAACCTACACATCTTTAAGAATATTTCTTGAAGATATTTTTACAAATAAAAATCTTTCTCTACTCTGAAACTGATACTGAACCTTTATCTAAATAGAAATATTCTTCACTGTATCTTAGAAGTCAACAACTAGAAGAATATAGGTAATTTGGAAGTCATTTTGACTTTATAAATTTTTTTTTAATGATTTTAATTATTTATTTTAGAGAGAGAGAGAAAGAGTGCACTCATGAGAAGGGGGAGGGGCAGAGGGAGAGAGAGAATCTCAAGCAGACTCCGTGCTGAGCATGGAGCCCGACCCAGGACTCGATCTCACAATCCTGAGTTCATTACTTGACTGGAAATCAAGAGTTGGATACTTAACTGATTGACTTTAAAGATGTAGCAAGTACATTATTTTACAAATGCATATTACATTAACTCTAAATAAAAATGGATTAAAAGAGGCTTTTATGAATCCAACTTTAATTTAGAAATCTCTGCATGTACTCAAATATTATTTTACAAGTATCTAATGTTAAGTGAATGCCAGAATCAAAACAAAGGCTTTAATTGAAACTGTGAAGTGCAATCTGAAGCCCAAAATATTTATTATTAAAAACATCTTTAAGGGGCTCCTGGGTGGCTCAGAGGGTTAAGTGTCTGCCTTTGGCTCAGGTCATGATCTCAGGGTCCTGGGATTGAGCCCCGCTTTGGGCACATTTCTCAGTGGGGAGTCTGCTTCTCCCTCTGCCTCTCCCCATTGCTCATGCTTTCTTTCTCTCTCTCTCTCAAATAAATAAATAAAATCCTTAAAAAATTATAAAAAATTTTTTTTTAAATCATCTAAGGAAAAGAGCTCAAGAACATAGTGAACTAAACCTGTAGTTGGATGGATAGTATCCCATGAGCATAGTAGGAACTTGCATAATTGTCATCTTATTTCTATCTTTGGAAAAATAATTTGATCATTTAGTCAGTATCATTAAAAAAGAACCCTATCAATTCTATTATAGGCAATAATAAAAGACATTTATACATTTCGGCCGCAGGAAACTATTGTGGCTAAAATTTGCGTTAGACTGGCAGAACATCTCCACCAAGGATTCTATACATTAGGAATATACTTTCTTGGTATATACTGAGTGACAAATTGCTAAGTGGCTTGAGTATGATCTCCATTCACCATCCAAAGTGTTGCTAAAATTATTATTGTAATCATGTGTGTAGGAACTTTATGCTAATAAAGGAAATGGAGGGATTTTAATTATCCTGGGATGAAAGATATCAAAAACTGCTCTTTCTTTAGCCATCTGAGAAAGCCAGGCAAAATGGAGAGGATAGAAGCTTTAGCTTAATTATCTGAGAAATCGCGGTTTGGTAGTTCAGTGTGTAAAGTTATATGTAACATGAGTAAAAGCATTGAAACAAGCATAGTGTTTAATAGAGATAAAATGCCTTATTTTCCATATTTTCACTGAGAGATTGCAGGACTAAATTTCCATGATCTTTTTCTATCTCAGAATATGATTGTTGTTATACAAATTTGCCTGATAAAAAAGAAAAGCGATGACAAAACACCTGTTTTTTGCCCCAGAGCATAGGAGAACTTTAAATGTTTACAACCGAATATATTTCTTCCTTTTCATTTCACAACTAAAAAGTAGCATCAGTATTTAGTGGAGTATTTTTACCGGGCATATTTTTTACAAGAATAAATAGTTCAAATGCTCTTCATTTATAAGGACATTTTCACATACAGATATATTTATATCAGCATATATTTATATCACTAGTTCCAACTCTGCAAATGCCTAAATTTTACAGATGTCTACAGTGTCTTTGTTTCCTCTACTACACATATATCTGTATTTAATATTAAAGCCGTGAGAATTAATTTATAATCTACTTTCCAGGATCTATTGTTGCTACATAAGCATTTTAAAAATGCATGCTGAACTACTATTGCCCGTCATTAGATGGGAAAGATTCCTTTCACTCTAAGTAAATGAGCTTCTTTAGGTAGAAAATTATTATTTTTTCTATTCATTTAGATTTCAACTGGGAAGGGCTATACATAAACACATGACTGTTTGCTCCTGAAGATCACTGTCATATTATAATTCCAAAGATATTTTTTCTCCCTGATGGATTAGTCCAGATGTGTCCCAAACCTGTCACAAATCAGAAAAAGGTTAAAGATCATAAATTTCTGTGTCAGACCCTCTGTCAAGTCATGTTTACTGTCACCAAAAGGTTAGGCTAGAGAAGAAAAGAATAAGGTTGATGAATAGTGCAGAATGTGTGTCAGTGAAATGGGAGAGATGGTATGTACCTGTTTTCGGTAGCGAGAAGCCATCTAGATTTTGCCCTGTCACTTTTAGTTTTTCAAAAGCACATTGCTTTTAGGTCTGGATCCTGAGCATGCCTTAAGGCACTGGGACCTGAGAAACAAATAATTCGTTAATAGGTTTCCTGCCAGGTCTTTGAAGATGGGGGCCTTTCCCTTTGTTGATATGTGTGCCTCCCTTCACTGGATATTACAACCTCCAGAACTTTTGAGGGAACAGCTATAATTATGCTGGGCTCTTTTATGAGAAAATGGTAGCAAGGAAAACCAGAAACAGTGAAATATATTATATTATCACTCATATGTAAATGTGTTCCAATATAGAGGACTTTAAACTACAAACCAAAATAAACTTCGCCATTCATCTTTGCATAGTTGGTTAAGAACTTTTGCAAAACAGAAAGGTAAAAATACCCACAATGTGAGAACATGTTTTTGTTGTACACTTGTACATGCAGAGTGAAATGGTGGATTTCAGGGTCTCTGACTGAGCTGAGCCCGGTCCCCATGCTGGAAAAGAAAGAGACTTGTGATGCCTGTACTCCAAATGGCTTTATGTCCATTTTAGACTGTCTCAAAATAGTAGTTACAGGCGATTTTGGCCAGAGATAAAGGTTAATTTTTCCAGACCTTTACAAGTGATTTTTGAAGTCCGTCTGAGTGACTAACAAATACAGCTGCTAGTAACGCAGTGTTAGGTCCACAAGCCTCTTCCTCCAGCCTTCTAAAGGAATGTGGTTTCCTTCAAAGTGTCTGTCCTTGACTGCATTGTGCTATCATTCTCTGCACTCTTCCGGGATGTCAAAGGGTCTCCTTAGGTCAATTATCATTTTATAGATAATACTCATGTTTATCTACTCAAGCTTTAACCCTTTTCTTGAATTCACTAGACTGTATAGTGTTCAAAAAGGTGTTTTATTCGCCAAAGCACAGTCCCTGGCACAGTTCCGGGATAATACAGCTTCTGAGCAGGGAGCAGATTCTGAGCCAGCGTCATTTTCAGAGTTAAATACAAGTTGAAAAGTATGAATAAGATAAAGCCCCATCCTAGGACTGGAGGATGGTTTGAGCAGAACAGGGATTTGGGCTGACTGGGGATTATAAACAGAACTTCTCCTTAGCTATTAGCAATCAGGAGGATGCCAGCGGAGCAGCAGGGCCTTGGAAAGGTACAGCTGCTGGGAGCGGTGTGGGGGTGTCCTGTACCATCCAATCTTAAGACCAGGGAAGGCACAGCTAATTCAGAGTTTCTGAAAAAAAAAAAAAAAAAAAAAAAAAATGGATTTAATGCTGATTGGCCACTTTCTTTACCTGTAACTTGCAAAGTTTTAAGATACTACCATGTACTCTAGCAAGGATTTTAATACTAGTATATTTAACTTCAATGTCAATTTAATTTCTTATAATATATAACTAGTACTCAAACTACGGTCCCCAGACTAGCACTATCAGCATCATTTAGGAAATTGTAAGAAATACAAATTCTCAGACCTCATCACAGACCTACTGATCAGAAAGCATAGGGGTGCAACTCAGGAATCTGTTTTTTAACAAGCTTTCCTGGTGACCTTGATGGATGCTGATGTCTGAGAACCCCTGCATTATACCAAGCTGCATCATGAATAAACAAACAAGCAGCAGAATCAGACCTATCAATAACAAGAACAAACAGATGGCTTCTGGAGCTGGGGAGGGAAGTGTGTATGTGAGGGGCAGGGTTGAGCAAAATGGGTAAAGGGAAGTGAAGGATACAAGCCACCCGTAGTGGAATGAGTAAATCATAGGAATAAAAGGCACAGCATAGGGAATATAGTCAATGGTATTTTATTTTATTTTATTTTTATTTTTATTTTTTTTAAAGATTTTATTTATTTATTTGACAGAGAGAGAGAGACAGTGAGAGAGGGAACACAAGCAGGGGGAGTGGGAGAGGGAGAAGCAGGCTTCCTGCCGAGCCGGGAGCCCGATGCGGGGCTCGATCCCAGGACCCTGGGATCATGACCTGAGCCGAAGGCAGCCGCTTAACCGACTGAGCCACCCAGGCGCCCCTAGTCAATGGTATTTTAATAGTGTTGTATGGTGACAGATCATACCTACACTTGTGGCAAACATAGGTATTATGGTCATTCAAAGGAAGAAAATATAAACTAATATTTTTAAAAATCACTGCCAGTGATTGAGGATTGACTATGTGTCAGTTGTATTTGGAAAGTAATATAGTGTCATTTGATAGATGGCGAAACTGAAGTGCAGTGACAAGATCTAAGTTGTCCAACTTTATGTAAATGATAGGTAATTAGAACCAGAATTTTTATTCTTTGTTTCATATTGAAATGGGCTTAGGTAGAATCTAACATCAGATCAGAGCACAATTTAAATATCTTTACTGTATGGGCTAGTTTAAGGTTACACACAAAAAAGGATGTTTTACATCATTATGTTTTTTTTGTTTTGTTTTGTTTTGTTTTACCTCTCCTCCCTCTTGATTTTGTTTTAATCTGAAGCAATGTTTGACTTCAAAAGTACAGATTAATGACAAATTATACTGCTTCTGGCATTATCAACTGCTTCTGGGCTCTTTCCATAGTTTCGCTATGGAAAGGGCCCAAATGTCCATTGACTGATGAATGGATAAAGATGTGGTACACACACAATGGAATCTTACTCAGTCATCAAAAAGAATGAAATCTTGCCATTTGCGACAATGTGTATGGAACTGGAGTGTATTATGCTGAATGAAATAAGTCAAGAGAAAGACAAATACCATATGATTTCATTCATATGTGTAATTTAAGAAACAAAACAGACAAACATAGGGGAAGAGGAAAAAAATAGGGAAGCAAACCATAAGATACTCCTAAGCATAGAGAACAAACTGTGGCTTGATGGAGGGAGGTGAGTGGGGAATGGGCTAGATGGGTGATGGGTATTAAGGAGGTCACTTGTTCTGATGAGCCCTGGGTGTTATATGTAAGTGATGAATCACTAAATTCTATACCTGAAACCAATTTTACAATATATGGCAACTAACTAGAATTTAAATAAAACTAGAAGTTAAAAAAATCAAGAAATTTAAAAAATTACACTGCTTTTGGCTCAAAATAATTTGAAAAAACTTTGTGAACAACCTAGTGTTTGAAAAAAATTTTTTTCTAACTTAGGTCTTCCAAATTTCAGCTAAGTGTTCTTTCATAATTTTCAGATTGTTTCATCCATATAAAAGAAAGTCATATTCTTACAAAAAGAAACCCAAAAAAACAAAAACCAGTCTGAACAATCAAGCAGATTCAGGGTCAAATAAAGTAAAAAATTAATATTTTAAGTCGATTATGAGTAACTTTTAAGTTATTACTAATTCTAAAATGCCATTTAAAAGAAATCTACGACTTTTTAAAGGATGCATTCATTTAAAAAGATAATACTAGTTTTGATTTACACTATTTATTCCATAGGTAAATCCAGTTGTATATCTTTACTTACTAATATTTCATGGAAAGATTGGTTTTCCAGTAATACAGTTTTCAATATGCCAGCTATGGTTGTATAATATTGCTGCCCTCTATTTCTCTAACAGGCGTTCTACTTTGCTCTCTTTTCTTTCTATCCCTCTGACTAGATAACATAACATAAATAACATAAAATGACATAAAATGACCTGTCTTTAAGTTCACAGATTCTTTCTTCTGCTTGATCAAGTCTGTTAGTAAAGCTCTCTATTGATGTTGTGTTTTGTTTCAGTTTAGTTGTTATACTCTTTAGCACTTTAATTCTGTTTAGTACTTTTTATTTTTTTTTTTTTTTATTTTTTATTTTTTAAAGATTTTATTTATTTATTTGACAGAGAGAGACACAGCGAGAGAGGGAACACAAGCAGAGGCAGAGGGAGAGGGAGAAGCAGGCTTCCCGCGGAGCAGGGAGCCCGATGCGGGGCTCGATCCCAGGACCCTGGGATCATGACCTGAGCTGAAGGCAGACGCGTAACGACTGAGCCACCCAGGCGCCCTGTTTAGTACTTTTTAATAGTTTGTAACTCTTCATTGATATTCTCATTTTGTTCATGTATGATTTTCCTGATTTTGTCTTGTCTTCTGACTGTGCTTTCTTGTAGCTCATTGAGTTTCATTAATATAATTAGTTTGAATTCTTTGTCAGGTAGTTTATAGGTCTCCATTTCTTTAGGGTTGATGACTGTTGATTTGTTTTTTTCCTTTAGTATGGTCATATTTCCCTGATTATTCATGTTTCTTGTAGCTATGTGTTGGTGTCTGTGCTTTTGAAGAAGAAGCCTCCTCTTCCAGTCTTTATGGTTTGGCTTTGGCAGGGGAAAGACTTCCACCAATTAGCCTAGCCAGAGATTCTAGAAACCTCTCAATTCTTTTTTTCAATGTGCATGTTCTACACCTATCTCTCACTTCTGAAGGATAATTCTCAGGATTATATATTTTCTCCTAATCCCACAAAGCCATGCTTGGTGCTAAGAGACTCCTGCCCCTTTTAGCTTGGGCAGGACACTGGAATGTTGGATGTAAGCCCCACTTCTCTCTCTCTCTCCTGAAGGATAAAATTCAGTATTGTGCATCTTCTCTATATCCCAGGGAGCTGAGCCTGCTGCTGAGACCCTTGATAGCTGCTGAGGTCCACAGGCATTCTACATTAGTGATTCCTCCATTAGATGTATTACTGGTGTTATGCTGATGTCCAAAATGATAGGAAAAGTCTTCAAAAACCATTCTTTGGCAAGATTTTTCATATGTTCAGCACATGACACTTCCTTTTTTACATTATTAAATATCTTCAAACATAAATAGCTGAAGACCTAACTATTTAATCACGTCATGTCACAATAGCATATGAGCTGCTCAATCAATAAACTATTACTCCTTATTTGCTTGAGAAACCATATATCCACTTCATAATTAGTTATAGGACATATTTTAGTTGATTTCCCATTTTTACAGATGAGTGCTTATATATTCCTATTTTTCAAAAGTCTTGTTTCAAATGGCATTTCATTTATTAATAATATATAAACATTCAGTTGTTAAAATAATGACTGTGTTTATATATTTCTTGGAATCACCATATTCAAAGTTAAAATATATGCATTTTTAACATTAAGATGCAATTTACAAATCCTGGAGAAAAGCTCATTCTTGAGGATGATGCTACCACAACATCATCATTATTTTGTATTAGTTTCTACATTGGCATATATCCTATATCTAAAGAAAACAATAATTCTCAAAGGAGAAAATCAAGCTGGTTCAGCTATTCAGAGTTATACCAGAATTAGCATTCAGATGATTCTACTGGGAAATTGGAACACTTATGGTGGGCTACGGCTGCTTCTCCTTTCTCTTCAGACTACAGTAGACAATAAACTCCACAAAATATTGTGAGTTTTTAAAAAATGAGCCTGGGTTTTGTAAACACTCAGGTCTGGAATCAAATCCTAGTTCTGCCATTTACTGACTAGAGAAACTTCAGTAAGTTACTCAGCTTCTATGAATTTTATTTTCCCACTTGTCAAATGGGAAAAATTTCAAGTTTTTGAGAGGTTTCAATGAGGTAAAAAATGTGTGAGGATGACTTATAAACTGTGCAGTTTCTCACAATTCCCCCTATTTCCATGGCTTCCAACAGAGATGGTCCAGGACCTCTGGAGAGTGAAATCTTAAGGGGTATAGTTCTGGAATCAGAATGTCTGCATCTGAATTCCATGTTCCAGGCCTCCTGGCCTTGTGATCCTGTGCTCCTCTCCTAGGACTGTATAAGAGTGAAGGGGGGAACATGCAGAGTAAGGTGCTTAGTGCAAAATGGATACAGAGAACCATTTATTCCATGTTAGCTATTGCTACCATTGCATTCTTTATGTCTGGGCTGAAATGCTCCACCTGTTACATGGCTTGGGGAAATAGCTATAGCTGCTCCGTGTTTAGGTGTTTCATTAACAATGTTGATTCTCAAAAGTAATCCATGATGGTCATTGTTAACAAAGATAGATACACATGTTAAGAGGATTATTTCCAAATGGAAGCATTATTTAGTGTGTCTTTCAACCTCTCATTCTCAGAATCCATAGTTTAAAAAGTTGTTATTAAAGTTTCTAGGTATTTGACTGGCCTAAATTCATGAAAAAAACTTTTTTTTTTTCCAGCATATTATCCATTGCTATAGATAGCATGCTTCTCTTTCTTTCCTCCTTCCCTTCCTCCCTCCCTCCTTCCTTCCTTCCTTCCTTCCTTCCTTCCTTCCTTCCTTCCTTCCTTCCTTCCTTCCTCCCCTCTCTCCTTTATTCATACATCACACAGTCATTTTTTAAAAATTTCATTTATTTATTTGTCAGAGAGAGAGAGTGCACAGGCAGGGGGAGTGGCAGGCAGAGGGAGAAGCAGGCTCCCCGCTGAGCAAGGAACTCAATGCGGGACTCAATCTCAGGACCTTGGGATCATGACCTGAGCCAAAGGCAGACCCTTAACCAACTGAGCCACCCAGGCGTCCCCACACAGTCATTTAACAAGTTCCTTTATGTGGGCTCTGGAGTGGGAAGGCCAGTGTTTGAATCCTGGCACCAGATTAATTTTGTGACACTGAATAAGTTATTTAACTTCTCTGAGCTTCGTGTCTCCATCTGCTAACTTTAGATAATAGTAGCACCTACCTCTAAAGATTGTTTTAAAAATGAAGTGAGAAAATGCAAATCTCCTTACACAGTGCCAGGCATACAGGGCTCAACCAGATAGCTATTATAAGTATCATTTTTATTATTAAATAATTTTATTATTACTCCCTTTGATCCTCCTTCTCCTCCTATCACTGCTGTCTCTACTGCTATTTGCCAGCACTGTACCAGAGGCTGCGTTTACAGTTACAGAAAAAAACAAAAAATAGAATAAAACAAAATTGTTGTCTTTGTCCTTATGAAATGCACATTCTGGTGTGGGTATTAAAGAGGGCATGTTCTGCATGGAGCACTGGGTGTTATACGCAAACAATGAATCATGGAACACTACATCAAAAACTAATGATGTAATGTATGGTGACTAACATAACATAATAATAAAAAAAAGAAAAAAAAAGAAATGTACATTCTGTGAGTAAACAAGGAAAGAAATTAAGTGTAGGATTATAATTTTTGGTAATTGAAGGACAAACACTTTTGGAGGATAATTGGGAATGACTGGACGGGGCCAACTTAGGTTGTTTGGGAAGGCCGTCTGAACCTTTTGTGGAAGTTGCATTTAAGCCAAGACCCAAAGAGAAGCTACAAATTTGAAAAACAGAAGAGTCTGGATGTGTAAGGCACTGAAAACAAATTTAGTAGGTGGAATGAGAGATGGAGTGTTAGATCTTAGACAATGCAGAACTCATATGTAGGGGAAAGGCTGGATTTCATGTAAGTGTTTATTTGAAATATTTGTCCTTATTCTTAAAAGGATTGTGTGTCTGTTGCTGATGTTATAAATTTTGCTCTTCTTTTTTATAGCCTTTAAACCTGTTGGAATGTTTATTGGGCATTCTGTTATGCTGAACATGTACAAAATAGGACTGCCATGAGAAAAATAAATAAATAAATACACCAAGTATCAAATAAACAATGTTAAAAGTCTTTAAATTATGCATCAGTTAAAATTTTAATTTACTAAAGCTGTTTTCTTAATTCTGTAGGCTTTGTTCACAGATGGCAATATTTAAATCATGGAGTTAACATAAAGTGATAAAAGAAAAAGATCTTGGTGGTGTGATGTATCCAGTAAACCAGAACTGTGCAAATTCACCAATTAAATTTGACAACTCCTTAAAAGATTTAATCCCACAGATGCAATATGACAATCCCAAAGTGGGAACAGTACATGAAAATGCCACATCCTGCTCATTCACTTAGCTGTTCTTTGTTAAGGCTGCACAATCAGAATTGCATTTAAGGAGTAAATGCTGGAAAATTCAGTTAGTACACAGACACCATATGCAAAACCCTGTCTTTGTCACTTGGAAGATGCAAATGAAAATCTTTGAATCTTAAATACTTCCTATTGGACTGATTTTATTTTTCATGCCTTTTTCTTGTTTGTGCTAAAATGTAACAGCAACGAGATTCAATCCACTTCAAATGATTTAGCAATTTTTTTGTTTTTTTTTCTAGAAATAATTTCCTAAAATGAAATGAAAAATAAAACATAATTGTGTTTTGCTGTTCCTGGACAATAATCTCTGTATTTGAAAAGTTCTTTAATTTAGGCCTAGGGTTTAAATTAAACTTTCTAATAACAGTGGTTTTACATTCTTTTCAGGTAGACACGTTGTTCAGTGCTGTGATTAATTGGGCAAGCCTGATTCCTTATATTTAGATCCCACTTGTAAGTAGAAGTGAGAAATGAATTGTGCCAAGAGCCTTCATTCTATTTTTATTAATAGAGTAGATTACATAGATCATGAAAACAATCTTCTAATTTATAAGAGCCAATCTAATATCTTGTTAAACAAGAGTTATTATTATTGAGCTTAAACTACTGAAGTGTGTTATACCAAAGGGCCACTTCCCACATTGAAGAATACTGCCGCGAACACTAGCATATTAACCACATGCTAATAGGCTCTCAGCAGCCTGATAAGTTATTGATTATCTTAGCTGGCATAATTCGTATGAGGAAGAGACAGTGTAGTTAACTGGAATGTAAGTTCTTCCTTTTTGCAACTTGAAACAGCCTCACATGCTCATCAGTCACTTTATTCAGGGCCGTGGTAACAGACAGAAGGCTTTGTCCACAGGTGGATGGGTCCTTTCAGAAAGGAGCAGTGCTGAGCACCATTAAACTCTGGCCCAGAAAATTTCAACTCCTATTGTACCTATTAATCTAAACAGTAACTGAAATGCCAGATGGAAGAGCAATTCAGAGCCACTTGCCATTGTTCTCTTGCTAACGCGAATGGTAAAATTATACTGAATTTTGTATTTTGTTCATTTTTACCAAGACAGAACTGAAATGGAAAAGGATAAAGAGTATATGTGATTATAAAGGGCTATGTTAAAAAAAAAGCATTCACATGATAACAGTCAGCCATATTATTTTAAAGCTTTTCTATAGAAAAGATTTTTCATTGTGAATAATATTTAAACACATGCAAAAAAGTAATTTTACAGAGGACTTTCTCCACACAAAGTTGTGATCTGTGTGGTTTGTTATGTTCACTGGAAATTGGAACCCTTACAACCTATGCTTCAGCTGACACCTTTCTCCTAACATTACTGATTTTTATAATGGGAAGAGAAATGCACATTGAAAATTGTAAAGTGGCAATAAAATAGTTTTTAAATAAAGAAATATATTATTGTGAAGTAATGTAGGCATTATAAATTGGCAAGATTTCATGACACATTGCTATGTCTATTCATTTGTGGAAATGTTTGAAATTGCTCAAAAGGGCTTGGTTTCATGTTTTGGAGGAATGGTTAAGTTTAGTATGACAGTTTGCTAAAAAGAGGAATAGCAACAGGAAAAAAGAATTATGATCTTTTGGTGAATAATTCACCTTTTAATAGGTTTTTTTTTCCAGACAAATTACATAATATTTTGCCAAATAGAGGATCAGATTTCAGTTGCAGCCATTTATGACAGCTAGGTGAATGAAGTTTCTTCCGGCATTCCTCACTAATATCATCCAAGAGGGGCTTGTTCAATTGTTTTGATCAGAAATTTTTTCCTCTTTCATAATTGTACATAATTATAATAGCATAATTGTAATAGCAATCACAAAAATTCTAAAGAAATATGTCAATTGTTAAAGTGGCAGCAGGTCTGAAACAATGAGCCACTTAAAATATCGTAGTATGATGTTTAAGAATTTGGGCTCAGCAGCAAAAATGTCTGGATTAAATACCAGCAGTGTGGCCTTAGGCAAGATAATTCACCTCCATAATCCTCAGTTTATTCAACAACACAGTGGGAATAAAATACCTACGTGATATAAATTGTGTTAAGAATTAAAGGAGAAAATGCATGGAAAATCCTTAACAAGGCATGTAGCATGGATTAAACATATAATTATATTAGTGTTACCTAGTCCAACTTTCCTGAGTTCACAGTGGAACTGGACAGCCAAAGTACTTCTAGTTATCATCATTAACCATATAAATAAAAACATATAATTAATAGCAATGCCATGACTACAAAGGAGCAGCCTCTTAGAAGTGAGTTGCATTTTAGATCGTACTACTCAGGAAATGTGAGATCAAGTTCTTCTCACTTATATGAGTATATTGCAGAATTTTATTATGCCTACATATATATTTATTAGGATATATATATATATATATATATAAGTTTTAAAAATTTTCTGTGGTTAACTAAGAGACTCTATCATAGTTC
Organism: Halichoerus grypus; assembly: GCF_964656455.1. Taxonomy (NCBI): domain Eukaryota; kingdom Metazoa; phylum Chordata; class Mammalia; order Carnivora; family Phocidae; genus Halichoerus; species Halichoerus grypus. Next base: position 129,081,016 of record NC_135716.1, on the reverse strand, counting down.
ATAACTTTGTTATAGGTTCTCAGTCTCTATCTGCCGGCCATGAGTTTTATTCTTAACTCAGCCTTTCATTGGTTACACAAGAATATATAGTGTCTCTATTTCCACCTCTATCCCCACTCACAGGAACACTCATCCCTCCCACTGTCCCCTCAGACTAAGTAGTAGCATTATGTTGATATGCCATCATCTCATTTTTTTTTTAACTAACAAAGTTATCAATTCTATTTATGAAGCTTTGTTCCAAAGAGTTCAGTACAGGATATGAATTTTTATTATCACACCTGCCAGTCAGCTTAAGTTACTAGTGATGAATATACTGCGGCCTTGAGTTAATATCAAACTTAAAGAAAACAAAAATAATGTAGCTTCTTTACTATAGCTAGAAAATGATGGAATTAGTGGATTCAGCTAACATTGCTATTATAACAGCATTTGAACTTTAAAACCTATAGGCACTCCTCTTTCACAGATTAGGAAATCAAGATTTAGAGTAGTTAAATGAATTGTCCAAAGACCCATACATAGTAATAGGGTGGAAATTAAGGCTTAAAAGTTTTAAATGTTTGGAGACTCAGATTCAGCACTTCCAGCCCTTACAAATTCCTGGGGAGATCTGTTCTCTACCTTGAACTACTGAGCTATTAACTCTAATACATCATCTTTCACTTTCACACACTGAGGGATGCCATATCATTAGAACCAAAGAGACACTGAGTACAACTTATAATGATATGTTTAGCAGCAATTTTATTTTAATGCTGTTCAGCTTTATTCAGTGTCTCCATATTCAGTGACATAGAAACATAAATCCATTTTTAAAAATTCAAACCTTGCCTCTAAGATTCTGATCTCACAAATAAAACTCTCTGAACCCATATAAATTGCACTCTGTTTTTCTGCATACTCACTCATCTTTCTGAATGCTACATAATATGATTCTGTTTTGTATAAATGTAAAAGTTAAGCAATATTTATTGGCTACCTACTTTCCTGCAATAGTTAAATCATGAATTTAGCTGGTATTTTGTATTGAAAGGACCAAAAAGAAGAACAACAGGAGATACACTAAATTTTTGAATTGTTATAAAATCTTTTTCAGATCAACACTTTTCTGAAATAGCGGAAAATTTAGAAATGAGAGCGATTTCAATTTAACAAAATCAGCACATATCAATAGCTAAGAACTTGAGGTCTTTAGTTAATGAGAGCTAAGTTTAATACTGTTTGTAGAAACTTAGGGAAAAGTTCAGCTGCAGATTTCTAAGTGATCGTAAAGGGATACAAAAGTAGATACTCCATGGTATTCTGACCCTCACTTTCCCTTCTTCCTTCTCTGTGGACGTAAGTAGGTCTAGGACTTCATCACTACTAGTTCTATGACTTTTGGACAAATTATATAATCTATTTTGGTTCACAAAAAGTTGATGGTAAAATTAATGAAATGATGTAAATAAAACCTCTAATGCAGTGACCCAAAAACTATGGCCCTCCAGCCAAATCCACCTTGCTACCTATTTTTGTAGATACAGTTTTATTGGAACAAGGCATTATTTTGTGCTACAATGACATAGTTAAGTAGTTAGAACAGAAGCCATATGGCTCACAAATCTTAAAATATTTACTTTCTGACCTTTTAGAGGAAAAGCTGTCAACCACTGCTCTAATGCATTATCTAATGTGATTTTTTTCTTCCTCCCATCCTCCTAACTTTCTTTCTTTCCTTCTTTATGTTTTTCTTCCTTCCCTCCTTCCTTCTTTCCTTCCTTCGTCCCTTCCTTCCTTCCTTCTTTCCTTCTTTCTTCTTTCCTTCCTTCCTTCTCCCTCCATCCCTCCATCTTTCCCCCACCTCTTCTTCTGGAAAAATGTACTGTGCACTATGTAAGCTGAGCTCTAAGCTGAGCTCTGAAAAAATATCAACAAGATCCAAAACAATCTTGAGAAATAATAAAGCCAGAGGTATCAGTCACCCTGATTTCAAACTATACTGTAAAACTATAGTAATCAAAACCATATAGTATTGGCATAAAAGCAGACACATTGATCAATGGAATGGAATAAAGAGTCCAGAAATAAATACATGCACATACAGTCGATTAATTCACAACAAAGGAGGCAGGACTATACAATGCAGAAAGGACACTCTCTTCAATAAATGGTGTTGGGAAACCATATACACTATATTTAAAATCTTATACCTCATACAAAAATCAACTCAATATGCATTAAAGACTTGAATGTAAGACCTGAAATCATAACCTCCTAAAAGAAAATGTAGGCAGTGAGCTCCTTCACCTCAGACTTAGCAATTTTTTTTTTTTTTGATCTGACTCCAAAGACAAGGGAAACAAAAGCAAAAATAAACAAACGAGACTACATCAAGCTAAAAGGCTCCTTCACAGTGAATGACCATCACAAAAGGAGAAGGCAACCTCCTGAATGGGAGAAGATATTTACAGATAAGGGATTAATATCCAAAATATATAAAGAAGTCCATACAACTCAATAAACAAAAAACAGTCCAATTAAAAAATAGGCAGAGGATCTGAAAAGACATGTTTCCAAAGAAGACATACAGATGGTCAACAGGCACACAAAAGGACACTCAACATCATTAATCATCAGTGAAATGCAAATTGAATCCACAATGGGTTAATATCTTACACCTGTCAAGAAGGCTGCTATCAAAAAGACAAAAAATAACGTGTGTTGATGAAGATGTGGAGAAAAGGGAAACCTTGTACACTGTTGGTAGGAATGTAAATTGGTGCAGCCACTATGGAAAACAGTGTGGAGTTTCCTCCAAAAATTAAAAATAAAGCTACCATATTATTTAGTGATTCCAGTACTGGGTATCTACCCAAAGAAAATGAAAACAGCAATTTGAAAAAATGTATACACCCCTAAGTTTATTGCAGCATTATTTACAATAGCCAAGATATGGAAAATCCATTGATGGATGGATGGATACAGAAGATATAATGGGATACTATGCAGCCATAAAAAGATGGAAATCTTGACATTGCAACAACATGAATGGACCTTGAGGGTCTTAAGTTAAGTGAAATCAGTCAGACAAATACTGCATGATTTTACTTATATGTAGAATCTAAAAAAACAAACAAAACAAACAAAACAAAACCCAAATTCAGATACAGAGAACAGGTTGTTGGTTGCTAAAGGGAAGGCTGGCTGGGGGGGTTGGGGTGGGAGGGGGAAAGGATGAAGAAGTGTAAAACTCCAGTTATAAATAAACCATGGGTATGTAAACTTTAGCATGGGGATATGGTCAATAACATTGTATTAATTTGTAAGGTGACAGATGGTAACTAGAATTATTGTGGTGACCATTTTGCAGTATATACAAATGTCGAATCACTATGCTATATATCTAAAACTAATATACTATTCTATGTCAATTATGCCTCAATAAATTAAAAAGACCCATTTTATACAATGTAGTCAAATAAAATAATTAGCATACAGTAAAAGCTATGATAAAATAATTGCATATAGATAGGTTTCCTAAGTAGATCTCAAGGATTCAGGGAAAGTTTTCTAGAAGAAAAGATCTATAAGTTGAAATCTGGAAAATGAATGTAAGTCAGTAAGAAAGGAGAGAGGCACAGAAAGAATGTTCCACCAGTGGGGATAATAATCATAAAGGCATGATCACAGAGAGCAAGACACTTTCCAGAACTACAAATAGCTCAGTGTATTAGGCACTTTATACAGAGGCATTATGCAGACAGATGAGGTTAGACAGCTGAGCAGGGCCTTATAAGCCATTGTCCAGAAAACTGAATTTATTATACCAAAAGCTGTATGAATGGGTTGCAGACAGGAGGTTCTTGGCATCAAAGTAAGATAGCCAAATTCGTCATTTAAAAGATTATCTGGTTGCAGTTTTAGAAAGGGGATTGAGGCAAACAATTTAGGCATAGAGACAAGTTGGGACTGTAATGTACTTCATGATGATTATAGTTAACAACACTGTATTGTATATTTGAAATTTGTTTATAAAGTAGTTCTTAACAGTTCTCATCACAAGCAAAAATTTTCGTAACTATGTGAGATGATGGACATTAACTAAACTGATGGTGGTAATCATTCTGCAATATATACAGATATCAAATCATTACGTTGTATACCATAAAGTTATACAATGTTATGTTTCAACTATATCTCAAAAAGTCTGGAAAATAAACCCTTAAGTTCTGCCTTCTTAGAAATTCTGAAGCTTTAAATGATGGTACAGCGTAGACATTTAAGAAATACTTGTTGATTGAAGAAAAGTGTTAATGAGTGGGTGAAATTAGTATGGAAATACAAGGCCAAACGAAAGGTTCCTAATTTAAAGTCTTAGCATTTCTCTTGTGGTTAGTGTGAGGGTAGGGCAGTAATATGCTTATAAATATTTTAACAAATGCCTGGCCTAAGTGAAAGGGAACAACTCAGTCATTTAAGCTGAATTAAGTTCTGTGAGAGGGTCTTTATGTAATGGTAAATTGATGTAAATCAACATGGAATGCTAGACAAATTCAGAATTTTTCAGGCAGGTAGCATCAACAAACAAAATTAAATCAGTGTTTTCCTACAGAAATTTCAGAAGCTTTGACTAAGACTTAGATCATTGCCTAATGGTAAATAAGCAATGGGATTCTTCCCTCAGGTGGGGGAAGGAGGATTGCTGAGTTTAGGATTATAACAAAGGATAGTAAAATATAAAAAAGGAAGTCAATAATATTTTGTAGAAAGTAACTGAGAATTCCTTAGTGTTTTCTGCTAGTAAAAGTCTGCACAGCAGGAGGAACCAACACAATTAATGGGGACCCTAGAACTAAATCTTCTACAAGTTTTGTCACTCTGCAATTATAACTCTTAAGAGAATATACCTTGTTGGATATACCATCAAAGGACAGCTAGTATCTGACCAGAATATGAATGATAAAAAAAGAAAAGGATATGCAATGATTAGGAAATCCTAAATTGGGGGCTTGTGGACCTTTGACCTAATTTAATTTACCCTTACCAAAAACTTGTTCATGTTTCTTTCCCTTAGAGAAAATTCAAGGCCTGGAGATTAATTACATAAATGAAATGCAATCTCAGAAAAATTTGGCACATTATACCTCCAATACTAGTGATAAAATTTCCCAGAATTGATTTTAGAATTGATTTAGAAAAATTTTAGATATGTGTAGTCTCTTAGAGATTAGAGATTTCCCTTCCTAGGATATATTATATTATCAATTATGAATTTTTGTTGTTGGTAGAATTACAATTTCTCTTTGGAGGCTTTATATCTCTTCCGGATTAATGCTTTTAGCAAATAGATGGAAACAATGTTTGAATTTTGTATTTTAAGCTTCACAAAAGAAGGAAGTCACAAGGAAATTTTATAACCTTTAAGTTGTGATTGAGAGAAGTAGAAGAGGACTTCTATAAATCACTAAAATATAACAGACCTGGCATGTTGTTGATTTTTCCACAACAAGACAAATAAATATTAAGGTTGAGATCTAGAGGGATAGTAGAAGGAAATAGCACAAGTACACAATAATAAAGTAGATGGCTTTAGGTAGTACTGAGAGCAATATTACGTTTGGATTTGGGACCAGTGGGAAACAGTGGATCACGTTTTATTTATAACCATAAGATCTTGTACAAATTTGTATCTATTCATATTTGTTTGTTTTTCCTACAAGAAACACAGGAATATTTCAGGTGCTAGTACAAGGAATAAAAGGGTCACATTTTGACAAGTATGTCATAACAGAAGCAGTCTTTATCTTCCTTTGGGCTCCACAGGATATTGGGCAAGATTGGGTAAAGGCTTGGATGAATAATTTATTACTTAAATGGGATCAGTCCCTAATACTTTCAAGACATCAGTAGATTCCTTGGCCTGGGTGGTTTCATGGACCTCAACTAATTCATCAAGCTGGGATTGAGTTAAGTACACAGGATTAAAAAACACCTATTTAAACTATTAGTGTAGGTTGCATGCAAGAGATGTGGGGTATTTCAGGAAACAGTCCATCTGAAAAACAGTTGATTTGATAGTTACATTTAAAAGGAATTTCTCAATAATAAATGTGTTTGTATTATCACAAAGGAGGAAAGTTGGCTCCAGAGAAGGCTGAAAATGATTGCTGTATACTGGGTGAGGGAGAGAGTCTGAGGGTATGTGAAAAATCTACCACTTCAGTAGTCTGAAGATTCCTAAGACTGGTGTGAAAATTGTGGTAGAGGGCGCCTGGGTGGCTCAGTTGGTTAAGCGACTGCCTTCGGCTCAGATCATGACCCCAGGGTCCTGGGATCGAGCCCCACATCAGGCTCCCTGCTCAGCGGGAAGCCTGCTTCTCCCTCTCCCACTCCCCCTGCTTGTGTTCCCTCTCTCACTGTGTCTCTCTCTGTCAAATAAATAAATAAAATCTAAAAAAAAAAAAAAAAAAAAAAAAGAAAAGAAAATTGTGGTAGAATTAATAGTTGACAGAATAAGCCCTGTTTTACTTAGAAAGTTTTGCTACTGTCCTTCTACTGTCAGAGTAGCCGGTTGGTTAGGTTCTAACAGGATGCCTGGAGGCCAGCAAAGAGGGAGTCATGGCCAATTATGAGTAAATCAGATGCCTGACTTGGCAGCACTCCAAAATAAAACCACAAGAAACCAGATCAAACCAGATGGGCCCAAGATGGCTGATGAAGTAGGTTAAAGTTCATATTAGTCCTTCATCCTACTACATTAACTACTAAATCTCCTCCCTCAGGGTGCCATGACAGGAAATCCCTGACCCAAAAAGGAAGAAAAAGTGCTTCACCCTAACTTCCAAGAAATTCCCACCTCAAGTAGTGAATATTCCACCCCCTTGTTAACAACTGTCAATAAAAGGCAGAAACCCAAACCGCAGGGGGCGCAGGTCTCCCTCATGCTCACCTGCTCTCACATCTTGAGAGTGTACTTTTGCTTTAATAAACTTTTCTGTTGGGCTTCCAGTCTGCTGTGTTGTGTCTGCCCTTGAATTCTTTCCTTTGACAAGACCAAGAGCCTCCCACGACATCTTTTAGACAGGCTGGGTCAAGGCCTCAGGACCCCACATCCCCCCAGTCCACCAGGCAACACTATTACCAGAGACGGTTCTATTTCATAGTTTAACAAAAAGCTTGAAAAGTGGTTGCTACAGTCTCCCTTGGAGCCCCTTTCTAACCCTCAGGGACCTCTAGTTCTTTTCTGTTTGCTGTTCTCGTTCTTAAGATGAGATTTTTCATTATTGAAATGATTTTTCAATTCATTTTCTATTTGGCCTTTTTGTTTATGAAACCAACAAAGGTCTGATACAGCATTTTTATTGTTTTTGTAGGGTGCGGCTGTTCTCCCTTCATCTACTTATTTTTAAATTCTTGTTTTATTTTGAGGGTTCCCCCCCACCTAAATACTCTTCAAGGCATTCTGCCAAAGGCAGAAGTTAATATAATGTAGTGACTACCATTCAAACTTTTTTTTTTTTTTTTAATACCGGATCAGCAATTTCTGGTTTTAGGTCATCTACAAAAAGGTTGGAGAGGATAGTGGAAATGTTAGCGTCCAGACCTCATGCTGAATGTTATCTAAAGACACTAATTATCTCTGAAGTCTCCTATGCATCTACTCTTTTGCTGTTTGTAAGATTGAACCAGGTTCATATTACTTTAGCAAGACCTAAGATAGAGCTCCTAAAGTAGGTTGTCCTAACTTATGTGCCCTTAGATATTTCATTACAGGAAAGCTTATTTCATTAACCTTCAAATCCTTTTTAGGGTCCTGCAATGAGCTTTTTGAAAGCAAATTTTTGCATTTTCTGGCTCCACCAAAAGATGTACTAATTGAGGAGTGTATGTGCTATGGTGAGTGCTGTGAATTGTGTAAGACTGCTGAATCACAGACCTGTACCTCTGAAACAAATAATACATTATATGTTAAAAAAAAAAAAAAGAAGAAGAAGAAGAAGATAGAAGGAAGGGAAAAATGAAGGGGGGGAAATCGGAGGGGGAGATGAACCATGAGACACTATGGACTCTGAGAAACAAACTGAGGGTTCTAGAGGGGAGGGGGCTGGGAGGATGGGTTAGCCTGGTGATGGGTATTAAAGAGGGCACGTACTGCATGGAGCACTGGGTGTTATACGCAAACAATGAATCATGGAACACTACATCAAAAACTAATGATGTAATGTATGGTGATTAACATAATATAATTAAAAAAAATGTACTAATTGATAAAGGTCAGGGAGACCTCAAGTGTATGTGCCCAGGACAAGTCTGAGTATTTCAATAAAACTCTTTTTCCTTTCTGTCCTGGGATATGCATAGTCCTTAACAACGTCACAGAGATATGCAATGATAGGGTTTGAAGTCCATGCACAGGGATTTCCTTCATAAGCAGCTTAAATTTGTAATGAATGTTTCAGGAAAGAGGGAAAGGAAGATTACGGAGTCCATTGGATTGAATTAAATTTGTGGCTGGAGCAAGAAGAGGTAAGGGAAAGGTGGGATACAAACAGGAAAGTCAAACAAATTTTGCCTCTTGTCTCTTTCCAGGGAGTCTTTTAGGGAAGTAACACTGCAGTTCAGATAGTATTTGAAAGCCTCATCATACTATTTAAAGAAGGTGGACCATTGAGTAGTCCAGATTTCATTCCTTTTTGTTTGAAAGCTTCTCTCAAATGAACATTCCTGTTTATATATAAAAGTTCCCAAAAGCATCACTGTGATTTGAAATTGCCTTTCACCAATGTGAAATTATCCTATTTAGTGGTGAGGCATGCATGAATTGGCAAAACAGAATTCATAGTAGTTCTAATGGAAGCAAATACAAGATTGAGGAAAGGTCTTATAAGATTTTGCAAAGGTGACACAAGGGCTAAATTTGTCTAAAGTACATTAGTGTAGTGAGACCGACTGAACTTGAATCTGACTTCAGGAAGAAACTTATTGGCCCTTTCTGTCCTTTCACTATTGACTTCCTTTATAGGCAAACAAAACTAGACAAACTGTACAAACAGATAGACAGTAGGAGAAATTTTAATAGTTAAATTTTCAAGGCAAAAAATATAATCTGATCAGAATTCAAAAGCCTCAAAATAAAAAAATAAATATAAAGTTGTAGGGCTGAATGAAACGTTTAGAAATCAAATTCAGTACAAACTTACTTTTGTCTCAATTTGGCCTTTCTTTAACAGGTGGATTCGAAGGAAGTGGCAGATGCACACACTGTTACTGGGTTGGATGCCCTAGTCTGCTGTGACAGGTGTCTTAGATGAATTTTGGTGGAAATTCCACTTCTGTCAAATCCCAACAGCCAAAGACTACCAGGAACCCATTGTTCCAACACGCAAAATTAGCTGCAGCAAGAGAAGGTGCATCCCAGAGGAGCCATGGGATCCTCTCAAGAAGTGTAGGAGAGGGACGCCTGGGTGGCTCGGTTGGTTAAGCGGCTGCCTTCGGCCCAGGTCATGATCCCAGAGTCCTGGGATCGAGTCCCACATCGGGCTTCTTGCTCAGCAGGGAACCTGCTTCTCCTTCTCTCTCCTTCTGCTTGTGTTCTCTCTGTCAAATAAATAAAATCTTAAAAAAAAAAAAAAAAAGAAGTGTAGGAGATAGTCTCATAGGTTTTGGCTGTGTCATGTTCTGAGTGTTGTTCCTTTTCTGTTGGAAATATCATTATCTGATTGTCAGCAAGGGTGGTAGTCTTCACTTTCTGTGATTGTCACAAGAGTATAATTTCAAATTCTCACACTAATGCAATCCTTCAGAGTATGCTGTGGGACTACATTATAGATGAAGGCAATGCTTTATCCTGATTTTTCATTAACATGAGCTCTTTATGTAGTATTTGGTTTGAGGTCATAACACACCAAATTTCTTATTACTTTTCAATTCCTTTGTTTTTGCTTACCATGTGCCAAGCACTGTTCTAGCCTTTAGACATATAATAGTGTTTAAAACAAAAACGTAAAATCCTTGCTGTTTTAATAGAGCTTCTCTTCTACTGTTCTAGTGGAGGGGATAGTAAACAAACAATGTACAACTGAATATATTCTGGGCAACAATAGTGCTATTATTTGGGCAAATAAAGAAAGGTAAGATGATAGAGGACCCAGACCGGGGTTTGGTAGTTGTGTGTTATTTTAAAGAATCAACAAGAGGACTTCTCTGAAGTGGTGACTTTGAGCAAAGATCTGAGTGAAAGAAAGGAGTAATCCTTTTGAAGATCTGAGGGAATAAATAGTGTTGCAAGAAGAGAGCCAGATAAAGGCCAGGGTGGCTAGAGCAGAATAAAATGGAAAGTGTCATGAGATGAGGTCAGAGAGTAACTAGATCACATGGAGTCTTGTGTACAGTGTGATATAGGGTTTGGATTTCCTCCTTAGTCATGAGAGACTATGAGAAGTCTTGGGCATTTTTGAGCAGGAGATTGACATAATCTGATTTTTTCTTTTTTTTCTTTTTTTCCTTTTATATATTACTCTGGTTGCTGTGTGTAAGATTAGCAATAGGGAGTCTGAATGAAAGCAAGGAATAGAGTCGGCTGCAATAATCACATGAGAGATGATAGCGACTTGACCAGTTTGATGAGAAAGTTGTCAGGTGAGCGTGTTGTCAGGATATGGCTTGAAGTTAGAGTCCAAAGGACTGGCCAGTGGATTCGATGCAGTGATTATAGAGTAGAATAAAGGATCGTCCCTGAGCTTGGGGCCAAATTAACTGAGTAAATAGTGGAGCCATTTCAGAAAGGGAGAAGCTAGGAGAGAATGGGAGAATTGGGGGAAAGATCCAGAGCTCTGTTTTGGGAGTGCTATGTTTGAAATACTTCTTGAAAGTCCGTTGTCACTGTCAAGTAGGCTCAGGGATGTGGGTGGAACTGGTGATATGCTGGGAGCCATTGGTGTACGAAGAAGAATTGAAGCTGTGAATGGAGGAGGTCACTGTGGATGAGTATAAAGAGACATAAAAAGGGGACTGAGTTCTGGGGCACTCCAAAATATAGAATTCTAGAAGAGGAACATTTCCCAGCAAAAGACATAAAGTGAAGCAGATAGTGAGGTAAAAGATAATCCAGGGTACAGATCTTCTGGATTTCTGATGGGCTTACGTCCTGATAGACCCATGCTAACCTGAAAATATCATAAATCAAAAATGCATTTAATACACTCAGCCCACCAGACATCCTTGCCTAGCCCAGCCTACCTTAGATATGCTCTGAACACTTCACATTAGCTTACAGTTGAACAAAATCATCTAACACAAAGCCTACTTATAATAATAAAGTGTTGGATATCTGACGTAATTTACTGAATACTGTACTGGAAGTGAAAACCAGAATTGCCGTATGGGTACAGAATGGGTGTCAGTGTATTTCACCCTGGAGAGTGCACGGATGACCTGGAAGCTGCAGCTTGCTGCCACCATCAGGAGAAGAGTATTGTGCAGCCCCTCACTAGCCTGGGGGAAAGGGAAAAGTTCGAAATTCAAAATCAAAGCATGGTTTCTACTGAATGCGTATAGCTTCTGCACCATCATAAAGTAAAAAAATTGTAAGTTGACCCATTATAAGTTGGGGACCATCTGTACATGATTTCCTGAAAGCAAACTGAAGACAGTGGTTCTGCCTGAGGGAGTGATCAATTGATCACTCCTCCAAGCTGTCCTAAGGCACCTTGTAGAAGCTTTCAAAATATTTCTCTAGGAGCAAGCAAAAGAATTCATGTTATAGTACTGATTTATTATGTGTATTTTCCGTATATATTTTCTAATCAATTTCATTTTACTTTGATGACACAGAAATTGAGCTATTTTGTGCTTCCATAGTATTTACGATTTAGGTAAATAAATAAGGTTGGTCAGTTAACTTAGGGAATGATGATTCAAAATTAGGGAGAGGTTGTAAAGTGAGATCTGCTTGAATCTCCTCTATATCATCCTCCCTAGCCTCCTAAAGACTATCTCTAACATGCCAGATAGTCTTATACTGTCAACCTAAATAACTGAAATCAAAGTATACACACTACTAGTAAGTTTTTAAGTTATTTATAGTTTTCTAAAATCATTTATTAAAAGAACATTCTTATTTAGGTTAATTCTAATGTTTTCTTTCCTTAACTTTTACTTATTAGTCCTAGATGTCTCCCTGAAATAAAACAAAATAGATTAAATTCTTGTTTATTATGTCAGTGCTTCAAAAACTATGCCCATATTAAGTCTTCTCTAAGCAATATGTGTCATGGTTTTAACTATTATGGCAATCATCTTTTGGTAATCATCCAATTTGTAAATTTTCTCTTTCAAATGTGCCTACCACTATGGACAATGGAGGTAATTAGTACTAACATCCCCCATCGCACTTTTTTTGGCAATGTACTTTTATTAATGTACCAGTCACATTATTAGTAGTAGTCATACTAGTATTAATATTATTGTTATTATTAGCAATAATAATAGCGGCTCAGATGTAATAATACTAGCAGAGGTAATCTTTGTTATTTTCTTGTTTAATATACATCACTCTTTGTATTTTTTTGAGCTTCCAGATGACTAAAACTCTTACGTATAGGTTCTATTCCAAGCAGAGATTACTGGACACATTTGTTCCCATGGTAGACTATTAGCTTTATATGCATTATCCTTGTAAATTCCATGACTGGAATCTCTTAGTTTTACCTTTAATCATAATAGGCAGGATAGCACAGTAATTAGAAATATGTTCTTTGTGCTATTTTAAAATCCTGGATCCAATACTGACTGTATAATTTCAGGCAAGTCAATTACATTTCTGTACCATATTATGTCTTCATCCATAAAATGAAGATAAGGAAATAAAAATTCGGCACTTGTTACATCACTGAAGTCCTATGTTTGTAAATTGATTTTGCAATTGTTTGTCCTATAAACATGATTGTATCTCCAGTAACTGGCCTTCTGCTGCATTCAAACACAAGTCCCTACTTTGATAAGGCAAATGGTTCTCTTTTGTGCTTGCTCAGTCATTAACGCAGTATTGCTGGATCCCTTTGATGTCTCACTAAACTTCATCATAATTTACCCATAGAGACAACCATCAGGCTGTGCCCTATGCCTGTCTGTCTTGACACCAACAATTATATCAATAAAGTGATGTATTGAGTATTAATATATACCATCCTCATGAGAAAATTTTGTAATCTTCTCATTTAATTTTTGTATAGAATTAGATACTTCTATTATTTCCTTTTTACAGATACAAAAAATGAGGTTTGGGGATGTTAAATCAATTGCCCAAAGTCATTATTGGCAAGTGATAAAACAAGATTTAAAACAATGTCTATATGACCCCCAGATCTAGAATTTTAACTAGTTTATTTATTTATTTATTTATTAAAGATTTTATTTATTTATTTGACAGAGAGACACAGCGAGAGAGGGAACACAAGCGGGGGGAGTGCGGGAGGAAGAAGCAGGCTTCCTGCCAAGCAGGGAGCCCGATGGGGGGCTCGATCCCAGGACCCTGGGACCATGACCTGAGCCGAAGGCAGATGCTTAACGACTGAGCCACCCAGGTGCCCCAAGAATTTTAACTAGTATATACTGCCCCCATAGAGGGTATTGAACTTGCACAGTCTTGAACAGTAAACATTGTTTATGTTAAGAGAGTTCTGCTTACCAGGAACCTGTGGGAATCTTAACACATTTGCTGCTTTGAGAACAGTCACCATGTTCTTCAGATATCTTACTCACATCTTACACTAAAAATGCAGCACTTTATCTACATATAGGGTTATTTCTAGGTCCTGATCCTTCTCACCTGCTCCTCCCTTGTATGAGGTACTATTTTCTTGTCCTATTGGAGTAGGTCTAAGTAGCTAGTAACTGGCTATATGATCGAGCAAAAGATATCCACCGATTTGATCTCAGAATATTCTGTGACACTGTGTACCACTCACTTGCAACCAAAAATAGAACCAGGGACTTGAAACCTAAGGAATTTAAGTGGCAAGTAGTTTGTCACTGTTAAATGTAGGCTTATTTCAATAGTTCATATTTTTCTTCTGAGTCTATATTATACATAAGCTGAAAGATGCTTTTTCCTAACAAAAATATTTCATGTCAAATTCTCCCGTAACCATTTGGGAAAGTCATTGAATAAACTAATAGTAGGCTTCCAAGCCAAGAGTAATTATGTTACATAGCTCTTTTTTGGCAGGGAGCTATTTTTTTCCTGTAAATGAAGCACTTTAACATAAGCACACTTTTACACTGTAAAGTGGAGGAGGATTTGAGGCAGATGTCTTTCAGGTGAGAAACAAGATCGTATTTTTCCCACTTTTAGATTAATGTAATGAAGTGATCAATCAATCAATCAATTAATCAATCAACTACTTTTCCTGATAATCACTGTAGCAGATAGTGATTAGAAATGGAAACATACACCTGTAAAAGTTAAGTCTCTTTCTTGATAGCTGAACATTATGTGACATTTTATATTCAAAAAACACTTTAAAGTCATTCATATTAGTTTTTCCTTTAAGCCAAATTTTGAGGAGAGTTATTTCTCTGATTGCCATTTTTAGAAGAGCAAACTGGTTCAGGAAGGTTAAATAACTTGCCCCAAAATTGTTAGCACCTTGATGGCAAAAGTAGAGCTAGCAATCAAGTTTGTAGCCCATCTATTTTAGCATAGGTCACTATAACAGATGTGTTATCTTCATTTCTCATTTTCTCCAGAAGAGAAACTTGAAGACATCATGAAAGTTTATGAAATTGAGTTTACATATTGTGAGGGTCAAGAAAAACCCATCTTGTAAATTTATATCATTTTCATATTAATATATACAGTTACATCTATAGCAGAAAGAACAAAAGCATTTAAAATACATATATCAAATAAAGAAATCTGTTGAACATAGATTTTAGCTGAAAGTCCATAAATTATCTTCAGGAAATAATATTAATTATGGCTCACATGTATTGATAGTTTATAAGGTAACATTCAGTATGTCAAACACTTAAATTATCTCATTTGAATCTCATTAAACACTGCAAGTACTGTTATTGTTATGAAGAAAGTGAGTAAGTATGCAATTTCCTAAAGATCACAGAAAGCAAGGTTTGGAGACAGGGCAGAGAAAAAGATTTATCCATTGTTCTAAAGATCAAACGCTTAAGCCGTATACGATATTGTTCTCCACTGCAGTCTACACCTTTAGGTAAACAACACCCTCTTTCTATTAACTCTAGTTCCAATTTGTATTATTGGGAGGGTATATACCTTTACAATAGTAGAACAAACGACCCCATTATTTTGTTAATCAATGAAGAAGTATTTCAGAAGCCACTGTGTTCCAGAAAATATTGTATGTGCTGAGTCTAAATTTGTTTCTTACACAGTTAGAAAATACACTTGTGTGTGTATATGTAATAGTATTATGATAGATATAGCATATAGTACATTAGAGCTAAGGCCAAACTTAGACAAATGAATGCTTTGCCAGGCCCAAAATTTGTCATACCATCAAACAAATTATAGCAAAACATTTATTCAGTATATAGTCTGCATTGAGACTGAATGATACACAGGATCAGTTTGGGAAGGCCTGCCTGGGGCAGCATTTGTTCTCTGTATTGCCCTGAGCAATTCAGTTCTGACCCCAAATTTGCATTTCCCAACAACACAAAAAAAATGTGATTAATCAGATCCACTATTCTTATAGGCCAATTTAAGAATTTTTATTACTTGTTGGGGCGCCTGGGTGGCTCAGTCGGTTAAGCGTCTGCCTTCAGCTCAGGTCATGATCCCGGGGTCCTGGGATGGAGCCCCACGTAGGGCTCCCTGCTCAGTGTGGAGCCTGCTTCTCCCTCTCCCTCTGCCTGCCGCTTTGCCTACTTGTGCTCTCTCTCTGTGTCAAATAAATAAAAAATCTTAAAAAAAAAAAAAGAATTTTTACTGTTCATCGCTTCCCACCCATCACTCCTACCCAAAGCAGTTACAAACAAACAAACAAACA
Source organism: Halichoerus grypus (assembly GCF_964656455.1). Lineage (NCBI taxonomy): Eukaryota > Metazoa > Chordata > Mammalia > Carnivora > Phocidae > Halichoerus > Halichoerus grypus. The sequence continues at coordinate 129,065,003 of NC_135716.1, read as the reverse complement.
AACATTTCCTTCCATTTACATGGGTACTCTTCCTGAGCGGAGGTTTCCTTCCAATTGTGTAACTCAAATGATGCATAGTTAGCCTCTGTCGAAGAATACTCGTCATAGAGTTGCTTGCTTCACGATATTAGATGTCCTTTGATAGAAGAGGCTGAAAAGAATCACCTAAAATGGCACAGGTACCAGCTAAGGCAGCACTCTAGCGGCTGTGACAACAGCAAAATGTATAACGACTTTACAGAATAAACACTGTTTCTTGGGCACATAAAATTCAACTGGTATTTTCTGATTGGGTGGGTGGCTCCCATCCAAATGAGCACCTTTTCTTCTTATGGCCTTGCAATTTCCTAAGAGCTTGATCCTCTGAATCCAGCCTACCCACAGGGAAGAAAGGGTACGAGTGGCAGAGGCATATCCACTTTTAAATCAAATCTTTCGGGGCGCCTGGGTGGCTCAGTCGTTAAACGTCTGCCTTCGGCTCGGGCCCTGATCCCAGGGTCCTGGGATCGAGCCCCGCATCAGGCTCCCTGCTCAGCGGGAAGCCTGCTTCTCCCTCTCCCACTCCCCCTGCTTGTGTTCCCTCTCTCGCTGTGTCTCTCTCTGTCAAATAAATAAATAAAATCTTTAAAAAAATAAAAAATTAAAAAATATAAAATCTCTTTACCCAAGCAGTGACATAGCACTAGGCTCCTATCCCCTTGCTGTGAAGGAGTCACAGTGCCTCTCACATACACCCAGATGGGGCTGGGGAATGTAGAATCTGGGTGGGCATCATCTTCTCAACAAGTCTGCACTCTGAAAAAGAACAGTATTTAAATTTTGTCTCTGCCAAAGGATGCAGAGGAGGCACATGGTGATAAAGCATTAACCAAGGGGAGGACAGAGGGAAGGGCATTCCAGGGAGAGGGAAGAGCTTGTTCAAAGATTGCGAAAGCATAATTATGTATTATTACAAAAGTGGGAGATCAGGAGAGGCCTAATGCCCACTGTGATTCGATCAGGAAATAGCACTGTCCATGTGCTCTGCATTTTGTACTAGAAGCAGAGAATATTGAGTACTGATAAAATGTAGTCCCTAATATAAAGACATTTCTGATTCTTGCATGAGAGACAGACCCTTGGTCAATCAACTATTTTTCCTTCTACTTTTGATTTCTAATACACTGTGAGTTACTAGTCAATGTTAATTTCAACATTTTGAATTGTGGGAAAATTCTGAGCTCGTTATTATTTAATTGATTCATTGATCTAAAACTTTATAGAATGCTTGCAAAATGCTGAATTCTCTTATTGGGGCAAGAGTAAGGTGGTAAACAAGATAGATAGTATCCCATCTCTCAAGGAGTTCTCATACTTGTGGAAGCTTTATGAGTTGGGGATTATTTCTAAATTGACTGACGGCTGGTTTGAGTTTTAAGTAGGCATATTGATAGTATAAACAGAAATGACATCTTATTAGATGAGGCCCTTCACATGTAGCTTTTCATTATTATTTTACAGGTTTCCAGAAGATGATTTTTCAGTGAACGCTATTATGAAAAATACTACACAAAAGCAAGATTCACATATAGGTTATTTTAAAGGTGCATTGTTTTTCTTTGTACTCTGAAATCTAAAATAAATACTAAAAATGAGATTAGAATGAACTACTAGATGAATATTTTTAACTACTTTATTCTTAGGAGCAGGTATTTGATGACTAAATTAGGGATAGGCTAGAAACTTCATTGAGAGAATTAACCTGATGCATTTGATTAGATCTAAATCTTCATATGCCTGTAATCCAATGTAACTTTAAAGCCCACTTTTCAGCCCACATCTGATTTCTCTTAATTGATTCCAGTAGCTGAATTCTGAATTAGAATTCATCTTTCCATTTAAATGCAGATTCAGACTTTCTACCTGAGGGGAGGGTGGTGGTGAGTCATTTCTTTTGACTGAAATATTAATATATAGGGGAGTTTCATTTATGTGAATATTCCTTCCAGCACAGGTCTTTTCTTGATAGATAGCAAGAATATTTATTGCAATAATTTTATAACCTCCTTGTATTTATTTCATCTTTTTATGCTATAATTTCATGTGCTAAATAATGGAGACACATACACATTAAACTTCCAGTAGGCATTTGTGTGTGGGAATTTTAAAATGGAGTGGTGAATTAAACAAGTGACCAAATCAAAACTGAAATAGGAGGTACTGAAAAGCTAAGCACATTAATATACTGACAGGGATATAATATGCAGAGCCATTTTATGCATTTTCTTTCATTTCCTTTTTTTAAAAAAAAATTTCTTTAAAAATTGTATCCTAGTAAGAGTGTTTTAAAATATACAGCCTTGAGTTATGTATGCCAACTCATCTAATGTATACCTGAAAAGCTGCTACACTTATCTCCAACATGGAGATTTATAACACAGAGGAAATCAAGGAGTGGAGATAAATCATTGTAAAGGGGTCATATTAGCATCTTACTAAATGATTTCTTATTGTACCGAATAATAGCTGAAGAGATAGTTCCATTTTAGTGAGAACACATGACAATTTTTGCCAGTTCAAATGCTATGAGAATCTCAGTTCAAATAAGTATATATAAAATAACTATCTTTTCTAGGGTAATATTTACATGTGAGCAAAATTTGGTTAGAAAACAATATTTACCTCAGATATTTAATAGAAAATTTTACAAAGCTATTTTTATAATGCGTCACCTCCCTCAGAAGAGATTCCATCTGGAAGAATATTATTTATGGCAAATAGTACAGTTTGTTATTACCAAGGCTCGAACATTTTCATGCATTCATTAAACAACAAAAAAATTTGAGTACGTCTTATGTGCTACGTGCTGGAGGTTTGGAGGATAAACAACTAGTCTACGAAGCAGGTAGATACAACCAAAGTAAAAAACAAATTTTTAGTACACTGTATTTTATAAGATTTAACTTCCATAACCTTGGCTTCCTTGACACCATCCTCAACTGTTTTTTGTGATTTCTCTGGTTGGTCCTTCTAAGTTTTCTTAGGGACTCCGGTTCTTTTGGGGGTATTCCATTTCATTCTGAGCTATGTGCTCTTGTCCCGGTGTACTGTCCTTGAGGGATATTATCCAGATGCACGCCTTCATCCGTCATCTCTATCAGGGATTATCAAACTTTACTGCATGTAAAAATAATCTGTGATAAAGTCATTTTGGGAGGTCTGGCTGGAGCTGAGGAATTTTAACATGAACCCATGGTGATTTTGATGCAGATCATCTAAAACCACACTTTGATGAACATTTATCTATGAACAAACAATACCTCAGTCTATTGCTAAAGCCCAGATGTGGGCTTGACTGACATACAACCAACTACCTAATGGAATTCTCTAGGTTGTTGCAAATGCACCTCATATCCTTCCGACCTCCGCACATGGCAATGCCACTGCCTTCAGCATATTTTTTTTAGACCATATTTCCTGGCTTAGAGAATTTAATCTTAATACTCCTATATGATAAATTAGAAATCTAGGTTTTATCACTAACATTTTCCCTTATTGCCCTCTTATGATTAATTCCAAAGTCCTATTCATAACTTTTAAGTGGATCCTGAGTTTGTTCCATCCTGTCCTTACTGCCACCCACCTCTCCTATTTACACAATCATCATTTCTCATTAATATTGTATATTTTGATCCCCCAATTTTCTCAATCCTCCCACATTAAACTTATACTACACACCGTGAACCAGGTAATATTTCTAGAAAACAACAGGAAAAAAAGTTAAATGTGGATAAATTAAAGTCCATGCATGACAGAGCCCCAGTTTAACTATCCAATCTCCTCTCTTACCCCTCTCCTTGAACTTTTACTGAACTTAATATAGTTCTCCAAATGCACTCTTCTCTTTTTAACCTTCTGGTTTTTGCATGTGCTGTTTCCTCTACCTACAATTCTCATTCATCCCCTGGGTGACTCCCTCTCCACCTAGATAGCATATCCTCAATAAAGGCTTTCTAAGCAGGAAGTTTAGCTTGGATCCATTCTCCACATTCTAAGATTGCCTGCTTTAGCCGATTAGTTATATCTCCCATACAATATTTGGGACATAGTTATACTAAAAAAATATTCAGTGCTTATCTTAACTTAAAATTTAACTGGGAAACTTTTATTATGTCTAGCAACTCTATATATGTACCCACATAATTTATCACATCACATTTGGATTTCTTTGCCATTTGCTTGTATCCTTTAATAAACTGTAAATTCTTCACAGCAGGAACCATGTCTCCATTTTTCTACATTGTGTCACTACACTTTTTGGGTAGTGCCTGGCAGTTAAAAAAATATTTGAGAAAAAGAATAAAATAATGTAGCCAAGGGTGGCTACAGTCGGTTAAGTGTCTGGCTTCAGGCTTCAGCTCAGCTCATGATCTCCGTGTCCTAGAATCGAGCCCCATGTGGGGCTCCCTGCTCAGCCAGGAGTCTGTTTCTAACTCTCCCTCTGCCCCTCCACCCTGCTCATGCATGCTCTCTCTCTCTCTCAAATAAATAAATAAATCTTAAAAAATAACAATTAAATTAAATAAAATAATGTACCCAATATTCAAACCTCACTACTTCTGTTTTTCACTATACCACATTGCTTCTAAATCATAACAACAGAAAGTTTGCATTTAGAATATGTGAATACTCATTAAATGTAAAAAAAAAAAAAAAGTACTGTTTAATTCTTAACAGAGGCTAGGATTTCATACCATAACATTGATTTCAATAATTTCATGAATGGGTATACTTTGAGTATAATTTACCCCTCTGCAACAAATGTAATTGAGAGAATCATTCTGTGTACCAAAAGCTCCACTAGGCCAGTTTTCTGTCAAATATCAAAAGTGTCAAATATCATCTGGACTGTCATTTTCAGAGCTTTCTTATTTCAACGAGAAATAAGAGGTTTTTTATGAAAAAGCATTAGAAACTGAGTAGATTTTTTCCCATTTGTACTCAACAAAAGAAAAGTCCATGGTTCTCAATTTTCAGAATTTCAAAATCTCAACAAAATATGTTCTTTTAAAAGACAGCCGTTTAAACAGTTTTTTGGGACTAGATCAAGACTTTTCTATGTATTGTGAGTGAAAACAGTGATCGAGATATTCTGAGTAAGTTCCAATAATAGAAAATACCAATATCAATTTTAGGTCCATTAAAACAAAGTTTTTCCTAATTGACTCTAGTAGCAATTGATCTTCAAATGTCACAAGATGCCATGGGGCTCCTAGAATTGATGATGGATAGCAATTTTAGCAAAATCAGGCATAGATATCACAAAGCAGAAACGGCATCTGTTACATGAATAAGGAGTTAGTGGTGTATGAAAATAGCTGAAAAACAATATTTTGGGACTAGATAGGAAAATGTGCGTCCCCCCCCGCCCCCCGCCCAGTGGTATTCAAAAGTAAAGGAATATGTAATCGAGAAATAGCAGATAATGGCAAATGGTATTTATTCATTAAACGAATGCTTACTGAGGTGTGGGTGTGTGCCTGATATTAATATTCTCTGCTTTGAGTGGGATATAGATAAGTAGCAAAGACCAGAGGGACTAACAAGATGTAGCAATGCCAATTATTCCCCTGTTGATGTCTTGTAATTCCTCGATTTGAAAGCAATGTGAGTACTGATGGGCACTGAGTTTGTTTTGTGTTTTGTACCTTTATAAATAAAGCAAATTAGTTTATCTCCATCTAGGAATGTGTGATGACAGTCCTCATTCCAACCATAATCTTCATGCTATTAGGTACCCAGCAACCTCACCTCCACCATCTCTTCTCAAATATTCTCTTCATCGGCCTCCTCCTGGCCATTTCTACTGATGTCTTTCCTGTGAAGGCTGTCTTTTGTTTTATTTTTTGTTCTAATTTCCTATCTTCTATATTTCCAGTCAATGAGACAAGTAATTTGTCCTCCTTGTTCACAGTTGCAACCTCCAATTATTTCACCCCCTTGAATAAGTATACAGACATAACAATCAAAATAATAATGGCAGGAAAATTCTTATTCTTTTGAAACTTATGCCTTTCACTTCAGTTACCCACTATGCTTCCTCCTTGCCCTCTTAACCCTGACCTCTTATTCATTCTTGCCATTAACTGAAGAATTTAATTTATAAATGATAGTCTTTCTCTGTACCTTAATTTTTGTCTCCATTCTCATGACTTCACTATTTAGCTAAGTGAAATATCCAAGTTCTGTACTCTTGATTCCTTTACTTTTTTTTACCTCCAATGAACATTTCTTTCACTTCATTTCAGCCATTCACTTCCCGAACTTATCATTAGCAAAACTGTGCCACTTCTAAGTCCTCTGTTTCAAATATTTCCAACTACATTTTTCTCATCTTTTAGCTCACCTGGTGAATTACATTTAACGGCATAATTCTTTGGTTACCTTGACCTTGTCAATCCCTTAATCACATCTGTCTCTTACTTTCTACTAACTCTTTTTCTCTTGACTGCCTATAACCCAGTCATTATAATTAGTCCATTGCAAATACCATGAAGTCACTTACTTCCCTCTCTCTGTCTCACTCATGAGCAATTTCCCAGTCCTGGATGACCCATGTACCAGAAAAAATACACCATGTAGGAGAAAATCACATGATTATTTTAAGCTGACTTGTATTACTTTAAATTTAGCAAAATCATTGTGAAATGGACCAACATTCTTCCATGTTTTGTTCATTTATTCAATAGATATGTAACCTATGTACCAGGAGCTGTTCAAGGTGTTAGAATTATGAGTGAAAAATTCAAACCAGACCTTGCTTTCATGTGGCTTATATTCCCCTGGGGTCTAGAAAGAAAGGCAGAAAAAGCCGAGTAAAGAAATAAGCATTCAGGAAATAGAAGATAGTACTAAAGGGTGTCTAGTCACTGAAAAAAAGTATATATTGAGCACCTACTCTCTGTCAGGTATAACATTTTAGAAATAATAAAACAGGGTAATGATATAGAAAGCTTGGGGTAGGAGAAAACTTTATAAACACTCTATTATGCCTCCCTCATGGGAAAACATTTTTGCTGAGACCTGATTGTGGAGGTTGATAGAACAGTATTTCATGAGGGAAACATCAGTCTTCCAAAGCCCTAAATTAGGGAAAAACATGTCCTGTCCTAAGACAGAAAGAAAATACAAGAGGAAAATCAGTGTGGCTGGAACTTTGTGGCCCTGTGATATAAGCTCAGGTTGAAAAGGTAGGAAGGGACCATGATAAAATAATGTCAGCTATGGTATATTTTCTCCTTTGGTAGATAGCTATGAAGGCAGGGAAGAAATACCTTCCTCATACACCTTCTTCTTTCATTTTAAGCTAATGCCTTCACTTTATACATCATTTAGAAAATATAATCCATCCATACAACATATCTCCCTCATCTCTCCACCCATAAGACTACCATATTTTTTTTCTTCTCACCTGTTATAATGGATGTTGTGTTCCATCTTGTGGTTTGGGCCTAACCCTCCTACACTTTCCTTCGCAGTCTTCCATTCTTCAGTTATAACCTCTGTATCTAATGTCATTAATATCTTCATCTCCACATTCCAATTCAATATTAAAACACATGCCAATGTCTCCTAACTCAAAAGAAAAATCCTTCCTTAACTCCCTCCCCATCTCCTTCTAAATAAATCTCCCCACTTGCACTACCACTCCACCACAACTTAACATATCCCTCTCAAAATTATAAACAGCCTCCATGTTTCAATTTTAAAGGATTTGCCATCATTTCCTTCTTACTTAACCTCCCAGATGAATTCCACCGAAGGGAACACTACATAGTAAAGTAGCAAATAGACAATGTCTCTAAGTACTCACAAATATACTTTTCCCATATATCTATCTCTATCCATATCCATATCTCTATCTAGCTCTATCCATATCCATATCTCTATCTATCTCTATCATCTCTATCTCTATTTCTATCTTTATCTATTTCTATCTCTATCTATATAATAACCTAATAACCAAGAGCTCTGAGATTTTCTTTCTACTGTTAGTTCTCTGGGTGGTCAAGTAAGTTCCTATATTGGAAATGTAAAAGATCCTAATTATAGTATAGAATAAACATATTTTAATCATGAACATTATTGGCATCCATTCTTTACAATACAATAATGTATGTGTGTATATGTGAATACATTTTTCTTCTAAGATGTTTTAAGAAAAAATATATATGATATAGAATGTTGTGCATAAGTAACTGAGATGATTATAACACGTATGTGTCCTTATGATCTTAATCTCTCAGCATTATATACAGAAATGTCTCTTCTACAATTTCTGAATCAAGTCTTTCCCCCATTAAACTCCCTTTTGCTGCTTAGAAGAGGTCTTCTGTGGCATTCAAATTAGAACTGGGTTTTACAAAGCAAGGCAACTCTAGAAGCTGAAAACAGAAACGTGGAAAATAAGTGACAAATATTTTAAAGCAAGAACTTCTTATGTTCATGACATTTTAAAGGGCTGAATTTTTTCAGAATATCTAAAATGCAATAGATAATTTCTTTCAACATTTTGCTTTAAATTAAATAAATTTTCAAAGAAATCTCAGTATGTTTGTTTTTTACTGCTTCTTTCTCCATCAACTAATGTTATTTTTGTAGCCCAAAGCAGGCTTTTAAAAAGTGTAGTGTAGTAATTGCTTTATTCTGACAGGAACTTCCATATGCTGAAGATGTGAACATAATTCTTTGATTGGCCTATTCAGATGTAAACATGCCCAGTGGGTAGATGAGTTCAGATTATTAATCATTTTCTGAATAGTTATGTATTTGTGAAATTGTTAATGAGATTTTACAGTTTTCCTCCTCATTCCTGTCAGAGATAACTGGTCAACATGAGGACACGTTGGAGAAATTTGGTAGTGCTGTAAGATAAAGTGGCTTTCTGTTTTCTCTGCTGGCAACTCTAAGGCAGCAGGGTTCTTTGTCAAGTTTCTGTACTATTTTAGTTCCTCCAGGCCACTGACAGTTATGTGGTTTTCAGTTTCGTTGGCTTTGCATGATAGACTGCTCAGATCCGGAGGCATCAGAATCAAGCTAGTGTTTACATCTAAATGGCTTCCTTCATTAAACTCCAACTTTGATTTTCAATATATTAAATTTGCGTGTTGTTCAAAGGAATAAAGTGATCTCAGGCATTTATTTAATTGGCTTTGTTTGTATAATTATTAAATTAAGATTGTCACTATTACTTCATCTGGAATGATAATTTCAAAGTTGTCATTTTACAAACAATTTCAAAAGAATAGCAGAATTCTGAAGTCAATTTTAGTGAATAAAAGTTTTTTCCTACTGTGTGATACAGTGAAACTGAACCAAATACTTTAATTTGGAAGTAATGCCAAATTGAATTCACAAAATATACAAATTGTAGAACATTTTTAAGAGATGGAAATTAAATTTTAAAAATAGATTTTTAAAGAGTTGATATCTTCTCAATTATATACTGTAACACAAGCCAATGGCTAATAGAGTGTTGTTAATTTAAGGTACTTCAAACTTACTTCAGTGCATGCATAAGAATCATTTGAACTGAGCATTTTTTGTTCATAAGTAAATGATAATTCTAAGCCACCAGAAAGAAGTTTCTTTTCATAAATAGGTTTCATATTCCAAATAGTTTCTTATATATTTTAATTTACTATGTAGATATTTTATTCAAAGACAATGCAAAGATAAATTTGATCGTGGATTCTAAAAATTTTACAAAAGTTAAATTTCTATACTTCAGTGTATATTGATATACTTCTATAAATAATGCATTGATCACAAAAAGGAAATGGATTCTTTGTAAAGATATTACTGCATGGTCATGTATAAATGCCTATTTAAAGGGAAACTATTTCAGATGAAAGAGAATGGAATGTAGATAGATTCACCTTCCATTATCATATGAAACGAACAGAGGAATGACCTTAAATGTCTTCCCAAATCTGAGATAAAATGGCATTTTTCTGGACATGTAGGAAAAAAAAAACATGACTTGCATTTACTCTGCCAATTCATCTTCTGTAACCTGTCAGAAATGGTCAATTCGGGATTATCAAGAACTCATTTTAATCTCGGTTTCAATTTCTTTTCCCAGAAGCGTTTTGCCAGGGAAAACAAAAGTAGCAAAGTTTCCTGCTCCAACTTGAAATTTGCATCCCTTTTGCCTTACATTCCAATTAAGGACAAAATCTGGAAGACTTTGGAATTACTTTTAGCCTCTTCATCATTTCATATTTCCAACCCCCTCTGGATATGGAAAAGAGAAATGGAATCACTGATTCCATCCTGGACATTGATAACGTCCATGGTTAAATTTACTTTGAAAATGTCAGTTTTCTATTTCAAAAGCAGCTCCTCATTTTGTGCCTTGTGATAAAACTTATTAAAACTAGCAGATGCCTCTTACATATCTGATTTTGCATTAAAGATCAAATTTCTTATTTTTGCTTCAGAAATTTATACAACATGTCATTTGGAAAAGGCCAATATTTTGGTTCACTTGTCAATGATAATCAGTGTTTAATGAAGTGAAGTGTAGCTGTGTTGATATTTTTATTGTGGCACTTGATCATTCTTTCACTGGCAGACCCACAGATGGCCTTTTTTAATCCAGAAAATATCTGGCTAAAAACATTCTATTTTTGGTCTATTTGTTGTTCACATGTTCTTTGGGAACCTCTGGCGCCTTTGCTTTTTACTGTGGAAGCTTTTAGAATGAAATATGTACACTACTTCCCAGCCTTCTTGAAAGCCCTACCCAATCTGCATCCCAACCCACCTTTCCTAACTTCATTTTACTGCTCCCTTCATATTTCCTCTGCTTTAGCTAAACTGGACTGATCATCATTCTATATGAAAATCTGTCATTGTTTCTTTATACATGAGCTTTCCTTCATTGGAATTTTCCACATATCCACCAACCCACACTAACCCTTATCTAGGCAACATGGCTATCTATTAAAGTACCATACATCCAGTCCAGTCCTCAACGCTCTAAGAAATGCACTGACTTCCTTTGCAGATTTTTTTTTTTTTCTTTTTTGAACTCTGGAAGCAATGCCTTATCTTTTAGGATAATTTTCTATGTATAAAGTGTAGACTCTTTGTTACCTCTCTCCTTTCAGAGTACTGATTCAAGTACCATCATTACAACTATTCTGAAACCTAATCACTGCATTCCTTCCTTTTACTGATCCCTCTACTTTGTCTCAATCTTTTCAACTCTCCTTTCTTTTCACTAGCTTGGACTTCATAGCACTCAATATTATTCATATCTCCTAAAGCTTTTGTCTTTATTTTATTTATTTTTAAAAGATTTTATTTATGTATTATTTGAGAGAGAGAGTAAGAGAGAGAGCAGGAGCAAGGGAAGGGGCAGAGGGAGAGAATCTCAAGCAGCCTCTGCACTGAGCCTGGAGCCACCCTGGGGCTTGATTTCACGAGCCTGAGATCATGACCTGAGCCCAAATCAAGAGGACACTCAACCAACTGAGCCACCCAGAAGCCCCTAAAGCTTTTGTCTTTATTTTAAACCCAACCTTGGATGAATCCTCTTCATTGTGATCATCTTCTACTTTATTAAAAAATATATATCTATATAGAAGCAATCAGGTGAAGTCTCTCTGTTCCTGCACATGAATACATCCCATTCTAATAGAGTTGTTCTGCATGCTCTTTCTGAAGAAACTCTCCCCTGTGTCTGTGGATCCCATCTACTCCTGTGGTCATAGACACTTGATCCTACTCTGACAAGTCTATCCTTTCCATTTCATATATTCAATTTCCCCTCATTGTCCCAGAGATTCTAAAGATAGTCAAATTTCTCTAATTAAACAAACAAACAAGCAAAATCTATAAAAAAAATCCAAACCTCAGTTACTCAGGCTAATCTGTCTTCCCTCCTTTAGACAGTCAGATAGCGGCCTATACCCAAGAAAGGTCTCAATTTCCTTGACTCCTACTTACTATTCAATTCATACTAATAAGGCTCTAGTCATCATGATTCCATGAAATAATTTTCACCAATGATAGCAATGACTTTATGTTGATAAAGTTAATGAATATTTGTAAAGTACTTTTTTCATATCTTTGAAGCATTGGATGCAGTTAACCACTGCCTTAAAACACTGTTCGTCCCTTCATTTCTATGACATGACTCTCTCCTAATTTTCCCCTAACCTCTGGCTAGTCTTCCTCTGTCTCTATTGTAGTCTTACCCTTCCCTACCTAGCCAAAAATTTAGAGTTCCTCAAGACGCAATTCAAATTCTCTTCTCTCATGTTATTTTCTCTTCCCAGATAATCTCAACTACCCTCATGCATTTAATAACCCCCAATGCTCTTCTCTATCTCAGATTTGTCTTCTGAGCTAGACCTGCTCCTCTGAGTCTTATTCAATCTATTTTCTACATGGTAGCTCAAGAGATATTTTCAAAATAAGAATTTGTCTTTTGAGGCCATCTTCCATTCCTGCTCACATTCTTGAATAATTTTCCCATTGGGATCTTCCCATGCTAAGTTCTTCCATTCAATCACCCATTATGATTCCTCCTACTACATGTAACTTATACATGCCATTTCTTTTCTTAGATGCTGTCCCCTTGCCCCTTTACACGAAGTCCAACTCATCCTTTGGATATCAGCTAAAGTATAACTTCCTCAAGGAAGATTGCCTTGACCTTTCTGACTAGAATAGCCCCTCATATATGTATAGCATACGTCTCCTTCATACTATTTAGCACAGTTGTCAATTTATCTTTATTTGTAAGATTATTTGTTAATATCTCTCTTCTTTCCCAAGGGCAGTTACAAGGTCTTTCTTTTCTTGGAAATAAATCCCCAATATCTAAAGCAGAGCCTAACACAACATAGTAGTTCAATAATTGTTTGGTGGATAAATGAGTGAATACATGATGAATTCTTCTTTTAGTCTATGTTACTCATCAAAACAATATCTTTCTCATGGTAAGAATTCCACAGGCAGTCGTAGAATTGTATATATATATGTATATATTTGTATAATTGAAAGAATATAAATATAGAGTAGAACCTGTAACTTAGAACAACAGATTTACATTCAATTCAACTCTGTTCATGATTATTTTCATACTGTGTTGTTGTGTGGCATTTGAGCAAGATTCATCACAATTGGTTTTCTTTTGGATTAAGAAATATGCAATATTGTCCTTCAACACATTTATTAGAACATCTGATTAAGGTTGGTTACAGCAGTTTCTGTTTAAATTGAAATGTCACTTTGTTGTCCCTTTTAGACTGACATGAATTGACTAATAATTTTCATTTTACATTATATTAAATCCCAAGTTCTTTGAATGGAAAAGCTAGTACTGTCACACTTTTGGAGTGTGGTTTTGATGAATATATTTTTCCTACTCCCCAGAAAAAAAAATGGTTATAAAAACTCAATATAACCTTACTCATTTTCCCAGTACCACACATCTTGTTTTTGAGAGCAGCACCCAAAAAACAGTAACAAAAATGTTATTTCTTAGGGATGATTCATTTTAGCACATTTTAAAGTAATCATTAGTTTGTGACCTTTCATTAATAGAGGAGATGCAGAAACCACAAGCAATAACCACTAATCACTAATTAAAGTCACTGATGGGAGAAATTTGAAAGAAACACTGTTTACAATTTGCTTTGGAAGAAAATTCAGAAGTATGGCAGGGCTCTGGTTAAGGTTACATCTTTTATCTAGTCCAGGGCTATCGAATACACAAATTGCACACTCCATATTAATCACCACTTCTAATTAAAACTTGAAAATATAACATTGCCTTTTTATTAAACAAAAATGGGTGTCAATTCCTACTAATTAAAAAGGAGCTTATTATCACAGGATGGGGTTCCAGGAAATCCTAAAGAAATTTGCCAGGTTGATTTTGTAATAAATATTTTAAGGCAAACATCAATGAAATGATATTAAACAATTAAAAATGAATGCGCAAGGGCGCCTGGGTGGCTCAGTCGTTAAGCGGCTGCCTTTGGCTCAGGTCATGATCCCAGAGTCCTGGAATCGAGTCCCACATCTGGCTCCCTGCTCAGCGGGAAGCTTGCTTCTCCCTCTCCCACTCCCCCTGCTTGTGGTCCTGCTCTCGCTGTCTCTGTCTCTGTCAAATAAATAAATAAAATCTTAAAAAAATAAAAAAATAAAAAAATAAAAATGAATGCGCAAAAAAGTACCTTACTCCTTATATAATTATAGAGTAGCATTTAATCTTCTGACAGATCTTGCTGCCTCCAATCTGGTTACATCAATGCTCTCTCCTCTCTGCAGCCAGAGCGGTCTTTCTAAATGCCAATCAGATTGTATCTTTTTCTTTGTTCAAGTTCTTTGATTTCTCCCCTACCATTCAGAATTGAGTTTGATGTCTTCAATTAAAAATGCTGGTCCCTCGTGATCTAGATAGAAGTGGTCTATCGCACCGGCTTTAAAGCCAGAAACACACATATGCACAACCTCACCCTCTAGTCCTGAGCAGCTGAATATCACTTCCTAAATGTTTCATGTTGTTTTCTTCCTCTGGTCATTCACACGTTCTGTTTGTATTCCATGGTAAAGCCTCTCCCTTTCTTCATCAAATTTCTGCTTTTTTTTTTTCCCCCAAAACATTTTCCAAGTTAAACCCAATGTTATTCGGTTCAAATATCATCTCCTCCAGGATGCTGATTCCTGATGCCCCAGTTTCTTTTAGAATTTCAGAGCACTTGGCAGTAAACCTCAGTCACAGATTTGGTAACTGTAAGCATCAATTTATTTGTCTGCATAGGGGCAAAATTGTATATACCTTGAGGATTAAATCTTCTTTAATTTAATATCTGCTGACCCCTGGCATATTGTATTCATTTGCTAAATAGTAATCTATCCAGTGTTATATGCCATTCCCTTAGCTTGGAGCTGCTGTTATAAAGTTTAAAGACTCACAGCCCTCATCCCAGACGAGTGGATCATCCATAGACAGAAACAACAAAGATGCAACATTTAGTTTGTAACTGATGATATAAACAAATAAATCTCATTTTTGAAAACTAATAAAGAGAAAGCTAAAAACTATAATCATGAAATGGTGATGAGAATCACAAATTTTTACAATTTATTATAGTATGTGATTAAATGCTTGCACTCTAAATTGGTGACTATGTTGCACAACTTTAAGTTAACTTCGTGGACCAAAATTGAAAGTCAAACTCTTCTCCTTCTTTGTCTTATACTAATTCTTATCACACATGGCATATGAAGTATTTTGTTTGTTGGAATCTTTGGTTTCAGGGATCAGGTCCTACCGAGCCACCTTGTTGATATCTCCTTCCTAATCTGGCAGTGTAAAGGTTAAAGACTAAGACAGAAGCATTAGTCTGATTTTTCACTTGGAAGCTACATAGAAAATTTTAGGATTGGTGGTAGAGCCTGAGATTGGTGTTGGATGGGGACAAAAATAACTTTATGCTGCTGAGGCTAGAGGCAAATGAAACACTTGCTCCTGGCAACTTTCCAAGCCTACCAGTGGTAGATATTTGTTACATCTCTTAATAGTTTCAGTAACAAAGCTTTTGCCCTGGAGTGTGCTGGCAGCAGCTCTGTCAATGGAAGGATTACCACTGAAACATCATCTTTCTATTAGGCTACCCCCAGGTTGAGGATTTTTCTCCAACACAACAAAGGTGCTACTTTCAGACCACACTCAAAATGATACGCAATGTGCGGTATCAGGGAGAGGTGTTAAGTTACTCAACTTAAATCTGATGGGGAAATTACTGTGGGCATCATCTGTGGGTTCAGGATGGTCAATTTCCCATCAGTGACTGGAGAGGGAAACTTTAGCCCACAAGCATTCTCTAAAAGGTTAGGGATGTAATTAACATTGCTCTTAAGAGAATGGAAACATGCAATTTGCTATGTCTATTTCTAAATAGTATTAGTCTTACTGTGAAACTGGGATAGCTCTACCAGGTGCTGGTACCTATACAAGTCAGGATATAGGTCTTGGCAAAACTGGTCAGTGGTAACTGTCTTTGATTTATAAATTTTACAAAAATACCAGTGAACATTTGCTTTAAAACTGAAATTATAGGAGCCCCTGCATGGCTCAGTCAGTTAAGCATCTGACTCTTGATTTCGGCTTAGGTCATGGTCTCAGGGTCATGAGATCAAGCCACACATTGGGCTCTGGGCTCAGCGAGGAGTCTGCTTGAGAGTCTCTCTCTCCCTCTCTCTCTGCCCCTCCCCCCGCTTTCATGTGCTCTCTCTCTCTAAAATGAATAAATAAATCTTAAAAAAATTAAATTATAATAGAAAAAAAAAGATTAACTCATGTAAAGTACCATGCAGAAGGTGTTTCAGCTGAAACTTTGGGGTTTTTTCCTCTTTGCCCATTTTTGGGTGACAAGGACAGGTTACTGACAGAACATTTTTCTGAGTTATCTCATCCATTCAAAGACACCAAAGAATCCTAATCAAAGTGCCTATATGCTGTGTGGCAAGTGGTGATGTGAGGATACACAGGCAAGTAACTCCACAAATTGGATAGATCTTGAAATGAGGGAAACGCCATGATACTGAAACCTTATTCAAAAAAAAAAAAGTCTGGCATTGTTCCTAGAGCTTGTGGCTCTGTGCCACTTAATGAAACACTCATGATAGATGAGCAGTCTCCCTGTCATGCCTATAAAGGAATGCTTGATGATTTTATTAACACAGGCAGTGCTGAAACCTCTGTTTGATGAACATTCTAATAAGGATGCCCTCTATGCTAGTGAAAGTTCAGGGAAATAACAAGGAAAAGCAAATAGATGAAAGAAGACATAGTTTTGATCATAACATCACAACACATTGCAAGTGTCTGACTTAAATAATCATGTGCTCTGGAACAGTATGCAATACACAGAATTAGAGAAAGAGGAAGTGTGATTTTCACCTTGCAACTGGCAATGGTACAATACAATCACCCTTAAGAAGCAACATCTTAATTTGAGATTTTGTGTTCTTTAAACCATAATCTGAATTGTTTATTATAGTATTGTATGGTAATTGAGAATTCCTTCACTGGACTTAGGAACCCAACACAAAATGATCAATTAAGTTTTACTTGCTCAATGAGGAACTAACAAGCCAATGCAGGAATCACTGTAGCGTAGATGTAGAAATTGTCTCAAGCCCATAAACCTGTTTAGATGAAAACTTTAGACTTGCTGGTTAGCTATTAAAAAGTAATACTTTGGAAATAAAGGAAATGCAAATGTGCAAATAACATACTCCTTGTGTTTGGCCTGCCTTTTCATTGCAGAACTATTAATGTTGCTTGTCAATACCACTTCTGCCTAGTTCAATGCCATCTACCGTCATCTGCTTAGCCCTCACTGCTGGTAATCCCTTATGATCTAGCTTAGAAGTCATCACACATTCTTGGAAACCTCCTTTACACTTGCAATTGCCTCTCTGATATGCCTCTCTATGTTTACCTTCTTACATGGTCTTTAAATTGCCTGTTTACTTCCTTGCCTCAATGAAATTTTGACCTCCTAGAGGACAGAACTATTGACCTTTTTGAAATTTTAACATAAGAGTTTACCACCTAACATAATATTTTTGAATGAATAAATTAATGAAAGTATAAATGAATGTCTGCATTCATTATGCAAACCATCTTGATTTGTAAAATCATATTCTGAAATAACATGTATTTTGCATATCATAGAGTTGAGGTGGAACATTTTATTGACTGCAAAACAACTAATCATAATATATTCACTGGATGTAAAAATGCAGAATGAACAATCATTTGATCTTTCTGGGATATGCAAGCACACATATGTTGGGATGGGTTTTATATATGTGTATATGTATTTTTCCATATCTCCGAAATAACCTAGTAGATCTATATCTACATACCTATGTCTCTATCTATATATCTATATCTATCTAGATATACAGAGATATTTTCAACATCTCTGCAACATTAGTATTTATTATACCCCAAAGACTTATGATATATTTGCTCTCTTGAACATGGACATCCAGGAAAAAATTCTAGTTATCTCAGCTCTATAAAAATGAAAATGTATTGAACAATATTTTATTTTATCCTAAAACATAGAACGCTTAAAAGATACACATCTTAAGACATAAATTCTTATTGATTAAATCCAAGAAACCCTTGAAATTCAGCGTTAGCCATAACTCAAGAAATTTAATTGTTTCTTTTCTTTGGAGAGGATTGCTGTGTGAATATATGTATTTACATACCATTCATTCCAGAGCTTACACTGAATTTCACTGAAAGGTGATTTCTTTTTTCTTTTTTTTTAGTGAAAGTTATGAACTCAATTATAAAATACATGACATTTTTTTTTTAATGTTTTATTTATTTATTCATGAGAGTCAGAGAGAGAGAGAGAGAGGCAGAGGCAGAGGGAGAAGCAGGCTCCCCGCCTAGCAGGGAGCCCGATGCGGGACTCGATCCCAGGACCCTGGGATCATGACCTGAGCCGAAGGCAGACGCTTAACCATCTGAGCCACCCAGGCGCCCTAAAATACATGACATTTTGAAGAAAGTACACAGGAGATACAAGTTCATGCCACAATAAAAATTTGGTAAATGTACATGATACTAAATGCATAAATTAGATTTATGTGTTAGACCATACATCTATAAATATATAATTTACAATGTTGCCAATTACAAGAGAAAAACCAATCACCTTTGGCAATCAGTTTATCTTCGTTGGCTTCTTTTTTTCTTTTTAACTATTACTTTGAATTATTCTTAGAAAATATTTACTTTACTTTTGGAGAATATATATTGTTGATGTAGTATATGTATTAAAATATTTTCAAAATAATTATAAAAGATGAATCTTAATAAATTACATATTCAGTCTTGTTACATCGTTGAAAATAATATAGATTCCACTATTAACTCAAATTATATATATATATAAATAATCACACTATTCCAATTTATTATTTCAGTTACTCATTTTATGAATAAAGTGTATTTCCCTCAAGATAATAAGTGAAATCTGATTCAACATTTTATGAACGTAGAAATTCTTTACTATTAGCTTTATAGAATGATTATTCTTTTAATTGAGGCTTTCCCCTTTTGATGATAGCTTTGTTAGCCAATTGTTCAGCATTTTTACAAAGGCTCTGTTTAAAATTTAAGTTAAAAGTAGTAGACACAAAAGTATTTAACAAGGTCATTCTTTAAATCTTGAAGAGTTCCTGCACTTTGCAATGCATCAAACAGTAATTTGTAACTGACAGTTTTCTTACCTAGAGTGCTTCTCAGTCAAGAGATTGTTCTCCAAAGACAGTCAGCTGGGTAAATGTCAGGAGCTCAAAAAGTAAATTATAGTGCAAACAGCGTTGATATTTCTATGAATGGAAGAAAAGCATATTTATTTTTAAAATGTAGAATTTTATTTAAAACAAGTGAAAACCTTCTATTGTGACCTTTACAAGATTCCAAACAGTGACGAATTTGGTCATTACAAATAACCTTTTCCAGAAAGAGCTTTACCATTCGGGACTTTCATTTGGTAATATATGTGAATTAATTTCCTTTCTACAAAATAACTCATGGTATTAAATTTTTTATGAGATATTTTATCCCTGATATTACAGTTTTATACAAATTTTAGAAGGGAAAAATGTAAGGGAGCGACTATATGGTAGTTTATTATTTTAACTTGTTTGGAGGAAATCATTCAGTCATTTTCTTTTCTTCCTTCTCTACAGAATGGTATTGAATCTGTGTGAGCTTTGTTGGCGAGTTATTTCTCCCAATGTTCTTTATAGAGCTTGGTAGAATTCTATTCAGAAGCTTCATTCTAAAACGGTTTGCACCTTAACAAACAGGTTGGATTCTCTGAAAGCGTTGTTAAGTCATTTGGAATCTGGTTCTACTTTTCACCATATAAATAATATTGTGTATAATGGTTTAAGGGTATGTCCCAGGTTAGTCTGCGCTATTTTTTTTTAGCTCTTGGGGACTCAAAGAGAATATATATGTGTATACATTCTAGAATGCATAGGTATATAAGATTATAGAAAATTAAATATAAAATTATGAAAATAAATAAAAGAGTAGACAAATCTTGTAAGTCCTAAGTAGATTACATAATAACATCTCTATTGGAATATGGATTTAGACATTTTTCAGTTATATATGAAAGACAATGAACTTTCTTAATCACTGTCTAAAATGTTAGCCACAAATTCTATCCTTTTACCCATTTTACATTTCTTCATAACTTTTATCATTATTGATATTATATTCGTTTATTTTCTTCTTCCACTGGAATAAGAGCTTCATTGATGCAGTTATGTTTGTTTTGTGTAAGTTCTTGTGGTATCCCCAGGAGCTAGAACAGTGACTAGCATATGGTAAGCACTAAATAAATATTTGTTGAATGAATTAATAAATAAATGAATACTAATTCAAAGGCTTAGTTGCTTTGAAACGTGATTCACCTTGGTAACACATGCTTAGATACATGTTTATCTTCCATACTGCAAACAAGAATAAACTATATCTTACTGGGAAGAAATTTTTAGACACCTACTTAATAACTGCTTTTCAGATAGATTTCTTGTCTGAACCAGTTTCCCCTAATCCAAGTGTCCTTCCTCAGCAGTTGTTTGGCTTGTCCCCTTTCTCGTTGGCCTGACTTCAAAGCCATGACTCAAGTAGGCCACCTGTTTTCTCTGCTTCACAAATCAGCCGCTACATGGTTTGAAGTTCCATAGGAAGATAATGAAGTGGATGAGAGAGAGTTACCGTGAAGCCCTCTGTTTGGAACCTGAAGAACTAAGAGAAATGTCCAAATGCTTTATCTGTGTGTGTCAAAAAGACCTATGGGAGTCACAGAGGTGATAATATGGACTATTATTAATGGCACTGGCCAACCGTATCTCCTGGTTTCTTTGTTTCAGAGACAAGCACACTACCCATGCCTGCAGAAAATGTGTCCCCTTATTGGCACACAAAAGATGCATAAACACATAAAATATTATTAATTTTGCAATGTTCTTTTTTTAAATTTTATTTTATTGTTATGTTAATCACCATACATTACATCATTAGTTTTTGATGTAGTGTTCCATGATTCATTGTTTGTGCATAACACCCAGTGCTCCATGCAGAACGTGCCCTCCTTAATACCCATCACCAGGCTAACCCATCCTCCCACCTCCCTCCCCTCTAGAACCCTCCATTTGTTTCTCAGAGTCCATAGTCTCTCATGGTTCATCTCCCCCTCTGATTGTCCCCCCCTTCATTCTTCCCCTCCTGCTATCTTCTTTTTTTTTTTTTTTTAACATATATTGCATTATTTGTTTCAGAGATACAGATCTGTGATTCAACAGTCTTGCACAATTCACAGCGCTCACCGTAGCACATACCCTCCCCAGTGTCTATCACCCAGCCACCCCATCCCTCCCACCCCACCCCCCACTCCAGCAACCCTCAGTTTGTTTCCTGAGATTAAGAATTCCTCATATCAGTGAGGTCATATGATACATGTCTTTCTCTGATTGACTTATTTCGCTCAGCATAACACCCTCCAGTTCCATCCACGCTGTTGCAAATGGCAAGATCTCATTCCTTTTGATGGCTGCATAATATTCTATTGTGTATATACATACATATATATATATATATATATATATATATATATATATATATCACATCTTCTTTATCCATTCATCTGTCGATGGACATCTTGGCTCTTTCCACAGATTGGCTATTGTGGACATTGCTGCTATAAACATTGGGGTGTATGTACCCCTTCAGATCCCTACATTTGTATCTTTGGGGTAAATACCCAGTAGTGCAATTGCTGGATCATATGGTAGCTGTATTTTCAACTTTTTAAGGAACCTCCATACTGTTTTCCAGAGTGGCTGCACCAGCTTGCATTCCCACCAACAGTGTAGGAGGGTTCCCCTTTCTCCATATCCCCATCAACATCTGTCGTTTCCTGACTTGTTAATTGTAGCCATTCTGACTGCTGTGAGGTGATACATCATTGAGGTTTTTTTTTTTTTTTTTTTTTTTTAAAGATTTTATTTATTTATTTGACAGAGAGAGAGACAGCTAGAGAGGGAACACAAGCAGGGGGAGTGGGAGAGGGAGAAGCAGGCTTCCCGCTGAGCAGGGAGCCTGATGCGGGGCTCGATCCCAGGACCCTGGGATCATGACCTGAGCCGAAGGCAGACGCTTAACGACTGAGCCACCCAGGCGCCCCATCATTGAGGTTTTGATTTGGATTTCCCTGATGCCGAGTGATGTTGAGCACTTTTTCATGGGTCTGTTGGCCATTTGGATGTCTTCTTTGGAAAAATGTCTGTTCATGTGTTCTGCCCATTTCTTGATTGGATTCTTTGTTCTTTGGGTGTTGAGTTTGATAAGTTCTTTATAGATTTTGGATACTAGCCTTTTATCTGATATGTCATTAATTTTGCAATGTTCTTATTTAACAGAGATGATATGGGAATTAAGCTTTACCTTGATGAATACTGACCTGGAAGTTTATTTGTCTTGAGGTTCAGTCTGATTCCACATCGGAAATACATACACTGAAAAACAATGGTAAAAGAATAATAATGAATCAGAATCAGGCAAACTGTGAACTAGTGTGCAAAAACCAGAAGTTAAATATAAGTCACAAACCCCACAAATATCTATTAAGCACCAACTCATGCAAAGTGCAAAATAAGAGTGAATGAACATGATGGAAATCCTGATTTCAATTCCACAAACTTATTTTTTATGAGCATCTAGGATGTTCCAGGCACTACAAAAAGCACTGAGGATTCAAAGACAACTACCCTACTGAAATTTGGCATATGCCCCCCCATGCCAATTCTAGTTCCATGTTATAAATCATTTCTATTTTCTCATTTAAATATTTTTATTTTTATATTTTAAAAACATTTTAGGCATGTAATTACTTAATATATTTCATATTGTCTTGGTTAAGTATATTAAAGTCACATGTACTGTAATAACTTTGCTTTTACTATGAATACTTACATCTTGAGTATATAAACACAATGTAACCTTAGATCAATATACATCTCAAAGAATCAGGTACTTTGTGAGATTTTATGACTAGAACCATATTCTGATGTGAAAAATATTTTCAGTGAAGATGACAGGCATATATAATCTGAAAAATGAAAATTCAAAGAGAAGATAATAAGAGTGTCTGTGGAAGACATGTATGCTTTCAAAATGTTTGACTAAAAAAACCAATACAATGGGGTTGAGGTCGCAGCTTAAAATAGTAGTCACTACTCAGTGGGAATGTATTTTGTGGCAAGAACGATGCTAGATGCATTAGATTCTCTACCTCTAATCTTAAAAACAATTCTGACAATTTGATATTTTTCTGATTTTATATAAGGTGAATTTAGTCTTAGGAAATTTAAGATTTGCTAGAAATCAGGTAAAACTAGAGCAGCCGGGTTTCATTTCTCAAGATTCCCTCATGACTTCAAAGTCTCAGTCCTTTCCATTAAAGTATGCTGACTCTCCATCCTTAATTGATTGAACTAATCAAAAATGACACTTCAAATTACTTAGAAGTACTCCTTTAAAATCCTGCTTAATAACACTGATCCCACCAATCAAATATCATCTTACTGTCTAAATACTCCTGAAGTTTTTAGCATCTTTACCTTTTTAGAAATTGTTTGTCTTATAGCATTATTATTTACTTACCTGTTTTGGCTCTATTACTAAATTATATGGAATACTGACATCAAGTTTAAGCATATATTAGGCTAAAAAAAAAAAATAAAAGCCTGTGTAAATCTTTATCCCCTAACCAACTCAGCATATCAAAAGGATATTTACATATTAGCTTATCACAGCAAAACTCAATACTGATTATATAATATTAAAAGGCTTCTTTTTTCCAAGGTGCTTGCATCACAAAGATGCCCTAGCTTGCACCTCTCCTAATGACATTTTATATATGTATATCTCCTCAAATAGGAAAGGACATTTTTACTTGGTTGCACCTATAGGTATACAAATCCCCTACAATATGGACAGTCTTCCTGTGGCTGGCAGAATAGTGATTCCCTTCTTCCCAAAGATGTCTACATCCTAATCCCTGGAACTTGTGATTATGTTATGTTACCTGGCAAAGCTGAATTAAGATTGCAGATAGAATAAAGATTGCTAACCAGCTGATTTTGAGAAGCTAATCCTGTATAATCCAGGTAGATCCAATGTAATCACAAGAGGGTTTCAGAGAGAACAGAGACAATGGAAAGTATCAGAGTGAATGTGATAAAGGTTGGACTGGCCATTCTTGCTTTGAAGATGGCAGGAGGGCAGCATGAACTAAGGAATGCAGGCAGTCTCTAGAAGCTGGAAAGGCAGGAAAAAAATGGATTCTCCCCTGGAGCCTCCAAAAAAGAATGTAGCCCTTCTAACATTTTGATTTTAGCACAATGAGACCTTGTTTTGGACTTCTGAACTATAGAAAAGGAAGATAATAAACTTGTGTTGTTTTAAGCCTCTACATTTATGGTAATTTATTTTAGCAGCCATAGAAAATTGATACACCTCCCTTGACTGCTGTTCCTTCTAGGCCAACAGCAATTTTGGTAGATGTCAGCATATAAGGATATGTCAAATTCAGATTTCCTTTATTACACTTTTGTTTAGTTCTTGGCAATCGGTAATTCCTTTGTTGGAAGACCAGGAAAGAGATATTTTCCCACAGTAAAGTTCTGACCTGGTGCTATAGAAATAGGTCATAGGTACAGATCTTAATTATATGCTTTGAGAGGCTGTTTCATTCTTCCTGTTAATCTTGAACATGCTTTTTTGAGAGAATGAATTGCTGAATGAATAAGCATAAAAGCAACCTAATGTTTATCCTCCTACCACTATATGTGTGAATTTTTCTTCCCAGGACAAAGAGTTAATTTTGATTTTTTTCCAGTGGAACAAAAATAATTTGCTTGGCAATATACAAATTTGAATTACCTTAACCCTAAATTACTCACATTTTCTAATTTTTAGAGGAGGGTAAAAATAAGAACATCAGAGCAAGTTCTCCATCCGAACAACATTTAGGTGTCACAATGCAAATTTCAACTTCTGCGTCTATTATCCCATATCCCCAAATTATATTTCCAAGCTAGATCAATATTGCTTTTATAGTCCAGAAACAGATAGTTAGTGTTATATGGTAAAAGAGAGAGGAGCGGGAGGGGGATTGAGAAAGAGAAAAAGAATACATGTGAGTTTTAGCCCCACCAGGATGTTCTTCAGCTTGTGTGATGTCTAGGAATCTGTAAAGGAAAACTCCATTTAACTTATGCCCATTTGGGAAAAATCTGCAATCTATATTTTCATTTTTATAAGATATTTTCATATTCCTGGGAAGACATAGCAGCTGAGACACTCCCGCTTCCTTGGAAATTCAGAGGGGCCTCTTGTGTTCCATTACCCTTTGTCATTTCCATTCTCTTTTCAAGCTGAGCCATCTGTACTTTGACAATATTTTACCTGCTTTTGGTGCTGGTCTCCTGTCTTCTCTGCTAAATATGATGGAAAGGTTGGCCTCTTGTCTTTCCCACTAAAAAATGCTATTTCTTGCAGGATAAAAGTTTAATTATTCATTTTCTTCTCTACTTTGTTTTTTGGAACAGACATATGTTTTAACATCCTCCTTTGAGTTATGAAGAGATATGAGGATAAGAGATGAAGCGAATGATTTCTGAATGCAATAGCATCTATTGCTTACACTAATCATCTCAGTCTTCCCTCAGGAATGGTAGTTCTCTACAGAAAGAATCTGGATGTTGGAAAGCCAGCACCTATCCCAGACCTGCAGTCCATTTCTTGTTATCATACCTGGTGTGTGGCTCATTTTCCCTGTATGGTTCTGTGAGTTTAAACTTCAAATATTTCCCAGGGGTCTCTGAATGAGACATGTAGATAAGCCAGAGAGCAAATGTGGACCAAAATACCTGCTTTATTAATGACCAGTCAACATCCTATTGTTCCCTCATTATCTCAGTCCATTCATTATTATTTAGTAAACAATTCAATTGTGGTGGATATAACAATTTTTAAGAGTCAGGTATGGTAAGTTTTATGAAAACTAATAAAGCAGATTAAGGAGAATAGAGAATGATGGGAGAAGGGAGGCTACTCTTCTGAGCAATCCAAGGTTTCTTTGTTTTCTTCTGAATGGGGAAGTAAAGAATGTGAATACCTTAATCATGACTATTGAAGACAGAGGAAACAGCTTTTGCTTGTTGATGGCCAAGCAAGGAATGAGAGAGATGGGGGAAATCATAAGTAATAGTCTCAGAGAGAAGGGAGGACCTAATTATTAACACCGTAAAAGGAGAGCTCTTGGGTAAAAGCTGGACTGGAGTCAGGTCTTCTACTTCCCCAGGCCAAAACTTGAGATCTGTACACTCACATGTTCCCTCGGAGTCTAATAGCTTAAGAACAATGATTAGAAGCCCAGGTATTTGGCTCATCTTAATGAGTCATGGGCAGACAGTGACATGGGAAGTAGCAAAGACAATAGGGCACCAGAGAAACCTGGTTCTGCCCATTACAAATGTGGCCCAATGGCTAGTAAGCTTTGATTAGCCATTCCTTTTCTTTTGGGAAAGAGTAAGTAAATGGGTGAAGATGGAAAGATCAGGTATGTATGCTTCAACCCTTAGTTATCCCATGATGGAGAGAGCTATGTGGAAATCTCCTTAATGAATACTGAGTCTAGGAATAAAAATATGTCCAGTTAAAATTTGTCATTAGCTAGTAATGATGCAGCTCATCATTTTGAAAGTCATCTGATATATGAGAGATGCTGTGGTATAAACCTTCTAAATAACACTATTTTTAAGTGATTTGCCAGTGATACTTACTTTATTATTTGCTTTAGTCTGTCCATAAGAAGACTGCTGAGCAGACATTAATTGTGAAATGTTAACATAATATAGATTTTTTTTATGATTCCAGACAAAAATGTGATAGTTTATTTACTGTTAACTATATTAGGACTTTTTAAAAAATTAATTTTCTATAAATTTGATGAAAATAATCTCAGGCAGATGTAAAGATGATAAGTCTTAAAGGAAATCAATACTGAGTCAATATTTTTCTTACCTATTTTTTACTTTCTACTGAAAATGATTAATTACAATAATATTAACCTCCATATGTTTAATAATAAGAACTCAACCCCATAGATGAACCAATCTTTTAACAAAGGTAAGATATGACATGGTAACATGACCACTCCTCTTCACATAAACTCCAAACCAGTTTTTTCAATAGATGCTGATGGTTTGAGATGAATTGCAAATGTGATTATAACCTTTTTTGTTTTGATCATAGAAAAAAGAAGATGCTTATGAATGAGTCATAGAAATGATGGGGGAGGTTAATTCTTTTGTTTTTCGCCAATAAAAGTAGGTTAGCTTGTTGTTCCTGTTTATTGAAAAGAATCACTTGCTAATAAATTCACACCAAATAGATGAATATAGAAAAAAAACTGCTTATAATAATACTACACTCAGGGCACCTGGGTGGCTCGGTTAAGCATTTGCCTTTGGCTCATGTCATGATGCTGGGGTCCTGGGATGGAGCCCTGAATCTGGCCCCCTGTTCAGTGGGGAGCCTGCTTCTCCCTCTCGCTCTGCCCTTTCGCCCCACCCCCACCCCGCTTGTGCTCACTCTCTCTCGTGCTCTCTCAAATAAATAAAATCTTTAAAAAGAAATAATACCATACTCAAAAATAATCATCGTTAATGGTTCTCTGCATATTCTTCCAAATGTTTTCTTTTTCTGGCTTATATGGCTTTTTAGAAAAATAGGATAATAATGTACATATTGTTTTGAATACTTTTTCCCCCCACAATACACTATACTGTGGTTCTATTTCCATGTCAAAAAATATATATCTATGTCATCTCTATAAATTGCTTTATTCCTTTATTGTACATTCCAGATATATATATGTATAATATCTATCATATATATAATATATTGGAATGTCCACATTTTAGAACATGTCAACATTCCATATTTTATTCAACATACTACAAATAAAATTATGGTGAATAGCCATGCATGGTGATTTTGCAGACTTTTGCAGGGCAGCATGGATGAAGAAAATTATTACAAGGAAAATGTATTCATGTTTTATAATTTTGGGCACAAATTGCTAAATTTTCTGCAGAAAATTTATGTGATTTTTCCCACTATTAATGTATGAGAGTGCTTATTACAAGACTATTTATACTAGAAAATATTGTTAATTTCTTCATCATACAAAAAGGGCAGCTAAATGTTTTCTGTAAAATAACTGGAATTGGAAATAAATCTTTCTTAAAAATTTGATTTTATTAATCCTTTGATTATAAAAGCAATTTCTCATTTTATTTTATACATTTAGTTGTGAGTGAAGCTAAACATCTTCATATTGTTAATGTCTTTTTGAAATTTTTTAATTGTGTTCTTTACCTATTTTTAAAATGATTTTTCATATTTACTTATTTATTAGTACTTTTTATATCTTATGAACATTCACTATGTTAGGATCTCTTTTTATATTTTCACTACTTGACTGTGTCATTTTTGTTAAATTGTCATTCTGCATCTGAAATACACAAATTTATGATAATTCTTTTTCATTACATCTGCCTCTGTTGAGATCATATGTTATTTGTTTGCCATGTTTTACTGTGGATGAATCTCATCAAACAACTAAAGATTTCAATTGTTCTTGTAAGTTATCTGATTTCATGGAGAAATGATTCAGTTACAGTGAGTACTATAGGTAATTTGTATTTGGCTTACAAATGTGTTCCCTCAAAAGAGAAAAAAGAATACCCAATTTTCTGAATCCTACTATTCATTAAATTACTGATCTATTTCTTTCATCAGTTAATTATCAAACGTCTCCAACATGTCGTTTACATTCTCTGGAGTCCAATGTCTGTTCCTATTCCTGGCTACGGTGACCTACTAGGTGAAGAATTTCTGGGCCTCTTAGCTGTTTTCATCCCACTCGAGCACTCTTCCATGTAAAACTGTATTTTATAGTTTTTTTTTTTCCCCTTGGCAGTATCTCCCTTTTATAATCTTCTCTTGGTTTACCTCCTACACAGTCTCCTTCAGTGACTTCTCTTTGTCCTCACTCAATTAAGTTATGCTTTCAACCCTCAGCTTGTCTCTTGTAACAGGAACATCTTAAATGAGGGGATATGCTCATGTGGGCTCCACTACTGTCTCCATGTAGTTGATTCTTGGATCTGTAACCTTGACCTATGACTTGGAACTAGCCTAATAAATGTTGAATAAAATTAATGAGTGAATGAATGAAAAGGGTAATAACACATACCGTGGGATTAGAAAATCTGTGGTTTGTAGTGCTGTTATGGCATTTATTCAACAACTATTTACTGAACATTTACTGTTACTGAGGTTATGGTGATAAATTGTTAATACATGAGTCCCAGGAAAAATCACTTCCCTGGATTTCAAAATGGGATTTATAATGCTTTCTTACATTCAGGGCTTTTTGAACCTCAAGATATATATAATGCATATTAAAGTAATTTGCTTAATTACTTATAATATTATTGTTAAGAGAAACAAAAGGTAGAAAAGTACACAACTTTTCCAAAATAATTTGAGAAAAAAAAAAGAAAATTTGGAATGAAGTACTCAGAGCTGAAAGCTATTAAGAAACACAGCTATTGAAATAGCCAGAGTGAAATTCAAGCTAGAGAGAAGGCTCTATTAAGGTATGCAACTGCATTGCCTTTAGACAGAATATTGGAATGTCTATAATATATTGTGATCTGAATTTAAGACCAGATAAAATGGAATCTTGTTGTGTAGTTTGAGAATGCTTTTATATGAAAAGACATATATTATATGGTAAAATCCTCAAAAAAAAAATAAATAAAGGTCACCAGGTTGTCTAAGAATGAAATTCCCTTGATGGCTAAGTTAGAACCTGACTTTCAGCCACACATTCAGGACCTATCATTATGCACACACACCTAGGCATTTCGTCTGATTGGAAGTAGAGAGGGGAGAAATTGCTGTACCAGTAACCACATTGTAGGGATAACCATAAGGTTTCCTCTGAGTTTTATGTAAGTTAAAGATGAATCAGATCAGGAAAGCTCTACGAGTCTCACACATGTGTTTCAGACTCAAATTGACTAGAAAGAGACCAAAGAATTGCCAGTGTCTTCAATCCCTTGCCCAGTGCAGCTCTGGACTCCCATTATGGCTTTGGGAAAGACTTTTCCCAAGTTTCCCTACACACGAAGGAGAATGTTCCTTCGTTTGCAAATCTCTGTTCTTGCAACAAGTCGGAGAAAAATCAGAGAACATTAGAGAACACCGAAGGTAGACAGTATGTGATTACTGTCTTTTGTTGAATTTTGACTTTGAACTAATCTTTTTTTTTTTTTTTTTTTAAAGATTTTTTATTTATTTATTTGACAGAGAGAGACACAGCGAGAGAGGGAATACAAGCAGGGGGAGTGGGAGAGGGAGAAGCAGGCTTCCCGCGGAGCAGGGAGCCCGACGCGGGGCTCGATCCCAGGACCCTGGGATCACGACCTGAGCCGAAGGCAGACGCTTAACGACTGAGCCACCCAGGCGCCCCAACTTTGAACTAATCTTATCACCACTAAAGATGCACTCTCTTTAAAAAAAAAAAAAAAAAGGAAATATTTACTTTTCTGATTACAAAAGGAATAAACATTAATGATGAAAAATATAGAAAGTTACAGAAACTTTAAAGAAACAACAAGAAAAAAAATCTTAAAAAAAAAAGAAAGAAGGGGTGCCTGGGTGGCTCAGTCGTTAATCGTCTGCCTCCAGCTCAGGTCATGATCCCAGGGTCCTGGGATCGAGGCCCGCATTGGGCTCCCTGCTCTGTGGGAGGCCTGCTTCTCCCTCTCCCGCTCCCCTACTTCTGTTCCCTCTCTCGCTGTGTCTCTCTCTGTCAAATAAATAAATAAATAAAAATCTTTAAAAAAATAAAATAACAAGATGAACTCACTAATGAAGGAGAGATTGTTCTAAAAATTTTTATTTTTTTTTTTTTTACATGTTTTCTGGTTTAATAGTATGATGTAAGCTTTTCATTGTGTTTTGTAATACTTTTGAATACTTGTTTTGAATCCTTAAAGTATTCTTAATAATGTATGATAGACTATCCTTGAATGCATCTCGATTTCTTAGGTTGAACTATACGAAATTGTTGTGTGTCTGAAAGCTGGATATCAGTAATTACATATCACAAACTTAATATATAACTAGTTTTTAAAGACTTCTAATTGTTTCTAATGTTTTAATATTATACCCCTTATTTTTTTGTGTTATTGGGAAGTTAATTGGCAAAATAACAATAAGAAGTAACTATGTAAAACTTACTCATAGGATGCTATTAAGTATTTTTATTCTATTGGCATTTGTGTTAGTCCTGAAGTATTAGATTAAAAATAGAATATATAATAATATACATTTTAGTATAATCAAATCTAAAGTACTATATAATCATAGAAAATAACTGAAATTTAGGGGCGCCTGGGTGGCTCAGTTCGTTAAGCGTCTGCCTTCGGCTCAGGTCATGATCCCAGGGTCCTGGGATCAAGCCCCGCATCGGGCTCCCTGCTCAGCGGGAAGCCTGCTTCTCCCTCTCCCACTCCCCCTGCTTGTGTTCCCTCTCTCGCTGTCTTTCTCTCTGTCAAATAAATAAATAAAATCTTTAAAAAAAAAAAAAAGAAAATAACTGAAATTTAACTGTATGGAATTTATCTTTCATCACTGAGTATGTGAGATTCATATTTCTATGCATAATTTGTTGGGCTTTCAAGGGTTCTATGAAGATAAATTCTGTTTATATTTGGACAAATTGCTCTGAAAACATATTTCTGCTTCAAAAGTATCCCTGGTTTCACAGAATTGTATCATTTAATAAATTTTGTTTTAAATTTAGGTTTGATTTTGCAGATGCTATGAGACACATGTATACAGGAAAAAAATATAGGAAGGGAAAAGACAATTAACCCTTATTAATTTCTTATTATGTACCAGATCCTTTCTCTCTACTTGTTTATCAAGTGATTTAATAGTCTCATGAACACTGCTGATCGATAGGGCATGGGGTTGCCATATTTAAGAAAAACAGAAAATATAAGATGTCAAATTTGAATTTCAAATAGAAAACAAATACCTTTTTGTTAGTACGAGCATGCCACATGCAATATTGGGGATATAATTATACCAAGAGTACTCTTTCTATTTCTGAAATTCAAATTACCTGGGCTTACTGTATTTTATATGTCTATTTAAACAGAAGCAAGTTCAACAGTGTAACAGATTTTTCCATATGGCAATGTGAGTCAGATCTTCTAATTTTTCAGTAGAATCAGAGGATTCACATTCCAACATGATTTTTCCTAATTTTCATATGTTCCCAAATAATTAAAACATTTTAAAATATAGTTTACAGTGAATAACACATGTCCACCGGCCATGTCTGGTGGTTGCTGATACATGATATAATAATATGTCAGTGTTCCTCACATTCCAAAGCATATAAGAGTTATCTGAGGATTTTGTTAAAATGCAGATTCTAATTCACTAAGTTTGAGGAGTAGCCTGGAATTCTGTATTACTAACAAACTTCCAGGTGAAACCAAGAGTTGCCTGCTGCTGATCATATTTTGAGTATTAAGAAATGCATGGCAGGAAAGTAAAGGAAGGAAAAAAGAAGGAAAATGGAAAAATAGAACAATATCCAACAAAGTAAAAGGGGACACTTGAAAGAGTTGGAAGAGGTAAGGCAAAAGTTTTCATTCATCTATTCTTATTCTTCAAATCAGAAAACTAATCCCCTAACATAAAGAATAAAATCAAAACAAATGCAAATAACTGATATCTGATTCACTTATCGTATAAAGCATTTTAATAAGGTGATCTTAATTCTTTGGAAGAAACTAAGAAAAGAGAAAAATCAGCAACTCACACCACAAATAATGAGGTGTTAGCTATATGCACACAAAGGCGTGAACACACACGTATGTGTATGTAAGTATATAGGTATATTTTCACAGACTCTCACCACCTTGTGATTCAGCTGCCCCTTGAGGAATATGTTAAGGTGGATATCCAGAGATAAATATCAAGGTAGAGGGGTGCCTGGGTGGCTCCATCATTAAGTATCTGCTGGGTGGTTCAATTGTTAAGTCTGCCTTCGGCTCATGTCATGATCCCGGGGTCCTGGGATCGAGCCCCGCATGGGGCTCCCTGCTCTGTGGGAAGCCTGCTTCTCCCTCTCCCACTCCCCCTGCTTGTGTTTGGTCTCTCGCCGTGTCTCTCTCTGTCAAATAGATAAATAAAATCTTAAAAAAAAAAAAAATCAAGGTAGAGTTTTAACTGCCTCTGTTGATTGACTGCTTCAATCATGAAAGTACAATTAACCACTATGCCTGTCAGTCAGTGATTGGTCACTGGGAAAGGCAAAGATGAGACCAGGGTAATGAAGGAAAGCAGGGTAATGGGAAATGCAGAAAGGCGAAGAAATGTCCAGTGTAACTATCTGCTAGGGATTAAAGCATCTGTTCATCTTTTTGAGAAAAGAGGAGGTAGGATTAAGAGAGGTGAGGAGAAATGGAGAAAGATGAAAGAGAAAAGAAACTTTAAACATGCTACCCAACAATGAGGTTTTAGATTATAGGACTGTATAATGCATTTTATTTCCTAGAATTTAGTATGCCCCTCCAACCTGGACAGGTGTTCAGGAGCTTACTGTGAATGTTGAGAATTCAACACGGGGACCAAGGTACATAGCT
Source organism: Halichoerus grypus (assembly GCF_964656455.1). Classification (NCBI taxonomy): domain Eukaryota; kingdom Metazoa; phylum Chordata; class Mammalia; order Carnivora; family Phocidae; genus Halichoerus; species Halichoerus grypus. The sequence goes on along the minus strand of NC_135716.1, from coordinate 129,031,079 downwards.
GTGGGAACCTCTGTCAAATCAATGAAATAATTACACCCAGGCAGTTAAAAATCCTGCTAATTCCAAATAGATATTTTGAGAAGGATTAGTCCATATGCTCATGCCTAAAGTTACATAATTTTTTCTTGGCTTAAAATTATCCCACTTAGAAAGTTGAAATTGATTTTTTTCTATTAAAAGAAGCGTTTTAATCTATGTAAACAGTTTGCTAGCAATTTGCCTTTCAAAAATATCAGTTCAAAATAAGGATGAGTTTTGTAAGGGCAATTCCTACTGAAATTGTAGCAGTATATATTAACGACCATTACCATTAAAAAACAGGAAAATCACCACTACTAAAAAAAAAAAAAAAAAAAAGATCAGGTCAGTATTACCCTTATCCAGGGTTGTCTAACCCAAAAGTAATCCTATATATGTATCCATTCACTGTGGATTATGAACTTTTGATTTTTTCTAACATGAGTTTTTTCTTTCATACTATAAATTCTGGAATAAAGTGAAGCTTAATTTGCTTAAGCTAGTGGTTCTCAAAGTGTGGTTGGGCATAACAGCATAATATAACAGGCATAACTTGGGAACTTGTTACAAATGCAAATTACTGGGCTCTATCCCAGACCTATTTAAAGAGAAACTCTTTGGTGTGGGATCAAGAAATGTCTATCTAAATGCCACCAGGGCATTCTCATGTTCACTAAAGTTTGAGAATCAAAGACTCACTCAATGATTGCTTCCTTTTTTAAGATTTTCTTCCCTTCAGCATGTTTCCGAAAACCCTAACCTTGAGAAATCCCTAGGGGCAGAAGTGACTCTTACCATCAAGGTGAGCTGATGACTACCTTAGGCTACCTGTTTATGATTGTGAAGTAATTTTTTTTAAGATTTTATTTATTTATTTGACAGAGAGAGAGAGAGAGCACAAGCAGGGGGAATGGCAGGCAGAGGCAGAGGGAGAAGCAGGCTCCCCGCAGAGCAAGGGGAAGCCCGATGTGGGACTTGATCCCAGGACCCTGGGATCATGACATGAGCCGAAGGCAGTCACTTAACCAACTGAGCCACCCAGGCACTCTGTGAAGTAATTTTGAATACTGCAACTTTTAGTAGCATTCCTAAATAGCAATGTCCCTACTTCATGCTCATAGATATGGTTTGTGGAAACAAAATTGTATTGTGTAAATGTGTAGCTTTTTTAAAATGTGAAACTGATTTAAGGTTTAGGAACATTTTGTTTGCAGAATTTGTTTACAAATAGCAACTCAAAAATGTATGTATGCATTATATAAAATATAAACCGGTTACACTATTACTTCATTGAAACTATGATTATTGCAATTTGTACTATTGTAAATCTTATCCTTGAATTACATTCAGAACTATCATACAATAAGTGAATTTCATCAGAATTTTGCAGTGTCTTGATTACCTATAGCTAAGGAATGGAGTGGTTTATTTAAGATTGCCATCAGGAGAATTAGCTCACCAAGTTGGGGTTAGCACCCAGCATAGCTCTTAATGACCAACTCACACCCACTGCAAAAGTGAATCTCCTTAGTTGCTAACTAGAATGCAGTTGGTCAAGTGTCTGTGGTTATGTACATAAGGCAAGAAAAGATCGCTTGGAAAAGGTTATGCAAAGAGGCAAATGTTAGTGACTCGAGAAAAATGCATCTGGCTTCTTCCCAAGATGTATAATTAGAGCCTCTTAGAGAAAAATTTAAAGAGGTTTCAAACTACTAATATGTGCACCCCGTTGTTTGACCTTACTACTAGGTAACTTGGCCAAGGGTATTAAATTTTGCTCCTAGTTACCTTTTTTTAAAAGTTTATTTATTTATCTTAGTAATCTCTACACCCAAGGTGGGGTTCAAACTCATGACCCCAAGATCAAGAGTCGCTTGCTCTTCCAACTGAGCTAGCCAGGCACCCCGGCTTCTTATTGCTTTAAACACATCTTACTTACCTGGCATCACTGCATGTAGAGATGATTAAAATACTCTTGGAGATGTTCCGATTGCTTGCAATCCCTTCCAGAAAGGGCACTGTTTTGATAGATACACATTTAATATTTATTCATAATCACACAATTATTTAAATTTGGTGTATGGCATGATTTAGAATTATAGTATTTACTAATTTGATGTAAAAATTACATAAGATTTACAATATTCACATTTGTGGCATGTATTACACTTATGCTAATAAACTCATTATGAATTGCTGATGCAGACAACAAACATGTATTCAGTAAGGGTACTTCAGAAAATATTTTTGCTAATTAGGTAAAATCATTTATTAAATTTCTATTATTTTTCAAACAATTTGGTGTAATTTAGAAATTAATTGAATGTGACAATAAGCTTAAGAGTCTTGTTCATCAACAACTACAGTTTTGACACTGCTGCATAAGGCCACGTTTTTGTTTGTTTTATTTAGTGAGATTGGGAGGTACAGACCTGTCAATTAATTAAACTTGTAACAGAAATATGAAATATTATACCTTTAAGTTATTGCCAATAATTATTTAGTAATAGAAATAATAAAATAAGAATTAGATTATAGTTATTGATATAATTAAATGTTATAAATTAATCAAAGTAATTAATCAATTGCACTAGTCTTTCAGACATCAAATGTGAAGCATTTTATGAAATTAGCATCTCAAATATTCCAGTACTTGTGAGATCAAGAAAATGCATTTAAACTTGTGGTCAAAAAGTTGAAAGTGTTACAAAGCCAAATTTTGTAGGGAATATTGCATAAATGGGCTTCAGAGCAAAATCCTTAGAATGTAGAGTATCTAGCCCCTAGGAATTATGAAAACCTTAAAATACCACACTATTTAAGTTTGAGATTACCACTGCTCTTTAGCAAATTGCTGTATGATGATGGATATATAAGTAAGATGAACCATCAGTATTTAAGGATGAAGGTGAAAATGGTGAGGAAATATTAAAGATATTCGTCCTAAAGCACCGCCTGGAATTCACCCTGACTTTAAAATCAGCCCCAGATAAATATGTCAATGGATAAGAAATACTACAGCAACCTTTCATCTAGCCAAATAATGAGATTGCTGTCGAAGATAAAATAAACCCATGGACAATTTCTAAACTTTATCTTTCTCAAAACCTAAGATTTTTCTTCCTGGAATTTATATTACTTTGGAAAATAAAATATCCTTGGGAAAAAAATAAAAATAATTTTCTCTTTTTTCAGCACTGACATTTTCCCAGTCCCTGAGTCAATTTCTCTAGAGCTAGAATCACTTGGCCTTAAGCATGTAGGTTCAGCTCTGCCCCATTGTACTGCCTGTCCTGATTCTTTTTTTCCCCCATTTTTTGTAGTATTTCATTTTTTTCTTCCAAGAGTTTATTTAAATTCAAATTGGTTAACATATAGTGTAGTATTAGTTTCAGGAGTAGAATTTGTTGATTTATCGCTTTCATATAATACCCAGTGCTCATCACAGTAAGTGCCCTCCTTAATGTCCATCACCCATTTAGCCCATCGCCCCACCCACCTCCCCTCTAGAAACCCTCAGTTTGTTCTTTATTGTCAAGAATCTCTTATGGTCTGCCTCCCTCTCTGTTTTTATCTTATTTTATTTTTCCTTACCTTCCCCTATGTTCATCTGTTTTATTTCTTAAATTCAACATATGAGTGAAATCATATGGTATCTGTCTTTCTCTGACTTATTTCAGTTAGCATAATACTCTCTAGCTCCATCCATGTCATTGCAAATGGCAAGATTTCATTTCTTTTTGATAGCTGAGTAATATTCCATTATATATATATATATATATAATGGAATATATATATATATATATATTCCCCTCAGTTTTTCCCCATAGAGGATGATATATATATATATATATATATATATATATATATATACACACACACACACACACATAATATAGCATTATATATACATATATACCACTTTTGCTTTATCCATTCATCAGTTGATGGACACTGGGCTCTTTTCATAATTTGACTTTTGTTGATAATACTTCTATAAACATCAGGGTGCATGAGTTCCTTTGAATCAGTATTTTTGTATCCTTTGGATAAACATGTAGTAGTGTACATAGGGTAGCTCTATTTTTAACTTTCTGATGAACCTCCATAATGTTTCCCAGAGTGGCTGGACCAGTTTGCATTCCCACTAACAGTGTTAAAGGATTCTCCATTCTTCACATCCTCACCAACATATGTTGTTTCCTGACTTGTTAATTTTAGCCATTCTAACAGGTGTGAGGTGGTATCTCATTGTGGTTTTGATTTGTATTTCCCTGATGATGAGTGATGTTGAGCATTTTTTTCACGTGTCTGTTGGCCATTTGTATGTCTTCTTTAGAGAAATGTCTGTTCATGTCTTCTGCCCATTTCTTTACTGGATTATTTATCTTGGGGTGTTGAGTTTGATAAGTTCTTTATAGATTTTAGATACTAGTCCTTTATTTGATATGTCATTTGAAAATATCTTCTCCCATTGGGTAAGCTGCCTTTTAGTTTTGTTGATTGTTTCCTACACTGTTCAGAAGCTTTTTTTTTTTTTTTTTAAGATTTTTATTTATTTATTTGAGAGAGAGAGACTGAGAGAGAGCACATGAGGGGGGGAGGGTCGGGAGGGTCAGAGGGAGAAGCAGACTCCCTGCCGAGCAGGGAGCCCGATGCAGGACTCGATCCAGGGACTCCAGGATCATGACCTGAGCCAAAGGCAGTCACTTAACCAACTGAGCCACCCAGGCGCCCTGTTCAGAAGCTTTTTATCTTGATGAAGTCCCAATAGTTCATTTTTGCTTTTGTTTCCCTTGCCTCTGGAGACATGACTAGTAAGAAGGTGCTACAGGCAAAGTCATAGAGGTTACAGTCTGTATTCTCCTCTAGGATTTTGATGGTTTCCTGTCTCACATTTAGGTCTTCCATCTATTTTGAATTTATTTTTGTGTGTGATGTAAGAAAGTGATCCAGTTTCATTGTTCTGCCTGTTGCTGTCCAATTTTTCCAACACCATTTGTTGAAGAGACTGTCTTTTTTCCATTGGATATTCTTTCCTGCCTTGTCTAAGATTAGCTGACCATAGAGTTGAGGGTCCATTTCTGGGCTCTCTATTCTGTTCCATTGATCTATGTGTCTGTTTTTGTGCCAGTACCATACTGTCTTGCTGATTATAGCTTTGTAATACAGCTTAAAGTCCAGAATTGTGATGCCTCCAGCTTAGGTTTTCTTTTTCAACATTACTTTGGCTATTTAGGTCTTTTCTGGTTCCATAAAAATTTTAGAATTATTTGCTCTAGCTCTGTGAAAAATGTTGGCGTTATATTGAAAGGGATTGCATTGAATGTGTAGATTGGTTAGGGTAGTATAGACATTTTAACAATATTTGTTCTTCCAATCCATGGGTATGGAATGTTTTTCCATTTCTTTGTGTCTTCTTCAGTTTCTTTTATAAGTCTTGTATAATTTTCAGAAACAGATCTCTTACCTCTTCAGTTAGGTTTATTACTAAGTATCTTATGGTTTTTAGTGCAACTGTAAATGGGATTGATTCCTTGATTTCTCTTTCTGCTGCTTCATTATTGGTTTATAGAAATGCAACAGATTTCTGTACATTGATTTTATATCCCGTGACATTGCTGAATTCCTGTATCAGTTCTAGCAAATTTTGGTGGAGTCTGGGTTTTCTACGTAGAGTATCATGTCATCTGGGAAGAGTGAAAGTTTGATTTCTTCCTAGATGAATTGGATACCTTTTATTTCTTTTTGATGTTGATTGTTGAGGCTAGGAGTATGTTAAACAACAGTGGTGAGGGGCGCCTGGGTGGCTCAGTTGGTTAAGTGACTGCCTTCGGCTCAGGTCATGATCCCGGAGTCCTAGGATTGAGTCCTGCATCAGGTTCGCAGCTCGGCGGGGAGCCTTCTTCTCCCTCTGACCCTCTCCCCTCTCATGTTGTTTCTCTCTCTCTCTCTCTCTCTCAAATAAATAAATAAACTCTTTAAAAAAATGATAAACAACAGTGGTGAGAATGGACATCCCTATCGTGTTACTGACCTTTGGGAAAAGCTCTCAGTTTTTCCCCATAGAGGATGATATTAGCTGTGGGTCTTTCGTATATGACCTTTATGATGTTGCAGTATGTTCCTTCTATCCCTACATTCTTGAGGGTTTTTATCAAGAAAGGATGCTGTATTTTGTTAAGTGCTTTTTCTGCATCTATTAAGAGGATCATATGGTTCTTAACCTTTCTTTTATTAATGTGGTGTATGAAGTCGATAGATTTGTGGATATTGAACCACCCTGGAAGCCCAGAAAAAAAATCCCACTTGATCATGGTGAATAATCCTTTTAATGTACTGTTGGATTTGATTAGCTAGTATCTTGTTGAGAATTTTTGCGTCCATTTTCATGAGGGATATTGGTTTGTAATTCTTTTTAGTGGGGTCTTTGGCTTTGGAATCAAGGTAATGCTGGCCTCATAGAATGAATTTGGAAGTTTTCCTTCCATTTTTATTTTTTTGGAACAGTTTCAGAAGAATAGGTATGAATTCTTCTTTAAATGTTTGGTAGAATTCCCCTGGGAAGCCATCCAGCCCTGGACTCTTGTTTGTTGGGAGATTTTTGATTACAGATTCAATTTTTTGCTTGATATGCTCGAAAGTGTTCAAACTTTCTATTTCTTCCTGTTTCAGTTTTGGAAGTTTATATGTTTCTAAGGATTTATCCATTTCTTCCAGGTTCCCCAATTTGTTGGGCGTGTAATTGCTTATAATATTCTGTTATAGTTATTGTATTTCTTTGGTGCTGGTTATGATCTCTCCTCTTTCATTCATGATTTTATTCATTTGGGTCCTTTCTCTTTTCTTTTTGATAAGTCTGGTTAGGGGTGTATCAATTTTGTTAATTCTTTCAAAGGACAAGCTCCTAGTTTTAGGCTTTATTTGCTGTTCTTTTTCTATCTCCTTTAGGTGTAAGGTTAAGTTGTGTATTTGAGACTTTTCTTGCTCCTGAGGAAGGCCTGTATTGCTATATACTTCCCTCTTATGTCTGTCTTTGTTGTGTCCCAAAGGTTTTGCTGTCCTGTTTTCATTTTCATTTGCTTCCATGTATTTTTTATTTCTTCTTTAATTTCCTGGTTAACCCACTCATTCTTTAGTAGGTTCTTTAACCTCCATGTATTTGTGATCTTTCCAAATTTTTTCTTGTGGTTGACTTCAAGTTTCATAGGCTTGTGGTCTAAATACACATGGTATAATCTATCTTTTTGTACCAGTTGAGGCCTGATTTGTGACTTAGTATGTGATCTATTCTGGAGCATGTCCCATGTGCACTCAAAAAAGAATGTGTATTCTGCTGCTTTAGGATGAAATGCTCTGAATATATCTGTTAAGTCCATCTGGTCCAGTGTGTCATCCAAAGCCATTGTTTCCTTGTTGGTCTTCTGCTTAGATGATCTGACCTGATTCTTATTTGAGAGATATTTGAGGACCTATGCAGGCACTTACGTAATAAAGTCAGGGTATTTGATTCAATTGTGATTTGATTCTCAGCTGGTACCCTATCCTGATAACTGAGCTCCTGCCACTGAATTTTTCCCTGCCACTTTTCCCTGCCACTAAATTTCTTTGCTCCTCTTAGGACCTTAGTCTTCTAGTCATGATCTCTCTGCTCATTTCAGTGTTTAATTTGCCTTAATGTTTGTCTTTTTATGATTGGAGTATTGTTTTCCTCTTTATGCTCCTCTTTTCCCCAATTGTCACCTTCCTTTACTATTCAAAACCTAACCCAGATAATACATTATATGTTAAAAAAAAAGAAGATAGCAGGAAGGGGAAAATGAAGGGGGAGAAATCGGAGGGAGAGATGAACCAGGAGAGACTATGGACTCTAAGAAACAAACTGAGGGTTCTAGAGGGGAGGGGGGTGGGGGGATGGGTTAGCCCGGTGATGGGTATTAAAGAGGGCACGTACTGCATGGAGCACTAGGTGTTATACCCGAACAATGAATCATGGAACACTACATCAAAAACTAATGATGTAATGTATGGGGATTAACATAACAAAATAAAAAAAATGTTAAATTTAAAAAAAAAAAAGAAAAAAAACCTAACCCAGAGGTTAAGTCCCTGCCACCCTCCACGAGACAACCTGGACACAAACTTCTTGCTTTGTTGCCCGGACTTCTGGTGCTAACTCACTCTTTATTCTCCAGAACTGTGAGTCACTTATCTGTTGGGATACTTCACTAGACTGCTTGGCTGGGTTATTGCTTGAAGTATGTGACTCTCTAATATTCAGGCAGATGAGAAAGGAAAGTGCTTTAAAGCAAGAAAGAAGGAGAAGTCACAGACATACATCAAGAGGCAGCTGTATTCACTATACAGGGTCTCAGATGAGGGCATATTATGCACCTACCATGTTAATTAAATGTTAATTAAAGCACATTATTGTTAATATCGTCCACTGTGTGACTTGACTAAATTAGAAATTGTAGAGATACAAAAGTATATAATTTCCATTTTTGAGGATGTGTATTCTAGCTATGGAGGCAGAACAAAGATGAGAAACATATAAGAATGCCTAAAATATAGCTTTAACAATAAGAATCGAATTGCCTCCTGTTAAAAAAAAGATGCACAGACATTTTCGGCAACTGATGCAGGATGACAGTGGGAGTGGGGTGTGGGATAGAACGTCTGGAATATAACCAGACGTGTAATCATTTTCATTTTTGCAACTGATGCTATTCCATGTTCACCGCTTTAGTTGTAAACAGATAAAGGCTTCTTTGCTCTTTCCATGTGGGGCATCTCTATTTCTAGCACTACACTCTGGTGAAAGGTAAAGAGTGATATTATCACCGAGGAGATTGCACATGCCCAATATGTAAACAAGCCAGCAATCAAAACACCCAAGGCTGACACTAACACTTCAGTGTGTAATACCTTCAGCATTTTAAAACTGTTTTGTAATTCAAACATTATCAGCCTAAACTATAGGAAGCAAACAGTGCATAAATCTTCTCATTCTGAGACCTTAGAAACTAAATACTTCTTAAATGGTAAGACAGTTTTCTAAATACTGATGATATATGTTGCTCAAAAGACATAACTAGGTTATAGCAACATCTGTAGAAGCAAAGTGAAAACCATCAGTATATATCAACAACACTAGCAATACCTCTCTGAAACCAGGTGCATCAATTAATAAGCATTCTGTAAAAGAGCCATTACATTTTCAAAAATGGGGAGGTGCCCATATCTGAATGTCTGCTACAATAAAAAAGGAATACCAGAGAATACAGCCCTCAAAAGCTTAGTATGATAAATTCATCAGGGAGAAAAGTTTTGTGCATATTTCCATAAGGGAAGCCTCTGGGAGCCTATAAACAAAAAGCAGAGAGGGAAGAGCAAATCCCCTGGGAACAATATTACCATAATTGAGCACTTAAATGCATAAGAAACAAATTGAGACCGCTTAAGTAAATAAGGAGAAAGCTATGCAAAGACAGCATCAGGATGCTCCAATTGATCTTTAACTGCTACCATCTCTGGAATTAAGTAAGGCTGACACCTCTAAGAACTAGTTTCTGAGCATTGAGCTAAGTGGTTATGTGCCTGAGCTTCTGCAGTGACAGCTTGGATGTGAACCCAAGCACTAGCACCTGGCAGATGTATCATCCTGGGCAAGGTTCCTATTTTCTCCAAGACTCGGTTTCCTTATCTATAAATAGCACAAAATAATAACACTGTGTAATAGAGTGCTGTGATTTTTAAATGACATAAAGTGTTTACTATGATGCACAGTTCATAATAAATACCCTATATTTTATTATATTTATTATTAGTATTAGTATTTGTATTACTACTACCACTACTATCACCAGGTATAATGGGGCATGTAAACTTCAAATTCATACTTATATAAGTAAGTGCAGAAGAGTGGATTTGTTGTTAATAGAATTTTTTTTTATATTAAAAATAAATCAACTCACAAGATAAATACTGAATCAAGAATATTTGGATCTCTATTAAATTTTTACTTTCCTTGTGTAAAATTGAAAGGGAATTGACTAATTTGGATTATAAATCTTGTAATATTATAACCAAGAAGGGAAAATTAAGAAGGTGAAGTTTTGCAAATTGATTTATGAACTGTAACTGACTACTTCAAAAAATAGCATCAATCTTGGTTAATATGACTGGATATGTGGACACAAATTATTAAACTGAATGGTGCATCAAACTTCTACAAGGTGGTTTGATCCAGTTAAGAAAAATGATTATGGATACTTGAATATAATATTTTTGTATTATGTTATTTATTAAATAATTTTGGCAAAGTTTTTGCTGAAGTGCCAAATATGTATAATAAAGCCATAAATCTCAAGTTTACAGGCTGGTGATTTTTTAAAGTGAAAACACCAGGGCAACCAGTGCCAATATCATGGTATAGAACATTATAGCATCCCAGATGCCTCTCTTGTTTCTGTTCCTCAATCATTACACACACCCAAGGTGCCACTATTCTGACATCTATCACTATTGATAAATTTCAACTGATTTTGTGATTTTTACACATGAAAGCATGTAGGATGTGCTATTTTTTGTTTGTTTGTTTGGGGTTCTTTTGCTCAGCATGAGTCTATGAGATGTGTATGTTATTGCTTGAAATAGTAGTTTTTTCTATTTCACTGCTGTATAGTAGTTTATTACATGAATGTATTATATAACGTGTATTTCTTGTGCTATTAAGGATGGTGGTTATTTCCAGTTTTTAGATAATGTGAATTGTGCTTAATGAACATTCCTTTACATGTCTATGCTGCATATAAATTGCCTGATCATAGGGTATGCAAACACTGAGTTATAGAAGGTACTATCAACAGTTTTATACACTTGTACTGATTTATAACACCATTAGAAATGTATGAGACCATTGTTGATCCATTTAAGTGCCCCAAATTGGTATTGTGAGTTTCTTTAAGTTGTAACCATTCTGGTGGATATGTAGCTGTATCTTATTGTGGTTTTAATTTGTGTTTCCTAATGACTCATGATACCAAGCACTTTTTCATATGCCTATTGATCATATGGATATCATCTTCTGTGAAAGATGCTCTAGTTTTTTACTCATTTTTTAAAAAGAAGTTTGTTGTTTGCTCGTTAATTTGTAGGATTTATTGAATAAAAGTTCTTCTATGGATATAGGTATGACAAATATTTTCTCCTTTTTTGGGATTTGTCTTTTGAATTTCTCAAAAGTATCTTTTAATAAACAGAGATTTTCAAATCTCATAAAATCCAGTCCATCAATCCTTTCCTTTATGATCAGTGACTTTTTATGCCCTGTTTAAGAAATTTGTGCCAATTTCAAAGTATGAGGATTTTACACTACAATAATTTCTAGAAGTTTTATTCTATTACCTTTACCTTAATTCTAGAATCCATTTCTAATTGATTTTCTAGTGTGTTGTTTCCAGTAAGGTTCAAGGTTCATTTATTTTTCTGATGAATACCATTTTTAAAGATTTATTGAAGACATATAACATCTAAGAGCAATTTCCCTGCTACTTTCTTTTTTAAAAAATAGTATTGCAAATCCTTTTGAATTCTAACAATTCAAACATTTATCTGTGGCAGCAACTTTTACTTAATAGTCTCAATTGCTAGGATCATCAATATAGTCTATCCTTTGTTTAATCTACTGTCTTTAAAATAACTTCTTTTAGGTTTTATTGTACCGTTGCAGTAATGTTTCAAAGCCATTGTTTTGTATCCTTTGGATTCTAATAACATTAAATTGTTTGAACATGTGCTTTAATAGGGATGGCCTACCAAACTATTCTCCAGCAGAAGAGATATAGTTATGGGGTGCCTGGGTGGTTCAGTTGGTTAAGCATCTGCCTTTGGCCAGGTCATGATCCCAGGTCCTGGGATCGAGTCCCACATCGGGCTCCCTGCTTGGTGGGGAGTCTGCTTCTCCCTCTCCCTCCACCTGCTAGTCCCCCTGCTTGTGCTCTCTGTCAAATAAATAAATAAAATCTTTAAAAAAAGAGATATAGTTATGGCCTAAGTTGCTTATGTATGCCCCATTCTAAAGATCATGGAAATCTGCTTATTGTAATAATTTATCAATGTATTTTAATTTTCATATTAAGAAAACTGGTCTCAGGTAATGACTATTTTGTGTTAGTTGGATTCATTGATGCATTTACCCATATACTCATTTAACAAATATGTATAAAGTACAGGTTCAGTGTTAGGTTTTGTGGATACAGTGGTGTATAGTAAAAAAAAATGTTTATATATTATATAATATAGACAATAAAGTTCTCTTCTCTCAAGAGCTTGAAGCTTAGCATTAGAGTTAAGTATCACTGAGTGATTTACTATACGTAAGCTATGTACTACCTTCTTGTTTTTTAACTATACAAAGTTTTGTCTTATATTTTCATATGTTTGAGAAATTTTATAAATAAATAATGAACCATAACATGCCAAATTGAGTATTTTTAAAGTAAGCATGAGAATATTTTTGAACAAATATCACCCCCACCCCCAAATTCAAGGGACATTTTAAAAGTGTGCATAATTTCTGGCTATAATTATTTTATGTATTTGAAACCCACAGTTTGTGAAAATACCATAGTGTGTTAAAGTGCCAAAATTCTTTAAGAAAAAAGGTTAAGTGACAGAATAAATTAAAGAATAGAGGAATTTGAGATTATTTTTTAACTTGTGGTATAAGTGTGCCAAAATATGAAGTTTTGGCTTCTCACGTGTAAATATACAATGCTATGGTCCAGTGATATTGCATTGTATTAATGGTGGACAAAAGCTGATTAAAAGATACTTTATTACACCAAATAGAATTTATAAAGCATAGAAATAGGAAAGAAATAAAGTAATGTTTTTTAGTATTACAAAGCATGCTGAAACAAAATAATTAAGTAGATAAGTCTTAGCTTAATTTTAGCTTAGCTGACAACTCAGTATAGACTTAACCAAATAAAGTAGCCTGGGGGAAATTATGGATTTAGATTGCATACCCATTGTTCATGCAGCAAAAAGCATGCTTTGTTAGTATAAACTATGTGGCCACCATCAAATTGGATTATGAGCTGCCCAACCAAATGAAGGCAGAAAGAATGGAATATGATCAATTTTTAAAATAATTGTATATTAGCATAGAAAACTATACTAAAGAAAACAAATTCTAAACTTGATCTAGAATGAGGTTCAAATGGAAATCCTGCAGCCTATAAAATGAGGAGATAATAGGGAAAATTTAAAGATATGCTTAGACAATCAGTGAAATTATTCTTGCACAAAATCAAGCTGTCAAGATTACTTTGTGTGGAACAGAGTAGGGAATGACCTGATCTTTCCAGAAAATTACAAGTTTAGGGTAAAGAATTTTCTAAGTCTTCAACCCATCCTTACTCTCTTATGAATATTCATAAAAAGCTTAACATTTCCCTTTTTCAATCCTTATATCCAATTCATCATCAAGCCCTTTCCAGATGATCTTTGAGATAGCTCTACTCCAACTGTCATAACTTAAATTTACTCTTATTTCACTTGTCTTTGAATTAAATGCAAAGAACTTAATGATTCCCTTGCCTCTAGTCTCTTGTCCAGTCCATCTAAACTGTGCAACATTGTGGACAAAGCTCTTGTTTTATACCAATTTCTCTTACAAAAATGCCCTGATTTCCAGTTGTATCAAATATAATCCCTCATCTTCCATTTTCTGGCGTCACTCTCCAACCACACTTCTGCCATTTGCTGATAGATGCTTTCTGCTTTTAAAATGGCTGGATAGTTCTTTCTCCTGCATCATTCATGAAAATGATTGAGTTAGGTGTCTGCTGCTTTTAGGTAATGTTGGCAACTTATTGGCCCCTTGTAATATCATTTCCTTGTGAAGATGTGGTTTGAATTCTAACAAACCTATCTTTGCAATGAACTTTTCAAATATAATTTTTCATAAATTGGCACTGCAAATAATTCTTATCTTATAATTTTTGTTCCAGAAGTTATATTTTCACAAATATATTAGCTCTCAGTTTTTACATTATTATACTGCAATATGAGTTTTCATTATTTATACTTATCTGATTTTCCCTCCTATTTTATATCTTATTCTCCTGTTTTAAACATTTATTTATAATTTATTTTTTAAAATGAAATAAGCTAACTCTTTTTTTTTTATTTTAGAGAGAGAGAAAAAGAGCAGGCAACTGTGTAAACAGGGGAGACACAGAGGGGTGGGAAAGGGAGAATTTTAGGCAGTCTCCATGCTGAGTGTGGAGCCCAATACAGGGCTTGATCTCATGCGATCAGGACTTGAGCAGAAACCAAGAGTTGGTCCTTCAACCGACTGAGCCTCCCAGATGCCTCTTTTTAAAAATTTATTTACTTTAAGCATTTATAGATTTGTTTTATTTATTATTATTATATATTATTATATATTATTACTAATATGTATTAAGTATTCAAAATGAGCCAGGAACTACATTAGATACTAGAAATTCACCAGTGAATTAGTGATTAGATGTACCCTCTGTAACCCACGGAGCAATTCTGTTCCAAGGAAAAACACTTAAACATGTTGAGTTAGTTTTCTATTGCTTTTTAAACATATTACCACAAATTAAGCAGCTTAAAACCCCCATTTACTATTTTACAGTTTTGTGGAACAGAGGTCTAGTCACTATGTGACTCAACTGGGCAGGTTGAGACCATAATCACATTATCAGCTCTGCTGAGCTTTGATCTGGAAGCTCTGGTTAAGATCCCATTTCTAAACTTTTTCAGATTGTTAACAGAATTCAGTTACTTGGAGTTGTATGACTAAAGTCCCAATTTTTTTGCCATTTCATCTTCAAACCAGCAACAACACATTGAATCCTGCTTGTGCTTCAAATCTCTGACTTCTTCTGCTACCAGCAGAGAAAGAGCTCTACTTTGAAGGGTGCATGTGAGCCCATCCGCATAATGCAGGATATTCTTCCTAACTTAAGTTCCAGCTGATTAGTAGCCTTAATTACATCTGCAAAGCCCTTTTGCCAAGTAATATAACATACTTATGAGAGTATCACCAAATGGGCAGAGTTCACGGAAATCAAAATTCTGCCTAACACACTTGTGGACTAGAAAATATACATAGGTAATTACCATAGTATCTTTGCTGGCAAAGACAAAAAACTGGAAACAACCCAAACACTTACCTAAAGTAAAGGGCACAAATGATTTGTGAAATGTTTGCCCAATAAAATATTATCCAGAATTTAAAGCTAATAAACTATAGGTACAAAATACTATATTTTAACAACATTACATTGAAGAATAAAAGAAAAATCAAGTTGGGGCGCCTGGGTGGCTCAGTCGTTAAGCGTCTGCCTTCGGCTCAGGTCATGATCCTAGGGTCCTGGGATCGAGCCCCGCATCGGGCTCCCTGCTCTGCGGGAAGCCTGCTTCTCCCTCTCCCATCCCCCTGCTTGTGTTCCCTCTCTCGCTCTGTCTCTCTCTGTCAAATAAATAAAATAAAATCTTTAAAAAAAAAAAAAAGAAAAATCAAGTTAAAACTAAACCAAGAAAACTAAAAATAAAAGTAGAAGTTAAAAAAAACATAAGAATGATTTAGAAATAGTTGTCTCTACAGGGCAATTTAGGGAAAATTGGGGTAGCAATTTACAAATAGACTTAAGGTAATATAAAAGGACTTATTCTAAAAAGAAACGAAGGATTTGCTGTAGTGTTGGGTAGTGGATTCATGAGTATTTTTTGCATTATAAATAGGTACATACATACAAGACAGTTATAGACCAAATTTTCAAGTGTGTCATGAACCAAAAACTATGATTAACCGAAATTTATGTACTTGTGTGTATATATATAGAACTTCCAAAATATTAAAAGTTATATAAGGAGCAATTACAGGGTGCTTTGAGAAAGTGAAACAGGGATCCTGACTGAGCATAAGGAAGCAAAGGAGACCTTTCTTTGGAAGTAGTATTGAAGCTGAGATATGAAGGTCTATAAGGATAAGGAATTGGTGAGAGTGCAGGGAAAAGCAGTTATGTCACTCTGGAAATCTGTGTGAAGTCCCTGAGTCTAGAAAATGATTGGAAAAGGAGTGTGGAGAATGACACAAGATAGGCAGAAGGGGCAGGGGCCAGATGTTGTGGCAGAGAGCAGAGAAGTTACATGATCAAACATATTTTAAAAAGATGACTTTGTTGACTAAAGACTTGCAGCTGGACAATAATAGAAGATAGAAGGTTATGTCCTGGGACCAGGGAGACTTGTGTGGAGGACAACCACTACTAAAAATGAGCATATAGTTAATTAAAATAAAATACATAAGGAAAACTACCACCCTGCTTGTATGGTTTTGACCAGAATAAATGGAAGAATGGAATTACCATTTACAAAGATAGGAAATACTGAGGGTAGAGTAAATTTGAAAAGTCATTAAAAATTCAAAATTGAACTTAAGCTTGAAGAGCTTATTGCACATTCAAAGGGAGATGTCAAGTAGGCAATTGTATATATCAATGAGGAGTTCAGGGAAGTGTCAGAAATATAAATGTAAATTTTTGAATTACCAGAATAAATGTAGGATTTAAAAGCAAGCTGCTGGTTGAGAATATGGAAGGAGTCAGTGTAATCTGAATGTAAACTGAGTCCTGGGACTCCCCAACATGCATGAACTTCAAAAAAAAAGTTGTGAGAATTCAATCAAGTTGTATAAACTTTGTATAAAAATATATAATAGATAAAATTTTAATAAAGTGTAAAAAACCCTGTGTTTGTGTGTGTATGGTGGGTTTGCAGTGCAAATATAAAATACATGGACAGAAATGATTCACAAAAATGTCAGAATAATGGATGCCTCTGAGGAGAGTGGAAAAAGAATGAGATGGGGAGAAATATACAAGCGCCTTTCCATTTTGACATTAAAGTTTTATTTCTAAGAAAAACAATTTGAAACATAGGGAAATTGATTAAATGGCTGGTAAAAGATTAGACAAAATCTGTGTAGAGAATTCTATTTTAGACGTTTGTCTTCAGAATAAATGGAGTAGGGAGAAGCGACCATAATTGAGGAAGGTTGTGACTTTTGAGGTATTTTTCCTTTTTGATATTATTGTGAGTTTGTGGTTTGTTTAACCTTGTGAGAAGAGGGTAAGAACTTTGTATTTTAGTACTGATCCACAGACAGCTTTTGTTAGGCAAGAGATAATTTCTTCTTCTTCTTCTTCTTCTTCTTCTTCTTCTTCTTCTTCTTCTTCTTCTTCTTCTTCTTCTTCTTCTTCTTTTGTTGTTGTTGTATTTGCTGTTTATTAAATAAGTTACTTGGAAAGTCCTTCGAGGTGCCTGCAGCAGTGAAATTATTTGTCTGTGTTCAACAGTAAGGGACTTGAATACAGTCCTGTTTGCTCCATTACAAAATGTTAAAAACAATAAGAATCTTTTTTTTTAGACTTTCATTTGAAGACTTTTAATTTTTTTTTAAATTTTTTAAGTTTTTATTTAAATTCCAGTTAGTCAACATATAGCTTAATATTAGTTTCAGGTATACAATATAGTTATTCAATATATCCATACATCATCCAGTGCGCATCACAAGTGCCCTCCTTAAACCTCATCACCTAACCCATCCCCCCTACCCAACTTTCCTCTGGTAACCATCAGTTTGTTCTCTGTAGTTGCGTCTGTTTCTTGATTTGCCTTTCTCTCTCTCTTTTTTCCCCTTTACTAATTTGTTTTGTTTCTTTCTTTTTTTAAAAAAAATATTTTATTTACTTATTTAAGAGAGAGAGAGCAAGCACGAGAGGGGTGGGTAGGGGCAGAGGGAGAGGGAGAAGCAGAGTCCCTGCTGAGCCAGGAGCCCAGCATGGGGCTCCATCCCAGGACCCTGAGATCATGACCTAGGCTAAAGGCAGATGCTTAACAGACTGAGCCACCTAGGTGCCCCTCCTTTGTTTTGTTTCTTAAAGTCCACATATGAGTGAAATCATATGATACTTGTCTTTCTCTGACTGACTTATTTCACTTAGCCTAATATTCTCTAGCTCCATCCATGTCTTTGCAAATAGCAAGATTTTATTCTTGCTTATTGCTGAGAAATATTCCATTGTATATATATATATATACTTCTTTATCCATTTATCCATTGATTGGTACTTGGGTTGTTTCCATAATTTAACTATTGTAGATAACGCTGCTATAGATATCAGGGTGCATGTATCCCTTTGAATTACTATTTTTGTATTCTTTGGGTAAATACCTAGTAGTATGATTGCTGAATCATAGAGTAGTTCTATTTTTCAACTTTCTGAAGAAACTCCATACTGTTTGCCACAGTGGCTGTACCAGTTTGCATTCCCACCAACAGTGCAAGAGGGGTCCCATTTTTCACCAACATGTTTTGTGTCTTGTGTTTTTGATTTTAGCCATTCTGACAGGTGTGAGGTGATAGTTCATCGTAGTTTTGATTTGCATTTCCCTGAAGATAAGTGATGTTTGTTGGCCACCTGTATTGTATATCTTTGGAAAAATGTCTATTCATGTCTTTTGCCCATTTTTAATTGGATTATTCATTTTTGGGTGTTGAGTTTTATAAGTTCTTTATATATTTTAGATATTAACTCCTTATTGGAGATGTCATTTGCAGATATCTTCTCCCATTCCATAGGTTGCCTTTTAGCTTTGTTGATTGTTCGCTGTGCAGAAGCTTTTTATTTTGAGGTAGTCCCTATAGTTTATTTTTGCTTTTGTTTCCCTTGCCTCAGGAGATATATCTAGAGAAAAGTTGCTGTAGTCTATGCTCAAGAGGTTACTGCCTGTGCTCTCCTTTAGGATTTTGATGGATTCCTGCCTCACATTTAGGTCTTCCATCTATTTGAATTTATTTTTTTGTATAGTGTGAGACAGTGGTCCAGTTTCATTTGTTTGCATGTTGCTGTCCAGTTTTCCCAACACCACTTGTTGAAGAGACTGTTTTTTTCCCATTGGATATTCTTTCCTCCTTTGTCAAAGATTAATTGACCATATAATTGTGGGTTCCTTTATGGGATTTCTATTCTATTGATCTAAGTGTCTATTTTTGTGCCAGTACCATACTATTTAGATTACTATAGCTTTGTAATATAACTTGAAGTCCAGAATTGTGATGCCTCCAGCTTTGCTTTTCTTTTTTCAAGGTTGCTTTGGCTTTTCAGGGTCTTTTGTGGTTTCATATGAGTTTTAGGTTTGTTTGTTCTAGCTCTGTGAAAAATGCTGTTGGTATTTTGATAGGGATTGCATTAAATCTGTAGATTGCTTTGGGTAATATAGACATTTTATCAATATTTGTTCTTCCAATCCATGAGCACGGAATGCTTTTCCATTTCCCTGTGTCATCTTCAATTCCTTTCATAAGGGTTTTATAGTTTTCAGAATACAGATCTTTTACCTCTTTGATTAGGTTTAGTCCTAGGTATCTTAGGGTTTTTAGTGCAATTGTAAATGACATTGAGTCATTAATTTCTCTTTCTGTTGCTTCATTATTGGTATGTAGAAATGAAACTGATTTCTGTACATTGATTTTGTATCCTGCAACTTGACTGAATTCGTTTATTAGTTCTAGCAGTTTTTTGTGGAGTCTTTCAGCTTTTCTATATAGGGTATCGTGTCTGCAAATAGTGAAAGTTATACTTCTTCCTTAGGCAAAAGATGATTTCATCATTATGATGGGAGTGGAAAAAAGAGAAGATAGTGAGAGGTGCAATCAAATTGGTGTGTACAGTTTGCCCCCACTTTCTCAAAGTTATGCCACTTCATTTTACAGAAGGCCTACATTAGTATGGTAGTGGTACTTTTCATAAAGGCAAAAAGCCTCTTCTGATTTCTTTCAGTTAGAGAAAAATGGGTATTATTTTAAGTCTTTCACGGAAGTTAAGTGGTATAACACAAACTTTCAGAAACCGGGGGGTGGGGGAGGGAGACACTCTACCTTATGTCATTTCCAGTTAGGAAAGTTTTCATATGAACAGTCTACTTTCAGATAGTGGGAGAAAACTGTATTTGGTTTTGGCAAGATTTAAAGGTCCTTGTCTTTTGGCTTTTAATTTCTCTAAAGTAAAAGACAGAGCCAAAAGCTGGCAGCAATTGAGACACTGGAAATTTGAGGTTCTTGGAATGTGAAATAGTAATTGTGGACACTGGGAAAGCAAAATTATTATAGAAAAATTTAAATTTTCTATGTGGTTTTTAGAGCATGGTTGAGATTGAGGATGTTGGTAACAATTGGCAACAATTTATGTGTATATTTTTTTCTCAGATGCTTGTCTGCAGTTACAATGTAGATTGTTGGGTTGATCTAGATTTGTTATATTTCTGGGAGTTTGACTGAAGAGAAAGAGGCTAGCTATTACCTGAAGAGAGAAAAGGCAGCCCCAACCGATATCTTGGTTACTTTAGGATGCCTTTTACAATTAGTTGAGCAATAGCATGAGCCTGATTTTGCAAGGTCTACATGGGCCCTAGATGACAGTACATGATTTGTATTACTTCCAGGGGGAATGTTAGACTATTCTCTGAAAAGCTGGAAATTGAATGTGGGATTTTGAAGCCTTGCTACCTAGTTCTGTTTGGCCAAGACTTTGTATTCTTTCCAAACAAGTGTTCCAACTCCTTGAGTGCGATTGACCTGGTGACAATTCAGGAATTAAATGGAATCAAAGGCTTGCAGTTTTACCTTTTAACATAAACCTTGATTCATTAAAGTTTGTCCTATTCCATGGCAATATATCTATGGAGAGGACTGTTCTAAATGTTGGATCAGGTTGAATCGGTTTGTTGCTCATTGTTTGTTTTAAATCCAGTAATTAAATCTACTACTACTTAGGACTGTTTCAGAAACATGGTTTTAATGACTATTGTGTACGTGTTCTTCATTTATTGTCCAATAAGCCATGTTTTGGAGAAAGAGATTTTAAGGATCATCATTTTTTTTTTTTTCAGTGAACTATCTCACAAATTACATTATTATTTTATTTGGAACTACCTCCGCTTAAAAACAAATAATTTTAATGTCCTCAGCTTCAAACCCATGCAGTGAAGACTATTTGTAGAAATTCATTGAAATTAGTTTAGGCAAGAAAGGTATGCATGGGCTCAATAATATAGGGGAATTCAATGCAAGTCATATTTTATGCACGGGTAGAGACAATGGTCAAATGATATTTTTAAGAATCTGCCTCTATACCATTATTTCTTGTATCTTGACTTAGCTTGAGCTGCTGTAAGAAAATACCAAAGACTGCATGACTTAAACAACAGCATTTATTTCTAACAGTTTTGGAGACTAGGGAATCCAATATCAAGGTGGTGCCTGATTTGGTTCCTGGTGAGGGCCCTTTTTCTGGATTGCAGATGGCTCTGTTTTTGCTGTATCCTCACATGGAGGAGACAGAAGCTTTGATGTTCCTTCCTATCTTATAAGGGCACTGATCTCACCAATGGGGCTCTACCCTCATGATTCCCTCAAAATCTAGTTAACTCCCAAAGGCCCTACCTCTTAATACTCTTACATTTGGGATTAGAGCTTCAACATATGAATTTGAGGGGAGCGAAATGAACATTCAGTCCATAACACCTCTCTGTTTTTTTTTTTTTTCCTCTCAGACTCCTATTGTAGACAAACTTTCTTAATGTGGCAGGGCATGACTCCCAAGGTCCTGGGTGTATATCTTTATAATTTTTAAACTGTCCTATAGAGATGACACTGATGTTTACTTGGCTAATATCATGTATTATAAATGTAAAATGGGTTAATTGAAAAAAATATAGAGAGAGTATACCCAATTTCCTGAGCTCTCATTATCCCTACAGAGAAATGCATTTAGGTCAAGCATATCTGAGAATAAGATGGACTCCAGCAGAAGGATTCCAGCCTCCTGAATTACTCTGTATATTTATAAGGAAAGGGAGGCAGGAAACTTCTATTGAGCATTTAACAATGGGAACTTACTGGTCAAGGAGAGCCTCTGGAACTGAGATGAGGAAATGTACCTGCTCCTCCCTTGAGATGGCCAGTTGAGACTTGCTGAGAATCTTTTTGATAAACTCTCTAATTCATCTCACCACATAATTTAGAAGAAAGAACTATATCTCTATACCAATTTTTCAGTTCTTGTCTCTCAGCAGTTCCAACCTTACCTTTCTGATTTCTGCTTTGTGATTCTGGGGCTGAGATTGGCAAGCCACATTTTTGCTCTATCAGCTGGCTCTGCCAATCGTGGGCACTAGAGAGATGCAGCAGGGATATAAAAATCAAGAGGGACTCACTCTTTTCTGTTTATTCTCTATGAGCTTCTGGACGGCTTTCTGTTCCTGTAAGCACCACCCCATCAACACTTTCCAGCAAGAGCAGGGCTTTCCCATTGCAGCCACTGAATACAGTGTGCAGTTTTCCCAACACTTGCAAACCCAGTCTCATCACCCACCCCTCAGAGACACCAACACCATCTGCTAGTATGCCATCTGAGAGGCCCCATCTCAGACCCAAGGGACACACTTCCAAACTCAAAGACACCAGTCCTAGTGTAGCAATGCCTCCTTTTCAGCAGCCCAAATTTCAACTCTTGGGGCTCTTCCTCTAAGTTTCTGTTTTAATAATTCCAGTCTCTTTTGTTCCATTGGCTCTAAGGGTGTAGCTGCTTTCTGTGTTTTCTCTTACTCTGTGATACCTTAGAGTTATCATTTTCATTTTACCATATATCTTTACTTAGTTAAAACTATTTTTAGATGAAATGCTCCTTTTCAATAACTGGCATGGTAGGACTGGATCCTGCCTGAAAAACTTTCCAAAATCAATTCATAAAAATTCAGGATAGGATTCTAATTGCTCAGGTTCAGGTCTGGTGTCTCTTTCTAGTCCATTTGCTACATAGGATACAGTGGGACTATGATTGACCCAATTGGGTCAAATGTCCAGGCTTGTTGCTGAGATGAGGGGGCACCATGATTGATTGTCTCAGCAGGACCATATGGAGTAACAGAGAAATTGTCCAAAGAGACAGATTGCTGCCACCAAAATAATGGGAATGGGAATGCCTCCTGTAGTGGAGTGGGGAGACTTAGCTACCACAGATAGATAACATAGCACTGCCTATTGACTTATAAGTGTAATAGTTTATTAAGTGGTCCAAATTAATGTTATAAACATGATGTTTTTTTTATTTATTTATTTATTTATTTATTTATTTATTACCATCATTGTTGCAACCATATTCTGCAAAACATTTGTTAACAAAATATATATATAATATAAAATAATATAAAATGCATAGGGTATATAATATATATATAGGGTGGATTTCAGAACTTCCTGTCACTTTCAATTAGGACAAACCTGTGTGGTTTTAGTCTTCAAGTTCATCTTCATTTCAACATTTTTTCCCTTCTCTACCATCTGAAAATATCATCCCTCTGCCCTGCACATTTAGAGGTAAAAGAGAAAGGCATGACTGTCCTCAACATACCTCCTCACCCTATGTCTTTTGACGTCTGTGTTCTGCAGTGTATTGGGGTGAACTGATGGGAGAGGGAAAGATATATACTTCTTTATTAACAGGTTCAGCTGTAGATCTCTTTCTTGCTTGATTGTGACAGCCTTTCTGGACACCACAGGTTTTCTCTTTGTGGTTAGTGTGCAATGATCTGGAGCACATTATAGGTTCTTATGGAGTCCTCCCCACTGCACAGTGCCCTGATTTCGGAGATCTGGCACAGGCATCCTTGGTAACCACTGTGCCCATTGCAGTGGTTTTTTACACAGTGGGACAACTCATGAAGTTGCCAACAAAGTGGCTCAAATGCAACTACTTCTAATTTCCTTTGACTGGCAGGAAACTCAGACGGTTATATGGAGTGAACATAGTGGATGCCACTGTCTCGTCCTCCTCATATCCCAGTGAGGACATTAGCCATATAATTTATTATCATGGTAAAATATCTGACGGTTAATTTTATGTGGTCAACTTGGCTGAACCACAGTGCCCAGATATGTGGTCAAACATTATTCCGGATGTTTTTGTCAGGATGTTTTTAGACAGAATTTACATTTAAATTGGTGGGCTTCTAATAAAGCAGATTGCTCTCCATAATGTGAGTAGGCCTCTTCCAATCAGTTAAAGGCCTGAAAAGAGTAAAAGACTTCTCCCCAGTTTTGCATCAATAGCCTTTGGACTTCAACTGCAGCATCAGCTCTTGCCTGGGTCTCCAGCCAGGCTGCCTATCTTGCAGACTTTGGATATGCCAGCATGCAAAATCATGTGAGCCAAACCCTTAAAATCCCTCTCTATGGATGGATAGATGAAAGATAGAGATGCAGATGGAGATAGAGATATAGATAGATACACACAATTAATTCTCTTTCTCTGGAGAGCCCTGACTAATACAGAAATATCAGTAAATACAGAATACTCTCCTGCAAGGCTGCAAAAAGGGTTTTGGTTAATAGGGGGTGGGATGGAGTTTTTGTTCTTGTAGTCTACATTAGTAAACATGTCAATTCTCTTGTTTCCTCTAGGCTGGTCTCACAGCCATTTTTTTTTTTTTTTGTCCCCTGCTCAGGGCAGGTCAGCATATTTGGACATGTTTAATGAAGGAATGAAAAGTCAGCCATTTTGTCTGTTAGGCCCCTTTTATCTCTACAAGTTATCTGATATTTTAGATAACTTCTCACTTGGCTTAGAGATAGGTGAGCATGAACATGGCAATCCCAAGGAGTAGCCACCTGGCACACACATTCCTCCTGACAATTCCCAGTGTAAAATGAGGAGCTTCCTGGTAATAACATAGCTGGTTATGCTCCCTTTTAGTAAACCCTAAAGGAATTGTTTGCGCTCAACTGTTTGTGGTTTTTATTAGAAAGTGGAGTAGTTTATATCTCTTTGAGCACGGTTTTGATGATTTAGGCAATGGGAAAAGTTCCATCCCCCCTCCTATTACCCAAGACTGTTTTTGTCTTACAATCTGGTAGAAAGTAATTTGATTTTACTGGATTTTACCAGAGCGTCTTACCATAATGGTGACATTATTATTGCCTGTGTCTCTCTGGACACCACACCCCTCACAATGGCTACCTGAATTCCTGCCCCTGGAAACGTGTATGCATTTACCTCATTGTGAAAGTAGAGCAGGAAAATGTGGGTGGTCATCTGGCTAGAGTGCTGGCTTGGCCTTTGATATAGGAGCAAATGTTGGCAGAATTATTGGCTTGTGTGTGTCTCTGGGGGAAACCCAACCTGTGCAATTGGTTCCTTTGCTATGGGGGCAGCCACTAGGAAACAGAAGGATTAGCACAGTGATGATGTAAGCCACAAGAACAAGTAGAGACTGAGTATAAGCTTTAGAAATACAAGGTCCTCCATAGATTTTATCAGAAGATTTCTGCATCTGGGCAATACACATATATAATCCTCACTTTACAACTAGAGAGGATTAGGAATCTATTTAGTGTTATAGTTTTTAATGTCTTTCACCAAATGTATTATTTTGTTTAAGAGAATTATATACTGGAATAGCTCAAGTGAGCTTCTCTGACCCTTTTAAACAAATATACACAAGAAATTGTTGATAAAATTTTGAGAAAATTTTAAAATAGCAAAGTTGATCCTATTCTTTGTTTGGCAAATAGGTTGAGGTGTGCTCCGATGACAACTTCAATATTATATCCTGTAAGAAGTTAGATCAGGGCATGACATTTGTGAACTATGAGAAATCTAGTAAAATAGGTGTAATGGTGGAAGATAAATTAAAATCATTCCTAGCATTTTTATGAAATAGAAATGTAAATATGTCTTCATTAAAAAGTAGGAGTGCATTTGGAACTATTATCCTTACATGTCAAATGATGGGAAACAAAATACAATAATGGCAAGGATTTTGACAGTAGTTAAAAATAGCCTGCAGCCACTATAAGTACCCTTCCTGTTAATGTGAGCGTTGAGAAGTACTGCTCTTGAAACTTGTTTCTTTCAAAATTCATATTTTCTTCTGAAAAAAAAAAGTGCAAAGAAAAATGTCAATGTAAACATCTGGAATCGTACATTTTGAGAATTGTATTTACTTTAATGTTCCAGTTTTCCCTTATTCTATAGTACGTATTCTATAGCACATTGAAAAAGACCTGTTAAAATGTTTTCAAACATTTTAATTGTTGGCATAATCAGGTGTCCTACAGCAAAGTAGGATAGTAAAAATAAATAAATAAATAAAAAATAACAGTTATCAAGGGGGAAATACCTAGTTAGTAACTCAATTCTTTGAACTTTCAGTGGTACATGAATTTAATGACATTGGGTTTGAACAGCAAGCTGAGATGTGTGTTCAAATGTAAATGCTGATATCATTGTATACTGCATTATTGTTTGAAAAGATAACTTTTTAGTTTAAATTAAATGATTTTTTAGCCTGCCAAAACACGATATAAAATTGAGAATATGAGGGTATAAGAAAATTTGACAAACAAAATTATTTATAAATTATTTTACCTTTTTAGATAAAAAAATCTACAAAAACAATCAACAATATTTAACATATTAACATTTAACATATTAACATTTAACATATTAACAGATAAATTAGTGGCATGACACATGAGTGTGGACAACTATCATTAAAAATTTTGGAAATTCTGCCTTCTCCAAAATTTAACTGAAAAAATATAGAAGAAACCAGAGGTATTTTTTGGTACCGTACTATAATTGATGTTTTGTATAATATACTGAAAAGAACAGAATTTTTTTTGAAAACATTTTAAAAAAACCACAAAAGTAGGATGGGAAGTATACAGCTTTAGGAATCAGAATCTTGACAGCACTCTGCCTTTTGTCACCTTAAGCAAGTAGCATTTAACCCCTTGTAGACACTGTTTATTGCTCCAGAACAAATGAAATAATATATTTGTATATAAAACTGCTTTGTGCAACAAAAAAGTGCTTTGGGCATTATAACATGCAATATGGGATTAAGTTAAATAGAATTTTAGGTTCTTTTCTGGAGGCCATGCCCAACCAGGGAGATTTGTTAGAATATAGGAGGGGCCAATGAAGAAGAGGTATGCAAATATTAGGATATGATTTGTTAGAAAAACAAAAGTACCACATTTTTATAATAAAAATATTGGAGAGAATGTGAATTTTATGTTTTTATAAAAGGCATGAGTTTAAAACTGTAAGCATCATGGATTTGGTATATAATGTTTTATTCTAATTTTTGGAAAAATGTCTACTTTTAGTGTGAAACTCATTCAGATAACGTAAGTTAATTGACATATTATATTCTCCACAAATGATAGTTTTCTATAGGTAGACATTTAACTTCAGAGAGAAGAACGCCAAGTGTTCGTTCATCTGATAATTCAATGAACACATTTGTTCAGTCATCTAATATAATTAATACTTTTTTGAATGTTATAATATTAGAAATCAGACAGTGGTAGCCCTGACAGAAATCAGGGCTATCATAAACTTAACAAGAAGGAAAAATATATTTAGCAGAATTCCAGGCATGGGCATTTCCTTGGGAGAGAAGCTGTGACAAAGAGATAGGGACTGTAATTTCAGAGGGCTGTCTTTGGCAGGGACAGTCACTTTCCAGAACCTGGGTCTTGGCATAAGTGCCAGGAAAGGGGTGCTTGAACAAGCAGGGCTGAGAGGTCAGAGGAATACAAGAGCAGAACATTGTAAGTGAAGGACTGCAAAGGAAAAAAAAAATGAAGATTTTAGCAGATTCCAAGACAGCCTCTTTCAGTGAGAGTGATATCTAAAGAGAAATTTTAAGAAGTTTCACTAGGCATTTGCAGTGGGAAATACCCATCATATCTACAAGAAACCCATTATGAAATATATATACATATACTTAAAGAATTTTGGGTTTAGATTTAAGGGCATGATTATTTGTTTTAGAAACAGTAGAGATATCAAATTGGTCCCAAAATGATGCACATTATATTCAAGATCGAAAAAGAAAAATAGATGTCTATTTCACAGCATACTACTTCATTGTAGGATCATATAAATCTTTTCGTAGTCAACACTGTTGAAAGGGTTACCATTACCTGTATGTGTGCTCTCCTGTAAGATAGTAAGTATTGGGCTCAGTATCCAGGTTTATTCATATATATAATTTCCTTTGTTTAGTCATATCTTCCTCAGCATTGTAATATCTCACTTTAATATTTGTTTGGTAGAAAATATATTTCATTAAAATTTCTTATTGTTTTTCAGCTTTCAGTTTATCTAGAACTTGTAAAGTTTCAATAACTCAATTTTAACTTTTTGTTTACTTTTATTAACTCAATCTTTAAACTTTTTATAACTTTATTTTCCTATAGGAACAATATTTCATGTATTCACATATATTTTTATAAACTTACTTTGCATCATGATAGAAATTTCAACACAAAATAGTTTTATTTTGTTCATAACATTTTTTGATCAGCTAATCAGTATTTTTTAAAACACCATGTCTATTTTTGATATACTTTGAAATAAATTTCAATAACATTTAAATAATTAATAGTAGATTATGCAAGAAGATTAAGGCAAAAACTTTTATAGTGAACTTTAAAGATTTATGAATTAATTTTTAATCTGCATTAAAATTACAAAATTGGTTAAAACTATAGACTATTTATTAGAGTAGGTTTAGATTCACAGCAAAATTAACCATAAGGTACAGAGATTTCTTTTTTTTTAATGATTTTATTTATTTATTTTAGAGATAGAAAGCATGCATGTGAGTGGGGGAAGGGGAGAGCAGAGTGAGAGGGACAAGCTGACTTGCACTGAGTGCAGAGCCCTATGCATGGCTTGATCCCATGACCCTGAGATGATGACCTGAGCCGAAATCAAGAGTCTGAGGCACCCAGGCACCCCAAGGTCCAGAGATTTCACAAAACCTCTTGTCCTCACACATGCATGACCTTCCCAATTATCATTATCCCCTACCAGAATGGTACATTTGTTACAATGATGAACTTACATTGACATATCATTATCAGTCAATGTTCATAGTTTACATTACAGTTTATTCTTGGTGTTATACATTTTAAGGGTTTGGGCAAATGGATGATGACATGCATTCACCATTATAGTATCACACAGAGTAGTTTCATTGCCCTAAAAATCCTCTATGCCTATTCGTCCCTCCCTGTCCCTAACCCCTGATATTTTTACTGTTCCTGTAGTTTGCCTTTTCCAGAATATCATATAGTTGGATTCATAAAGTTTGTAGTCTTATCAGATCAGCTTCCTTCATTTACTAACACGCATATTTTTCCATGTCTTTTTGTGACTTGATAGATTTGGCTTCCTTTTAATGCTAAATAATATTGCGTTGTCTGGATGTACCATAATTAATTTATCCATTGATGTACTGAAAAAATTCTTGGTTGCTTTCAATTTTGGCAAATATGAATAAAATTGCTGTAAGAATCATGTTTTTGTGTGAACATAAGTTCTCAACACCTTTGATTAAAT
Organism: Halichoerus grypus; assembly: GCF_964656455.1. NCBI lineage: Eukaryota > Metazoa > Chordata > Mammalia > Carnivora > Phocidae > Halichoerus > Halichoerus grypus. The sequence continues at coordinate 129,001,533 of NC_135716.1, read as the reverse complement.
ACCAAGGCATATTATTACTGGATTTTATGGTAAGTGTATGTTTAATTTTGTAAGAAATGCCAAACTGTCTTTTCGAGTGGTTATACCACTTTAATTACAAATTCCATTTGTTCATCAAAGTACGTAGGTACAACTGCTGTCCCAAATGACTGAGAGGTCCTGTTGCTCTACATCACCAACTACATTTGGTGTTGTAGTGTTCTGGATTTTGACCATTCTAATAGATATGCAGTGGTATCTCCTTGCTGTTATATTTTGAATTTCCCTGATGACATATGCTATGGTGCATACTTTTGTATGCTTATTTGCATTTGTATATCTTCTTTCGTAAGGTGTCTTTAGATCTTTCACCCATTTTTAAATCAGATTGTGTTTTTTACTTTTGAATTTTAACAGTTCTTTTTATGTTTTGGATGACAGTCATTGTTCAGATATGTCTTTTGCAATATTATCTCCCAGGCTCGGGCTTGTCGTTTCATTCTCTTGACAATGACTATCAAAAGGCACTTATTTTTAATTTTAATAAATTCCAGCTTATCAATTCTTTCTTTCGTAAATTGTGCTTTTAATATTGTATCTAAAAGTCACCAGCAAACCCAAATTCATCTAGGTTTTCTCTTATGTTATCATCTGGAAGATTTATAGTTCTGCCATTTATATTTAGCCCTGTGATCCATTTTGTGTTAACTCTTAGGAAGGATGTATGATCTGTGACTATACTCATTTTTTTGCATGTGAATGTCCAGTGGTTACAGCACCATTTCGTTGAAGAGACTATCTTTTCTTAGTGTATTGCCTTTACTCTTTTATCAAAGGTCAGTTTACTTTATTTATGTGGGTCCATTTCTGGGCTCTCTATTCTTTTTTTTTTTTTTCTGGACATTTATCCTGCTTGATATTCTCTGAGTTTTCTGGGTTTGTAAATTGGTATCTGACGTTAATTAGGGGAAATTTTCAGTTATTATTATTTCAAATATTTCTTCTGTTCCTTTCTTTCTCATCCTTTTGGTATTTCCATTATGCATGTTTTACCTTTTGTAGTTGTTCCACAGTTATTGGATATTCTGCTCTGTTTATGTCAGTCTTTCTTATGTTTGCTTTTCAGATATCGTCAAACCCAGAAATTCTTTCTCAGCTATGACCAGTTACTAATAGACCCAAAAAGGCATTTTTAAAATTTTTGTTATGGTGTTTTGATCTCTAGCATTTCTTTTTGTTTTTTTTTCTTAGAATTTTCATCTCTCTGCTTACATTGCCCACATATTTTTTATGTTGTCTACTTTATCTATTAGAGCTCTTAGCATATTAATCATAGTTGTTTTAAATTGTTTTTTCGGCAAATTCCAACCTTTATGCCATATCTGTGTCTGGTCTGGTGCTTGCTATGTCTCTCCAAACTGTGCATTTTTTGCCTACTAATATGCCGAGTGTTATTTTGTTGATGGTAGGCATGGTGTCCTGGGTAAAAGGAACTTCTCTAAATGGGTCTTTAGAAAAGTGGTGGTAAGGTGTATGGCCAGTAAAAGTGTTCTATAGTCCTATGATTAAGTCTCAGGCTTTCAGTGGACATGTACTTTTTTTTTTTTTTTAGATTTTATTTATTTGAGAGAGAGAGACAGAGATAGTGAGAGAGAGAGCACAAGTGGGGAGGAGAGAGAGAAACAGGCTCCCCACAGAGCAGGGAGCCCAAAGCGGGACTCGATCTCAGGACCCTGGGATCATGACCTGAGCTGAAGGCAGACGCTTAACCGACTGAGCCACCCAGGCGCCCAGTGGACATATACTTCTTAACTATGAACTTCATTCATGCTTCTTAGTCCCTCACCTCCTTTTTATGTGGGGCAGGATGGCTAGAGTGGGCTGGAGTTGGATATTTCCCTTCTCCCACATGGAAAAAGAGAGTTAGCTGGGGGGTGGGTATTTGTTTTCCTCCAGGTGAGTTGGATTCTGGTTAAATAGTTTCAGCTGTAGGCAGACCTTACTAAGAAAGAGTGTTCTGGCATATTTCAAGATGGTTCCTTTTCCCCTCCTCTTGCCGAATGCACAAAGGGACCTTTTTTCTCTGATATTTACTGTAATAACTTGTTAGAATTTCAGGAGGTAAAACTCACAGAAGTGTGGGGGCCTCCCGAATGACTGTGTACCTGGAGATTGTATCTTCCAAGCTTGTCCACACTGAGCCTCCAGCAATTCTTCAATTACAGTTCAAGATTTCCTACCTTAGCACTGGCTCCCATGGAGATTTCTGCTCCCAGGTTTCCGTTCTGGTAAGTTGTGATTCTCTGGGTTTATCTGTTATCTCTCCAATTTTGAGGGCAGCAATTTGCCCTGTGACCTTATTTCTCTGACGGATGTAAGAAGAGTTGTTAATTTTTCAGTGTGTTCAGCTTATTACTTGTTGTTAGGATGGAGTGGCAACTTCCAAGCTTGTTATAAGCTGGGCCAGAACTCAAATCATTTTTATAAGGCAAAGTGTCTGGATTCTAGAAAAAAAGTTATCCTTTTTTCTGCACCTGTAAAACCGTACTGCCAAGCTGACATAACCATATAACTACTAATTCTTTTCCTTCCAAATTATGGGAAACATTTTAAAATAGTACTGTTTTCATAATACTGAAGACAAAATTAGTTTTCTAGTACATTTTGAAATATTGCATATTGCCTTGAAAATAAATTTAAATAAAATGTTTAGACCTACCAATTGCATGTTTAAACAATACTGTCAGCTGATCCTTTTTGCCCATATTTTGGCACCTATTTTAAGTACTTACCAACACTAAGCAGCTGCATTAAAGATATCATCCTTGGTATTTTCTCATCTAATTAATTTCACAAATATGCTTTACCTTTTTTCTTCCATTTCCATATATTTATACATAGTAGATTTTCTGGCTGAAATATCTTTCCAAACTATCATTGCCTGTCACCTCTCTTAATCATGCACTAAGGCTTAGTTTAAATACTACCTGCCACGTGAATCATCTTTGTTATTTCAGTCTGCATTGATTACTACTGCTTTCGTTATGTTATGTATTTTTTTTCAGTTATATTAGACAGTTTCCAATCTTACCTTCTCTACTTTTTACGTGTAGGGCTTTGCATATAAGTATTGATTTTTTTGTTGAAAAATAAACCATACGGAGAGGCAAAGGTGAAATTTCACTAAGGTTCCAGTATAGGAAAAATTTACAATTTCCATAAACATTGGGTGTGTATATATATATATATATATATATTTTTTTTTTTTTTTAAAGATTTATTTACTTAGTTGAGAGAGAGAGAGAAAGAGTGCGAGAGCATGTGATGGGAGGGGCAGAGGGAGAGAAACTTCAAGCAGACTCCCCACTGAGTGCAGAGCCTGACATGGGGCTCCATCTCATGACCCATGGCATGGTCTGAGCTGAATCCAAGAGTTGAATGCTTAACCAGTTGAGCCACCCAGGCACCCCATGTTGGGTGTATTTTTAATTCATAGACATTAGCTCTTGTAAATAGATTATATTTTCTTTTTTTTGAAAACTCAGCATCAAACTTACACCTCATATGTTGGAATTGTAGAACATCTTATGACCTTTTTGTATAAATCTATTAGCTTTACTATTTTTTTCATATTTTTCCCTTTGTAGTTTCCTCTTTGTCCTGGTATCTTTCATTTTTTCTTTTACATTTTTATGTTTTTGAAACATCTCTGTAAACCACCTCAAAATATCTTTATATCAAAGAGTAGTATAAGCAAATAAATAGAATAAACTGTGTGAAAATAATTATCTGGAAAATTACAAAGTAGGAAGTACGTGAGAAAATAAGATTTAGAAAATATATTTAAACTTCTATATGTGTCTTATTTTAAAAGTAAACAAAAATTAACTTTAGAAATATTTATTTTTTTTTTTTTTTTTTTTTTTTTTTTTTTTTATTTTTTTTAAAGATTTTATTTATTTATTTGACAGAGACAGACACAGTGAGAGAGGGAACACAAGCAGGGGGAGTGGGAGAGGGAGAAGCAGGCTTCCCGCTGAGCAGGGAGCCCGATGCGGGGCTCGATCCCAGGACCCTGGGATCATGACCTGAGCCGAAGGCAGACGCTTAACGACTGAGCCACCCAGGCGCCCCACTTTAGAAATATTTAACATGCAAATGAAAGAAGTATATGTAAGCAATTTAAAAATAAGTGACCAACTGACTGCAGAAGACTTCAGACCTCTCCTGGAATTGCCCTTAGCTAAGGTAGATTGCCTTGCCCAAGGCCATGCCTCCTCCTTAAGGGTAACCTACATCCAATAATTAGTTGATATTGGGATTTTAAAAACCTGGCTCCCTTGCACAACTCAGTACAGCTTTGCAGGACCTTCCTAGCTTCAGAGCTCCTTGTGGAGTAAATTGGTACTTTTGCTAGGACTGCCTCATAATTCAGCTTCTGCTGCTGCTCAGTTCTGCTTCATCACATCTCCTATAGGTGTAAATCTTGAGAATTCCTCCTAACGTCCTGCATGCTAATCTGATCTCAGAGGCTACTTCTCAATGAGGTCAACCAGATGGGTGGGTGGATACATAGATGAATCATAGATAGAAATATAGACTCACAGATTCATCAGTAGATAGCAACATAGCAGATACATAGATGCATGCATAGATACTACATTTGTTCTCGGCAAAAAGGCAGAGAAGTGATACATGCATGTGTAGATTAATTGACAAAGAAGTCTGGCATCTGCCTACAGTGCAAGGTAAATAGCTACAACTGAACAAAGTGGACAAACCTCCATGACACTTGGAAATCACCTAAAATCCCAGTCATAAGCTATTACTTTTTTTTTTTTTAAGATTTCATTTATTTATGAGAGAGAGAGAGAGCATGAGCATGGGGGCAGGGGCAGATGGACAAGCAGACTCGTCATTGAGTGGGGAGCCTGTTGCAGGGCTCAATCCCAGGACCCTGAGATCATCATCTGAGCTGAAGGCAGACGCTTAACTGACTGAGCCACCCACGTGCCTCATAAACTATTACTTCTTAATCACACAGGAATATATTTAATTTTTTCATGTTACTTTATGGTTGAGGGCTAATTTTCATCCAGCTGATTAAAGAACTGATCTTGCTAACTGGGGAGGCAACAGTTAAGACCTCTAGAGCCAGCTGCCAGCCTCAAGATCATGACCTGAGCTGAAACCCAGTTGAATGCTTAAAGACTGTGCCACCCAGGAGCCCCAGAATTTATTCATCTTAAAACTGGAAGTTTAGGGACACCTGGGTGGATCAGTCGGTTAAGCATCTGCCTTTGGCTCAGGTCATGATCTCTGGGTCCTGGGATTGAGCCCTACATCAGGCTTCTTGCTCAGCTGAGAGTCTGCTTCTCTCTCTTTCTCTCCCCCTCTGCTCATTCTCTTTCTCTTTCTCTCAAATAAATAAATAAAATCTTAAAAAAAAAAAACCCAAACTGAGAGTTTATACCCTTTAACCACCTTCACTTATTTTCCCCACTCCCTATTCCCCACTCCTAGAAACCACCTTCCTATTTTGTTTCTGTGAGGTTTTGAGATGTCACATAAAAGTGACATACAGTATTTCTCTTTCTCTGGCTTCTATCACTTAGCATAATACCTTCAAGGTCCATCTATGTTGTTGCAAATGACAGGATCTCCTTCTTTTATAAGGCTAATATCCCATTGTATGTATATATACACCATAATTTTTTTAAAAGATTTGTTGTAGAAAAGAGCACAATTGTGTGCTCAAGTGGGGGGGAGGGGCAGAGGGAGAGAAACTTCAATCAGACCCCCTGCTGAGTGCAGAGCCAGATGTGGACCTCGATCTCACAACCCATGAGATCATGACTTGAGCTGAAACCAAGAGTCAGAGGCTTAACTGAGGTGCCCCAATGTACCATAATTTTTTATCCAATAACCCATTAATGGATACTTAGATTATTTCCAAATCTTGGCTATTGTAAATAATGTTGGATAAACAATGAGGTGCAGATATCTCTTTGAGATAGTGACTTTATGTCCTTCAGATATGTACCCAGAAGTGGGATTGCCGGATCATATGGTAGTTGTATTTTTAGTTTTTTGAGGAAACTCCATAGAGTTTTCCATAGTGACTGTACCAATATACATTCCTACGAACAATGTATAAAAGGTACTCTTGTCTCCACATCCATGCTAACACTTATCTCTTGTCTTTTGGTAATAGCCATTTTAAAAGTTGGGAAGTGATATAGTGGTTTTGATTTGTATTTCCATGAGGATTAGTGATGTTGAGCATTTTTTCCAAGGACCAGTTGGTCACTTGATTATGTTTTTTGGAAAAATTTGGGTCCTTTGCCCACTTTTAAATTGGATTATTTGCTTCTTAGCTACTGAGTTGAATGAGTTCCTTATGTATTTTGGATATTAACCCCTTATCAGACACGCGGCTTGCAAATATTTTCTCCCATCTCATAAGATTCCTTTTCATTTTATCATTTCTTTTGCTATGCAGAAAATTTTTAGTTTGATATAGTCTCACATATTTACTTTTGGTTTTGTTGCTTATGCTTTGGATATCATATCCATAAAATCATGGCCAAGATCAATGAAAAGGAGCTCCTCCCTCTGTGTTTTCTACTGGGAGTTTTATGGTTTCAGGTCTTAAATTTAAGTCCTTCACCTATTTTTAATTAACTTTTACAAGTGGTTTAAGATAGGGATCTGGTCATTCTTTTGCATGTGAATGTCCAGTTTCCCCAACACCATTTATTAAAGAGATTATCTTTTACCCGTTGAGTATTCTTTGCCCCTTTCTCAAATATTAGTTGACAATATATGCAAAGGTTTATTCTGGGCTCTTGATTCTGTTCCATTGGTTTATGTATCTGTTTTTCTGTCAGTACCATACTGTTTTCATTACTATAGCTTTGTACTATAGTATGAAATCAGGAGGTGTAATACCTCCACCTTTGTTCTTTCTTAGAATTGTTTTGCCTAGTTTGGGTCCTATGTGGTTTCATGTGAATTTTAACATTTTTCTATTTCTGTAAAAAATGCCATTGGAACTTGATAGAGATCGCATTAAATCTACACATTGATTTGAGTAGTATGGATATTTTAATGATATTCATTCTTCCAACCCATGAACATAGATATCTTTCCATTTATTTGTATCTTCTTCAATTTCTTTCATCAATCTTACAGTTGCCATTAAACCAATCTTTCACTTCCTTGGTTACATTTATTTCCAAGTATTTTATTGTTTTTAATTCTTTTGTAAATGGGATTATTTTCTCTATTTCTCCTCCAGACACCTCATTGTTAGTGTATGAAAACATAACTGATTTTTTATATGTTGACTTTATATCCTGCAACTTTACAGAGTATGCTTATTCTAACAGTTTTTTGGTGGCATCTTTAGAATTTTTTTGTACATAAGATGTCATCTGGAAAAACAATAACTATTTTACTTTTTTCTTTCTGATTTGGAAGACTTATTTCTTTTTCTTCTCTGATTGCTTTTTCTAGGACTTCCAGTACTATGTTTAATAGGAGTGGTGAGACTCAGGACCCTAATCTTTTTCCTGATCTTTGAGGGAACCTTTTCATCCTTTTACCATTGAGTGTGGCTATGGTAGCTGTGGGCTAGTCATGTATGGCTTTTATTATGTTGAGAGTTTTTATCATGAAGGAATGGTAAATTTTGTCCAGTAATTTTTCTGTATCTGTTGAAATGATCATGTGGCTTATATCTTTTATTCTATTAATGTGATGTATCACATTTATTGTTTTGCAGATGTTGACCCATCCTTACAGCCTAAGGTTGAATCCCAGTTGATTATGGTGTATGATCCCTCTACTGTGTTGTTGAATTCAGTTTGATAGTATTTTGATGAGAATTTTTGCATCTATATTCATCAGGTATATCAGCTTATTTTTGCTCTCTCTTTTTGTATTGTCTTAATCTGGCTTTGATATCAGGGTAATGAGTTTGGGGTGCACCCTCCTATTCAGTTTTTTGAAATTGTTTGAGAACGATTGGCATTAATCTTCAAAAGTTTGGTAGAATTCACAAAGTGAAACTGTCTGGTCCTGGACCTTTTTTTTTTTTTTTAGGAGGTTTTTGATTACTGATTCAATCTCCTTAATCATTATCAGTCTATGCAGATTTTCAATTTATTTCTGACTCAGTCATGGTAGGTTGTATGTTTCTAGGAATTTATTCATTTCTTGTAGGTTGTCCAAGTTGTTGGCATATAGCTGTTCATAGTAGTCTCATGATTCTTTGTATTTCTATAGTATCAGTTTTAATGTCTCCTTTTTCATTTATAATTTTATTTATTAAGGTCCTCTCCCTTTTTCTCTTTAGTCTAACCAAAAATTTGTCTATTTTGTTTACCTGTTCAAAGAACCAAATGTTGGTTTTGTTAATCTTTTCTATTGTTTTCTTATTCTCTATTTCATTTATTTCTGCCCTAATCTTTATTATTTCCTTTCTTATGCTAACTTTTGGCTTTATTTGTTCTTTTTCTATTCCTTGAGGTATAAAGTTAGGTTACTTATTTGAGATCTTTCACTTTTCTTGATGGTGCATTTGTCACTACAGTCTTCCCTCTTAGGACTACTTTTGTTGCATTCCATAAATTTTGATATGTTGTGTTCCCATTTTTGTTGTTTTTTTCCAAGACTTTTTAAATTGTCTTTTGTTTTCTTCAATACCTTGCTTGTTCAGGTGTTTGTAAATTCTGATATTCTTTCTCTATCAAAAAGAGGAGTTAATGTCCCTTCCCCTTGAAAATGGGCCATGCTTTGGGACAGCCCAGAGGTACAGAATGTGGTAGAAATGACACTGTTTCTGACTATGTTAGCAAAGGGCATGCAGATTTTCTTGGTATCTCTTTGAACATTAGCTCTGGGTGTTCCTTCAATCACTGTGAAAGAAGTCCAATTACCATGTGACTATCTTGTGGAAAGACTAGAGAGAGGCAAAGAGACAGACAGAAATGCCAGAGGAGGCTTACCTATTCCAATTCCTGTTGGAACTTGCCTAGCCCAGGTGCCAGACAAATATGCAAGTGAAGAAGGTTCAAGATGACCCCATGAGAGAACTGAAGCAAGAATTGCAAAGCCTGTCATTCCCCAGTCTTGAGGAACTCATGCTTGATATTTTAAGCCACTCTACTATAGTGATTACCACAAAGCATAAGATAACTACAATAGACACTACCTTTTCTACATTCTGAATTAATTAGTTGATTATCTTTTTATGTAAAGGAATGAATACAAGAATCAAAACTCCTATAACAGATATCAGTCAAAAAGATTTTTATTTTTTTTAAATGTTAAAGATACTGTTAAATATCTTAAACTTCTTCAAAGCAGTAATTAAATATAATCCTCCTTGTTGCCAGAATTACTAGTACCTTGGAGATTCTTTTATTTATTTAAGAAGTCTGAATAGGAGAGGACTTTCAACACTCAATGCATATACACACACTACACATCTCACCTTACCCTAACCCACTCCTGCTTTTTGGTGGGCAAATAAGGAAAAGGTTTTCCATTATTAAGATCCATGGGCACTTCTTGGTCAATTCTTTGCAGAGGTAAGGTGTTCCATTTTTACTTAAAATTGAGCAATTAAAACAGGAATCACCTCAAGTCACAAATTTTATTTGGGGTCATAAGAAACCTACTACCTAGTCTCTAATAGAATTATTATAAAGTAGTGAGTATGCATAATATTTCAAGTCAGAAAGACCTATGAGACTTTTCCAGTATGGTCTGTTCTTTCATGTTCTTCATTGTTGTAACTCATGAAAATTATCTTTTTGGAATAAAATAGTCTGTGATTCCAATGAAGCAGGAACATCACTGACAATTTATGAAGCCCATTCTTTCTCTGAGGGTGGAGGAACAGACACATGGCTAATGGTCAAGAGTCTTGGTGTGCAAGCTCAGAATTTCCCAAGGGGGGGCCTGGCTCAATAAGTTTCTATCTTCTAATGGAAATGCATATAGATTTTTAGATGCTAGGATAAGCATTTGAAATTATACATTATATTGATACTTTCTACAGCAATTTATAAAGCAATTGGACCTATTTATTCCTGGGTAGGAGAGGCTGAACTATTGGCATATTTTCTTCCCAAATATTTCTTTGCATATATATTATCAAAGCACTTTAGAAAGAGGATGTTTTAATGAATGTACTATACTTGATTGGTTGTCCCTTTAAACAATAGGGTTGGAAAGTGAAGGATTTATTAAGGGATTGCTATCTTAGTTTTAAACTGTAAAACTTGTTTTTATTGTAGGTAAGCACATCTTTATAAATGAATTCAAAAGTACAATTCTCTCAGGCATTTGGAGGCAGATACTAATGCTCTGAAGTCTCTACTGAGACTTGTTTTGTCACCTGTGGAAAACTAATTCTGAATAAGTAGCACTGAGATTAGTCATTCTGGCCTCTACTGAATTGTGGTTGTTCAAGCTTCACTAGAACCTTCCCCATCTTCTGGCACCTGAGAATTTTACATCTCACCAGTGACCAAAACCTGAAACTGAACCAATAGAACTGACATGCCCAGAATGGAAATACTAATGTTGGCAGGTGAGGGGGAGGACTCTCAGAGGAGGTCCAAGTTAATATGACAACTCCACTGAAGCAAATCATCACTAAAGGAAAGAGACTCTAGCATATGCAAGCTGTTTTTCATTATTATGCAGAATTTCTAGGAGAGAATAATATTAAGTTTCTTTACAATACAGGATACTTTTTTCCTCAGTATTTCTTCAAGTTAGCTAAAGAACCATGGTGAGGGTTCTGAAACTCAAGTGGTTTTATGTGCACTCAGAAATCTTAGTATCTAGGTATAATTGAAGCCCCCAAAGGGAAAGGGAAGCGGTAGCAGCATTCCATTCAAAATTGTGTCAGGTAATATGCTTTCTGACCAAGAGTCAAGGTAAACACCCACACCCACATAGACAAACAAACATAGAAGGAGTAGATCTTTTAATATTAATTCAATTTCTCCCTCATTAGAAACAAAATTTCCATTTTCTTAAATGAAGTTTTCTATATCTTGCCCTCCTATTTTGTAGTTTCTCTACTAATTCATTATATCCTTGGACTTAATATATTGTCAAATTAATTGTATCATGATCAAAAATGAAATGAGTTTAGGAGACACTATTATCTAATGGGGGGTGTAAAAAAAAAAAAACAAGCTTTTTTTAGAATGCAGAGAAAATGAAAAATCATTGGTCTTTACTTCATTCTTCTCTCTCTCATTCCGAGTGTGTGTGTGCATATATGTGTGTGTGTATATTTATATGTATGTAATTTTTCTCTTCATAGGAGGTTTTGGCTCAGGGATAGGTGTTAAGAATAGTTTTGTTTCTTTTATGTAAATATGTGAATACCCATTTGGAGTCCAGGAAGGACAGTATCATGCATCTATACTAAGGAGAAGGCAGTCAATAATGTAATACACCAAGAAAGAGGGAAATGAAGGCATATGCCATTTAATTAGAAGTTTTGGAAATAGAACCTAGTTCTTGAACTTAAACATGTATTTCATTAAGTGGCTTTGAATTTCTAAAGCTGAGAGGATGGACCATAAAAAAATGGTCTATGTGTCTCTACTCAGGTTCCTTTGTCTTTATGGTGACTGTAAAATTTCTCCAAAAGCATTTTGGTAGAATATTTCTTACACTTTCAATAGATTCTTCAGCTGCTTTAAAAAATTGATTGATTTTTTAGTCATAATAAAGAAATATATTATCAAAACTATAGTTACACTAAAAATATTTTGACTCCTATGAATAAAGAAATAATATATAAGTGTTGGACATCACACCTATAATCTTATACTTCAGTGATTTTAATATAATTAATAATATGTAATTTCAACTTTCAACTCTAGTAAGAGATGGATTTGTCTCTGCCACTTAGAATTTAGATTTATGTCTTTAGCTCATTCAGGAGAGTTCCCATGTAGGAGTATGTCAGTCATCAAAATGTTCAGATTTGTTTATGATTACTTGAATTTTTTTTTCCACTAGAAGTGTTTATTTTCTTGGTTGTACATAATTCAAGAGAGATTCTGGGTACAAAATGATTGAGAGACAGTTCAGTTTAATACAAAAAAAAAAAACATTTTTCCTTAACTCTATTAGATGATCATTATCTCCATAAGAAGTAGTTCTCAAAATGGTCTCCAGAATGGTACAGTGACATTATTTATTGAAATAAAAATTCTCAAAAAAATTCTCAGAACTTATGAAGAAATACAGATTCAGAAACCCTGGGGGTGGGACCCAGCAATCTGTTTTAATGAGCTCATTAGGTGATGCTGATGTGTGGTCAAGTTTGGGAGTCACTGGCTATAAGAATAAAATGAATGGGATTGAAAACAAAATATATAAAAGGCCAGACAGACTTGATGGTCCAATATGTAGGGCAATAATGCAGTAATAGGAGGCATGGGGGAAATAAAGTCACCATTACATCATCATTATGCTGCTTACTTAACATTTTATATTATAAAGAATGTACCAATTATTAGATACTAATTTCTTTTACAATTAGTCTTTTTCACTAGTAGTTGCCTTCCGTAGAGATTTTTGTCGTTTTGTTCATCATTTTTGTATATCTTTGAGACTAAGATTTAAAGCTATGAACAAACAACAAATTATGCATTACAAATAATCAGGTGATTTTACAATGGAAAATTTCATTAATGATAAAAAGTGGCACATGACACAATTACGCCCTAAGTAGCATTAGTACCAGGCATACACAAGATAAATAGATTTGAGGGAGAAAATAAAGACATACAAAGGTAACAGTAGATTTCCACTATCGTAAGATGCAAACTCATCTAGTAAATAGACATAATTAAAACATAAGAAAATATAATGAAAAAATGTATATTTAATATATATTGTGAAAATATATAAATTATATAGTGAAAATATAATAAATTATGTAGAACTACAAAAGAACCACATAACATGATAAAGATACCCATTTTTATTTATATTTGTTGATTTGAAAAATAAAAATTTGGGAGTAATTATAAATATACTTTTTCATATTCTATAAATGAGTGACAAATTTTTGTTGAACTGTGTATTTAAAAAGGTGGAGTACTTTCTACCTTTTATAAAAAGTCTGTGGTGGAATATATGTTTGTGATTTCTTCTAAAGAACAAGTTCATTGAGGTAGGATTTTTTTCTTATTCATCATGAAATCCCCATAACATATAATAAAATATTTTTAGGTAAAATGTTCTTTATATATAAATGAAAGAATAGCATGAATTTATATTATTATTTCCAAATGGCTGAGTTCTTGTTCTTTTTGCTATTTGAGGTCAGCTACTGGTTATCCTTTCCCAGTAGTAAGGCATTTTTCACTCCAATTTAGTGTATATCCTTACTCTCTGGTGCTGTCAGCCTGTAGGTAATGTTTTTATTACTCATCAGTCATTTTCCTCTTCCTAGTTATACAGGTGTGGTACGTAACCTACAAGATTCTGTACAAGAAAAATGCCCCTTATAAGTAAGGTGCCAATCTTTTGGAACTATTGCACTAGTGAATGATGACCTTTGTAAATAGGTGGGCAATTAGAAAACTTCCAGAACACATTTGGAAGCAGCATATTATTTTAACTAAGTTCTTATATGTAACCCTGATACTTTGAAAACAAATAAAGAGGCAAAGCTTTCCAATATTCATTCTCCGTGAATTGATGTGGGTCATTTGATTTTTAAGAAACACAGTACTATTTTCAATGTTTCTCTTTCGGGTGTAGATATAGATGAGAAGTAAACAAAATTGTATCTGGAAATCCCGCCTATCTAAATGGGGAACATTAATATCCAGCATCATTATAACTTACAGTGAATAACAAAAGAACATAATTTCCTACTGGTTTATCTCAAATGGAGGATAATGGCACATATATTTGAAGAGGAACCAGGGAGTTCTAAATACTCTAAGGGAGAGGAGTTTTTGTCTCAAACAATTAAATGGACTTGTTTTCCCGTGTAGAGGGACTTAAATAAATATTCTTGGTTTTTTTTCTGCTCTTAGGCACACTCTTACATACTTTCAGAAATATCTTAAAGATTCAAAGTTCAAAGTGGTGATCTAAAATACATATTTAAAAGTTCAAAGTAGTGATATAAAACATTGGTGATGATATTAATAGGTAATAGCAGGAGTTGTACTGCCATGGGTGGATTTAATACACATAGTTGTTAACATATTTTTAACATAGCCACCGTTGTTGAAATTTAGATAGGGGCTCTCTCTTTGATTTAAATTTGTATTATATAGCATATAAAGTTATTTCTTTTCTTTCAACCATGTGGATTAACACATAATAAGCCAAAGAAATATAATGTGTAGCAGCAAAAAAAATTGGGTAAGTAATATTTATCTTTGAGGGAAATTAAAATAGTTTTATCATCTACTTGATATATAATTTTCAGGAAGATTCATCAATATCATCTTTATGGTTTGTGGCATATAAACATAATGACTTGTTTGACAATGATTGCTATTAATAACAATAATAGTCTCCATTATTGAATGTGTCCTATGTCATTGTACTCGGCATATTGCTTATGTTATTTGACTATACCTCACCATATCACTATGAGATAACTGATAGCATCCCTATTTTACCAATGATATTTCACTGGGGTTTTACCAGTTTTACTGGTGCTCCAACGGGTAACTTAATATCCTAAAATGAGATACTTAGAGAAAGGAGAAGCAAGAATTTAAAACCTGACATATCTGACTTCAAATCTCCTGCTTTTTTCACATTGTCAAACGAAGGACTCTATAAATGTTTCCTATTAAGTAAGTATTTTCTCTATTCTCTTCATGTTTCACTGAGTGATTATTTGTACCTTAAAAATACAAAGAACCTCCTTGTTTGTCATTGGAGACAATAAGGAAAGACAGTAAAGCCATTGCTCTATGTAGTCATTTTGCAAGAGGATGGGAGTGGGTAACAGCAGAACTTCATGGAACCAAATGGACAATGGCAGCTGAAAGAAAGGAAGCCGGTTGAACATCTTGTTCTTGCAGAATTGGTGGAGTTAGTTTAGGGCTGCCTGAATGAGAAATTTAACAGCTCATATTGTCCCTAAACTGTATTATGGAGTCAACTGAGCTGGAAGTTGCACCTAAGGCACTTAGGAATTTTGTTGTGGTTGGATGTAAAGTCAAAATGAACTATAAAAAAAAATGGATCTGTTTGATGACTAGGGCTGTTGGAGCAAAAGTGTGAAATACACAATTTTTATGGATAAAATATCTCCAGAATATCTTGAAGCATATGCTGTTGAAATCTGCCCCATTGCTCTTTGCCCACCTGAATTCCCCAAGGCTATGATAATTTCCTGCATTCTGAAAAATTCCCATCTCAAGCACCTGTCTCTTCTACAAGAAGATATTAAGGAAGTTGCCCAGCCACAAACCAGGTGTAACCTAGAAGTAGAGGAGAGTTTATATACCCAGGAACAACTGTCACCCACTGGGGAGTAGTAGTCAATGGACAAAATTCTTTAGGTAACCTGTTGTTCAGCTGTCTTGTGTAGTGATTCTATTTCAAGTTTCACATAGTTTCTCCGACTGTTCTCAGTGGGACTGAGCTGCAGTTACTTATGGCTGTAACTCCCTCATTAATGAACACCTTTCATTGTTTTTTTTGCTTTGCTGTGTCACTTTCCCACTTCCTTCTGGAATCATATCCCAAATGATGCTTGAAGTTCCCTTTTTTTTTTAAGATTTTATTTATTTGAGAGAGTGAGCAAGTGAGAGAGTGATCATGAGCAGCAAGGGAGGGGCAGAGGGGGAGGGAGAAGCTGACTCCCTGCTGAGCAAGGAGCCAGATGCAGGGCTGGATCCCTGGACGCTGGGATCATGACCCAACAAAAGGCAGACAGTTAATGGACTGAGCCACTCAGGGGCCGCTACATGCTTGAAGTTCTTGCCTTAGGGTCTCCTCTTGGTGAACCCAATCTAAGACTATTCTCTAAAGAATGCCTCCCCTTTAAAGCTCTTTTGTCTACATTTATTGCATTTACTTTTTTTATTATTATGTTCAGTGAGCCAGCAGAATAACCTTTAAAAAGTAAGGAAATTCTCTAATGAAAGTGTTTTTCACATTAACACTTTGGTGCTATGAATTGTTTAAATTTGTTCTTCCCATAGACTACGAACTCTGCAGGGGTAGGTAAAGCATCTGTTTTCTTTTCCTCTCTCTTCTCCCCTCTTCCCCTTTTCTCCTCCTATAAATATTTTCCGCTTGCCCCAGCATAGTAGCTGACAAATATTAGGTGCTTAGTAAATACTTTATGATTAAAGTTTCCACCACACTTATGTGTGGTTGGGTGTTACTGGATTATTTTATAAAAGTAGTTATGTACTTTGTTTACGGTCACATTGACAATTGATGGAGATCAGTTTCTAATTCAAGTCTGTCTACCTAAAACCCACACATTTTCCACTAAGTGTCATTCTCCAACAGCCTAGATTAGGGAGAAAATTGTCATGTTCTTAGTCCTTGTTTGAGATTCTAGTTTACTGGCTGTCAAAGAAAAGAATGGTCAAATCTGAAAACTTTTAGATCTTGTCGTAAATCTCAGTAATACTTCATATGTAAATGGAACCACTTTAGTCAGAACATGTTTTTATGCTGTGACTTGTGATCTGTTGCCCATGTGTCTGCCCTGGAGATTAGAGAAGAATGTCATGTATACAGTTTAGTATAGATGGTAACGGAACAACAACAGAATGGATTCACATTTGAGCTATTTCCCAGTCCCATTTCCTTCCCCTAGAATTACTCTTTTGTATTTGAAGAGTGTCATACATCAGTACTTTTGGTAGGAGATGTAGAATTAAATGAGACTAATGTCCTACTCCCATTTTATAAACCATGGCACGTTTATCAATTCAAATAGTGAAAACACCAAGGAGGGACCATCCTTTTGGAAACCAAATATTTGCTATGATAAAACATATCATGAGAGAGGGGGCGGAGCAAGATGGCGGAGGAGTAGGAGACCTGGATTTTGTCTGGTCTCAGGAATTCAGCTGGATAAGATCAAGCCGTTCTGAACACCTACAAACTCAACAGGAGATCAAAGAAAATAGCAACAACTCTCTGAACAGAAAAGCGACCACTTTCTGGAAGGTAGGATGTGCGGAGAAGTGAATCCGAGGCAATATTCAGGAGGATAGATGGCGGGGAGGGGCCTCTGTCACCGCTTCTGGCAAGTGATAGAGCCGGAGCACAAAATCAGAACTTTTAGAAGTCGGCTCCGCTGAGGGACGTCGCTCCAGTGGCTAAGCGGGGGGTGGAACCCTCGCGGGACAGTGTGGTCTCAGGACCCTCGGGGTCACAGAAAGACTGGGGGTGCCTGAGTGCGGCAGAGCTCCCAGGTATCGGAGCAGGGAAGCCGGCTGCTGAGATGGAGCCCAGGCGCGGGCTCTCAGCTCAGGGTTGCCATAAACTGTGATCCACAGCACAGTCGGGCCACTGCTCCTCCAGCAGGGACCCAACAAGTGACAGATCTGGGAGCACTCACCTTCCTCCCCCGGGAGGAGCAGTGTGGGAGAGCACCGCAGGGATCTGCTGGGTTTGGAGACTCCACACGGGGTCGGGTGCCAGAGATAGAAACGCTCGGTCACAGGCCGGGTGAGCATGGAGTGCGGCCGGAGACTGGGGAGACGGGAGTGATTGACTGCTTTTCTCTGGGGGCTTACTGAGGAGTGGGGCCCCGAGTTCTCAGCTCCTCCGGGGCGGAGATTGGGAGGCCGCCATTTTCACTCTCAGTCTCCAAAGCTCTACAGAAAGCTTGCAGGGAACAAAAGCTCCCGAGAGCAAACCCAAGCAGATTACTTAGCCCGGACTGGCAAGGGCGGGGCAATTCCACCTCCGGCAAAGACATTTGGGAACCACGGCAACAGGCCCCTCGCCCAGAAGATCAGCGAGAACAGCCAGCCAAGACCGAGTTTACTGATCAATGAGAACGGCAGAACTCCAGCGCTAGGGGAATACTGCACATAGAATTCATGGCTTTTTTACCATGATTCTGTAGTCTTTTAAAGTTAATTTTTTTTTTTAACTGTCTTTTTTTTTTTTTTTGAATTTTTCTTTTTCCCTTTTTCAACCAACATCTTATCAATCCCTTTTTTAAAAAACATTTTTATTTTTCAATTTTAGAGTCATATTCTATCCCTTCATAGTAGTTACCCATATTTTTGGCATATATATATAAGTTGTTCTCTCTTTAAAATTTTGAGATAGTTACTTCTAACATCAAAATATACCCTAAATCTCTAGTGTATGGTTTTTTCCTACTCGCCTGCCTGATCACATTCTCTCCCTTTTTTTTTCTTTTTTCTTTTTCGTTTTAATCCTCTTCTTTCTTTTTTCAAACAACTTCTTATCAATTCCTTTTATAAAATTTTTTATAATTTTCATCTTTACAGTCATATTCCATCCCTTCATCATATCAACACTTATTTTTGTACATATATAAGTTTTTCTTTCTTTAAAATTTTGGGAGGCACTTTCTTCTAACAGACCAAAATACACCTAAAATCTAGTGTGTGGCACTGATCTACGTACCAGCCTGATAATATTTGATCATAATCTTTTTTTGTTTTCTTTTGTTCTGTTTTTGTTTGTTTTTATCTTTATCTTTTTCTTTTTCTTTTTTCTCTTTCCCTTTCTTTTCCCCCTGCTTCAGGTCTTTTCTGATTTGTTTAGAGTATATTTTCTGGGGATGTTGTTACCCTGTTAGCATTTTGTTCTCTCATTAATCTATTCTCCTCTGGACAAAATGACAAGATGGGAAAAATCACCTCAACAAAAAGAACAAGAGGTAGTACCAACTGCCAGGGACCTACTCAATACGGACATTAGTACGATGTCAGATCTAGAGTTCAGAATCATCACTTTAAAGATACTAGCTGGGCTTGAAAAAAGCATGGAAGTTATTAGAGAAACGCTTTCTGGAGAAGTAAAAGAACTAAAATCTAACCAAGTTGAAATCAAAAAGGCTATTAATGAGGTGCAATCAAATATGGGGGCGCTAACTGCTAGGATAAATGAGGCAGAAGAGAGAATCAGTGATATAGAAGACCAAATGATGGAAAATAAAGAAGCTGAGAAAAAGAGAGATGAACAACTACTGGATCACGAGGGCAGAATTCGAGAGATAAGCGATACCATAAAACGAAGCAACATTAGAATAATTGGGATCCCAGAAGAAGAAGAAAGAGAGAAAGGGGCAGAAAGTATAATGGAGCAAATTATAGCAGAGAACTTCCCTAATTTGGGAAAGGAAACAGGCATCAAAATCCAGGAAGCACAGAGAACCCCTCTCAAAATCAATAAAAATAGATCAACACCCGATATCTAATAGTAAAACTTATGAGTCTCAGAGACAAAGAGAAAATCCTGAAAGCAGCTTGGGAGAAGAGATATGTAACCTACAATGGTAGAAACATTAGATTGGCAACAGACCTATCCACAGAGACCTGGCAGGCTAGAAAGGACTGGCATGATATATTCAGAGCACTAAAAGAGAAAAATATGCCACCAAGAATACTATATCCAGCTAGGCTGTCACTGAAAATAGAAGGAGAGATAAAAAGCTTCCAGGACAAACAAAAACTAAAGGAATTTGCAAACACGAAACCAGCCCTACAAGAAATATTGAAAGGGGTCCTCTAAGCAAAGAGAGAGCCTAAAAGCAACATAGACCAGAAAGGAACACAGACAATATACAGTAACAGTCACCTTACAGGCAATACAATGGCACTAAATTCATATCTTTCAATAGTTACCCTGAATGTAAATGGGCTTAATGCCCCAATCAAAGACACAGGCTATCAGATTGGATTAAAAACAAGACCCATCGATATGCTGTCTGCAAGAGATTCATTTTAGACCCAAAGACACCCCCAGATTGAAAGTGAGGGGGTGGAAAACCATTTACCATGCTAATGGACACCAAAAGAAAGCTGGGGTGGCAATCCTTATATCAGACAAATTAGATTTTAAGCCAAAGACTGTAATAAGAGATGAGGAAGGACACTATATCCTACTTAAAGGGTCTATCCAACAAGAAGATCTAACAATTGTAAATATCTATGCCCCTAACATGGGAGCAGCCAATTATATAAGGCAATTAATAACAAAAGCAAAGAAACACATTGACAACAATACAATAATAGTGGGGGACTTTACACCCCCCTCACTGAAATGGACAGATCATCTAAGCAAAAGATCAACAAGGAAATAAAGACTTTAAATGACACACTGGACCAAATGGACTTCACAGACATATTCAGAACATTCCATCCCAAAGCAACGGAATACACATTCTTCTCTAGTGCTCATGGAACATTCTCCAGAATCAATCACATCCTAGGTCAAAAATCAGGTCTCAACCAGTACCAGAAGATTGGGATCATTCCCTGCCTATTTTCAGACCACAATGCTTTGAAACTAGAACTCAATCACAAGAGGAAAGTCAGAAAGAACTCAAATACATGGAGGCTAAAGAGCATCCTACTAAAGAATGAATGGGTCAACCAGGAAATTAAAGAAGAATTAAAAAAATTCATGGAAACCAATGAAAATGAAAACACAACTGTTCAAAATCTTTGGGATGCAGCAAAGGCAGTCCTAAGAGGAAAGTATATAGCAATACAAGCCTTTCTCAAGAAACAAGAAAGGTCTCAAATACACAACCTAACCCTACACCTAAAGGAGCTGGAGAAAGAACAGCAAATAAAGCCTAAACCCAGCAGGAGAAGAGAAATAATAAAGATCAGAGCAGAAATCAATGAAATAGAAACTAAAAGAACAGTAGAACAGATCAACGAAACTAGGAGCTGGTTCTTTGAAAGAATTAACAAGATTGATAAACCCCTGGCCAGACTTATGAAAAAGAAAAGAGAAGTGACCCAAATCAACAAAATCATGAATGAAAGAGGAGAAATCACAACCAACACCAAAGAAATACAAACAACTGTAAGAACATCTTATGAGCAACTCTATGCCAGCAAATTAGATAACCTGGAAGAAATGGATGCATTCCTAGAGATGTATCAACTACCAAAACTGAACCAGGAAGAAATAGAAAACCTGAACAGACCTATATCCACTAAGGAAATTGAAGCAGTCATCAAAAATCTCCCAACAAACAAAAGCCCAGGGCCAGATGTCTTCCCAGGGGAATTCTACCACACATTTAAAGAAGAATTAATACCCATTCTTCTGAAACTGTTCCAAAAAATAGAAATGGAAGGAAAACTTCCAAACTCATTTTATGAGGCCACATTTACCTTGATCCCAAAACCAAAGACCCCATCAAAAAGGAGAATTACAGACCAATATCCCTGATGAACATGGATGCAAAAATACTCACCAAAATACTAGCCAATAGGATCCAACAGTACATTAAAAGGATTATTCACCACGACCAAGTGGGATTTATCCCTGGGCTGCAAGGTTGATTCAATATCTGCAAATCAATCAACGTGATACAATACATTAACAAAAGAAAGAACAAGAATCATATGATCCTCTGAATAGATGCAGAAAAAGCATTTGACAAAGTACAGCATCCTTTCTTGATCAAAATTCTTCAGAGTATGGGCATAGAGGGTACATACCTCAATATCATAAAAGCCATCTATGAAAAACCTACAGTGAATATCATTCTCAATGGGGAAAAACTGAGAGCTTTCCCCCTAAGGTCAGGAATGCAGCAGGGATGTCCACTATCACCACTGCTATTCAACATAGTATTAGAAGTCGTAGCCACAGCAATCAGACAACAAAAAGAAATAAAAGGCATCCAAATTGGCAAAGAAGAAGTCAAACTCTCACTCTTTGCAGATGATATGATACTGTATGTGGAAAACCCAAAAGACTCCACCCCAAAACTGCTAGAACTCATACAGGAATTCAGTCAAGTGGCAGGATATAAAATCAATGCACAGAAGTCAGTGGCATTCCTATACACCAACAACAAGACAGAAGAAAGGGAAATTCAGGAGTCGATCGCATTTACAATTGCACCCAAAACCATCAGATACCTAGGGATAAATCTAACAAAAGAGGCAAAGCATCTGTACTCAGAAAACTATAGAATACTCATGAAAGAAATGGAGGAAGACACAAAGAAATGGAAAAACGTTCCATGCTCATGGATTGGAAGAACAAATACTGTGAAGATGTCAATGCTACCTAGAGCAATCTACACAGTCAATGCAATCCCCATCAAAATACCATCCACTTTTTTCAAAGAAATGGAACAAATAATCCTAAAATTCGTATGGAACCAGAAAAGACCCTGAATAGCCAGAGGAATGTTGAAAAAGAAAAGCAAAGCTGGTGGCATCACAATTCCAGACTTCCAGCTCTATTACAAAGCTGTCATCATCAAGACAGTATGGTACTGGCACAAAAACAGACACATAGATCAATGGAACAGAATAGAGAGCCCAGAAATGGACGCTCAACTCTATGGTCAACTCATCTTTGACAAAGCAGGAAAGAATGTCCAATGGAAACAAGACAGTCTCTTCAACAAATGGTTTGGGAAAATTGGACAGCCACATGCAGAAGAATGAAACTGGACCATTTCCTTACACCACACACAAAAATAGACTCCAAATGGTTGAAAGACCTCAATGTGAGCAGGAGTCCATCAAAATCCTAAAGGAGAACACAGGCAGCAACCTCTTCGACCTCAGCCGCAGCAACTTCTTCCTAGAAACATCGCCAAAGGCAAGGGAAGCAAGGGCAAAAATGAACTATTGGGACTTCATCAAGATAAAAAGCTTTTGCAAAGCAAAGGAAACAGTCAACAAAACCAAAAGATAACCAACAGAATGGGAGAAGATATTTGCAAATGACATATCAGATTAAGGGGTAGTATCCAAAATCTATAAAGAACTTATCAAACTCAACTCCCAAAGAACAAAGAATCCAATCAAGAAATGGGCAGAAGACATGAACAGACATTTTTCTAAAGAAGACATCCAAATGGCCAACAGACACATGAAAAAGTGCTCAACATCGCTCGGCATCAGGGAAATCCAAATCAAAACCTCAATGATATATCACATCACACCAGTCAGAATGGCTAAAATTAACAAATCAGGAAATGACAGATGTTGGCAGGGATGCGGAGAAAGGGGAACCCTCCTACACTGTTGGTGGGAATGCAAGCTGGTGCAGCCACTCTGGAAAACAGTATGGAGGTTCCTCAAAAAGTTGCAAATACAGCTACCATATGATCCAGCTATTGCACTACTGGGTATTTACCCCAAAGATACAAATGCAGGGATCCGAAGGGGTATGTGCACCCTGATGTTTATAGCAGCAATGTCCACAATAGCCAAACTGTGGAAAGAGCCAAGGTGTCCATCGACAGATGAATGGATAAAGAAGAGGTGGCATATATATATATACAATGGAATATTATGCAGCCATCAAAAGGAATGAGATCTTGCCATTTGCAACGACGTGGATGGAACTGGAGGGTATTATGCTGAGCGAAATAAGTCAAACAGAGAAAGACATGTATCATATGACCTACTGATATGAGGAATTCTTAATGTTAGGAAACAAACTGAGGGTTGTTGGAGTGGGGGGTGGGATGGGAGGGATGGGGTGACTGGGCGATAGACACTAGGGAGGGTATGTGCTACAGTGAGCGCTGTGAATTGTGCAAGACTGTTGAATCTCAGATCTGTATCTCTGAAACAAATAATGCAATATACGTTAAGAAAAAAAAAAGATAGCAGGAGCAGAAGAATGAAGGGGGGGAAATCGGAGGGGGAGATGAACCATGAGAGACGATGGACTCTGAAAAACAAACTGAGGGTTCTAGAGGGGAGGGGGCTGGGAGGATGGGTTAGCCTGGTGATGGGTATTAAAGAGGGCATGTTCTGCATGGAGCACTGGGTGTTATGCACAAACAATGAATCATGGAACACTACATCTAAAACTAATGATGTAATGTATGGTGATTAACATAACAATAAAAAAGCAAACAAAACAAAACAAACAACAACAATAAAAAACATATCAGGAGAATTTCGGGATATTTCTATTAAATATTTTTACTTGTCTAGTTTAATTACATATGCTCTAAATATTTTATGTGCTCATATATAAGATAACTTGATCTTCTAATTATGACTAACTAGCCAGACACAAATTTTTTCTAGCAAGAATATATAAACAGACATATGTTAAATAAATGCATTTAGCATTTAAATATATATTTATAATATTTAATTTAATTATGTAGGCATTTAAAATTACATATATGAAATGTTAATTTAGAAAAGTTACTTTTGTCAGTCTCACAATATACTAATAATTTTTTCAAACCATCCCCTGCACCTTTAGCATTACCTGTACTTGCATATGTGGGGTCATTCAGCTTTATCTTTATTTCTGTTTGAGTTGAGATATAACATTTTTTTAACCAATGGGAATTTTCTCCCAAGTTACAGGATATCCTTTACATAACATGAGGATAATTTCTCTTATTTTTGAATATTTTTAAAAATATTTTATTTATTTATTTGACAGAGAGAGACACAGCGAGAGAGGGAACACAAGCAGGGGGAGTGGGAGAGGGAGAAGCAGGCTTCCCGCTGAGCAGGGAGCCCGATGTGGGGCTCCATCCGAGGACCCTGGGATCATGACCTGAGCCTAAGGCAGACGCTTAAAGACTGAGCCACCCAGGCGCCCCCACAATTTCTCTTATTATCATTTTTTTAATTCCAAGAATGTATGATTGTGATCTTTCAATGTCACATACTGCTTCCTCTGTCCATTTCCAAACTGATCTCTGCAAGTCTTCCTTTTTAAAGACATCTCACACAACCGTTAATAGATTTCTCTACAGATACAAATTTCTAAGTTTCTTTTCTTATTTTTTTCTTTTTATTGTATTACATGTATGAGATCCAGAACTAGCATTGATTGAGGTTATTTCTGGCTGTTGTGTCTTTCTCAAACAGAACATTGCTGTTTAGAATACAGTAATTGAGAGAGTGTCCTTTAAATAGAGAATATTTTAAGAGCATAAAAAGGCAAATCTGTTTAAAAAGAAAAAAATTTATTAAAAAGTTCTCCTCATATTTGAGTATATTGACAGATTAGTTTCCTAACTAGAGTGGTGTCTTGGCCCAATTTTTCTAGATTCATAGTGAATGAATCATTTTTTTTAAGATTTTATTTATTTATTTGACAGAGAGAGACACAGCGAGAGAGGGAACAGAAGCGGGGAGGTGGGAGAGGAAGAAGCAGGCTTCCCGCAGAGCAGGGAGCCCGATGTGGGTCTCGATCCCAGGACGCTGGGATCATGACCTGAGTCAAAGGCAGAATGACTGAGCCACCCAGGTGCCCCCATTTTTCTTTTTTTTTTTTAACAAAAAATTTGGTGCTTGCATTATTTTCCAATATAGGAATTTCATACTTTTTATTTTTAAAGATAAATTTTACAGATATTTTGCTTTATATATGTGATATGTGCATATATATGTATACATGTGTAAATATATATGTACTTGTATGTGCATATTTGTAGGAGCAGTAAGAGCTGTTTGGAATAAAATTTTGAGAGGTATTTAGCTCGAGAATAAGACAGTCTATGAGACCAGATGAAAATAGTAATAATGATATAGCTAACATAATAGGCTAATGTTTACTTCATGGTAGAAATAGCTCTAGGTACAATATATAAATTATTTTATATATCTCATGTTTTAACAGAGGTGAGCTTAGCTGATAGAGAATAAAAGTATACTCCTCTAACTTAACTCAATCTACTATGTTTTTATTAATTATTCAGTTGTCCTCCTGGAGGCAAGGCTTAATCACTTTTGTATTTTAATTATGGCAACCCTCTTTGGGGTAACGTTGTTGCTAAGGAAGAAGAGTAAATGGTGCCCATCAAAACTGTGTGCCATTGAGAGACTTCATTTATAATATTTAGATGCATTAATGCCAATTATAGTGAAGAGTGGTCACTGATACCGTGGATGTACGCTTATCCTATTTGTAGTTAGCTCTTTTGTTAATGCCATAACTGCGTACACAGATTAAAAAAATTCTAATTCTCTTTGAATACTATGGAAATTAACTTACCAGTAATTATTTGTTTTTGCTTTTTTACTGTTTTCTTCTTTTAATGAATCACTTGGTCAGCCTGATCTTTCCAGAAATAAATTAATATACATAACAGCCATATGGGTCAAATTTTTACAATTCTTGACCCTGAAGCAAAGCAAATTTCCAGACAATATCACAGACAGCAAAGCCATTTTATGCCATTTTATTTCCTCCGGTTTTTCTCTTATCCCCCATCTAGACGAAAAAGAACTGATAAGAATGGTTCCATTCCATGAAAAACCTATTGGTTGTTTTTTTATTAGCTATGCTTCACTTATTTGAATTCACTCAATAAAAAATTATGACAAAATCTAATCAAAAGAATATTAAAAGGAAATTGTCACTCTCTTTTCTATAAAATGTAAAACAATTGCTAGTGTGGGTTCTGCAGTGATTTACTGTATATATCAGTGAATGGGCACACTGAAAAGCAACTATTTGATGGGTAAGAGTGATAAATATTCATAAATATTGTTAATACTGAAACATTTTCTTCTCTACTACTTATTCTACTTTACTTATTTCTACTTGCTGGAGTGGTAGACATATTAAAATATTAATTTTCCGCTTTACTGGAATGATTTCAGAGTCAAATGCCATTAAAATTTTGAATGTAAATATGAAAAAAGATATGGCTCATTCTAATCCTCTTCATTGGTTTTTTTAAACTATTTATTTTTATTTATTTATTTATTTTTTTTACAGCTACTATTTCGAAAATTTAATTGCTTTGGGAGACTTATTTATGCACAGGCCAGAAAAGGTGTCACAGTTTTGTGAAATATTGTCTGTCACTCAAAAAGCATTTGGATAGTCCCTTACCAAGTGAATTTAAGCTTGTAAAACACAGCAGCTTTTGGGAGTCAGGGCAACATGTGATGGTCAAGGCCTACATTCCACTGCCATACAGAGTGCTTCTGTGCTCTTCTTTTTTAAGCTATTGCATATTTTCAATTAGAAAGGTAGGCTGAAAAATGCCATGCAGGGCAACTCCACATGCGTGAAGCCATCTTGCACCCTTAGCAGGCCTAGAGCACCGAGCAAAAGTGGAGTGAAGAGCTCTCTCTGATAAGGAGGTTTGCCTTTGTAGCTAGCCAAAGGGGATTAAACACTATGGATTATGAACTTAACCTGAGGGGAAGGAGATGTCATGATTTCCATCATTTTTAAAAGTCCCTTATGATTTTCTTTTTTTCACAGCTAAACCTTAGTTGGCTTGTTGGTTATAATATCACACTGAATCTATTACAAACCTCATACCCGCCCTCTCTACACAGAGGCATTTACTGGAGTTAAATGACTATACTGAGACTATTTTAATAAATGTTATTTAAAAAAAAGCTGCCCTCTTCCCCAATATTCTTTAGGTGACCCGGTTCTGAGACCTGTTCCCTCAGTGGTGATGCTGTGTTAGGACCCCGGTATACCATAAAATATTTAGCTATTGACCACAAACTACTTGTGAGGCTTCTGGTGTATTGGAAACAGCCTTGTTCTGAACTAAGCCTGACTCTGAAGAAAACAGATGTTGACAAGGGCATTCCCTACATAACAACTCTCAGTTCTTTTGTCACGCATCTGGGTATCTCAATACAGCCCATGTTCCACTGATAACAAATAGCTAACACTTGTTGATCCAGTTCTAAGTGCTTTGCCTACATTAATTTAATATAATCACCTTGCAAGTCATTATCTCTATTTAACAGAGAGATTAATTTTCCCAATTCTTATAGCTAAATAAGAAACAAAGAAGGAATCCACACCCAAGCAGCCTGACTGCAGCATCCCTACTTTTAACCACAGCGAATATTGCCTCCCCTTAACTATAGGATAAATAACATCTAATTCAGATAGTTTGTCTCTCTGATATCATAGACATTTATCTGAGACTTTTCTGCTTCTGATTACCATATTATCTAGGTTTAAACTCTGGTCATTTCAGAGAGCCAAAAAACACTGATAGTAAAATAGATGATTAGTTGGGAAAACAAAAGTAGCAAAGGAACTTCATTATGACAATGTAAGACATTCAAAGATGCACAAATTATCTTATTTTAATTAATTAGCTTCTTTTGGATATTGTACTTTATTGCAATGTTAGACATCACCATGACTAATATTAGGTGTCTATAGCATCAAATTTATGCAATCCTTTATGTTCTTTTACCTGTTATAGTGTTTGAAATTTCTCTACAATAGATTACCATATAATATAGAAATTACTGGGGCACCTGGGTGGCTCAGTCATTAGACGTCTGCCTTCGGCTCAGGTCATGATCCCAGAGTCCTGGGATCGAGCCCCGCCTCGGGCTCCCTGCTCAGCGGGAGCCTGCTTTTCCTTCTCCTACTCCCCCTGCTTGTGTTCTTTCTCTAGCTGTCTCTGTCTCTGTCAAATAAATAAAATCTTTAAAAATATATATATAGAAATACTATAGTCAATGTTTGGAGTAAAACCTATCTTATGCCTTATAAATTTTCTTTAAAGAAATTTTTAAAAAATTGTTTTAAGAAGCATTAATGTTGTTTACTGCATGTTATAAGATACTGATTTTAGCCATAACGCTAGTTAAAATATAACCCAATCGGATGTCTGTGATCTAGCTCTAATTCAATATAATTCATCCTAGTCCTGATTAAGTCAATATAGATCCTATTAGTACAGGGATTATAGCTAAAGCTACATTCATATTATAGGGACTCTTACCTCCACATATATCAAAATATTTGTACTTCTTTAATATTTCCTATAGTATTTCTTATCTTTCTTCCTATATAATTTTTCATCTTCCTGGAATTCTCTTAATTCACTTATTCAGCAAGTTCCTACATATTCTTTAAAACTTAAAGTATCAATTTACAATGAGTTCTTCACCCTGCTATCCAAGTTACATCCCCTTCCTTTATTATCTCAATGCACTTTACATCAGACATATCATTTAACAAGTTAATTGTTGATTTAGTTGTCTTTCATCACTAGAGTGCATGCTTTAGGACATGAATCATATTTCACTTGGCTTTACACCCATAGTGCCTATCATATGGCATATTCATATTAGAAACAGATGAATGAATGTTAAATTGTAGCACAATAATTAGTAAATGTTTCTTTTTAACTTCTACATTAGGTAGTAATACAGAATTGTGATAGAATTCCGAGGTGGCCCCCAAGCTTCCTGCTCCCTCCTACACACCCCTTGAATAATCTGCTACTCTTGACTAGGGGTAGAACCTGTGGATATGATGAGATACTCCCAGGATTATATTATAAATATATGGTTTCATCTAAGCAGACTGGAGAGAGATAGGAAGATAGACTCACTCCAGCTGACCCGGATGAAAACAAACAGCACTGTGGCAAACTGCCTGTGGTGGTGAGGGAATGTGGATGGCCTGTATGAATTGAATGTGATCATTGTCCAACAGGCAGCAAGAATGTGACTGCAAGGAAACAAATCGTGCTAACAACCAGTGAGCTTAGAGTAAGACCCTGAATCTGAGAGAATTTGACACCTTGATTTCACCCTGGTCAAACCTAGCAGAGGACCCAGCTAATTGGGACTCCTGGTGCATGGAAGCTGTTGAGATAATACATGTTGTTTTAAGCTATTACATTTGTGGTAATTTCTACATAGCAGTAGAAAACTCCTGCAAGGATGAACCCATTTTAATAGGTGGGGACAAATTACATACTTCAAACCCTTGTCAGTAACTTAAATATTTAAGTTACTTGTCATTAAATTTGTATACTTCCCACCTACATGCTGCATCAGGTTACTTTCACTGTTTCTGGTTCTGTATGTTTAC
Source organism: Halichoerus grypus (assembly GCF_964656455.1). Classification (NCBI taxonomy): domain Eukaryota; kingdom Metazoa; phylum Chordata; class Mammalia; order Carnivora; family Phocidae; genus Halichoerus; species Halichoerus grypus. Next base: position 128,971,512 of record NC_135716.1, on the reverse strand, counting down.
TAGTTTACATAAAATGCTGTGATGAATATACATGTTAGCTACTTTACAAAAATATTTGTTTACACATTTATTGTGTATATTTTTTTGTTGTTGTTCATTTTTGCCTTCCACTCTAAATAGCAAAAACCTCTTAAGGAATCTGTAACATCTTTTCATCCAAGTTATTTCCCACTAATAGTAATTTATTAATATATTTCAAAGAGTACTACTTAGAGATTGACTGACTAATATTTTCCTCCTGTTAAGTTTAGAGTTAACATACCCAACCATGGTTTATTTACAACTATGGAAATAAAATAAATGAAATATAAAAAATGCATTTCTAATACAATCATCTGATATTAAAATGGATTACCAAGATTCAGGGCATTTCTCTTTCTGTAATTATGTAAAACAAAATTGCTACTTTTTTAAGGTTTTTTTTTTTTTTTTTTTTTAATCTGAAGAAAGGCAATTAAGTGAACATTATTAATGTGTCCTTAGCTTTGGGAGTTTTCTTTTAGTACTGTATGAGCACTGCAAAGAACGTACTAATGCTTTAGTAACACATTGTAAGAATGTAATAAATGAAATTAAATTTTTAATAACATCTATAGTATTTTATATGATCTTATAAAAAGGCAATATGGGGAATAATTTGCTGGTCTAAAATTCAGAAAGCCTTCAGGAAAGAGCATAGCATAGTATTTATGAACATGTCTTGCTGTAATAAATAACTGTGTTAAATTTAAATTCTACCAATCAGTTGTGTGATTTGGGTTAGATATTTCACTTTTTAAGCCTTATGTTTCTCTGCCAAATGGCTATAATTAATATCTATATAAAATAAGTCTATAGGTAAATGACTTCTTAGAATAATTACTTTGCAAATGTCATCAATTTATTCCTTCATACATATCATTTTGAGTTTTTTGTATTGTATCCATTTATCCTTTACTTCTCATATTTGTAAGAGAAAAATACAATCCACAGTGTTTCTTCCTCTCTATTATTATTAGGTAATATCTGGAGAGAATTTGGAAATATTATGAAATAAATGCTCTCAGAATAACAATTGCATTATTCTTAACTAGAAAATTTAAATATGTCCAAGTAGATGGTGTATATACAGTTTGGTATATATAGTACTTGCTTGTTTAGAAGATGAATACAAATTAGGTACAGTAACTTAAATTGTGTATTTTTAGAGTAAAGTAAAATGGAGGATAGATAACTATAATTGAGACAAATATGGAACTTCAGGGGCTTTCAAAAATTTTCAAACTTTACTCACCAAAGGAAACCTAAGTATACACTTATATCTATGCAACAGAAACAAAAGTTATATGAAATAATACTGAATATTTTTGGCAGACTAAAAATGCCCACTAATTTTTAAGACATCTTCTTAGAATTCCATTCATAGAGAAGTGAGGTCTGTGTCCCTTTTTCTTGAAGTTTGGCAGGCTCTTATAATTGCTTTTACCAATGGAGTATGGTGAAGTGATATTATGCCCCTTTTCTGGCCCAGGAAATCTGACCAGTTTCCTATGCCATTCCAATTACTAGCCACTTGAAGCATCCCAGCTAAGACCCCAGATTACTTGAAGCAGAAACAATTTTTCTCCAAGGCTTTTGTTAGGATTCTGCCTCACAGAACCAAGAAAACACTAACGATTAGGTTTTTTAATTACTAAGCTTTAGAGTAGTTGGTTATACAGCACTTGATAATCAAAGTACTGTTTACATTCTATTCATCTTGAGAAAATGGGTCTTGAACTACCATATAGATTTTAGGACCTCCTGAGGGATTTTAACCTGTAGTGTGAACACTGCCCTAGACTTTCCAATAAAGCAAAATATGTAACTTAAAAATGACTTCAAATTCCTTGCTTCTTTGTAGTATCTGTGTGCAGGGGAAGGAAAAATGAAATCCCAAATCCTAAATCTAGTGTAGTTTAGTTGAGAACTCATAGGGTTTATTGTCCAAAAAAAAAAACCAACAAAAAACCCCAAAAACAAAAAAAAAGAAAAAGAAAAACTTGACTTTAGTCCGGTCCTTAGTTTTTCACAAAATTCTGTCACCTCTCTGAACTTTAATTTTCTTTTCTGTGTTATGGGGTGCCTGGGTGGCTTAGTCGTTTAAGCATCCAGCTCTTGATTTCAACTCAGGTCATGATCTCAGGGTCCTGGGATAGACCCCCAAGTCGGGCTCCATGCTCAGCAGGGAGTCTACTTGAGGATTTTCTTTCTCCCTCTGCCCCTCCCCCAACTCACACACACTCCCTCTCTCTCTAAAAATAAATGTTTAAACAAAGCTAGTGCATTTTTACAATTTGCCATAAACAACAATACCAGAAATAGCCACAGCCTCCAAATATGCCTGTGCTGTTTGAGGAATATATAAACAGTAATTACAAATGGCTCTAGCTTTATTGGTAGAAATCTTAGGGTTCAGTGAAAATTACCTTACCAATCTCTCTGATCTCTAGGTGTGGACACAGTTTCAGGTAAACAAGACTAAAATTTGACTGAGGCAAGCTTGACTTTGGCTTCTGCACATTGGATTTCTTGGCCCATTTTCCTTCTGAGTTACAATCTCTCTTCTCACTTTAAAGTGATCTACATGGTTATCTCAGAGGTTTTAACTCTCTTCTTTCCAACTAGCAAAGTCTCTTAAACCAACCATTTATACTTGTTAGGCAACTGACCAACCTTTGTGTGAATAAACATTGCAAAATGTGTTGCTTTGAGGCCATCCCCTTTAACTCTAAAGGTGGGGTGAAGTTTTGATTCTTTTATGATTTTCATTATGAACAGGAGAGAAAAAATACTTTGAAGACTTTGGGTACAGGCATGAACTAAAATTATACTTCATTTTTTCAGAAGGCTGACCAGATGGTGGCTATAGAGGACGGGCAGAAGGGAAAGCCTTTAGAGGATCCTGCTTCCCTAGGGAGGACAAGCTCCTTGCTCTTTTGTGGTCACTGGAGGATACTTTATGAGGACTCCTATTATAGGGAGAGCATGCTCCATTTTCCTCTTTCCAGTTCTTCTGGCAATAGCACAATTAGGACATTTACCCATATCTTTTCTTAAGCCCACCTTAGCCTTGTGTAGAAAATACATTATTAAAATTATAAGTATGAGCTGGGGCACCTGGGTGGCTCAGTTGGTTAAGCGGCTGCCTTCAGCTCAGGTCATGATCCCAGGGTCCTGGGATCGAGCCCTGCATCGGGCTCCCTGCTTGGCGGGAAGCCTGCTTCTCCCTCTCCCACTCCCCCTGCTTGTGTTCTTTCTCTAGCTGTCTCTCTCTCTTTGTTGGTTAAATAAATAAATAAAATCTTAAAAAAAATAAATAAAATTATAAGTATGAGCTTTAAGGTCAGACACATAGGTTTCAATTTTACCCCCCACTCCTTTACTGATTATTTCCTGATTGACCCCAGACTTCACTTTTATGACACTCAGATTTTTCATTGTAAAATTAAGCTGAAAATGCTAATCACATAGAATCATGTTTTTCAATTAAATAAAATAGCATTTATAAAGCATCTCTCATATAGCATGCAGCGATGCATATTAAATGCCAGTTATCATCCTTATTATTCCATGTGTAATGGAGATCCAGTTCTTTTCCCTTATTCCCTAACCTCAGCAAAGGTTTGGAAATAGTATTAAATACCTATGATAAGGTAAGCACCATTTTTATAAAGTAAAATTTATTATTCTAAATTTTTATATGAGGAAATTGAGGTGCAAAGAAATCATATAGCTAAATAGGTAAATCAGGCCCTTTAACTAAACTATGTGACTTCCAAACCCCTGCTCTTCCACACCATGCTGTCCTTCCCCCATCTTCTTCCAATATGCATTTTTAAGACTAGATGTAGTTTGTGTTTTGGAGAACAATTTACCTAATTCAGAACTGTATATGTGGGATGTTTATTATCATTGATTTTCACTTAAGAAAGCATCCATATTCTTACAATGATATTTTTACTACTGATAAGAATATTTACTTTTTAATAAAGAATTGAGGTGTTGAATACATTTATATGTAACAAAGGGATTGAGGTGAACTAATATTTACATGGTTGTTTCTAAACATTTTCAAAAAAAATCTATCATTTTATATAATATTTACATCCATCTTATAAAATAGGCCTAGTAGATATAATTCAACTTGTAAGAGTTAGATACAGAAAAACAAGATACAATAAAATAGACTAATTCCATCTATGTAAATCAAGACTTACTGAGAATTAAAGTGAAAATAAACATTTATTGCATTCTAGTCCTTACACAGATTAACTCATATGAATGTCTTAGAGGTACCCTTCCTTGGGAAAGCTACACCAAGCAAGAAAACACTTTTTTCTACACGGGCAGATAAGTTGGGATATCCTAATGGCAGTCTTCTCCTGCTTCTCAGATAAAAGAGTCATCCAGTTTATTAGCCCAGATTCTCCAAGAACTAAAACTACGAAGGAATTGTTTATACAAAATATTTATTGGGGGATATACTGGAGGAAAATAGAGAACTGGAGGAGCATAGGAAAATCATGAGTCTGCAGTGATGTTTGATCCCTGTTGAAGGACTGGGGGAAAGGCAGAAATGGAAGAAGGTTGTAAACTGCAGTGCAGTTCTAGGAATGTTTGAGCAAATCTGAAAAAGTGAGTTGTAGAGTCGAAGTGTCCTATTAGAGGAGTCCTCTATCTTCCATCAATGGGCCTGCCTTAGTTTCCTTAGTATCCTGTTTAATCAGTGGCTGGAAGCAGCCCTTGGAAAGCATAGCTTTGGCTTAAAAAAGGAAATGGATTTCGGAGCGCTGCAGATTGTAGTAGCAATGACTTATGCTTCCTACGTTAGGGAATCTGACAGGTAGATTTCATGGTCCTCACACTGGGGGTGCCCTGTATGTTGGAAGTCACCCTATTTTCCTTGCTTACTTAGAGTAAAAAGCTTTTGGAAACAAACTGACATGAGATTTAATCCCAGTTGCCAATTTTCTATCTTTGTGTTTTTGAGCAATTACCTAACCATTCTATGCCAGTTGATTATAACTGGCGAGGATATTTTGGCTACTATTGCTCCATCTTGCAGGTGTGTATAATGACGTCATACGGTTGTAACAATCAAAGAGATGATATTAAGGATTTACCACTCATTCAGTAAGTACATAATAAATAGCTATTATTATAATAATAGAGGCTCTCATAACTGACTTCTACCATCTTTCCCCATTTACTGTTGCCTCTTGCATGCTGAATGTTTGAGAACATTAGACTTTTCTCCAAAATACCCATCCTGCCATCACAAGTTCACATATGTGCAAACCAAGGATCTTTTTTTTTTTTCTTTCCAAATATCCTTATGCTGTATAATTGGATACTCTACTTGGTATAAAGTTGTTCATTATTTCTAAGAAAAAATATTGATTTTTATGAAAGTAATGTTTTGGAAGTGTTGAGGAGGAAAAAGTTTTCCTCTTTCATCTGAGGTTCTTTTAACTGGACTAAGAACTAAATTGACATGAAAGCAATTGAGAGGAGAAAATCAAATTTAATTTTGTATGTATGGGTGATCCACATAGACGTAAGATTCCAAAACAGTCAGACAAAATGGAGGTATTTATGTCATCCTGAACTAAGCAGAAAGAGGTAGAGGTCCGGGACAACAAAGGGAAGGAATGTAATTTACAAGAAGATGAAAAAGAGTAAATGTTTGGTAAACAAATGTTTGCTGGGCCATTCAGAGACAATGGGGCATAGAGGGGACTTTGATCAAACAGGCCTTGATAGTTTCCTCCCTGTCTGTCACCCTTAATTTATATCATACTATAGTTATCTATGGTGTTAGCTCTCTTCCTGGAGCATGTCCTCCATCTAAATTCTTTTAGGCAGTTAATGGGGGGGTAGGCCAAAGTTTCCTCTGACACTTATGGGCCATGATTACTTTCAACTTGGCATAATCTCTATGCCAAAGTGGACCATCTTGGGGTGGCCTGACTTTGGCCCTTATATTTGGTATCTAAGAAGGTGTATCTAAAATTTGATTTTAAATTAGATATGAGTAAGAAAAGTGAAAAGATTTGAGATGAATAATGAAAACTCAGGATTCTGAATTTTGAATCCTTCCATGTTTCTCTTTTTAGCATAGCAAACTAATCATGACATTGTGTTTTAGTTGTCTCTGTAAGACAGAACTTGAGGAAATTAAAATTAGTAGACCCATGCTCAAATTAAAACAAAAAATCTTTTCCCAAAAATGAATGTGCCCTAATATATTTTTACTTAAAATGAACTGCTTAATGCCTGTATATGCTATTTATACTATTTTCATAATTGTTTGCTTTGACTTCTGTCAATAGTAATAACTTTATGATCTTGTTGTATAAGACAGCTTCTATTCTATTACAGTTAGCCTGAGTGCTGTCATTTTATAAAGCAGGATTAATAACAACTGCTTGCCTGTTGAGATTAATTGAGATTGCTTATGTAAGAGCACTAAGTACAGTATCTGTGGCAGAGAATATGCACAATGCCTATTAGTTTTGACCCTCTAATTCTTCCCTTTCACTTCCTTGTACTTTCTTTTTTTTTTTTTTCTTGCCTCTTTACCTCATCATACATTTCATCCTTTCCAATCATCTCATAATTTTATAGCTGGAAAATATTAATTTCAAAGTTTAGTTTTACTTTAGTTTTCTATCGGAATGGTTGCAATCAGAAGAAAGTGCTGATTGGATTAAATCAGAAAAGTGGTCTTCCATTTAAATTAAATATCACATAAAAGCACAGCCACTCATTCACTTTCTAATGGTGATTCAATTACTTCACAATCATCCAGGGAATTTTTGGTGTTTCTTGATGAATTTAGGGGCGAGGGGTATATAGCACCAATTATCTTCATCTTTTCCTTTTAAAGTGACATGATTTTCAAGGAACAACTTATCCTTATAAATCTAATTTTCTAGCCAAAAGTATTCCTTTTGAGAAACTGTTTAAAATTAAAAACAAGTTGAGTTTATTTTAAAAATCAAGATTTACAGCACATTGGTGGTACAATTCATTATGTAGGTTAAAAAAAATCAGGTCCATTAGTAATCTTGCAAGATAAGTGGGTAGGGGAAGCTGACCTTTAACAATTTCACCCTAATCAGTATTAAATATTTGTTAAATACCTTGTTAGAATTAAGGCATCTAGGAAGAACTTGAACCTATGGGTCAAATGCAAAAATGTTAGTTTATTTGTGCCATAGTCACAGAACTGAAATTTATTTTGTCATAAAATGATCTGAATGTCCTCAAAGATCATATTTCTAATGCGCACACAAAGGGTTTTTGCTGAAACTTGATAGAATTCATTATGCTAAGTATCTTAATATTTTATGTGATAAGAATATAATATGAATTTTATGAATGAACAAAATGTATATATTTAGTTTACTTGATTGCATCAAAAACATTTCTTATGGTGGTAACTCTAGTTCTTTTGAGGAGAAATTCCTGAACAATAATATTATCCAGGGAAGTGAGAGGCCATCAGTTTTAACTTCCAATGTGTTGGGTTTATATTGCATTGTGCCATTAAAAAGCCATTTTCTCTCTGTGATTCTGTGCCTCCTAATAGGCAGATATTAGGATATTTATCTACCTGGCAATATTCTCAGCCAATATTTGTCAGTTGTATTCTGCACGATTACAACAGAAAAGGATTGGAAAAGAAGGGAATAAAGAATAGACCACTAAGAAAGTAAATTTGTATACTACAGAAGGGTTAATATTTTTACTTTTCTGTACATTTTGCTTGCTGCATGTATGTTTCTCACATGGTGAAATTTCTTTAAGATAACTATATAACTAGTTTCTTTACCTATACATGGAATTGTTTTATGAAGGGCAGCTTGCATCTCTACTTGTGAGAGGAAAAATTGAATAAGAATGTAAAAGAAACTCTTTGAATGTAAGATTTTTTTTATTTGAAATTTTATCTTTTCTCTTGAAAAACAGAAGGATGTTTAGATGAGTGGAAAGGAGGTGAAATAAGTCAACTTGGATATGCCTTTCAGGGGTTTCTCCTATGGTTTCAAAATTCTAACTAGTGGTCTCTAATTTGCTAAGTCCATGGAAAGGAAAACATTCATGATGGTGATCAAGGCCCATGTTATTAGCCATAGGAAATCTTTTAGAGTCATAAATATTATTGAACAGACCAGTGGGCCTGCTTGGTGTAGGTATGACAACGAGAAACAATGGTAGCCAAGATTATGACATGCCAAAAATCTATCCACTTAAAGACATCTAATACAGTAGTTATTTCTCAAATAGAATTAGAACGTAAACAAAACAAAAACAAATCCACACATAAATATTCCCCCATGCTAAAGGATTTAATTCATAAAATAAAACTGCCTAAATGGTAATAAAAGCATTTATAGAGTTAGTAAAGTAAATGACCATTTCAAGGGAAATAAAAAAATCACAGAAACCTTAGATTGTCTTTCTAGTATAATCCACAGAGCAGTGGAAAAGGTCTAGATATTGATATAAAGTCCTATAACACTTCTCAACATAGTAGATATTTATGCTAATGTTAATATTGTCAAATATTCAAGATGTTTTTTATTTCTTTTGTCAGAATATGAATTGGTTGCATACAGTGACCTTTGGAGACAGTTTTATATCTGGAATTGTTTATATTAGTTGAAGCCTAAGACATTAAATAGTCTATACTACTATTGCAAATAAATATATAACAAAATGACTACATGACATAGACATGTGATTGTCATAAACATAACAGCCCTGGGCCATGCCACAAATTCAGGGATAAGGGTACAGTGGAGGGTAGTGGAGGTGGGCTGTTACATGTAGTTAATCAGGAATTCTTTGTTATTCTTCCAATTTTAGCATGTGACTTCAAAGTTGCTCTGGACATCATTATCCTAGTAAGCCAGCAAGGAAAATAAACAATAACAAATTTTTATGATCCATGTCTGTAAGTGACACACATCAATTCTGTTTATATGCCATTGGTTATCTATCATTCATATGGCTGTAAAGGAAAGAAACAACAAAACAAAAAAACTGAGGGAAGCAGAGAAAAACACCTAGCTCAATGCACCGAATTTCTGTGATGTATAATATCCTTGTTATGTCAGAATGTGATTACTTATTGTCTCAAGACTTGTAAACTCGAAAGATAAGTCATCTGCATTTTCAAACTCAATATATAACTGTAGATTGGGGAAAGGCTATCCATACAAAAGTAATTAAATTGGAATAGTGGGAAATGGGAAAGCACTGAATTGCAATAAAGGAAAGAATTCTACCCTGGCAATGAAGGAAATTCTTTGATTAGAAATTGAGTGTTCTCTCAAGGAAAAATCTCATTCTCAGTGGCTCCAACTTTGCCTTCTGAGGAGTCATTCCTTTCTTATTAGTCTCCATGCCCACTTTTCTAGTGAGTGTTGAGAATCTAATTCTCTTAAAGGCTAGTACAGCTTTTGTTTTGTTTCCTGATCCTTGGAAGCCCAAGATATATTTATAGCTGAAACAATTAAAGATATTTTGGGGGCTGCCTTCTTGTTTCTTTGACAAAATAATTTCCCTTAAAATTATGATAGGCTACTGATCTATTTCTTAGTAGTTATTTGCAGGTACTGAAAACTACATAAACCCAATGTTTTCTCCTAGGCATAGTTCTTAAAGCTTTTCTATTTTTATTGTTTTTTGACCCCATCACTTTTTCATGCTGTCTACTTAGTGGTAACTACCATGAGATCATCTGAAAGAAAATAGTCTTAAGTGGGAAGGTAAACCCTTTATGTTACATTTGCCAGAGATTTAAATGGGTCTTAAAAAGTCTTAATGGGATTTTGTTGTTCAAAGCCTTTTTCAGCCTTATATTCTTTAGGGTCCAGGATCAGTTGTTTTCTCCAGTCTTTTGTGGACTTGGGTCTTTGTTTTTAGATTTCCCTGAGCTCATCTCTATTTTGTAATACCATGCCAAAGGCAGTAAGGAGTATCCATATTTACCAATAGTTGACTTTTTCCAACTATTTTTCCTAAAGCTATAGGTACATTGATTAACTTGCATATTTTTTCAGGTAGTAGTTCTACAAAATATTTTGCCATTGCATAAAATAAGTCTTCAGATTTCTAGCCTGTAGTTTCTTTTCCATGTTGTCTGCTCCCTTTTATTTTTGATAAAAAAATTTATTGAAATTTATCAATGACAAACAGACATAAAGCTCAAAGTTTGGCTTTCTAAGGGGCAAGAGAAAAACCAGTGCAGATGTTCTTTTATACAGATGATACATGGGCTAGGAAATAACACGTCACTTCTAAAGCAATCCAGAAGAGGGACATGAAAGCAAACCTGGACATTCACTAGGAATTTGCAGTCATTTTAAATTTCCACTAGATAAGGAAATATAATTTTGGGTTAGTTTTTCCAGGCTCGGGTGTATGAAAAACAAAAATAACAAAAAACTCAGTCAAGGGATGTCTTGGTCGCTGTCCCCTAAGTGTCTGCCTTCACCTCCTTGCTCAGTGGGGAGCCTGGTGCTCCCCCTGCTTGTGCATTCTCTCTCTCTCTCTCTCTGACAAATAAATAAATAAAATCTTAACAACAACAACAACAAAACAGTCAACATGCAGTAATGTCTCCTGCACTTAGGTTCGTAAAAATGGTCTAAATACAGAAGTACATGTGGAAGAATTCCCTTGTCATTTTGTAAAACAAAATATTATAATTTTTTTACAGAACAAGATAAGGCAGGTTTTTTTTTTTTTAATCTTTTAAAGAGGTTGACATTTGAGGGTTTGCTGCTGCTTTTTAAATTACAATGGCCAAATCCATTTTACTCATAACACATAAGTAAGCTTGTTGTTTTCCATTCTCTGACTCATAGCTCTGAAGAGTGACATCAGAGTCATCTCCATAGAGCAAAGCCCACCACCATCTGTGAAGAGGGAAAGAAATGAGAGAGGGGGAATGTCTCCCAACCATTGCCAAAATAGGCCTTTAGGTTGCTATTTACAAACCAGGGCACTAGATGCCTCTAGCAGGCCCAAGAAATGCAGAAGTCATAGGAACCAGAGCAAGAGGTAAGATGTGGCTGGTGCTCATCCCCTTCTGGGCTTTGAGAAACCAAACGGAGGCCAGGCATGACCTTTGAACTAACTCCAGAGACTCGGGAAATACCAGGAATTGTAAGAGCCCTCCAAACCATCCTCTGAGAGTAAGGAACAAATGCTCACTTGGTGATTACTCAGCTATCGCATTTATAGGGACAAAACCAGACACAAAGAAAAAGTAGGGGGGAAAACAGTGGCACTAAAAATAGTATTTTATTCCACTCCCTCCCGCCCTCCCTTCCCTCACAACCCCCAGTACACTTCTCCCCTCTCATTCCAACAGCAACGTTACAATCAGAAGAAAATAAGTTTCAGGGGATAGGATTTCTGGAGAGGCGTGGTATGGGTAAAAACAGTCAATCACAATAAGTTTTTAAAATAGGTTATTCCACTTAGTCATCATCTTCTCCTTCATATTCAAGTTTTCATTTTCACTTCTGATCCTGTTCTTCTTCACCAGCATCTTCATCTTCCTCATCTTCTACTTCCCTGTGGTTATAATCTTCTTCATCCTTCTCCTCTTCACTCACGTCTTCTTTTTTCTTCCTCCTCCCCTTCATCCTCCTAGTGTTCCTCTACCTTAGCATCTTCATCCTCCTCCTCCTCCTCATCACCCTCCAGGCCCTCCACATTGCCCTCGGCATCTGAGTTGGGGACCTCCTTGCCATCCTGGTCATAGCCATTGAGAAACGTGAGCTGCAAAAGGAGCTTGAACACATTTTCTTGATAATCGTTCAGACTGGTGACCTCACAACTGAAAAGGTCTAAACTCTTGAGGTTTCCTAACTTTCTCAGTGGCTCTACTGTGCGGAGGTCTTTAATTCTGTTGCCATTTAAATATAGATGTATGAGGTTTGGACACCTTTCTGCCAGTACTTCCAGGCCCTCTGAGATTCTGTTATTGCTTACTTCAAGTTTAAGTTTAACTTTGGTCACTTTGCGTCTGAGGTGAGGCCTGCATTTTGTACTGAAGAACTCCAGTTCTTCAAATTCATCTGTGAGTCTTTCAGTTTTGCCTCCAATTGACGGGTAATTGTCCAGGACAAGCTCTTTCATATCATATCAGAGCCTCCTGTTCCCCAGCTCTAAATGAATCTATTTGTCCATGTCCATCTCCTGCACTCTTTCTCTGCAGTGGCTCCTGGCACTGGTGGAATTCAATCAATCTGCTTCCTAATCATTATGACAAAACCATGCATTTTATATTTTTTACAGCAGCATTCCACTTTGCAGCCTCAAAACAGACCCCATGTGATATAATGACTTAATAAAATAGAAGTATATTTCTTGTTCACTAGTTTAGGCAGGTCCAGAGCATGGTGCTAGTGGAACATTTCCCTATAAGAAGTTATTTAGAGACTCAGTTTAATGATATCTTTGGATCTTAAACATGTGATTTCAGGGTTATCATCATCCATACTACTTAAATAAACTGGGAGGGTTAAGATCATGGAGGGATTCTCATGAAAATGTTCTGGGCTGTACCTGAAAGTGACACATAATAATTTACTAACATTTCATAGAGAGCATGCAGCCACATGATCACACCTATCTACAAAAGAAGCTAGGATATATAGTCTGTGTAGCTAGGAAGAATAGCATGGTTTTCATGGAAAGCTAGCAGTTTCTGTAATATGTGTTATCAAAGGAAACTTGTAGTTAAAGTAACTAATTTGAGAAATGTTTCTAGGATTAGATGTAAATTATATGGAATTATTAAGTGTTCAAGTAATATTGTGTTAATATCTATATGATTATTTTTTCCAACTGAGGCTTTAATCAAGTTCTAAGTTAATGAATTCTGTAATATGTTGTTATGCATCATATACAGATATCAAATGCTTGACTATCACATTCAAATTTCTTTGTGCATGAAATAGAGGAAAGGAGGTTGGATGACAGATGACATAATGTAAACATGCTATTTATTTTGAAACAAGATACAACTTTATCTTTTCTTTATTCCACATACAATAAATTCCAAATAAACCAAATACTTAGAGTAAAAGTATAACTTATATATTTTATTAGAGAATAAGGGTACATATTTTTGTAATCTTCAACTGGGAAAACTCTGAGCATATGTGAAATTTGTACTAGACAAACACAAAACTTTTATATTAAAATCAGTGAAGATTATCAAGTCTGACAAACAGTAAAAATGGAGTACATAAAAATGAACAGTCTCAGAAACCTGTGGGACATCCTCAAGCATACTAACATGTACAATGGGAGATCCAAAAGAGAAGAGAAAGGAGCAGAATGAATATTTGATAAAATAATGAACACAGCTTCCCAAATTTGATGAAAAAACATTAATATGTACATCCAAGCTCAATGAACTTCATGGAATGTAAAGTCAAAAGTGTCCACACCTAGACACATCATATCAAACTATCAAAAGCCAAAGACAAGAAAAGATGGAAAGCAGCTAAAGAAAAATAACTTATCACTTACAGTATATATTTAATAAGATTAACAATACTTTTTTTTTAAGATTTTATTTATTTATTTGACAGAGAGAGACACAGTAAAAGAGGGAACACAAGCAGAGGGAGTGGGAGAGGGAGAAGCAGGCTTCCCGCTGAGCAGGGAGCCCGATGTGGGGCTCGATCCCAGGACCCTGGGATCATGACCTGAGCCGAAGGCAGACGCTTAAAGACTGAGCCACTCAGGTGCCCCAACAATACTTTTTTCATCAAAGACAATGGATGCTAGAAGACAGTGGGATAACACATTCAAAGTGCTGAAAGATAAAGAATGTAAACCAAAAATTCTGTATCCAGCAAAACTATTTATCAAAGACAAAATAGAAATTAAGACTCTGAGACAAACAAAGCTGAGAGAATTTATCACTAGCAGACCCACACTAAAAGATATACTAAAAGGAGTCCTTCAGACTGTAATGACATGACACTAGATGATAATTTAAATCGATACAGAGAGGAGCACCTGGGTGATTCAGTGGGTTGAGCATCCAACAGTTTGTTTTGGCTTCGGTCACCATCTCAGGGTTGTGGGATTGAGCCTTGCATTGGGCTCCATGCTCATCATGGAGTCTGCCTGTCCCTCCCTCCCACTCACTCACACATGTGCCCTCTCTTTCTCTCAAATAAATAAATTAAAAAACAATTTTAAAATATCCACACAGAGAGATAAAGAGTACCAATAAAGGTAACTAGATAGGAATATATAAAAGATAGTATAAATGTATTTTTGTTTTTAACTGCTGTAATCCTATCTTATTTTAAAGACAACTGCATGAAATAATGCTTATAAAACTGTTGATTAATTTATGATGTATAAGGATATAATTTGTATGACATTAATAGCATAAAAGAAGAGTGGAGGGAGATATATTGAAGCAAACTTTTATAATCCATTAATGTGTTAAAATCTGAAGCTGATTATTTTAAGTTAATATGGTCATTGTAATTCACAAAGAAAATGCTAAGAAAGCACCTCAAAATAAAAGACAAAACAAAAATTAAAATGGCAATTATAAAATAGCTATTTAACACAAAAGAAGGCTGTACTGTAGGAATAAAGGAATGGAAAGTTTATAAAACCTAAAAATGGCAAAGTGTCAGACATAAATATTATCAGTGATTATGTTAAATGTAAATACACTAACCATTCCAATCAAAAGAGAGCTAAAGAAAATAATGATCAAATTATACTGCCTAAAGGAGACATTCTCTAGTTTGAAAGTAAAAGAATGGAAATAGATATCTCATGCAAATAGTAACTAAAAGTGAGTTGGAGTACCTCTATTAGACAAAAACAGAATTAAGACAAATTTCTAAAGATAGTAGAGATAATAAAAGGCATTTTATAATAAATACTAATACCTATCAAAAGGGGTCCAAAATATATGAAGAAACAGAGGGGAGAGATAGATGAACAAGAATACTTAGAGATTTCAATACCCAATTTCAGTAATGAATAGAAGAACAAGGCATAAATTTCACAAAGAAACAGAAGATGTGAACATTATAAACCAACTACACCTAACAAATATTTATGGAATGCTAAGCCCCAAAACAGCACAACATACATTCTTAAGTACATAAGGAATGTTGTCCAAAATAGACGTGGTTAGGGCACAAAACATAATACATTCAAATAATGAATTTTGTAATAATTTTTAAATTATTACAATAAACTTTATTGTAACACATTTTAAAGGTTTGAATAATATAAATAATATCCTCTGTTCCTAATGAAATGAAATTAAAAATCAATAACATGATAGAGATATTAAAAAATGTGGACATTTCACAACACATGCCTTAATAAGCAATGTGTCAAAGACAAAATCATAACGGAAAATAGAAAATACAATTAGATGAATAGAGACAAAAACAGCACTAGCACTTATGGAATGCAGCAGAAGTATTGCTTGGCAAAAAATTTAAACCTGTAAACACCTATATTCAAAAGGAAGAAAGATCTCAATTCGATAATTTAAACTTCCATCTTAGGAAAATAGAAAAGAGCAAACTACATCAAAAGCAAGAGTAAATAATAATAATAGTAAATAATGTAAATAATAATAACGATAAGGGCCAAAATAAATGAAACAGAAAAATAGAGTCAATGAAACTAAATATTAGTTCTTCGAAGATCAACAAAATTTAGAAACCTTTAGCCAGACTGACCAAGAAAAGGGGAGGGAAGATTCAAACCACCAAAATTAGGAGTGAAGGGCGATATCACTACAGAGCTTATAGAAGAGCAAAGGGAAATAAGGAACAATATAGATTGCATGCCAACAAATTATATAAGCTAGATCAAATGGACAATTCCTAAAAATACACAAACTAATAAAACTGACTCAAGAATAAATAGAAAATCTGAAATAACCTGTAACCAGTAAAGATACTGAATTAGTAATAAAACATCAACTAATGAATAGTAAAAAATAGATATTGAAGTAGTAATAATCAAATTAGTAATAAATCAGTTCCCGATGGCTTCACAGGTGAATTTTATTAAATATTTAAGGAATAATTAACACCAATCCTTCACAAATTCTCTGAAAAAGTAGAAGAGGGAGTTAATACTTTCCAATTCAGTGTATATGGAAACTACAAAGTATTATCGAAAAACAAGAAAGGGGTGCCTGGATGGCAAAGGTGGTTAAGCATCTGACTCTTGGTTTTGGCTAAGGTCATGATCTCAGGGTCATGAGATTGAGCCCTGCATCTGGTTCTGCGCTCAACCAGGGAGTCTGCTTCTCTTCCTCTGCTCCTCTCCCTTGCTCAGTCGCTTTCAAATAAATAAATCTTTAAAAAAATTAAGAAAGACCTAAATAAATGAAAAATAGCCCATATACATGGATTATAACAATTAATATTGTTAAGTTGGCAATACTCCCCAAATTGATTTACAAATTTAGTGTAATCGTCTGTCAAAATCCCGTCTTCTTTTTTTTTTTCAGATATCAACAGGATGATCCTAAAATTCATATGGAAATGAAAAAAGCCTAGGATAAACAAAACAATCTTGGAAAAAAAAAAAAGTTGGGGGATTCACACTTCAAAATGCAATATTAGGCTACAGTAATCAAGATAGTGTGGTACTGACAGAAATATAGACACATAATTAATGAAATAAAATGAAGAGTCCCACTAATAATCACTTGCAGTTGTAGTCAATTGATTTTCAACACAGGTGCTGATAAAATGTAGTGGGGGAAATAGTATTTTTGACAGTGGTTTAGATGCAAGTGAATGCAGTTGAACCCCAACATCAGACCTTTTACAAAATTTAAGTCAAAATATAGATGTAAGTTAAAAGTCAAAGCTATAAAACTCTTAGAAGTAATTCTTTTTTTTTTTTTTTTTTTAAAGATTTATTTATTTATTTGAGAGAGAGAATGAGATAGAGCATGAGAGGGTCAGAGGGAGAAGCAGACTCCCTACCAAGCAGGGAGCCTGATGTGGGACTCGATCCCGGGACTCCAGGATCATGACCTGAGCCGAAGGCAGTCGCTTAACCAACTGAGCCACCCAGGCGCCCGCTTAGAAGTAATTCTTAAAAGAAACTAGATATGAAACAAAAAACACAAGGGAAAAATTGATTTCATTAAAAATTTTAAAAAGAAAAAAAATGTGCTTCAAAGGATTCTACTAAGTGAAAAGATAACCCGAGTGGGGTAAGATATTTGCAAATCATATGTCTGTTAAGAGGCTTGAATCTAGAATAATATATATAAAAACTAATACAACTCAACAATGAAAAGATAACCCAATATAAAATGAGAAAATATTTGAATAGACATTTTCCAGTGATAATATACAAATGGCCAGTAAGCATATGAAAAGATGCTGAACACATTAGTCATTAGGGATATGCAAGTCAAAAGCACAATTAGATAATACTCTCTTCCCAGTAAGATGGAAATAACAAGTTGTAAAAATCTGGAAAAATTGAAACTCTCATACATTGTTGATAAGAAATCCAAAATGTTGCAGTTACTTTGTAAAACAGTTTGGGAATTCTTCAAAATATTAAAAATAAAGGTACCCTATGACCCAGCTATTCCACTTCTAGTTATACATATAAGAGAATTTAAAACATATATACACATAAAATTTGTTCATGAATGTTCATAATAGCATTATTCATAATAGCCAAAAACAAAAAACTAGAAACAACATGAAGGTCCATCAACTAATGAATTAAAATTATGTGATGTATCCATATAATGGAATATTAGCCATCAACATGAACTATGATAGATATTACAACATAGGTAAACCTTGGAAAAATATGTTCATTGAAATAGGCAACTCCCTAGAGATAGATATTAGATTTATTTTTGCCAGGAACTGGGGAGAAGGTGAATGGAGAATGACTGTTAATGGCTGCAGGATTTCTTTAAGGATGATGAAATGTTTTAAAATTAGTGGTGGTAGTTGCGTAATTCTGAATATATTAAAAACCACTTGTTTATACTCTTTAAAATAACAATGTTATGTGAATTATATCTCAATAAAATTATTAAAGAAATTATAAAGCATTACTTTTCTGTTCTATTTAGTATCTGGTCTTCAATTTTTGATCAAACCATTTTTCCCTTCTCTATGAGCCTCACTATGCTCTCCCCTCCTTTCTCAGATTTAAATATCATTGTCCTTTATTAGAATGCCCTCAACTCTCCCACTCTTTTCTACCTTCCACTCATGCTCTAGACTGGCAAAGTCCAAATCCTGTTTGCAGCCAGCTCTACACAAACTCTACACCTGCCCTGTGAGAGCCTAATACTTGTGCATAAAAACACACAGGCATGCTTCTTGAGATAACTTTAAATTAATGACTATAAACCTTAAATAGCTTTCAGTGTTGTCTAGTAATTCTGCTTGCTAGATAAATCTACTCTTCAATTTCTGAGGAAACTATTTAACTCTTCTGTCTCCTTATGACTCTGATAATCTCCCTTTCTTCTCCACATTGTAATGAAGACCTTTCTTCTTATTTCACTAAGAAAAAAGATGCTAGCAAAGGAGGATTTGCCTGTGCTTTCACCACCAAATCTACTAACTTCCTTGTACCTGTAACCACATACTCTCCATTTTCTAGATTCAATGTGAACACCTGTTTGCACTGAATCCCAATCTTTTCACTTAATTAAGGGATTTCCCACCACATTTTTCTCAGCAATTTTTCTCTTATTTGATTATTCCCAAACATTTACAAACACAGAACAACTACTACCTTACAAATATTAAAATTCTCCCTAGATTCTAGATCTCCCTTCAGCGTTGGCCCCCTCCCTTACAGAAAAATTTCCTCAGCTTTTCTGTAGTTACATTTTTAGTTTCCACTCATCCATTCTTTGTTGAAGCCACTTCAATTAGGTAGTCGTTTTCTAACCCAGCTGCTTCAGTAAAATGATCTCGTCAAGATTTCTGATGACTCCCACATTGCTGAAGCTGGTGAATAATTCAAAGTCATCATCTTTCTAGACTTGTGACTTGGATTTAACACAATTTATTGCTCCCTCGGTCTTTACTCGATTTTCCTTTGGCTTCTGAACATTTAGGTCTCTTGTTTTTCTGGCCACCTCACTGCTTCTTCACAACCTCCTCTGCCATATCCTCCTTATCCCTCAGACCTTTAAATAATTTAGTACCTTGGAGCTCAGATTTTAGATCTTTTGTCTAATATAAATCTGTAGATAATTTCATTTAGCCCCATGACTTTAAATAACATCTCCAGGTTGATGGCTAACTTGATTTCATTGCTAGCCCCAACCATTTCACTGAATTCCTGACTTGTATATCCTCCTGCCCATTTGATCTTTCTACTTGGCTGTTTAATAGGCATCTGAGACTTAACATATTCTGAATCAAACTTTTGAATTTTAATTCTCTGCACCCCCTCCAAATGTGTTTTCCCCAAATATCTTCTCTCTCATTGGTCTCAACTGTATATATTATTCATTCAGGCCTGTATTAGAATTCTCCAGAGAAACAGAACAAAATATCTTATATATTTTTATGTATTTCTTTATTGTATTATTAATATTATATAAATAATAATCATTACATTATTTATATAGTCTTTTTGTATATTATATATATATGACATACCTGTATAAATTAAGGAATTGGCTCACGTGGAGGCTCAGAAATTCCAAAATCTGTATTTGGCAGGCTGGAGACCCATGAGAGACAATGGTGGAAGTTGCAGTCTGAAAGCTGGCAGACTTGGTACCCAAGAGGTAATTTTTCAGTTTGTGTCTGAGGACAGGAAATAGAACTCAGATCGAGCAGTCAGCCAGGAGGAGTTAACTCTTACTCAGCCTTTTTGTTCTATTTATGTCTTCAGTCAATTAGATGAGGCCTACACATACTAGTGGGGGCAATCAGCTTTACTCAAACTACTGATTTAAATGTTAATCTCATCCAGAAACAACTTTACAGACTCAACCAGCATAATGTTTGACCAAATGTCTGGGCACCCTTTGGCTCAGTAGGGTTAACACATAAAATTAATCATCATAAATCCTTCATCTTCGAATCTTATCTGATTCTTCTCTTTTTATCACATGCACATCCAGGCCATCAGCAAATTTCCTCAGGACTATTTATTCCATATATTCCTACTTCTCATAAATTCCAGCAGAGTAGCTTAAGTCAAGCCACCTTCATTTTTTGTTTGATTATGGCAGTAGTCTCCTACTTGATCTCTCTGTTTCCACTATCATTCTGTAGTTTCTTTTCACTGTTGTCAGTGTTTCTTTGAATATATAGCTGGACTCTTGATTGCCTTTCTGAACATATTTCCTAACACTCTCCCTGTCATTCCCCTCACTACAGCTTCATTGGCCTCCTTGCTGCATCTCAATATCATGTAGGACATCGGAGTTCAGTAGTCCTCCCTTACCATGGTTTTACTTTCCATGGTTTCCATGGTTTCAGTTACCCATGCTCAACTGTGGTCCAAAAGCAGATGATCCTCCTGATTGTCAGAAGGTCAATAGTAGCCTAATGCTGTCACAACTCCCATGTCATTCCCCTCCACTCATATCATCATATAGGCGTTTTTTTGTCTCACATCATTACAAAAAGGAGGAGGGTGAATACAGTACAATGAAATATTTTGAGAGAGATATTCACATAACTTTTATTATAATATATTTTTATATCTGTTCTATTATTGGTTATTGTTAATCTCTTCCTGTCCCTAATCCCTCCCTGCCTGTATAAATTAAACTTTATCATAGGTATGTACATGTGAGAAATAAACATAGTATATATAGGGTTTGGTACTGTTCATGGTTTCAGGGATCCACTGGGGGTCTTGGAACATATCCCCTACAGGTAAAGGGAGGCTACTATACTTTTCTCTGTAGCTAAAATGATCTCTTGTCAGATACTCCCATCTTGATCTTCATTTTATTCTGTTCTGCATAAATATCCCCTCTGAGAGATTAGTCTAAAACTAGTTAACTCTTTTCCCATTAATGTTACCTAGTTTTATTTTCTTCATAACATTTGTTATCATCTAACCCATTACTTTATTCCTTACTATGTTTCTCTGTCTACAGTAAGAAAGTTCCTTGAGTGCATGTACTTGGTCTATTTTGATAATTTCTATATTCTTAATACTTAGTCTAGCATTGTATATTGAATTATTATATACTGAATATTTTATGTTAAATTTATTATCAGAAAAAAAGAATGTATTATCTAAACTTTCTTAATACACCACTCAATTTAAATACTTACATATTTGTATTTTTACTGTTTTGGCATTGTTGTAACTACACAGTAAAATTTTGTGCTATGTGAGAACTGGGAGCATGATTTATACATGTATGATGCCCCTATATTTAGCATCTTATATGTGTATGAACTTCTAAATAATGACTAGCTGAATTTAATAATAAATAGAATACATTGATGAAAAGTACTCTAAAAGATGATCACAAATGCCTATAAAAATCCAATTATTGAGATACCTGCATGGCTTAGCGACAGACTCTTGATTTCAGCTCACGTCAAGATCTTGGGGTTGTGAGATCAAGACCTGCATCAGGTTCTGCTCTGGGTGTGGAGTCTGCTTGGGATTCTCTCTCTCTCTTTCTTCTTCTGCCCCTCCCCTCTCCCTCTCTAAAAATAAATCCAATTATTATTTTTAATTCTAATATTTGATTTATAAAATTAGTTTTTTAATTTTTTGGTGACAATGCTTGCTCATAATCACAACCACAAAGTAAATATGAGAATATAAGTGACTCGAATACAAAGAACAATTTCTTCACTTGACAATTTGTGATAGTTCAAGGAGAAGCTGGTGTAAAGATTACATTGTTTAGGGAAAATTTTATTTATTAATAGTATAAATGAAGGAAGTTGTAATGATTAATGAAGTAATGCATTAAATGTGCTAAAATAACTTACTGATTCCTAACTAATTAGTATACTAGTGAACAAGTTTCTTATTTGTTTGTAAACTATTCCATTAAGAAATTTTATTTTGCACTGTTTTATCTGACTCAATGGGATTGCAACACAAGTCTTTAATTCTGAATCTCTTAAAAAAATTCTTGTAAAAAAACCTTCTTGGAATGGAGGTGTGCCTGGCTGGCTCAGTTAGTAGAGTGTGCAACTCTTGATCTCAGGGTTGTGAATTTGAACCCCATGTTGGGGGTGGAGCCTACTTAAAAAAAAAATCTTGGAATGGAAACCAGCAATCTAGAGATTGAATTTTCTCCTATTTTTCATTAATAGGAGAATATTTTTTCTTCTTTAGGAGTTAAAAAATAAGCAGGTAATGAACTAAATTTAAAAAATGCAAATATCTTTTAAATAAGATGTGAGGTTTATTTTTTTAGTTCCTAAACTGGAAAAAAACTGATTTATATACATATTGTTATATTATTATTTATACATATTAAAAATGTATATAATTGATGGCATTATATAATATTATGTTATGTATATTACTATATATTTGTTATTTACTTTTGCTCAGTAAAGTGAAATTTTCTAATCAGAGTAAAGTGGCATGGTAAGGTATAAATAATATATTTGGATGAATGTTTTTAATAAATGCGGTATTTATTAAGACACAATCCATTAAAAGAACACTTACATGGTTGTCTCACATTATGTCATTGATTTTAATTTCATGCATGATTCAAGGTGAGAATTATTCTTTATAAGAAGTACTTTCATTTCTAATCTTTAATTTGAGAATGCAGTCCTTTTTGTTTATTTGTATGGTTTGGGATATTTCACATGTATAAGCTTTACATGTCCTTGTAACTATAACTTTGAAATGGATAAACACAATTAGCATAATGGTAGACATTTAAGGGTTTCAGTATGTAAACACCATTTCCTTTTCTGGTAAGTTACTCTTTTTTTTTTTTTTTAAGTTTTCTGACAGAAAATAATAGGCCAGTTTGTTTTTTTTAATTGAAAATTTAAAGATCTGAACATGTCAACATCAAGTATGTCATTGGTAATACCATTACAAGGATTTAAAATGAAATACAAAATTAAGCTCTCTCATGTAATTTAAGAATCATTTGACAGGCTCACCAAAGTTTATATCCCCATATTAAAGAGTTGTTTAAAACACACACACACACACACACACACACACACACACACACACACCCCTTCTATTCTGGTAACAAGATGCTTACACATAAAATGTAAAATAGAGAATTAAGACAATTTTCTGGGTAATGCAACCCTAAATAACAACCTTAACTGTCTAGAGAATTGTCTCAATTTTCCACTTCACTCTGTGTGTGAGACTACATCTCAAATAACAGCCTTAGAAAGAAAACCTGTCACTGAGTTTGCAATTTTTGTAAGATCAGACTGTGAAAATCTCACCTTATCAGGTAAATCACAGACACAAAGCAATTGCCCTTTAGAATTGTCCAACACCTAGCCCATTGTGTGCAAATGTGGATTGATTATTAATGAAAATGACATATACTCTGCCATACCAGTTTGAAAAAGAATAATTGCATACAACACATTGATTTTTAGTTTTTTAGTATTTTTCTCTCCTCTTACCAGGACATGAAATTATAGCCTATTTATCTCTTTATCCTTGGTTCCTTGAATAGTTTGAATATAGACTAACTTAAGAAATAACATTTTTAAAGATGAATATATAAGTGAAGGAAAGAAAAAAAAATGACATGTAGAGAAACAAGCCTATAAGGCATTGATACCACAAGGTTTCGTTGATACTAACCAAACTGTATTCCTGAGCCTCTGTCAATAAACTATAAGAGAAAGGATTAATATATTTCCTCTGAAGATTTTAGTGATGAAAGTAGATGGCCACACACCCAAATAGACTGAATTGATTAGTTATCATTTTGAAAGCAGGTCATACTGAACATTTCATAAAATAGATGTTCAAATATTTAGAAATTGAAATTAATAATAGTAAAAATGAAAATAATAAAACAATTAGGGAGCCAGTGTACGTCATTTGCATTAATTATCAGTAAATAAGACAGACTATCCTTGCTATTGTTGATTTTGATTACTTTTAGATTGCTAACCACACTAGTCATATTTTAGTATTTACATGGATGTTTAAGCATCATTTTGCAGCAATGAATCAAGAGAACAAATGACAATAAGCAGAAAGCTAATTAGTTAATGTACTTATCTCAAACCTACCTGTTCAGCCATATTCCTAATAAGCTGGCAGCTTTTTGATTGTAAGACAAACCAAGAAAACCTACCCTTTAAACTGCTTTTATAACTCTCACTTTTCTGTCTCAACATCTATAAATGGACAACAGAAACTACAAAAGTATAAATAGTTTCACAGCTTTAATCTTGAGTAAAACATAATATAGCTGTTGTTTTCTAATTATAAAAGTAATTCATGTCCATTGTAGAAAATTCATGAACATTGTAGAAAATTCTGAAACAAAGAAAAAAATAAACACCATACAATATCTAAAGATAAGCACTATTAACATTAGAATTATGCATGCACAGAAACATACAAACATACATACGTCTTAAATAAGATTACTATCTTCATGCATGACTGATTTGGAAATACACTTTTATCACTTGAAAAATATATATAGTTTGCCTCTAGTTAAGATGGAGTAAAAGACTGGTTTCACCCTCCCATCCTAAACAACTAAAAAAAAAAAAAACCCTGACAAAATACAGGTTTCCCCTGTTATCCAAAAGTAGAGCATTTCTATGAAAATTTTGCAAGCTAAAATAGTGTAAAACAAAGAAGCAATTTCCATGAATTTACAGGGAAAACATTCAGAGTGTTCCCAGACCCTAAACAAAATAACCTCTCTTAAGCTTTTCTGATAACTTAGGATATAGCTTGCTAACAGATGCACAGAATAAATCGAGATAAAATGCAGATGCTCGCAAACACAACTGAGCTATATTGGCTTGCTACTGAGACACTGAGTGTAGTTCTCTGGGAAGAAGCGTGGCTGTGACTCTCACTACTCAGGGTGTACACGGACTCTAAAAGAGCTTGCTGCAAAACAGGTGCTAAATACTTTTAGCTTTTTGTCCTTTTTGTGTAAAGGCAAAAATCCTCTTTGTATTTCTTTTGGTTAGTGAAAACAGGTACTAATGTACTTCTTTTGTAAAAGTGAAGGATACCTTTATAGGAAACAATGACAGGCTAGATGTGGGTCATCTGGCAATGAAGAACAGTGATCCATGAGAGACAAAAAAATAGACAAGGCCCTAATACTGACCCACCAGGTTGCAATGTAAGGAGAGGTAACCCAGTCAGAAACCGGCAGCCTCCTTGAGTTGAGAAAATAGATATGGAATCTGGAAAAGACAAAGCCACTAGAATTTGAAAGCCAGAATACCAGAGAGGAGAGAGCTGCATAGAAGAGAGAACTCTGGAGATCTACTGAGGATCTCCCTTGAACATTCTGTTGAATAGCATCCAGTTGACCCATGTGAGGAAATTATCCAAGCCTAAGGAAAGATCACTTGAAAAGATTAGAGGAAACAGTGTCTGCAGTGCTGTTTTAGTCGAAGCCTAGAAGTACTACCTGTGTCAGCCAAATTGGAAGACCTCACAATTCATGGGGATTGGTTTAGAATGCCTCAAAAGTTGGCAAAAGTTAGCCCTATGTTTCTTTGGTCCTATTAAAAAATTTAAAAAGCAAGACCTGAAAGGAAGAAACTGCTTTCAAGAAATAATCATATTCCAAAATGAACCTGTAGAATATAGAATACAAAAATATCCAAGACACAAGATAAAATTCATAATGCTTGGCATCTAATAAAATTACTCAACATGAACAAAACACATATCGAGGAGAAAAATCAATCAAATCCCTGTGGTCGAAAGTCTAGAGGAAAAGTTACACATATTAGTTCAAGACAGGGAGTATATAGAACATGACCAAATGGAAGTTTTAGAGATGCAGAAGAAAAGATTAGTGTACATGTAGATATAGCAATAGAAACTATTCAAAATGAAGCGCAGACAGAAAAAAGATGGCAGAAAATGAACAACCAAGGAATCGTGGAGCAATTTCAAAATTGGCCAAATAAATGTGTAGCTGTTTTTCCTAAAGGGGAGGAAAAGTGAAAACTAAGAATATTTGATGAAATAATGGCTGAAGACATTTTATATTGGAGGAAACCATAAGCCTACAGATCCAAGAAGTTAAATGAGAAACTGAAGCACTAGAAATATGAAAAAACATTACAAAAGACACATTATAATCACATTGCTTAAAACCAGTTATAAAGTGGGGCGCCTGGGTGGCTCAGTCGTTAAGCGTCTGCCTTCGGCTCAGGTCATGATCCCAGGGTCCTGGGATTGAGCCCCGCATCGGGCTCCCTGCTCCACGGGGGGGCCTGCTTCTCCCTCTCCCTCTCCTGCTGCTTGTGTTCCCTCTCTCGCTGTGTCTCTCTCTGTCAAATAAAAAAAAAAAAAAATCTTTAAAAAAAACCAGTTATAAAGAGAAAATCTTAAACCAGAGAAAAGACATATTATGCATACAGAACCAAAGGATGACAGCACCTTTCTCATTGGAAACAATGCAAGTGAGAAGACAATAGAATAACATCTTTGAAGTACTGAAAAAAAAAAAAAATCTGTCAACCTCGAATACTAAACCATAAAGATTTTTTCAGACATGTAATAGGTAGACTTCATCACTAGAAGTCCGCAATATAAAAAAATGTTAATGGAGGTCCTTCAAGTGGAAGCACTATAGTACAAAATGGAAACCTGAATCTACACAGGAATAAAGAGCCCTAGAGAAGGTAACACCATTTGTAAATATGATTTTTCTTACTGCTTAATTTACTTTAGAAGATAGTTGAATGTTCAGTGTAAAAATAATAGCAGTACATTGAGAGGTTTATAGTATGGGCAAAAGTAAAATGTATACCAATAGCTCAAAATCCAGAAGTGGAGAAATAAATATACTATTGTAAAGTTTTATACAATGTGTAAAGTAATTTAATATCACTTACAATAGACACTGATAAGAAAAAAATTATAAATTCTAAAGTCATCTCAAATGAACAAATGCAAAAACAGAGTAATAGCTAATAGTTCAGCAAAGGAGATATAACAGGTTCACACACACACACAAAAGAGTTAATCCAAAAATAGAACATAAAAAAGGAACAAGTAATCAATAGGAAATAGAAACAAAAACAGATTTGACACAATCACATTAAATATAAATGGTTGAAATACCCTTATATCTCTAACCACTAGCTCTTGAAAGATTTATGTTAAATTATCCTAACACATTTCGGTTTTTAAAATTTTCTTCTATTTATGAGATTTTCCTTTATAATTTGTGTTCTTTGTTCATTCTAGTTCATTACAATTCATGATTGATTTTGTGCCATCATTGATCAACCTATTCATTTTAATTTTTGCATAAATAATACACAGTAAAATGTTTATTGGTGTGCATTCTATAAATTTTAATACAGGTATAGACATATAGAATCATCATCATCACCCCACAAACTCCCTCATGCTATCCCACCAAACTTAACCCTAGAAAGCTATTGATCTGTTTTCATTCTAAACAGATTATATAGAAGAAAAGTCAAGGAAGAGTTTGTTTATTTGTAATACAATCTATTGCAACATGTTCATTTGTAGTTTGGAATAATTTGGTATTGAGAGTAAAACTAATGAAACATATGTCAACTGAAAGAAAACCAACCTCAATGTAGGTTAGTAAACACTTCATAAGTTGTTTTACTATAGCCTAGGAAACAGTTTGATCCAAAACTTTCAGATTGATCCAAAGAACTGCTCTGAAGCTTGTTAGCTACAGGAGATTATATATACAATAGGGAAGGGGTGTACATGCTTGTGAGCAATTCTCCATATTATTTGTGTATCACAATGTATAATGTTATGGTTGTCAAAAGTAAGGCTTACTGGGGTCCCTGAGTGGCTCAGTTGGTTATGCATCTAGCTCTTGATTTCAGCTCAGGTCATGATCTCAGGATTGTGAGAAGGAGCCATGCATCGGGCTCTGTGCTGGGCATGGAGCTTACTTAAGATTCTCCTTCTCCCTCTTCCTTCACTCCCTGTCTAAAATAAATATGTAAATAAATAAGGTTTACTGATTTTCCCCATAGACATGAGAAAAACCCTTAGGTCATCTTAATACATTATGTTTCTATAAAATCTGATTGTTTAAGAATATTGCTTGCATGCCCTTGCTTAACTGGTTTTCTGGCTCTTCCTGTTTTGATTCCTCCTTGAGGTCACTTGAGATGGTCAGAGAAGGCTGACTGACATCACTTGCCTACTGAAATTTTAGTGCACAAATAAATAGAAGAGAGAGAGAAAAGGGGGAAATATGCAAAAGTGAGCGACAATTGCTGGAATAGGTTACATAGGTTTATATCTGGGAACAAGTAGAAGTCAGACTTTAGATATGAGCCCATACAAATCATCCATAGTAGTAGAATAGAATATATGGATATAGATTCATGGGTCAATGTTCAGTGTCAATTAAAAAAAGTATAAGGAAATAACCTTCATCTAGTATATTTCAAAGTGGAGGAATATAGCCCAATTACCTACACCCAAATATCACTCCTATTTCTTGGCATTTGTTAAAAATAGGAAGTTTTATATGTAAATTATTCATTTTATCTCTGTTATATGTGTATATATTATACTTTTATCTATTATAAAATCTGTCTAGTTATAGCACTTTTCTTCTGGAGAATATAATGTATTCATTGCCTGTCCTTCATTTTTTCCCTGGGATCTATAGTTATTAAGTAGCAATAGAAAGATGGAATAAATATAGTACCATTTCAGAAAGTATGATTTGTTATCTGTGCAAGAGAGGTTTTTGTTTTTGTTTTTGTTTTTGTTTTAGGTAGAGGGCCTGAATCTCTGACACTATGGGCATATTTCAGGGGATAGGTGCAGAATTATCTACTAATCCAGGTGGATGAGATTCCTTTGTTCATTAAGATGAAGTTTGGATAGGGCACTGATGGTTCAGTCTCATTGTTCTTTTCATCACTGTACATTTCTTCAAGTTTTTTTTGCTGTTATTCTTGGTGTAGTTGTTTTCCTGTCCATGCCCCCAGCTGTTTCTTCATTAGATTTGTGTGCATGTTGAGAGAGAATTGTACAGGACTCTTACTATACTTATTGAGCAGGGATGAGATAAGGAGCCTGGGCTACTGATCAAGTTATACATATTGGAGAGGTGTAGGATGTCATTTCAAATTATAGCTCATTATGGAAAATGAAAAGAAAATGTATGAGATTTTTTTTAAAGGAGGGAATTGTTGCCTAGAAGTTGATTCCAGTAATAAACTGCAGAATGTATCAGAGAGATAGATAAACTATGTCCCAAAACCTAGTGTGCTATTCTGTGAGTCTGTCTTTATTGACTAAGTTTTATCTGCAAGCCATATATCTGTACTCCATGAATGATATGACACAGCCTTAGCCTAATCTATTTGATATTTTTCATCTTGATGACCACCAAAATTTTCTGGCTTCAAAATCTAGAGATGGCAATTCAGATTTAGACCATTGCCTTAGGGGCACCTGGGTGGCTCAGGCAGTTAAGCGTCTGCCTTTGGCTCAGGTCATGATCCCAGAGTCCTGGGATCAAGCCCAACATCTGGCTCTCTGCTCAACAGGGAGCCTGCTTCTTCCTCTCCCTCTGCTTACCGCTCCCTCTCCCTCTGCCTGCGGCTCCCCCTGCTTGTGCTCTCTCTCTCTCTGTCAATCAATCAATAAATAAATACAATCTTTAAAAACAATAAACCATTGTCTTAATCTACATAGGTGGCATAGGATCCTGGTTTACTTTTCTTTCCTCATTGCTGGATTAAAATTTTCACTCTGATTAAACACACTCTGAATGTTTTATATCAGCAGCACATTTGGCTTGGCCTTTATGTCTCTCCATATTGATATTGTTCCCATGGGTTTGAGGAGGACAGAATAGAATGTTTCAGACAAGATCTCCCTAGCAACAGTGTGCCTGGGTGGCTCAGTCATTAAGCGTCTGCCTTCGGCTCAGGTCATGATCCCAGGTTTCTGGGATCGAGCCCCGCTTCAGGCTCTTTGCTCAGTGGGAAGCCTGCTTCTCCCTCTCCCACTGCCCCTGCTTGTGTTCCTTCTCTCGCTGTGTCTCTCTCTGTCAAATAAATAAATAAAATCTTAAAAAAAAAGAAGATTTCCCTAGCAACAAAACACAAGGACTTAGGCAAAATATTCTAAAGGGTTCATAATATAAACCTGACATTCAGTGATGAAACAATATAAAGGCAATAATACTGGAGAGTACATTACTGTGAATAAATAACTGCACTTTGTAAAAAATCTATTAGGGGCAAAAACTAGATTATGCCAAGATAAATTCAAGGATTCTTGCTCTGAAATCATTGAAAGAAAATAATACTTTTTAATTATTTAGAGGGGTAATGCATCATTCAAATAAAAATGCCTTAAATATAGTAGGAAATACAGAATTGTATTAAAAGTGAGCAATTAGGACTAGAGATGCAGGTTGGAATTATATTCACACACAGTTCATTTGCATTATTCAAGGTAGTTAAGTCCTATAAATTTGTTCATATTTTTACTAAAGCCCAAAAAGAAAAAAAAAAATAAAGAAAAAAATCAGTAAAGAGTAAAAGGGACATGTGGAAGACACACTAAAAACTTCTCAATATGTGTAATTGGAATGCTTGAAGAAAAGAGAGAATGGGGCTGAACCAGTTTTTAAAAATTGTTTAGGTAAAATACCAAAGTGGGTGAAAGATATCAACTCACTATTAAAGTTCAGGAAACAAAAGCAGGATAAATATAATGTAAATCAGACAGATATATTTTTAAATCTCATAGCAAAACTGGGGCGCCTGGGTGGCTCAGTCGTTAAGTATCTGCCTTCGGCTCAGGTCATGATCCCAGGGTCCTGGGATCGAGTCCCGCATCAGGCTCCCTGCTCGGCGGAAAGCCTGTCTCTCCCTCTCCCACTCCCCCTGCTTGTGTTCCTGCTCTAGCTATCTCTCTCTCTGTCAAATAAATAAATAAAATCTTTAAAAAAATAAAATAAAATAAATCTCATAGCAAAACTGCTGAAAGGCAAAGATAAAAACAGCATTTTAAAAACAGCTAGAGAAAAAAGATACATTCATATAACTATAGCAATAATAGCTCACATTTCAATAGAAACAATGAAAGACTCTAAACAATGGAGTTGTATCCTTAAAGTGCTGGGGAAGGACTGGAACTGCCAAAATAGAATTCTATACATAAAAAACGAATCAATAAAAAAGATTTAATGAAGATATATTCAGAAAAACATAAACAGAAGTTGTTAACACACTGGAATTTGAAAAATGCTAAACTACAGGAAGATAATGATTCCCCAAAGAAACATGGAATTTAAAGATGAAGAGTAAAGGAGTGGATGCAAATGCAAATGATTAAAAATGAATATTGACTGGGGCACCTGGGTGGCTCAGTCGTTAAGTGTCTGCCTTCGGCTCAGGTCATGGTCCCAGCGTCCTGGGATCGAGCCCCGCATCAGGCTCCCTGCTCGGCGGGAAGCCTGCTTCTCTCTCTCCCGCTCCCCCTGCTTGTGATTTCTCTCTCGCTGTGTCTCTCCCTGTCAAATAAATAAATAAAATATTTAAAAAAAAAAATAAAAAAAAAATGAATATTGACTATAGTAAGTGGTGATGATAATTTCTTGTGAAGTTTAAATATGTGAAATGAAGATTTTAAATATCATGTCAAAAATAAAGCAGAAGAACAGAGGAAACAGGATTCAAGGTCTTCCAAAAGTGTGATATCTGAAAACTGACAAACTATTTTTAATAAGCTACAATAAATCAAGGATTCAAGTTTTCATCTCTACTGTAACTATTAAAAGTGATAGAATGTATAAATAACATATTAGAAGAAGGAAAATAATAATAAAGCAAAATATATGGAAAATCCAAAACAATGCAAGAAATAAAAGTTTAAAAATATGGAACAGGTTATTTAAGTAAAAATAATAAAGGGCAAACATAAACTATTTATAGTAAATGTAAATGGATTAGTTTTCCAAATAAGTGAAAATCAATAATGTAAAAACAATTGGGCAGCAAATAATTCACAGTATACATTAGAAAATATTTTGAACTGAATGATAATAAGGTAATGTCACATTAGATTTATGAGATGCAGCTAGAGCAGTGCTTTGAGGGAAATGCTTAATTTCCTATATATTCATTAGAAAAAAAAAAAAAAAGATAGTTGAGATTAATGGACCTGAGCTTCTAGCTCAATGTGACAGAAAAAGAAATGCAAACCCATTCCAAAGAAAATAGAAGTAATCAAGTTATAAAGATAATAAAAATCAAGGAACATAAAAACATGCATTAAAACCAATTTAGCTAAAGTTGATTATTTGACAAAAAAGGGAGAAAAATACAAATTGCAAACATATGAAATTAAGATAATTAGACCATCTTGTAACAAATATGTGCTAACAAACTTGACACTTTAGATAAAAAATACATTTTTTGAAAAGTTGAATTTACCAAAACAGATATAAAAAGTATAGAAAATTTGAATATTTGAAAATTGTTTATTCTTGGTATTAAGTTTATCGTAAGCAATTTTCACAGGGAAAATTCTCCATATCAGTTTTACATATGAAATATTATAAATATTTGAGGAAAAAAAATCATACCAACCTCACACAAATTCTTTCAAAAGAGAAACAAAGTGGGCACTGTTCCTCATCTTTTACTATGAACAGAAAGACCTTGATACCAAAAATTTACAGATATTATAAAAGGAAAATTTGAAACTAATTTCTTAATCAAAAATTAAAACCTCCAACATAAAACATTAGCAAGTTAAATCTAGAAATATATAAAAGAAAATACATTATGACTCACTGGTGAGGTATAAACCTGGAATGCTGGGTTGGTGGAGAGGGAGATGGTGGTACAGTAGGAGGACCTTAGGCTTGTCTCCTCCCATGAAGACAACTAGATAACTATCAAGTCATCCTAAATACCCCAGAAATTGACCTGAATACTAACAGAACAAACTCCATAACTAAAGGGAAAGAAGAGGCCACATCAAAGAAAGGTGGGAAGTACAGAAATGTGGTTTAGGGGAGAAACATCTCAGGTGCTGTGGAGGGAAGGGAGCTGTGGTCATTAAGAAGGATGAGAGGGAAAGGAGCACACAGGGGAATGAACAATGAGAATGTTTCCCCAAAGCCATTGGCTTGTAAAATGAGAGGGGCTGAATTTTGTGAGTTCTTGCAACCAGTGGGGCTTAAAGCCTGGAGATTTAAAGGCTAGTGGGCTTAGCTGGGATGGAGCCAGGAGGAAACTGCACTGCTTCTGGAGAGAAGGCAGGTGAACAACTCAGGGGCAGACACTGTGGAAAGAGTGATCTGAAGAACTCCTGGGGCACACAGCAGGGAGATTATTTGCTCTTCCTGGAGTATGTCTCTGAGAGTCAATGTTCATGGAGATGCTTCTCTGGGAACAAAAATGTTGGCTGGTGTCATTTTCCTCCCCCATCTCTCCGTATGAACACAGAGCCACCTTTGAGAAGCAGCACAGTGAGGATACTGGCTGCCTAATTTGCTTATACCAAGCCCCACCCACCCCTGCATTCTGGTGGGACTGTCCTCCTCAGTTAAGCTTGCCTCAGTCCCAGCACAGCAGCTCCCTATGCCAGAAGACCAGCACGAACCGCTGCCCACACTATATCTCCTAACCAGAGCTCTGCAGGACCTCAGTTCTGGGGGAGTTGGTGTCAGGTCTCATTTCACAAGCAGACCAGAGCACACAAAGTTAAAATTCACCACATTCAGGCCAGGGACCAAAAACTGCCAAAAGCAGACAAGGAGAACTTCTGCAAATGACTGGCCTAAAGCACAGAGCAGCCAAAACACAGCAGAGAGTATGCAGCATACACCAGAGACATTCCCTTAAGCACCAGGCCCTGGGCACTATAAGACCTTTTCTTCATAAGGCTAGTACTTTCAGGAGCAGGAGACATAACTGGCTTTTCTAGCATACTAAAGAAGGCAGAGACTTAGACAAAATGCCAAGATGGAGGAGTTTATCCTAAATGAAAGAATAAGATAAGGCCAGACCAGAGATCTAAGTGAAACAGATATAAGCACCAGGCCTGATGGAGAATTTAAAGTAACAATCATAAGGATACTCACTGGGCTTGAGAAAAGAATAGAAGACATCAGTGAGACCCTTACTACAGAGATAAAATAATTAAAAAAAGAATCAATCAGAGATGAATGTAATAAACAAGATTGGAAACAGACTTGACGCAATGAACAGCATGCTAAAAGAAGGGGGGGGAATGAATTAGTCAACTAGAAGGCAAAATAATGGAAAATAATGAAGCTGAACAAAAGAAGAATTATGCAACATGAGAATAGACTTGGGGAACTCATTGATTTCATCAAACATAATAACATTCGTATTACAGGAGTCCCAGAAGAAAAGAGAAAAAACAGGGCAGAAAATTTATTCCAAGACATTATAGCAGAAAATTTCCCTAATCTGGGAAAGGAAACAGACATCCAGATTCAGGAGGCACAGAGAATGCCCATCAAAATCAACAAAAGCAGACTAGCGACAAGACAGGTTATAATTAAATTTGCGAGATATAGTGATAAAGAAAAAATCTTAAAAACAGCAAAACAAATGATGTCTTTAACTTACAAGGGAAAACCCATCAGGCTAGCTGTAGATTTCTCAATAGAAACTTGGCAAGCCAGAAGGGAGTGGCATGATATATTCAAAGTGCGGAATGGGAAAAATCTGCAGCTAAGAATCCTCTACTCAGCAAGGCTATCATTCAGAATAGAAGGAGAGATAAAGAGCTTTCCAGACAAACAAAATCTAACGGAGTTTGTAACCACTAAACCAACCCTGTAATAAATATTAAAGGGGACTCTTTGAGTACAAAGGAGAAACCAAAAGTAACAAAACAAGAAAGGAATAGAGAAATCTCCAGAAACAAAGACAAAACAAGTAACAAAATGGCAATAAATATATTTCCATCAATAATTACTTTGAATGTAAATGGACTAAATGCTCTAATCAAAGGACATAGAATGTCACAATGGATTAAAAAAAAAACAAGATGCATCTATCTGCTGCCTACAGCAGACTCATTTTAGACCTAAAGAAACTTGCAGATTGAATGTGAGTGGGTGGAGAAATATTTATCACTCAAATGGATGTTAAAGCCGAGTAGCAATACTTACATTGGACAAACTGGCTTTAAAATTAAGATTGCAAAAAAAAAAAAAAAAAAAGAGTCAAAAGCATTATATAATTATAAAGGGGACAATAAAACAAGAAGATATAACGTGTGTAAATATCTATGCACCCAACTTGCGAGCACCCAAATATATAAAATAATAGCAAACATAAAGGGACCAATTGGTAATAGCACAATAATAGTAGGAGACTTTCACACCCCACTTATATCAATGGACAGATCATCCAAACAGAATGTCAACAAGATAACAATGGTTTTGATGACACAGTGGACCAGATGGACTTAACAGATATTCCATCCTAAAGCAGCAGAATACACATTCTTTTCAAGTGCACATGGGACATTCTCCAGAAGAGATCACATACTAGGTCAGAAATAGGGCCTCAACAAATACAAAAAAGATTGAGATCATACCATGCATATTTTCTGACCACAACACTATGAAATTTGAAATTAACCACAAGAAAAAATTTGGACAGACTTTCAGTACTATGTTAACTAACAGTGGTGAGAATGGACAGCCATGTCTTTTTCCTGATGGTAGAGGAAAAGCTCTCGGTTTTTCCCCATTGAGGATAATATTAGCTGTAGGATTTTCATTATGGTCTTTATTATGTTGAAGTAGGTTCCTTAAACCTACTTTGTTTAGGATAGCAAAAAGTAATAAAAGGCATCCAAATTGGCAAGGAAGAAGTAAAACTTTCATGATTTGCAGATGACATGGTACTCTGTATAGAAAACCTGAAAGACTCCACCAAAAAACTGCTAGAACTAATAAACAAATTCAGTAAAGTTGCAGGATACAAAACATACAGAGATCTGTTTCATTTCTATACACTGATAATGAAGCAGCAGAAAGAGAAATCAAGGAATCAATCCCATTTATAAGTGCACAAAATACCATAAGATACCTACAAATAAACCTAACCAAAGATGTGAAAGATCTGTACTCTGAAAACTATAAGATACTGATGAAAGAAATTGAAGATGGCACAAGGAAATGGAAAGACATTGCATGCTCATGGATTGGAAGAACAGATACAGTTAAAATGTCTATACTACCCAAAGAAATTTACAGATTTAATGCAATCCCTATCAAAAAACCACCAGCATTTTTCACAGAGTTGGAACAAACAGTCTTAAAATTTGTATGGAACCACAGAAGACCCCAAATAGCCAAAGCAACCTAGAAAAAGAAAAGCAAAGCTGGAGACTCACCATCTGGATTTCAAGTTGTACTACAGAGCTGCAGTAATCAAAACAGTATGGTACTGGCACAAAAATAAACACAGAGATCAATATAACCAGAATAGAAACCCCAGAAATGAACCCATAATTATATGGTCAATTAATCTTTGATAAAGCAGGAAAGAATATCCAATGGGAAAAAGGCAGTATCTTCAACAAATAATGTTGGGAAAAGTGGACAGCAACATGCAAAAAAATGAACTGGATCACATTCTTATACCATACACAAAAATAAATTCAAAATGGATGAAAGACTTAAATGTCAGACCTGAAACCATAAAAATCCTAGAGGTAGTAACCTCTCTGACATGGGCCATGGCAACTTCTTTCTAGATATGTCTCCTGAGGCAAGGGAAATAAAAGTGAAAATAAACTATTGGAACTTCATCAAAATAAAAAGCTTCTGCACAGCAAAGGAAATAATACTAATGGGCAAACTATGGAATGAGAGAAGATATTTGCAAATGACATATCTGATAAGGAGTTACTACCCAAAATATATAAAGAACTTATAAAACTCAATACCCAAAACCAAATAATCCAGTTAAGAAATGGGCAGAAGATATGAATAGACATTTTTCCAAAGAAGAAATACAGATGGTCGATAACCATGTGAAAAGATGCTCAACATCACTCATCATCAGGGAAATACACATTAAAGCTACAATGAGATATCACCTCACACCTGTCAGAATGGCTAAAATAAAAAAAACACAAGAAACAACAAGTATTGGCAAAGATGTAGAGAAATGAGACCCCTCCTACACTGTTAGTGGGAATGCAAACTGGTGCAGCCACTCTGGAAAACAGTATGGAGGTTCCTCAAAAAGTTAAAAATAGAACTACCCTATGTTCTAGCAATTGCATTACTATGTATTTACCCAAAGAATACTAAAATACTAATTCAGAGGGATGCATGCACCTGGATGTTTATAACACTATTATTTACAGTAGCCAAATTATAGAAACAGCCCAAGTATCATCAACTGACAAATGGATAAAGACGTGATATATATATACAATGGAATCTTACTCAGCCATCACAAAGAATGAAATCTCACCATTTGCAATGACATGGATAGAACTAGAGAGTATTATGCTGAGCAACATAAGTCAGGGAAAGACAAATACCATATGATTTCACTCATATGTGGAATTTAATAACAAAACAGATGAGCAAAGGGGAAAAAAAGAGACAGAGAGAGAGAAAGCGCCAAACCAAGAAACAGACTTAACTCCAGAGAACAAACTGATGATTACCAGAGGGGAGGTGGGCAGGGGATGGGGAAAATAGGTGATGGGGATTAAGGAGGGCACTTGTTATGATGAGCACTGGGTATTGTATAGAAGCATTGAATCACTATATTATATACCTGAAACTAATATTACAATGCACGTTAATGAACTGGAATTGAAATAGAAACTTAAAAAAATCAATCAATCCTATTTAACACAAAAAATACATTGAAAGAGAGCAATCATGTAATTATGTAAATAGATGGGGGAAATTATTTGATAAAATTCAACACACATTCCGCTAAATAAATTTACAAACTGGGAATAGAGGGAAACTTCCTAATTGTAAAATTTGGTACTTAAATATATATATAAAATATCATACAAAATAGTAAATACTTGTAATCCTATCTATTGAAGTTAACAATGAGAGAAGGATGCTGTGATAAACTGAAAAATGGACCCCAAAGGATGTCCACATCCTAATCCCTGGATCCTGTGGTATTATGTGACCAACACATTGCATTTGTGATTAAGTAAAGGATATTGAGATGGTAGACTATCCTGGATTATCTGGGTGGGCCCTAAATAGAATCATAAATTCTTTATAAGAGAGAGGCAGGAGATTTCATACTGAAGAGAGGAGACAATATGACCATGGAGACAGAGATCAAAGTGATGAGGCCACCAGAACCTGGAAGAATCAAGAAATAGATTCTCCCCTAGAAGCTCAGGAGGAGTGCAGCCCTGCTGACACCTTGATTTCAGCCTGGTAAAGCTTATTTTGGACTTCTGGCCTCTCAAATTTTAAGAGAAGAAATTTCTCTCATCTTAAACCTGTCAGTTTGGGGTAACTTCTTATAGCACACTAGACAAGATTTACTGTCATAGAGGGAAGTTTCCAAGAGTAGCAAGAAAGCAAAACCTGATGTATGAACAGTTTTAAAGTATGCTTTTGTCACAGTTGTTACCATCCATTGGCCAAAGGGATTCTCATGGCCAAGCTCAGAGTCAGGGAGAATACAGGGAGGTATGTACAAATTGGAGATATTACTATAACCAGTCCACTACAGAAAAACTGTGTATTCAGATCAATTTACAATATGCTTTGCTCTTCACTTGAAAGAAATAAATATCTTAAGATGACATATTTGGAGAATAGTATGAAAGAAAGATACTTTGGCAGTGCATTTGTCAAATATAGACTCATTGGTGAATAAATGTTTGTTTAGTTTGAGGTTAACTATTTAAAGTTAAATATATAAAAGTACCCATAGTATGTTTAGTATCCCAAACTATGTCATATGTCCATCCTAAACCAATAAATGTGGCCAGAATTAATGTGTATCATATGCTCTATTAATCCAATAGAGTCCCTCTCAAAGCACATGTAGGTAGAGTGGGGAAGGAATATTTTCTCAGAGAACGTGTAAGATGATATGACTGAACATTCAGTGAATAGAGGCTGGTTAGCAAAACCAAAAGATACCTATTAAAAGTAATTTATAAATAGAAAACTGAGGGTGGTATAACTTTAAAGGACATTTGCAGTTGGGAGGATGACAGAAGAAAGAGCAGAGAAATTCTATTTTTCTTATATTATTATCCTACCTAAGATTTTGTAGCACAATGTTTTCATAGAAATAGACAATATACTAATTTTGTTACAGTAGGTGCCAATTCTAAGAACTTCTTATTTAATTATCATTTCCTTTAATTGTACTCTGCTTTTTATTATTTACTTTTAAGTCTGTTTTCCATTCCATTGTCCGTTATTTACTTTTAAGTCCATTTTCCATTCCACACACACACACATACATATACACTTATATATATATTTCACTTAATGTGGGGTTAAAAGTTGATTCACTAAAATGTTTTCTAAGCCCAGAAATAAACCACATAGTATTTTTTTATACAAAGAGAAAAAGTTTGTTCGTGATTTTTTGTATTGTCCCGAAATTTTCCTTTGATATCAAGAGCAAGAAGAATTACATTTATACAAAATTGTATTGTGTAATATGAAAGTAAAATTTCCTCGGTGGTAATTATTTTTATATTCCATTTCCACTACCCAGTATCTCATAGACCTAGTCAAATGGAACTGGGTAAAATTTGTTTGTAAATTTTATGAATAAACTTAATCTGTATACTGTAATATTACAAATCCTAACTACAATAATTTGAATACAAGGAGAAGAATCCGAAAGGATAATTTCAGTGTTTTCAGAATTTATGGCAAATAAGTTGAATTCACAAGTTAAAATTCTTAGTTGTATAGCTTTCTTCAAGATACAGAGAATTCTAGATATAGGATAAAAATACACAAACATACTGTTAGATAAACAAGGAGTAACAAATATCACAAAGAAGAGATCTGGGTTTCATAAAGGATGCATAACTTTGGTTCGAATTGCATTATGTGAACAAATACACACAAACACACACATACACAGATACACCTGGCAGTTTAATTCAATGGGAATTTATTATTAGCTACCATGTACTAAGTATTCTGCTGTGTAAATAAATATGGAACTGATACTAAAGAAAGTCAGGACTGCTTAGACTATCTTGGCCATTTATATAACTTGAAATCTTGTCTAGATCAAGATATAATTTTAAACTAATGAGTAAAGGGAAAAAACTTCACTGATTAACAATTATTATTGAGGTTGTTACTACTTCTCATAGCATATACTGTGACTCTGTGTGAATAAAAAATTAGATTTTTTTTTACTATAAACATTTTGCCCTAAGAGTTGGTGAGCAGAGTGCAGGCTAGATTTCAGTCCCATCCCCCATCCCCACTTGACCTCCGCAACACACACACACTTTACCATCACCACATCTGAGTGTCATTTTTTTTTTTTTTAAAGCATTTTATTTCTTTATTTGAGAGAGTAAGTGAAAGGGAGAGGGAGAAGCAGGCTCCCCACTGAGCAGGGAGCCCGGCGTGGGGCTCCATCTCAGGACCCTGGGATCATGACCTGAGCTTAAGGCAGATGCTTAACCATCTGAGCCACCCAGGGCGCCCCTGAGTGCCCTTTCGTAGGGAGTAACTTACACACCCGGATGTTCAGTCCTGGAGTTAGTTAAGCCTGTTCCACAGACTCAGCATTCTGTAAACAAGCTGAAATTATATTAACATTCAATGTACATTCAAAATGTGATACATAGATTTTTCTTATGGAGAAGAACCAAAGCATTAATCAGATATTCAGGGCAGTTTGTTGTCCCCACAAAAAAGTTAGAAACTAACAGATTATAGGATCAGGTAATTCCATTTTTAAAAATGAAATTCATTACTTTAGTAACTTAGCTGTGTTCAAATTGTTTTGTCCTGGCAATAATGACCTGAAGTAACAAATGTGTAATGGCAGTCATACTCTAGTATCTGTTATAGGAAACTTTACAGGTTGTAGGTTTATACAAAGGACTTGCAAATACAAATGATGAAACTTGGAGGGAGGACTCTTCCTCTGGGGTGTATAAATAGAAATTCTATACCAAACCCAAAAGAGACAAGAAGATTGAAAGGAAAATTGCTTATTAATAGATCCAAAAGACACAGCCTTTAGGTCTGCTTGGTTTGGCTAGATTCTAGCTATTCAAATCATTTTTTAAAAAATATATTAGTAAAATAATATTTTACTTAAGAAACAGCAATGATGGGACACCTGGGTGACTCGGTCAGTTAAACTCTGCCTTTGGCTCAGGTCATGCTCCCAGGGTTCTGGAATCGAGTCCTGCATCGGGCTCCTTGCTCAGTGGGGAGCCTGCTTCTCCCTCTGCCTGCCGCTCTCCCTGCTCGTGTTCTCTCACTCGTGCTCTCTCTCTCTGATAAAAAATAAAATCTTAAAAAAAAAAAAAGAAACAGCAATGACTACCTGTTTCAATAAATTTCAAAATTTTATTCTCAAAATTTTGTCTGTGTGTCTCTAGCCACTTTACATAATGTTCACTTAAATTCTCTGCACAAAAATACAGCTAATCTTTTAAATGATGTTTTTCAGTTAAGTGACAATGGCAGATGTCTGCTTTTGTCAGTAATTGTTTCACTTAATAGGTATACATACTATTAAGTACTGTCTTAAAAATGCTTTTCATTTGACACAGATGGAGGTGTTGAATCTCTTCTCTGTATATCTTCTCCTATAAACTCATAAAAAAAAAAAAAAGTAAAGTATTTTTGTCCACTCCTGAATATGACCATTTGGGAGTGAACAGGAAGCTTTTCTCCCTCTCAGACCCACTTGGCTTTGCATGTTCAAAAAGAAGTATAAAAAAAAAGACAGTGCAAGTGATTTTGAATGATTTTGACCTTAACTCGAGTCTTCCCTAAGATGTGCAGTCCTGTTTTCTCTTGTTCTTTTGACAGATGTAAGGGATTCTGCGTTGTGGACTGCATGAGTCACTATGATTGACTTAGGCAGGGTGTGAATAGGGCTGCAAAGCAGGGGAGCGACGTTCAGCTTTCAAAGTGACAGACTGGTTACAGAGTGATTGAAGAGGTGTATGTCCTAGCATGTATGTGATGGGCTTGGGGAGAAAAAAGGAGGGGTGGAGGAAAGGAACACATCACTTGTATTCATACTAGTTTCTTCTTTTTCGTTGCATTACTGCTACAGTGTAAGAAGAAAAATATAATTTAGAAAATCTAGTTCAATCTTCTTTTCATTAAAAGAATAAAAGAAAATTTGTGAGATAATATGTGACATTTCAAATTTAAGACAAATGAATATATGCACATACACACACAGAAATAAGCACATAAAAAGATGCTCAAGATCATTAAT
This sequence comes from Halichoerus grypus, assembly GCF_964656455.1. NCBI lineage: Eukaryota > Metazoa > Chordata > Mammalia > Carnivora > Phocidae > Halichoerus > Halichoerus grypus. Next base: position 128,928,802 of record NC_135716.1, on the reverse strand, counting down.
CCTTAGGGAAGTGCAAATTAAATTCACAATTAGTCTCCACTGCACATGTATTAGAATGGAAGAAACTGAAGAATGACTATATTAAGTGTCTTAGTCAGTTTGGGCTACTATAACAAAGTGCCGTAAGCTAGATGGTGTATTAACAATATACATTTATTTCTCACGGTTCTAGAGACTAGAATTCTGAGATCAGGGGCCAGCATTATCAGGTTCTGGTGAGGCTCTTCTTTTAGGTTGCCACTTTGCATTGTACTTTCACCTGATGGAAAGAGGGTGAGGGAGCTCTCTGGGGTCCCTTTTATAAGGGTGCTAAGTAATTACATTCATTAGGGCTCTACCCTCATGGCCTACTTCCCTCCCAAAGGCCCCACCTCCTGATACCATCACATTGTGAGGGAAGGTTTCAACATATGAATTTTAGGGAGAGCATAAATATTTAGTGTATAACACCAAGTGTTCATGAATATCAGGAGGGACTGGATCTCTTATACATTCCTGATTAGAATATAAACAGTACAGTTGTTTATAGAATGGTACAAACACAGTGTGAGAGTTCTTAAAAAAAAAAAAGAGGGGGGAGGCAAATTGTAAGAGACTCTTAGCTATAGAGAATAATCTGAGGGCCGCAGGAGGGAAGTGGGCAGGGGGCTGGGCTAAATGGGTGATGGGCATTAAGGAGGGCACTTGTTGTGATGAGTAGTGGGTATTATATGTAAGTGATGAATCACTAAATTCTACTCCTGAAACTAATATTACACAATAAGCTACTTACTAGAATTTAAATAAAAACTTGAAATATTTAAAAAAAGTAAACTTACCATATGATCCAGTCAGTCCACTCCCCTAGTGTTTAACCCAAAAAGAAATAAATTATATATTCAAACACAGATTTGTACACAAGGTGTGTAGCAGCTTTCTTTATGTTAGCCAGAATTGGGAAGAAAAGCATCAACAGGGAAATGAATGAAGAATTGCGACATATCCATACAATGAAATCTACTCAGCAATAAGAAGAAATGAACCCTTGATAAAATAGCCTGGATGAATCTCTATTAATGGTGATGACTGAAAGAAGTCAGACTGAAGAGTTACATATTCTATCATACCATTTATATAAAGTACAACTAATTCATATTGTATTTATGTAATATGATTATCAACTTATTATTATATGCAACTTAATTTATCATGACAGAAAGGAGTGAGTAATTTCCTATGAAGGTGGGTGAGAAAGGATGAGGTGGGGAATCACAAAAGACCATGCGAGAACATTTGGGAATAACGGATCTGTTCATTATCTTGATTGTGCTGACAGTTTTATGAGAATATAAATATGTCAAAACTTACTGAATTGCATGATCTAAATATGCACAGTTTATTAGTGTATCAATTATACTTGCAAAATATAAAATTTATAAAATTTGGTAAAATTGAGTAAAGCTACATTGTGTTTTTAGAGATAGTGGTAGTGTGGAAAAGTTGGGGGTGGGAAGAGAATAGAATAAAGAGAAGAGGGCCAACTCTGTAGTATAATATTTTCCAAACTTAAAATCATTTGATGGTGCGAGTGCTGGTGATTCAACAGATACTGGGCCACTTTCTTAAAATTCCATCTCACTGATGATGGTGTGGGGACTTAGAATATGTGAGGTCCTGGTGATTCTTATGAGAAGACATATTTTCAAATCTGTCATGCAGATAGCCCTTCTCTTCTTAATTAGAAAATATTTAGGACTTAAAGTACAGAGGGTTGACTAGACTAAGAAATTCCCTGGGATTTACTCTGTTCTTGGAATTCTTTCTCTGACCAGCTAGAACTTTCTAAATTTTTAAGTACTCGTTAGGTGAAAAACTGGGTCAAAAATGCACAGAAACAATAATTTTAAAAATTATCCAAGGTATAGAACAAATTTCCTATTCAATTTTTTCTCTGCTTCTTTTGTCATAAGGATTATGATATTCTGATTGTCATCTTTGGTTGGAGACCTATTTTCCAGCTAAAAAGGGCTAACACAGCTTCTAAGACCCTTAGAATCAGGTTCTTACTCCTTAGATCCTGATATAGCTCTACTATAAACTCTAACTTTCAGTGGTAAAGAACATAAGAATATCTTGGATTATAATTCTTGGTCAAACTGAATTCCCATGGCAAAAATACATATTTGAAAAGAAAATTGTGAGGTATAAATGGAAGAGGATTTTTTTCAGTCAATAAACACATGTGTTTTTGACCATCACCAATTATGTTACAGACATCGGTGTTCTGACTGGGAATACTGTAAAGAACAACATAAACAGTCTGCTATAAGAAACAGGATATGAAGTGGAGTTGATAAATCTGGAGTTTATGTAGGTGCCCCAGGTGATTCTGATCCAGAGTTAAGCAGATGATGTGGAGAAAAATTAATTTAGGGCATTCAGAATCAACAATCTACTCCATAGGAGGTTTCTCTTAGACATCTTGACACTTTATGGAATTCTCTCATAAAGCTTGAGAAGGAAGCATTAGGACATTTTCTTTTTTCCTGAAAGTGAATGAGGAACTCAGAATAACAACAACAATAATAATAATCACAAAATGTTCATCTTGTGTAATTAAGATATACTCAATGACTTACAACTAGATAAAACACTCTCTGAGCTCATATAGTGTATGTGCCATAGTGAGTTTTCAATTTATTAAAAATATTTTAGCATTTTTGCTGCTTTATCCAAAAATACTTTTCTTTTTCTTTTTTAAAATATTTATTTATTTGACAGAGAGAGACACAGCAAGAGAGGGAACACAAGCAGGGGGAGTGGGAGAGGGAGAAGCAGGCTTCCCGCTGAACAGAAAGCCCAATGTGGGGCTTGATCCCAGAACCCTGGGATCATGACCTGAGCCGAAGGCAGACGCTTAATGACTGAGCCACCCAGGTGCCCTGCAAAAATACTTTTCATTTGACTTAGTTCTCACAACTTAAATATTTCTCATACATTTTCTTTGCATTCTAATATGAAGTTCTTAAATGTCCTCTTTTATTTCTTTTTCAAAAATCAATACATTTTCCAGGGTGCCTTGAGTGGCTCAGTTGGTTAAGCAACTGGCTCTTGATTTTGGGGCGGGTCATTATCTCAGGGTCATGAGGTCAAGCTCCGCATTGGGCTCCGTGCTGGGCGGGGAGCCTGCTTAAGATTATTCCTCTTCCTCTCCCTCTGCCCCCCCCCCAAAAAATCAATATATTTTCCTCCAGATATGTATTTTTGGTGAAGTCTCTACTCAAATATTTTTTCCATTCTTATAATCAGTTTGCATGTTTACTTATTATTGAATTTTAAGTGTTCATCACATATTCTGGAGACAAGTCCTTTGTCAGATATAGAATTTAAAAATATTTTTCCTTAATCTATGACTCTTTTTATTCTTTCAACAATGTCTTTAGAAGAGTGAAAATTTTATGAAGTCTGATTTTTCAAGTCTTCCTTTTAAATATCATGCTTTGGTGTTATATCTAAAACATCAAAACTTAACAAAGAGTCTAAAAGAACTCTGTTTTCTTTTTGAAGTTTTATAGTTTTGGGTTTCATATTTAGGACTATGACGTATGTTGAATTATCTTTTCTTGATGGTTCAAGGAATGAATCAAGGTTTTTTTGTTTACCATATGAATATACAGTTGTTCCAACATCACTGGATGAAAAGATGATTATTTCTTTAACGAATTAACTTTGTACCTTTGCCAAAAATGAGGTGTTAATTTATGAGATGGTCTATTTCTGGACTCTCTATTTTGTTCCCTTGGTCTATTTTTCAGTATTGATGCTACTTACGTGCTGTAGGTAATTGTAGCTTTAAAATAAGTCAAAATCATTTTGTTGCTCAACCAGCTTTGTTCTTCTTAAAGTTGTTTTAACTATTTGATACATTATCACATTAATTTTAGAATCAGATTGTCAATTCCTACTTGTAGCTGTTTTGATTGGAATGATGTTGAAACTATAAATTAATTTGGAGAGAATTGATTTCTTAACCATATTGAGTTTCCAAGCCAATAAGCAAGCTGTATATCTCCATTTATTTAGGTCTTCTTTCATTTCTCTTAGTAATGTTTTGTAATTTTCAGTTTTCAGATTTTACATATTTTTGTCAGATTTATTCTCAAGTATTTCATGGGTTATTTTATGCTATTGTAACTTATACTGTTTCATTAGATTTTAATTCCAACTTTTAATTTTTAGGACTTAGAAATGCAATTCACTTTTGTATATTGATCTGTATTCTACAGGCTTGACAAAGTCACATATTAGTTCCCTTAGCTTTTAGTTTTTGTACACCCATTTAATTTTCTTATTAAAATGATGTTATCTGTGAAAAAGGATATTTCACATCTTCTTTTCACACTAGGGAAAATTTTCCCCTTTGTACTTTATGTATGGCACTGGCTGGATCCTCCAGCATAATGTTAAAAATAATTGGAGAGAGTGGACATCTTTGTTTTGTTCCCAGTCTTAGAGTGAAAACATTCAGTCAATTAAATATGATGTTAGCTGCATGATTTTTCATAGATGACCTTCATGAGGCTAAGGATATTCTCTTTTATTCCTGGTTTTCTGAGTTTATAACAAGAATGAATGTTGGATGTTGTCAAATGCTTATTTCCTGTCTATTGAGATAATCCTATGGTCATTCTTTTTAATTGGTAAATATGGTGACTGAAATTGACTTATTTTTGAAGTTAGACCCACTTTCATTCCTGGGCTAACCCCTACTTCGTTATCATGTTTTTTTTTTTTTTTTTCCTAAGATTTATTTATTTATTTGAGAGAGAGAGAGTACATGAGAGGGGGGAGGGTTAGAGGGAGAAGCAGGCTCCTCGCTGAGCAGGGAGCCCGATGCGGAACTCGATCCAGGGACTCCAGGATCATGACCTGAGCCAAAGGCAGTCACCTAACCAACTGAGCCACCCAGGTGCCCTATCATGTTTTCTTTTAAAGTCTTTTTCTTGTTTGGTATAAATGCTGGCCTCGTAGAATGTGTTGGGAAGGATTTCCTCCTATTTAATTTTCTGAAAGAGATTGTGTAGAAGTGGTATTATTTATTCTTTAAATGTTCTATAGAATTCACCAGTGAAGTTATCTTGCTCTTGAGTTTTCTTTATGGGGAAGTTTTGCTTTACAAATTTAATTTCTTCAATGCATAAAGAACTATTCAGATTACCTGTTCTTTTTGAGTGAACTTTTTTAGTTGTGTCTTTCAAAGAATTTTCCCATTTCTTCTAAGTTGTTGAATATTGACATAATGGTCACAATATTCCCTGTTCTCTCAGCTTCAAAGTTATCTTTCTAAAATCTTTGTAAGTCTAGGTTTGAGATGAGCAAGCCTCATTTCTGCTTTGCCAGCTGGTTTTCCCTTTAGGTTCTGTCAATAGAAGGCACTAAGAAGAGCGCAGTGGGAAGAAGGATTGGTCTGATATGTGCTTCCTACTTGCTTTCTGTTCCTGTCAGTCACACCTACCAAAACTTCTTCACAGTGACAGTTGATTCCAGCTTTTATTTCCCAGCCCCACCCCTAATACTTACCAAACCAGGCTTGAAGACTTTTAGGGACGTCAGTATCATCTGCTTGATGCATGTTCCTCTGAGGTCTGTGTGCTACACCCATAGAGCATCTCCCTAATCTCAGAGACACAAGTCCCAGGCTCTTTCTCAAAGGTCTGAATTTCAACTCCAGGGGACCTCTTCTCTAAATCTCTAAGTTTTAATAGTTTTGAACTCTTTGTTTTCCCAGACACAGGGCAGCATAAGCCCTGCTTGCTCTTATTGCTACCTCATGACATTTCTATTTTGTTCGCAGTTTGCCTTTTCTGTTGTTCAATCCCTAGTTAACGATTATTTGTATTAAATTCTATTTGTTAAAACAACTGAGATAATTTCTGCTTTCTACCGATACCCTGATTAATCAAATAATTATATATATATTTCCACTTTATTCAAATTTCATATTACTTTTAATTTCTTTATAGTTGAAGTAGTTACAAAACAAGGTTTAAGCAAAATAAAACATTTTTATTTAATTCAAATACATAGACTTCTTAAATATGAGTGTAAGGAAAAAAATAGCTTAATATTTTTTTAAACTTTTGCCTCCAACATGACACATTAATGCAATCTATAAAACAACAACAACAACAAGAATGGTGAGTAAAAATGGATAAGTACACTTGTTTTATTAGTCTAGGTAAAGTACAGGCCAGACAAGAGGCATGCCTTAAGCATTAGAAATCAGAATTGTATTAAATCAGACTCCCAAATTATTCATGAGATTTGATTTAAGGAATAAGACATGATGAGAAGAAAGATCCACAATTGAGATATAGCCTGATTGTCTCAAATTTCCTGGTGATGCCCATGAATTTGCTTATATTTGTGGGATTATTGCAAAGCTTTGGCATTCATTGCCATTGTTCACAACTTGGGATATTAGGAATATAAGGGTAGCTTTATAACAATTTATTTCCTGCTCCATTATTGTATTTTGCATGCCAGTCCAAGTGTGGGATTATTTGGTATGACAAATTTATATGTGTGTGTGTGTGTTCTTTCTAAAGATTATAATCCCCTCTTACTTTCCTCGAAATCTTCTGAGTGTACTTGGATAGCTATGTTATATCATGTCAGGTGTTACTGGATAATTTCATTTTCATCAAGGTGCTATTTTCATAAGTTGCATTGAAGCCTATATCCTTAAAAGTATGTACAACTACTTTTTTTCAACAAGAAATCAACTGGCTGAACATTGCAGATTAAATTTGGGGGATCACCATTGTTATTAGAAATAAATTCTACATATGTATAAAATTGGATTGGGGACTGCTTAGACTTCGCAACACAATCTGAGCTAAAATTTAGGACTGAATATTTTACTGTGCCGATTCATCACCTCAGCAGAGAAGAAATCATGAACATTTATATTTTATACCTCATAATCGTCTGTCATCACCTCCCATTTGTAGACTGGTAATGTTCTTGTGACTATGAAAAAAGTATATACTTGTTGAAGACACTTTATTAAAGAACTTTATGCAGTAACACCGATATTGCTTCTGTTCTGCATGTAGACCTCATAATAAGGCAAACCTCAACGATATGGAAAATTTTTGTGAGTGTGCTTCTGCTTCATATCATTTTACCTGTTTCATTTTTTATGTTTAATATAGGTGCATGGAGGGGGAAAAACAAAACCAAAATTAATTTTTCTGTCAATTGGAACGTCAAAAATATCCAGTCACATAATTCCAGTCAGGATTCTGTTCAATAGCTGCAAGATGATTAAAAACCATAAGTTAGCCTTAAGGTAGAAAAATGAACTTGTTCTTGGCTTCCATGATTATATTCTTTATTTTATGTAGGATAAGCTATGTAATGTATTCAGAGAAAAAGTGAATAAAAGAGTGTATTTATTATATAGAAAGCCCATCATCCTTAGGGAATAAAATATATTTGGAGACCTCACAAGAAAGAGTTCTACCAGTTTCTTTCTCTCAACTGCGAGTGCTCTGCAAAATAGCCATCAGACCTTCTTAGTCCCAATGCAAGTAATTTCAATGGAATTGATTAATGAGATAGTGGCTAAATAAGAAGTGAAACAGAATTATTGAGATTGCTGATGTGACCAGAATATGATTCTTACCTGCCAATCCTGTAAAATAGCATGGAAATAACCATGTTACTTATCATTGTAAGCAAGCATAAAATCCTTCAAGGTTGTCAGCTCCAAATCTATCAATACTTAAGCATTTATATATCACCATGACATCAAAACAATTGATTAATTTCCTAATAATTAGAAATGTCAAATCAATTTCTTCTTTTTAGTGGGACAAAACAAACTCACTTCTCTACACTACTTAGCTGTATCAAAAACTAAGAAATTATGCATTGATAATGTTTTAAAGTCTTCTCTAGACTAGTAAAGACAAAATGAAAAAAACCCTCACATTCTTTTGTGTTGTGTTTTCAGACTGTAGACAAAATATTTCTATATCTGTCTTTTTTTGGTCAGAGGTTCTGTGAGTTGGATTAGTACACATATTTTTAATAAATAATTTTAACTTTAAGACATTATTTTTTTGTAGATTTTTGGAGTGGCTTAAATCTGAAGCCTTGACTATTCCTTTAGAATATAGAATCATATTTCTAATTTTATATTGAATTCTTTCTCAAAAATGTCCCTTGCTTGCTACTCTGAATAGAATGCTGGAAGTTTTATTTACATCCATATTTTAAAACTATATTTTGTTCAACCAAAATTAATTTGGAATAGCTGGTTATTTTTAAAATCTTAGACATTTAACATTTCTTTTTCTCACTTTCTTTTCAGTGAATAAAATTGTATAATCAACCAAGAGGAGTTCAATCTCTGCAGATCCTAAAACTAGAAAATGATCTAAGCTTTTATTTATTTATTTTTTTGGTAGCAAAACAATTTCTTTTTATTGGTGACATGGTTTTTTAGAGCCCTTCAAAGCCCCAAAGCTCTACTTTTAGGTATTTAAAAAAATGACTCATGTTAATAAGATAATCTGCAAGATAGCTAGAATAAGATACATATCAAATACCCAAACTGGACTTCTTTTTATTTATTTATTTATTTATTTATTTATTTATTTATATCATTTTTTAAAAAAAGTTTTTATTGTTATGTTAATCCCCATACATTACATCATTAGTTTTAGATATAGTGTTCCATGATTCATTGTTTGTGCATAACACCCAGTGCTCCATGCAGAATGTGCCCTCCTCAATACCCATCACCAGGTTAACCCATCCTCCCACCTCCCTCCCCTCTAGAACTCCTAAGCTTTTATTTTTAATAAAGATTTTTTTCATTATTAGTAGAATTATCTATCCTCCAAAGCATACAACGTTAAATTAATTGCAATTAAAGTTATTTAAGATACATTGAGTGCTCACCCAACAGTTTTCCTGTGGCTTCTCATTTAATTCTTGTTATTTCATTAAAATGTGGGTATTTTTGTCCCTATTTATAAATGAGAAAACAGAATTTCAGGGAGGTTGGAGAGGGTTAGAATGCTAACTTTCATGTATTATAATACAAGTATTAATTGGAAAGCTGTATCTACTAATATTAAAACCAATGAATGGTTCCATATAAGAGCCTTTTGGAATAACTCACTGATTAATCAAAAACGTCACATCATAGGGCACCTCAATCCATACTGAGTCTGTCAGTCTGAGAACGTTTTACTTTGAGCTTTCATAAAAGGGATAATTTGCAATTCAAAATTGGATTCACCTTTTCTAATTAGGTGAAATTACAGTTGCCATATTATAATTAAAGGTTATGTGACAGACAGGAGTGTTTATTTGGATTATATTGGATTATTTTTCTGGTTTTCTGAAAATTGTAGCTTTTGATGAACATGTATTTTTAAACCTTCTGACAAATACCTATTTTTATTTAGAAGTAGAGCCGTTCCATCTTTCTGAACTTGAAATGCAGCTATGATTGTCTATATTATGGGACTCGTATTCAAATGCATCTCTCTCTCTACTAAGCTGCCTAAAGGTATTGATGTCAGAATATTTCCCTTCTAATGAGCACATGATGTCTCCCAGAGATGCTATGAAACATATCACTGTGCCTCAAACTGAATTATAGTAATATCACTTAACAATGCTTTTTAAAATGCCTCAAATTATATATCATAGGAATATTGAAATATAGAGGTATTATACAGGAATTGCATTGCCAAAAAATAGCTTACAATTTTTACCCATTGGAAAGTTTAAAATGTATGAAAAAAATCTCTGCCAAAAATATAGGTGCTTAGACAACTTGATGTCCCTCCCACCTCATAAACTCGAATAACCTAGGGGAAGTTTAGAGTATTGCATAGAATCTAAAGGCAGATTGCTTGGGGAGCAATTTAGAAAGCCCCCCCCCACCAGAAAAAGAAAATGGGGAAAATATCTAGAATTATGGTAAGAATTAAGAGTTAATACATACAAACCCAATATCACAAATCATCAGGGAAATGCAAATCAAAACCACAATGAAATATTACCATACACAAGTCAGGATGGCTTTTATCAAAAAGATAAGAAATAATAAATGTTGACAAGGATGCAGAGAAAAGGGAACACTTGTGCCCTGTTGGTGGAAATGTAAATTGTACAAACCACTATGGAAAACAGTATGGAGGTTCCTCAAAAAATTAAAAATGGAAATACCATATGATCCAATAATTGCACTACTGGGTATTTATCTCAAAGGAAATGAAAACATTAATTCAAAAAATATATGTACTCTTATGTCCATTGCAGTATTCTTCACAATAGCTAAAATATGGAAGTAACCTAAGTATCTGCTGATAGATGAATGAATAAAGATGTGTTAACTATATATACAATGGAATATTACTCAGCCATAAAAAAGAATGAAATCTTGCCATTTGCAACAACATGTATAGATCTAGAGGGTATTATGCTAAGTGAAATTAGTCAGTTAGAGAAAGACAAATACCATACGATTTCACTTATATATGAAATCTAAAAAACAACACAAACAAATCTGAAATAGATTCATAATACAGAGAACAAACTGGTGGTTGCCAGAAGGAAGAGGGGTAGGAAGATGGATGCAATTGGTGCAGGGAATTAAGAGGTACAAACTTCTTGTTATAAAATAAGTCATGGAGATAAAAAGTAAAACATAGGAAATTAATAATCAATAATATTTTAATAATATTGTATGGTGACTACACTTATCATGGTGAGCAATGGGTAGTGTATAACATTGTTGAGTCATTATTTTATATCTCTGAAACTAATAAAACCTTGTATGACAACTATAGTTAATAAAAATTTTTAAGGAAGAGTTAATAGATATACAGTGTCTAGTGTTTTGTTTAGTAAAATATTTGTTTTCCAGAAATGCTAATTATCTTTCTATCGGACAGAGAATGTGTCATACAAGTTTTACTTACAAATCTCTTTTGAAACTAAGGCAATCTTTATTTTTTCAAATGTTTTATCAAGTTTCTTTGAAAAGTAAGCTTTTGGGTAGCATGTGATTTGTGAGTTACTAAATTAATCCCCACATTACATAAGTCTTATCCCTATAGCTCTTCTTGGAGTTTTAATCAATATTTTGCCTTTAGTTAATAAAATAGATCTAGCCCAGGATTAAACTCTAATGACCTCAAACAAAAAAAAATTAAAATCTATGATATATTGATTATATTCCTTACAGATATTTATTTTAAAAATTGTCTACTTTAATATTTCAATATGTTTAATGACTTAAAACAAAAACTCATATCCAACTTCTGTTAAATTATATGAAAATATAACAGCACAACTGCATTCTGAAACTCAATACCAATGGAAAAAAACAATTAAATATAAATTCAAGTTGTATTAGTATTTAAATGAGCATTTTTTTCTTCTCCAATCATTCAATGGAGATTTATTGAGTACATACCATATATAAGGCACTGCACATTTAGAATATTAACTTTAAGACTAAGCTAAAATACCAGAAATTATTACAAATGACACTGCAGTTGCCCTTTGTTTGATATTTTGTATTTTTTGTTCTTATCATAAGGTTTTTAATGTTTTATTCCACTGTAAATATCAGATAATTACTTAGAAGTGTTTTTCTTGGGATTATTTATAGACTATTTCTTTTGCATACTAAGATATTACAGCAACCATTTTTATTCAATCAAAATGTTTAATTTCTGTGTGCTATCCCAAAAAATTTTTTATAAAAATGAACAGCTACTTTCTCTAATAATTTTGCCACCATGGCAACTGAAGCTCTCAGTAATGATAGCATACAAACAACAGGATTGGATTGTTATGTTAATAGCATTTTTGAAGTAATTAGATTATGAAGATGCTTTGTCTTTTCTAGTTCAGAGATTTGTGTAACATTGCTAAACAAATTATTCTGAAATATTAACTTGTTTACTTTAATCAGTTATTGTCATCTGACTCTATTATCACTGTCTTACAATCTCTCATCATATACATGGTACAGAATTGCCTAGCTTGATTCTTATCAATTCACTGATTACCTCCTATTTGGAATTTTACTTGATGTCTCTTCCTGGCATCTTTTTGATTTTGTGGATGTGTTTCAGTACGTGGAGCAACAACAGACTTTATATGTAATAGGAATCATCTGATTTAGCTCAGACAAGCTGACACATCAGGGAGTATGATCTGGGAGAGTTACCCTTTATTTCTTGCTATTTTGCAAGGACTTTCTATTCATATATGGATTCTTAGGACATTTGTGTCATTTTGATTTTCACAAAACGTGTTTAAAGTTGGACCTGTGTCTATATGTAGAGGATGCCAACTGCAAATTCTTTGGTCTGAGTTGCTGAGTGATGTTGGGGCTGAGGAAACAGACCTGGCTGGGAATCTGTCACTTACAGATCTATACTGTCACTTTTTCCATCACTGTAGATGAGCAAGTGCAAACGAGTGTCAGAAAATAGATTGCTTGGACCATGTTTTCCTTAGGATATTGAAGTTGCCTGGAGAACATTTTAGTTTGTTATTGGAACAGAGCTATTAATCCAGACATAGCAAATAAAAGGTTATAGTATTCAAAGCACAGTGAGGAACTACTAAGTTAGGTCAAAGACATAGCTGTGCTCTGGCTCTTCCCATTTTAAGAGTCTGCACACAAAATGCAATTAACAGCAACTAGTAGGAGAAGTGAAAGCTAAGCAAACACTCTTCCTGAATATCTAGCTAACCTTCAGCAAAGCCTTTTTGATTTGATAATCTGAGTAATTTGCCCAGTTTTACAATATGATAGATATACAGATAGAGATATGTACATATATATACATATATATATACACACATATATATACACACACACACACATATATATAGAAAGGGTGATAAATTAAATTTTGATGTATAAGAAGTATCTATCATTGTTAAAACAGATACAATTATTGCTTTCAGAAAAAGTGTTCAACTGCACATCAATACTATTGCTTATGGTGATTAATTCAGAAAAGGTTATTGTTTTCAAAATCTCAGTTGGCTTGGGCGCCTGGGTGGCTCAGTTGGTTAAACATCTGCCTTTGGCTCAGGTCATGATCCTGGGGTCCTGGGATCAAGTCCCACATTGAGTTCCCTGCTCAACTGGGGAGCCTGCTTGGGGAGCCTGCTTCTCCCTTTGCCCTTCACCCTGCTTGTGCTCTCTCTCTCTCTCAAATAAATAAATAAAATCTTTAAAAAAATCTCAGTTGCCTTGAAACAATATAAGCCTATTTATTTACTAAATTTATAAATTTGGCTCCATTAATCACATATCTAATATATGCAAATAAGGTGATTTACATTTTTGATTATGTTAGAAATTGTCCACAACTTAAATGCAGTCTTACTAAAAGTAATCACTATATGAAGTCAATCTCTATGCATATTCAACCTCTTCAAAAATGTTTTTCTGAATCTCAAATTTTTTGTTAGTTTTGAATTCATATTTCTTTGTTAGGCTTATTTCTTCATGGTTTTTAAACTTTCTTCTTACATCTTAAAATTATCTGCTACTCAGGTAAATTAGTCTTACCTGCACAACCCTATGCTGAAATAATTTCAAACATCATGGAACTTGTTTTAATTCGGGTTATATTCTCTAATTGTTGGAGTAGAAAATATATTAATTAGGCTTGCTAATTTGAAGTTGAACAGACAAGAATACCTCATATTGTAAGAAGGAAAAAGGTGACTAAAGCTTAGTATAAAAATGATTTTCTAAAACCAAGGGGAAGTCAAAGAAATAATGTTTTCCACAAAGGACCAAAGACAAGTCACTGAAAACTGAAGATTGGGAATGACTGACTTTCTTATATAGTTGGTCAAAGAATCAGCAAATATAAACTGAAAATTTACTTTGAGCAAGGGAGTATTTGCTGGAGTTTGAGAGCTGAGAAAGTCACCAACATTGGCCTCAAAGAACTTATCATCTAAGTGGAAGACATTAATGATACAGTTCAAAAGTAATTATGACTCTAGTGTTTTGTTAGAATTTATAAAGAAGTAAAGAAAAGGGAATGCTGGTCAATAAAATAATATCCACATATGCAGATTGTTTGAAATTTTTAAAAATGATTTGGGAAAATTCAAGGAGACGAAAAGATCACTAGAGCTGTAAAATATAAAGCAGTAATGAAGTGCTTTCCAGGGATTTGTGTATTCAGATTTTCTCCTCTTTACCTCCCTCCTTCCTCACACCACCCAATATCTAATAACTGGGGCCCTCAGGTGCATATAACACCTGCATTTTTGTTTTACAAGCATTACCTTCTTAAACAACTTTATCAAAGCATAATTGGTATACAGTAAACAATATATATTTAATCTACAAAATTTGGCAAGTCTTAACACACCTATGAAGCTATCACCACAATCAAGATAATGAACATGTCCATCACTGGCTAAAGTTTCCTCCTGACCTGGTGTAATCCATCCTTCTCTCTGCCTCCCCCACCTTATCCCCAGACAATCACTGATCTGCTTTCTGTCACAATAGATTAATTTGTATTGTTAGGGAAGAAAAGTTTTCCTCTATTCTTCAAGATTCCTCTGGCTGTTCTAAGAATTAAATTGACATAAGACATGTTAACAGGAGAAAATAAAATTTAATTATTTAAGCATGGGGAGTCCACATAAACATGAGAGATTCCCAAGACAGGCAAATGGGGTATATATGCCCTCCTGAACTAAGGAGAAGGGATAGGGCTCTGGGACATTAAAGGGAAAGAAAGCAATTCACAGGAAGATGATAAGGAGTAAATGGTAAACAAATGTTTACCATACCTAGTTCATATTATAATATACTTATCTATGATGATAGTTCCTTCCTTAGAGCAGGTCCTGTATCTAAATTCTTTTAGGGAGTTAGTGGGAAGGTGAAAGTTTCTTCCTGAGTCTTTTGGGCCTTAATTGTTTTCAACTTGAAATAATCCACATACCAAACTGGCAGATCTTGGGTCAGTTTATTCTGAGCCCCTACAATAGTTTTAAACATTTTGTGTAAATGGAGTTATAAAATTTGTGTTTCATTTTGTGTGTGTCTGGCTTACTTCAATCACCACAACTGTTTGAGTTTCATCCATGTTGCTGCATATAGCAATGATAGGTCCTTTTAATTGCTGAGTAGATTTCATATTGTATGGTATGATAGACCACATGTTTAGCTAGTCCCTATAGATGGAAGTTGGTTTGCAAAGAAAATTATAATTAACATTTGCATATAAGCTTTTTGTGATCTGCTTTCATTTCTCTTGTAAGATTGTGGAATGGCTGGGTCATTATATGGGCATTATCTTTAATTTTTTAAGAAAATGTTAATCTGTTTTCCAAAACAATTGTACCATTTTACATGCTCACCAGCAGTATATGAGAGTTCCAAGCTCTACATTTTTGCAAACACTTGGATGAGCCTTTTTAATTTTAGTCATTCTAATTGGTGGGTTGTGGTATCTGATTGTGGTCTGATTTGAGTATTCCTAATGATAAATGATGCTGTTTACATGTGCTCATTTGCTATCCATATATCTTCTTTGGGGAAATATGTAAATCATTTGCCTATGGCGGGGAGGTTATTTGTCTTTTTATTATTGTATTATAAAAAATCCTTATATATTATAGATGCAGGTCTTTTGTAGGATTTTTTTTTTTGGCAGATATTTTCTCTCATTCTGTAGCTACTCTTTTCATTTTTTTTTTTTTAAACAGCATCATTTGAAGAGAAAACATTTTGTTTGACTTCCAATATATCCAATAGGAAAAAAAAATTCTTTTATAGTTTGTTTTTTTGTCCTAAGGGGACCTATCTAAATCCTCTATTTAATTCTGCATAAGTGAGGCCTTTCTGGTTGGTGAGAATACAAACTATTCCCAATCCCTGTGTAGACACTGATGATTGTTTGACCTGCCGTCTTCTGTCTTGTTCTTTGCCTAGCTTTTTGTAGTTTTCTTACACACATGTACTGACTAGTGTTCAGCTGAACAGCTGAAGGAGTCCTCTGTATACATTCTGTCTCCTTAACTTAGGGAGATCACTGGATCCAGTTTGGATTCTCCCTCCATGCTCTTTGGCCTAAATATTCTCTTCAGTCCATGAATGGGGGCAGTTGTGGTACCTACCCTGTTCATTTTCTTTCTTTCGGGGTTACTCTGCCAAGCAGTCTATTATCCAGTGATTGAAAACCATTTTAACCATTTTGTAAATTTCATCCAATTTTTTAATTTTTTGAGGCAAGAGAATAAATGTACTGTTAGTCCATCATGTCCAGGAGCAGAGTATATAATTTTCTTTTTATGGGTCTGTGTCCCTCAATAAAATTTGAACTCCCTTCAGGTATAATCCATATTTAGTATTCAAATAATCTTTGTTGAATAAAGCAAATGCATTTTCCCTGGATCTATGTGATTTATTTGGAAATAAGAAGGCCTGCTTTTATTTTATTCTTCCATTTTAACCTCGATTTATTCTACTGGAGAGTGTTAAGATATGTAAAGAAGCTTAGGATGAAAACTAGAATACAGGGGCACCTGGGTGGCTCAGTTGGTTAAATGTCTGCCTTGAGTTCAGGTCATGATCTTGGGGTCCTGGGATCAAGTCCCATGTAGGGCTCCCTACTCAGCTGGGAGCCTACTTCTCCCTCTGCCTGATTCTCCCTTGGCCTGCTGCTTCCCCTGCTTGTGCTCTCTCTCTGTCAAATAAATAAATAAATAAAAATCTTAAAAAAAAAAAAAAAAGGAAAGAAAACTAGAATACAAGCCCTTTACTCACTGTGGCTTTCTTTTATTTGTTGTAGCTTTTAACTTGCTCAGCCTTGGAAACAGAGCAAGGCAAACATGGTATCTAACTTCAAGGAGCTTGAGTGACAGAATATACAAATGGACAAGAGCTAGACCATATATTAAAATACAGCTCTGACTTACAGCCTGAATCAATCAGTCCAGAAAGACAAACCACAACCTCTGTAGCTTTTGGCTTAAAACAATCAGGGCTTGATCAATAACTGATAGCTTCCCTAATTTTTGCCTCCACTTACAATTTAGGACTAACCAGAGAAAGCCAAATATACTACCCTAACCAATCACATATGATGTTCCATTTCTCTTTAGCCTGTCTCTAGCTTCCCTATGCCAACATCTCCAATCAAGGCATACCTGAAGCTTTCCCCTTTTTTTGTTGTTGTTATATTTTTTTACTATAAAGCTTTTCCATCCCTCTGCCTGCCTTTGAGTCTCTGCCAAATGCAAGTGATGTTGGCTGACTCCCTTGCTTTAGCAAGCTCTGAATAAATAGCCTGTGCTTGTTCTCATTTGGGTGGTCTTCATTTATTTTCACAATCTTACAGTTCAGTAGGGAATGTAGTCCTAAACAGATCAGTACATGTGTGATAAACAATGAGGAAGAGGAACTGTGCCTATAGAAGGAAACAACCCAAGATTTTGGGGATGAGAAAAAGCCATCGAATAGTAAAGTATTAATGCAATTAAAATGTTCTATTCTACTCATTGATATTTTAGATAAGAAAATCCTCCCTCCCTCCCTCATTTATTTTCATGCCCACTTATTTTATTTATTTATTTATTTTTGAGGATTTTATTTATTTATTTGAGAGAGAGGGAGTGTGAGCACTGGGCAGGGGGGGCTTAGGGACAAGCAGACTCCCCACTGAGCAGGGATCCTGATGTGGGGCTGCATCCCAGGACTCTGAGATCATGACCTGAGCTGAAGTCAAACACTTAACTGACTGATAGCCATTTATTTCCATTACTGATTCATTTAGGTAAGAATTTTTGACATGCCTATGTACTATGAAAATTATGACCTTGTTTCCAACCCATAGACCTTGCCATATAGAGTAGAAGAAAAAAATCAATCTATATTTTATTCATTATATTCTATTATTTTATTCCATGCCCAGCTTACATTCTGGAAGGAAAGAAAAAAATATCTATTGCATACCAATCTAGTCCCAGGCACAGGGGTAGGGATTTTTTACAACATATGAAATCTCGTTTAATTCTTAGAATTCTTAATTTTATGCAAATATTGTTATCCTCATTTTTTAAGTGAAGAAACCAAAGCACAAAGAACTGAAATAACTTGGCTAAGGTCACATAGCTGGCAAAGTGCCAAACCCCAATAAACACAGGTCTCTCTAACTTTAGATCAAGGTGTCTCAACCTCTGTGCTATTGACCATTTGTGCTGGGTAATTCTTTGTTGTGCTGTCCCATACATTGCCGGATGTTTAGTAGTCTTCCTGGCCTCTACCCACTAGATGCCAGTTGTACTCCCCACTCATGACAATCAAAATGTCTCTAGGTATTGCCAAATGTCCCACTGTTGGGGGTGTGTGTGTAAAAATTGTGCCCAGGGAGAACCATGGCTGCCCATCTACCTAGTAGCTTCCCACCTATTAGCTTCCCATCAGCCAACCTAATCTCTCATCATTGGTCATTTCCATAATATGTTCATTCAAATCCTTGAAACACACGTGCATGCACACACACACACACATACACAGACACACACACTGCCCTCCCTTTCCCCCCACATTCCTATAAGTTCCCTAATGAAGTTAGAATTGATTCATTTTCGGCAGGGAATTCTTTCAGTTTTGTAATTGTTGTCTTGGGAGTTGATGTATTTGCCAAGGCCTCAAAGGAAATTCTGACTAAAGAGCTGATTGTCACAGTCTTCATTTGCTTGGGAAGGAGCCTAAATGTATGTTCACCTTCCTACTGATCATTCCTTTGTTTTTAGAGTCCTTTAAATTATTCAAGCCACCTTGCTCTCTGTCACTTTTCCAGTGTCCTCTCCCCACGCTCCCTCCCTTCCTGTCTTTACTTCTCCTCCCCTTCCTCTCTCTCCTCTTTTCTTCTCCCTTTACTCCCAGTACCCTTTCTTCCTCTCTCCATCTCCCCTACTTTTCTCTCCTTTCTCCTCTCTGAGAGTCCTGCATGGCACTAAAATACATAGATTCGGGATCCCTTTCTCCCTCTCTCTCCCTCTCTCTCTCTGTCTCAATCTCCTGTTCTCTCTCTCCCTCCTTCTCTCTCTGCTTCTCTCTTTTGCCTTTATAGCTCCCTGCCAGAGCAGCTGTCCCATAAGGCTTTGATGCTACTCTGTTATCTTTGGCACCAGCTCACAGGCTCCACTGGGCTAAAATTGAAACTCTTCCATCTCCGTCTCCTTTCTTTTGTCCTGCAATATGGTTATCCTGGAGGCCACTCAGCTGCCTCCCAATATTAGTGTAGGTGACAAGAACAGGGAATAGACTCTCTGAAGCCACAGCAAGGCAGCTGAGCATCTTACAGTAGTGAACACCTTTGTTGTTGCTAATACTTTTTCTTTTTCCAAACACTTGCAAGGGGTATTTTGAAATGCATTTCGGCATCTCTCACTTTTCCCTCAGCAAGCCGTGGTATCTGGCAGTGATTTTCAAGAAAGTACTTATCTTTGAAAATCAGACTGAGCTGAAATTATCCTGATTTCATTGTAAAACCTCAGACTTGAAGCAAAGTTTTTTTTTTCCAAATTCCATGGGGTGTGCCAAATATTTTTCAAATGCACAGCAAAATTGAGCTGAATAAAAGGATATGGAAAATCTGAAATAAAGCATTTCTTGTGACTAATTCAATGCTGCTTTAAGCCTACCTCCTCTTTTAAAAAAACTCATTTCCTATTTAGAGCTGAATAAAAAAGTATATATCAACCCTGAACCTTGGACAAACTCTTTGATAAGAAAGAATTGACTCTGATCTTAGGGTTGATGGCACAGCATCAAAGAACATGGATTTATTTTGGCCTGTAACATCTTAACACTGACTCAGAATTGGCTTAGATGATTTGGAGGAATAGAAAGTTAAAATTATATACTGCTCCAGTTCCACATTATAGTAAGAAGTTCCTGTGGAGAAAAATCTAATTTTAAGCACACCACGATTTTCCTGCATAAACATGAGGCGTTAGGAACCCGAAGCTTCTCTTTAGAACACTGCTTGTACAAAAGATCTTTATCTCGTTCATTCTTATTTGGTGTTATTCTGTGTAGGAAAACCATGTGCTACACTTAGTTCCATTTGCTTATCCCTCTATGCAACCACCTGCAGACTGATTATTTCCTTTTAAAGCAGGAGTAAAATCTCGACTTCCCTCCCTCCTCCAGGCAGCCTCAGCAAAAAGGCAGCTCATACAATGATGTTTTGTGAGAATAGATCCCATTAACAACAACAGCAACTTAGATTTATACAGTGCCTTATCACACATACAGCAAAGCAATCCAGGCATTTTCTAAAATGGAAAGCATTTCCTTTTAGGCTTCCAAAAATTCCTTATTAAACAACAATGACAACAACAAAGACCAACTTGAACATGTGAACCAAAGAGGCAGAAAAAAATGTGTTCTCCTTATTCTAAATTAAGGTGAGGCCAACTTAAAATCAAATTGTCCACTTCATTATTTTGTAAACAGATAACACTGGCTTGATGAGAAAGGCAACTTACTGAAAGAGATTTTGTTCAAATTTAAAATACTGCTTTCCCTAATCTAAGTGCTAAGTTAAGTGTAGCATTTCTTTAGCAGGATTTTTTTTTTTTTTTAAAGATTTTATTTATTTATTTGACAGAGACAGAGACAGCGAGAGAGGGAACACAAGCAGGGGGAGTGGGAGAGGGAGAAGCAGGCCTCCCACTGAGCAGGGAGCCCGATGCGGGGCTCGATCCCAGGACTCGATCCCAGGACTCTGGGATCATGACCCGAGCGGAAGGCAGCCGCTTAACGACTGAGCCGCCCAGGTGCCCTCTTTAGCAGGATTTTTAAGAAATCTGATGTATTGCTATGATGTGTTATGACATTTTTTTGAGGATAAATTTAAGGTGGTATGCTGATTTTTATTTTTCTATGTGTCTAAGAATTTAGGTGGTTGATGTTTAGTCTTTATAGAATAATTTTCAATTTTTTTCTTTTATGATGGCATCTAGCTGCTGTGGTTCTGGGTAATAAAATCAATCAATGAATGTTGAAGACTTAGTTTCAAAATAAGTGATCTGTATTAGCATATGCCTTAATTGATAATGATTAAAAATCATAAATACTTCTATAGTAGACATATCACAATATTTCTATATTTATACCTTTTCAATTTTTTTGTTTCTAGTTTTGATAAATATTATACCATAGGTATAATAGGATCACACCCCTAACATCCAAAGTTACCTTTATTTTTATGATCAGAAAATTTGTGTAACAGGTTTGTTTATGGTAAGGAGCATGGTATTTGGAATCAAACATATATTTAGTCTGAATGTCTGACTTAGCTATTTATGATATGACCTTGAAAAATAACTGATTCTTTTCTGAGTCTTAGAAAATTGCAAGGAATAATTGAGATATTATGTATGAAGTATTTGGTATGATGTTCAGAATTGATTGAGATTGAAAGTAAAATGATGATGCAAGATTAAGGGAGAAAAAAAAAAAGAGACTGCTGTCTTGAAATGTAACCATTGGAAAATTAAATACTCAACTTTAGGAGTCCAGAGAATATTTCATTTCAAGTCGAACAATCACTGAACGTCCAATCCAAAACTTATGCAATGAAAAAAATAGGATTACAAAGGGTGAAATCAGGAGGTGGACCTAGTTTAATTCAGAGATTCAGAAGAAGTGGGGCTGGATGAGAAAATATACAAAAATTGACGTATCTTTCAGAAGTGGCCTATGATGTAGGAAAGACATTAGGGTTCGAAGCAGATGGCCAAGAAAGAATTCTTGAGACGTCTTTGGTGCAAAATGGTGATTTTATTAAAACACAGGGACAGGACCCATGTGCAGAAAGAGCTGCAATGGGGTCATGAGGAGTGGCCCATTATATACTTTCAAGTTGGGAGGGGTTAGGGATAGGCGTAAGTCTCCAAGGAATTTTGAAGCAAGGTTTCCAGGACCTTGAGGGGGCTAGCTATTGTTGGGTTGTTGGGAAATGGTCATTTATTACCGTCTAATAAAACCTTAGTCGTGAGACCCTTCAGATGGATATTGGTGGCCCATATGCTTGGGAGATGATTGCCAACACATATCTTGGGGTTTTAGAGATAAAGGAAGTTTCCAAAGGAATTTTTACACATTACAGAATCCTGGGGTAGGGGAAGGGGGAGTTGTCAGGCTAAGATTGCCTTTTGTCCTTAGCAAAGCATTAACATTGAGGCAGCTGAGTCCCTAGGGGAAGGTCACTCTGCCTGTCTCAAGGACTTGTCAGTGGGCTGTAGGTAGTAGGGAAATTTAATAATTTGTCTTCTGCCTTTGTTTCCCACATAAGCCTATACTTGAAAGAAATGGAAGAAGAGAGACATTCAATGGCGGTAGTTAAATAGAGTACAAACTACTTGGAAAGATGTAAAATCTGAAAGAATTTACCTTCCCAGTTCTCAGTCATCCAAAACATCTGATTCCCTGGAGTTTGGCCCTGCTCTCTACCTTTAGCAAATAGCTAGGCCAATAAAAACTTTGCTTATTCAAACGATGGGGTTTTGGAATATAGGTGAGGTTCGGTGGGGTGAGGTCTGGAGCCGAGGACCAAGGAAAAATTCTTGAGACGTCTTTGGTGCAAAATGGTGGTTTTATTAAAGCATGGGGCAGAATTGGTGGGCAGAAAGAGCTGCTGCCCTGGGTTTGTGAGGTGTGGCTGATTATATACTTGGGAGTTGGTGGAGGTAAGGAAAAGGAAAGTTTCAAAAAAGTTTCAAAAGGATTTTTTTTTCTTTTTTTTTTTTTTTAAGATTTTATTTATTTATTTGAGAGAGAGAATGAGACAGAGAGAACATGAGAGGCGGGAGGATCAGAGGGAGAAGCAGACTCCCTGCTCAGCAGGGAGTCCGATGCGGGACTCGATCCCGAGACTCCAGGATCATGACCTGAGCCGAAGGCAGGCGCTTAACCAACTGAGCCACCCAGGCGCCCCTCAAAAGGATTTTTATATGTTAAAGAAGACTCACAGGATACCAGTGGCCTTGCCATTGTCAAGTTAAGGTTGTTTTTCCTTCTAGTAAGGCATTAACAGTAAGATAGTTGGAGGAACGTTACACTTTGCTTCAAGTATCTTTCAATGGGCTGCAGATTACAAGGACATTTAATTGTATCTACATTCCCTTCTGGAAACTAGGCCATTGATAGAAATGCTTTGTTCTTGTAAATTGCTAAGGCTTTTGTAAACTGAGGGAGACTCATGTCTTGGCAGGATTGTAATCTCTATAAATTAACTATTTGTTTTTCCTTTAGGGCAGCCAGGAGTGCCTGAGGAATGTCACATATTTCTCATGGGGGAGGGGAAGTGTTGTGGGGTGTCAGCTTCTGCCTGTCCTCAGCTAGCCTTCTGCTCCCTCATCACAAAGATGATTAATTGAAAATAGTCAGCCTAGATCTATATCACAAACCAAAATGAATGGTTGTGGAAAACAAGACAAAACAAAACAAAACAAAAAACAGCAAATGAGAAAGCAGAAAGTTGTTGCCATACAACCGATGCAATTGTGACTGAGCATTTTGCCAAGAACGAAGAAAAACTGATTACACTAAATTCCCTTATTAGTAGAAGCACAAGGCAGAGATACAATAAGGCAAGAGATGAAAATGAAGCAAGAGCAAGCAAGCATAAGGGGAAAAAAATCACTGACCTCTATTGAGTTGATATTAACCAAAAATAGAATAAATATAGCTAAAAAGATATAATGAAGTACATCTGAAACAAATAATACATTATATGGTAAAAAAAAGAAGAAGAAGATAGCAGGAGGGGAAGAATATGGGGGGGGAATCGGATGGGGAGAAGAACCATGAGAGACGATGTACTCTGAAAAACAAACTGAGGGTTCTAGAGGGGAGGGGGGTGGGGGGATGGGTTAGCCTGGCGATGGGTATTAAGGAGGGCACGTACTGCATGGAGCACTGGGTGTTATACGCAAACAATGAATCATGGAACACTACATCAAAAACTAATGATGTAATGTATGGTGATTAACATAACGTAATAATAATAAAAAAAGATATAGTGAAGCAACATGAGAGAAGCAAGCAAAAAAGGATTGAAAGTAAGGAAAAGATTATGCAGTAAAATAACGTATGCACAATTCTTTGTAACACCTTTCACTTTAGTTTAGGATTGGAAATAGCCTAAATGTCCATTCGTATTGATTAAATACATCATTATTAATCAATCCAAGAAATATTATGAAGCAGAAAAAAAAGAACAATTTAGAAAGCCAGTTATACACTAACACAGAACACTCTCTTGGATATAACGTTAAATGAGATAGCAAGACATTTAATATGTGTATGCTGTTGGGGAGGAAGAAATTTTCTTCTGTCCAACATTGTTCTAAGTGAAATAAGAATGAAATTTACATGAGATAGATTAATGGGAGAAAATAAAATTTAATTTTGTACTTATGCTGAATCCACACAGACATGAAATTCCAAAGACAGGTAAAATTTAATATATATGGCATCCTGAGCTTAGGAGAGGGATAGGAGTCTAGTGATACAAAGGAGAGGGAGACCATTAGCAGGAAGGTGAGAGGAGATACTTGCAAAGTTTGTCCGGTTATGCAGATAAATTTCTTACGTAAAAAGGAATCTTAGTTAATATCACTCTTCCTGGTACAGGTCCTCTGTCTAAGTTCTTTTTAGGCTCTTGAGGAGGGTGTATTTAAAGTTTCTTCCTGAGTCTTTTGAGCCTTGATGGTTTTCAGCTCAAAATAACCTGCATGCCACTGTGGCCTGTCTTGGGTGGCATGCTCTTGGCTTCTACTATAGACTACTATCATCTGTGTAATAAGTTTGTGTGTGTGTATGAATGTATATTTGTAAGCATTTTTCTTTTGTGAACATGTACAACTAGTACAAATAAGACTGATAGTCTCAGAGAATAGGAATGGGTGGATAAAAAACAGGGAAGGGAGACACATGTGTTTTCCTCTTTTTAAATATTGTAGTATGTACATATATTTATTTAAAAATCAACTTAAGGAAAATAATTTATAGAAAAGTATTTTTGTGTACACAATTTAAAAAACTTTTAAAGTTATTTGAGCTATAAGTAAAATACACTAAATATTAGTCCCATAATAGCAGGATTGTTGTCTCATGCTTTTCTTTATTCATTGGAATAAAGATGAATAAAGAAATGCCCAATGACCTGCCAATGACTAAATGGCAATTTGCTTCAAATAACAACATTTATAGGAGGTCTGACTGTTTATATTATGGTACTATAACCGAGGCACTGTCTTTTATTGTATAGTCAATTTTAAGTCTACTTCTAATGCCCATGATAATACTAACCACCCTACGAATTACAAATCACTCCTAAATGTAGGCATGCAGACTTGGAAATATGAACCTGAACATGGAAACATCTATTTCTTTTTATTGCTTTCTTTCTTAAATTATGTTCCTTTACTTGGATCTGGAAGGTCATCTCCTTCATTACCATTTTTACCTCAAATAAAAAAAACATAATAAAACCTCTCATATTCTAAAAATGACTCTTTTATCTAACCACTCCCTCTTAATATTAAACTTGAAACTTTTAAAGAGATCTACACTTGCTGCCTATACATTTTCCCTTCC
The DNA here is from genome assembly GCF_964656455.1 of Halichoerus grypus. Lineage (NCBI taxonomy): Eukaryota > Metazoa > Chordata > Mammalia > Carnivora > Phocidae > Halichoerus > Halichoerus grypus. Next base: position 128,903,109 of record NC_135716.1, on the reverse strand, counting down.
TTTTTGTATAAAATCTCTCCAATCTCACTTTAACCCTAACATTGTTTCAGAAACTGCTGGTTCTAAAGGTGAACTTATCTATCTTAACTTTCTTGCCCCTTTTAACATCGTTGACCTCTCTCAGATTTATTTTCTTTTGTCAGTTCTGCACCCTGCTCCTGATTCTCTTTCTGATTCTGCCTATACTATTTCAACACTTTGATGATTATTCTTTCCTTCTCCTTAAATAGTCATAGTCTCAATTCCCATATTTTCCCCTTCTCTTTCCTACCTCTATACATTTTCTGGGTGAATTTTTCTACTGCCAACGTTTACTACTATACGCATGAAGGTCACCCTCGGCACCTATAGACCTATAGGTCATATGTACCACTGGAGCTTTCTACCTCAAATTTTCATATAAAACTATTCTTGTCTTCAATCTTGTTCTGCCCCTTATTCCACTACCATTCAAATTGGTTAATCCAGCTCTGAATTTTCTACCTTCTAAATGTTTCTAGACTCTGTCTTTTCTTCTCAAAACCCTGCAGCCATTGTCCAAATTCAGAATCTTTCATCCTTTACCTGAACAGTGATCACATATGAATTGGAGTTTCACCTTCAATCAACTATAAATTGACTTCTGACTTTACCATTTCTAGTGTTTCCATTGTGTCTTTCTTTTTGTCAGCAAATACAACTTTCACATACCCAAGTTTATTCTGTTACTTCTTTTCATTAACAATTTTATTATCTCATTATGTTTGTAGGCTTATGGTTAAAGGCCTTAAATGTGTGTATAGAATCATCCATAATCTGAATCCTGATTGTCTTACTTGCATTAGCCCTGATAATTCTTGTTAAGCACCCTAGTTTGACTGAAGTTTTGGACCTTCCCCAAATATATCATTTCCTTTCTAGATCGAATAAAAAAAAAACTTCCCAAAGCACTCTACTTCTTTTCTGACCAGATGAATATCACCAAAACTTTCAAATTGGGTTTAGTTATCATACACTTCATGATACTTTCTCTAACTTCTTCAAGTTGTTACATTCCTCATTATTCAACATTAGTTATTAGAATATTTATATTTTTTTCAAAATTATATAATTTATTACATTATATAGTGATTTTTGATCCATGTGTTTGCTTCCCACACTTTAATGTCAGCTCTTCTAACAGCATGTGGTGTGCCTTGGCCATTTTATAGACTCAATGCATAGCTTACTGCCAAGCATATGAAAAACCCTCTAGAAATATTTTTTGAATTAATAATGTCTATTAATATTTGAAAAATCTTTCACATTTTGCAATATAATTTTACAAATATCTCAATTGATTTACTTTTGAAACTTTATTATCAGTTTTAAACATAGTAAAAACAGTTTTTAAGGTGGTAATACTACTGAAGAAAAATAAAACAAAACTTCTATGAATTAGAAAAAAAAAATCCAATGACTGAAGTTAAAACTTGATGGATGCCAGAATTCTCCTTTCATCCATGAAGGAATATCTGGTTCTGGACTTGTCTTCCTATGAAAGAGAGAAAGAGAGAAAGAGAGAAAGAGAAAGAGAAAGAGATAGAGAAAGAAAGAAAAAGAAAGAAAGAAAGAAAGAAAGAAAGAAAGAAAGAAAGAAAGAAAGAAAGAAAGAAAGAAAGAAAGAAAAAAGATGGAGGGAGGAAGAGGGAAAGAGGGAGGTGGGAGGGAAGGAAGAAAAGATATTTGACCCAACCATATTGTCTGAGATCACAGTTCATAGAAACTGAATAAACTTGAATTTGCATGGCAGAGTAAAGGAGAAGATAGAGCTAAGCAGTGAAGTGAGTCCATAAATTAGCATCTTTGACTGAACAGCTTAATTGAATGCCTTTGGCTCAGGATCTCTTACAGGGCTGATCAAGGTGTTAGATGAGGTTACAGTAATCTTAAATTTTTCTAGGGAGAGTATGCTTCCAGGATCATTCATATGGCTTTTAGAAGGCTTTAGGTCCTCCCTAGATGTTGCCTGGAGACCAGGTTCTATACCATGTGGCCTTCTCTCTAGGAAAGCCTTCAAAATGACATTTTGTTTTCCCCAGAGTGAGGGTTCCAAGACAGAGTAAGGGAGAACTAGAATGAGAGCAAGAGTGAGAGAGAAATGGAAGTCAGTCCTTTTGCAGTCTAATTCAAGGATATTTTTTTCTTACTAGGCTTACACTTTTCAGAAACTTTCAAGTTACTGAAAACTTCCATGTCATATTTATTGTGTTAGTGTAATTTATGTTAGTGGATTTCCATAAGATTTTATTTCAAATCCATTAGCACTGATCATAAACCTATTATCTTCTAAATTTGATTCTATTTTAGACTGTAGGTGTTGCAGGATTTTCTCTGCCTTTAGTGCTTCAGGTTCCTGGTCATGATGTTTCGGAGAATGAAGAGGTAGACCAGACGAAGAGTGGTGGGCCGCAAAGCAAAGTTTATTGAGCAATTGTATAAAGCTTCTGGAGAGGTAGGGGGGCCTAAGAGGGTTGCCCCCAGAGTTTCTAAGTTTAGGGGTTTTTATGAGCTCTTTTGCAGAACTATCAGAACTATCTTAAGCAATCAAGGTGTGCTGAGTGGTGTCAATCAGGGCTTTGGTCATGTATCTGTCTACCCATTAGGTTAATGTCAACATGCTGATGGTCTTTTCTACTGACATCTGGGGGCTTATGTCTTAACTGCCCCTTGCCTGTGATATTGACAAATGTTCTGTGGTTAATTGCCTTATTTTAGGACATTTTGCAGAAGTCATTTCTACAAAGGCTGTAAAGCAGAGTACTAGTGGGGCCCTTCTAAGCTGCAAAACAGGATGTTAGCACTCTTTTGTCTTAGCTGGCTTGACTCCATATTTTCTTGTTGGGGACCCTCGTCCTGACTACCTCACTGTCCAACTAACTCCTAACATTGGTATATGACTAAGTATTTTCTTAGACTTTTTGAAACTCTCACACTGCATGATATAATTCAGCATTTGAAAAGAGCCTTTGTTGTATTGCCATTGTTTTCTTTTTTTTTTTTTTTAAAGATTTTATTTATTTATTTGAGAGAGAGAGAATGAGAGAGAGAGAGAGTATGAGGGGGGGAGGGTCAGAGGGAGAAGCAGACTCCTCGCTGAGCAGGGAGCCCGACGCGGGACTCGATCCTGGGACTCCAGGATCATGACCCGAGCCGAAGGCAGTCGCCCAACCAACTGAGCCACCCAGGCGCCCGCCATTGTTTTCTTTATATATTTTATCTCCGGCCAAATTGTATGTTTTGGATAATAGAATACACATTTTTGCTATATTCCTTTACATGGATGCCACCCCTTCCCAATACTGGCAAGCTCCATATAACTCAGTATTGACAAAATATTAGGCATTCAACAAGTATTTCTATATTATGGCTTGAGGCTGTTTATAAAAAAAAAAAATTAATGCAGTAAAAATGGCCCAGAAGGGAAAAACAAGTAGAAAACTCTGAGTGGCAAGGTCAAAGCTCTGAGTGAAAGAAGAGGGAGTTTATCCCAGAGCATGATGAAAAGAGGAGGAAAGAGTGGGGGTGGTGGCTGTCTCTGAGCCAAGCCCCAGCAGCCAGCTCTCTTGGAAAGCCTGAATCACCAGCCTCATGGACCTAAATTAAACATTTTGCTAATATATAATTCTCTTCATTTTATCTAATTTTATTCGGGTATTAAGTAAATCAGATGTGGGCAAACCTTTTGCCAAATTAGTGAGTAGCTTTCGAATAACAAGAAAAATGATCATTTGCAATAGTCATTGAATCTTGTTAACACGAATTACAGAGAATGAAGACCTGCAGCAAGGTTTATTAAAATTTTAAGTTTTTGACAATTGCAGCAAGGATTTGACTATGGACGTGTTGAAGTAAGACAAAAAGGAAAGTTTCAACTTTGTACATTAACTTGGTTAATCACGTGAATGAGGGAAAAGAATAGGGATCCAAATGTTTTCTTACGTTTAATAAAAAATTTGCAAAATGATTGAGTCAGTACCTTGGAGCATTTTTGGGCATATGGCATTTCCATCTTAAAACCAAGTGATTAGAAATGCTTGCAATTTGAAAAATATTTATTGTTTCAAAAATTGGTGAGTGGACCAAAATTATCACTGTAGTTCCGAAAGTTTGATGAGTATTAAACAAAGGTATATTTATACTTATGATTTTATATTTATATTTATTTCTTGTAGGTACATGGCCATCATAGACTATTGAATTTTTTGTTGTGCTCAATTGGATTTGCAACTTCCCAGTCTAGTAAACAACTAATTCTCCCAACACTGCTTACAGTGACTTGAAGGCCCTGCTCTTGCCTATTCAGCATCTCTTTTAATTTGCAAGCAGTTCCATAAATCTTGCCTGGCTTCTAGGGACATAAAGACTTCTATGATGAAGTGGCCAGCATGGTGGTTTAACAAGCTGAAGGCTAGCTTTTTCCCTCCATGCATCCTAGGGACCACTGTCTTATTCCTGGCAAAGTAGATCAGATTTTGAATTCCAGCCAGGGTAATTAGCACCCTTTAGGATCTCAATACACAAAGCAGAATGGTCAGCATTAGCAAAGATGTCTTGTGAATGTTTTCTGAGTGGTAGAAAAGAAAAAGAAAGGGCCAGCTGCAGCAGGTCTTTGGGATTCTAATGAAAGTGACCCATTAAATACAATTCCACCTTGGGGCGGGTTGTATTTATCAACACTCTAAGCTTTGAGGCAATGTCTTTATTATCTGTTTTTCAAATGCATTCTGAAAAATAGGAATAAAAAAAAAAAGCTGGACTTCTAAAAGTCCCTAGAAAGCAAATCCCCCCGGGAAAATTACATTCCCCAAAATATAAGTATCACAAAAATAACTTTTTTCTAGTTCTAGTAAGAGCAACCATCCCAGTAGTCATTTAGCTTACCACACAATGAAAACGCAAAATTGCAAGCTGTCCTAAAATAGGGATGGAACTAAAATGGCTGGATATTTGACACATTTGTTATCAACTTTTCAGAAAAGTTGCATGGTCTAGATTTTGAAGCTGTCTTTTGGAAAGTTGGCAAATATGGTGAAGTAATTTGGAATTCTTTAGGGAAATCTTGCAAGATCTATGATAATAGTCAACATTCTAGGCCTTACCACCGTGTTCTCTAAGACAGATAAATCAAAGTTGTATGTGTCACTTTTTTTATGCTTTGTTTTTTTAGAGCAGTTTTAGGTTCACAGCAGAATTGAGTTGAAGGTACAGATATTTCCCATGTATCCCCTGCCTCCACATATGCACAGCCTCCCTCACTATCAGGTTTTGACAATTATGAACAAAGCTGAAATAAACATTCAGGTGCAGGTTTTTTTGTGGACATAAGTTTTCAACATTTTGGGGTAAATAACCCAGGAGTGCAATTTCTGGATTATTATGTAAGGGAATATTTAGCTTTGCAAGAAACTGCTGAACTATCTTCCAAAGCGACTGTACTATTTTGCATTTCTCAGCAATGAATGAGAGAGTTTCTGTTGCTACCATTTGGTGTTGTCAATGTTTTGGAATTGGGCCATGTGTCATATTTTTTGAAACTGAGTTCCTTTGATCAGCTCAGGTCAGAATAATACTTTTGTATAGGTTCTAATATATATGGTAGTATGTCACTTAATACAACATATTATATATGTTTAAATATGCATATATATGCATGTGTGTATTATGTGTATCGGTGCCTTTAAATTACATTTTCATTTGAATATTTAGCCACATAAAAGAGACAAAAGGTTATATTGTCATTTCTATAAAGATCAAGTGACTGATTAAATGCACATTTAAGATAGGGAAACTGGTAACTTTCAGATATGGGACCATTTGTATTTGTATTCGGCAATAGGTAACATACAGTGGACATAGCTAACAAAGCCATCTCAGAGCAGGTGTCTGATAAGAAGCTCTAAATCATGCTTTTTACCACCTCTTTGGCATCATTTATTTTCTTTCAAAAAAGTACTTGATAAATGTTCCAAATTATTAGTTTGAATGAGGGGAAGCAGGACAAATCCTCTTGGTATGTTTTTGGTTATTACTATCTATTTCTAATTAACCTCTTGGCCAAGTAGTGGGAGTTACTGATCCGTGTAGTAAAGATGAGAAATATGTCAGTCAGTCTATCAAATTAAAAAATACTAATCAAAAACTAATTTCCAGTGAAAGCCACAGCAGATCACACATTTTTTTTTTCAAACTCCTGATAATGTTTATTTCTACCATTTTGCTCTTTTATAAACAGAGGGATATAAAAAATCCCACATGTTAAGATTAAGGCAAGATAATTATTTGTCTGGATCATTCCTTTATGATTCTAACTGAAAATTAAACCCCAATTATAGAGACATATAAAAAATTTGCTGAAGGATAAAGGTAATAAACTCAAGGACCAAGTTCCTTTTTTTAGCTCAAATTACACTGTTTTCATTGAAGCAGTCAGTCAGAGATGGTGTGGTTCTGTGTGTGTGTGTGCATGTGCTCATGTGTACCGCACCCAGCAAGAATAGTCCAATATACACAATCATTTTTGTAAAAGTAGCAGAAGTCATCAAAGCCATAAGTGCAATTACTTTGAATCTGAAATGTTTTAAACAAAAGTTCAACGAATTTCCCCATAATTGTGAATGATGTTCTATAGTAATGCATGTGTGACTTGCATTATCCTAAGCAGGAAAAAGAACTATGAAAGACATGCTTAGATTTAGACTCAGATAAATATTCAAAATTCAAAAAGTCATTTCCTTCACCATGCTTGGGGCTAACAGTGAGTTTATTTTGTTGATGATAAATAATTTCAAATATAATATGGGTGTATATATACATGTCAACCTTATGTCTCTTTTTAGATATTACACACACACACACCTAAAAGTATCTCTATCTTACACATCATTGATCAGCATATTATTTACATATGGTAATATTATTGATCTTTTGATTCTTCTCTCTTTTTTTTTTTTTTTAGTAAGCTCTGTGCCCAAAGTGGGGCTTGAACTCATCATTCCAAAGATCTAGAGCCATACGCTCTCCCAAACATGTGGCCTTTGGTTATTTTCTTATTGATCACCAATGTATGTTTTTGTTGCCTTTAAGAGTGTTTATTCCTGGTAGCACTAATAAGAAAAACAAAGATAATAACCATCAAAAAACTTCCAAAGATACCCAGTATTAAAATGTTATTAATTTATAGAGGAGATGTAGAGTCGTTGTTTGGAGTCAGAAATCTGAATCTAAAGCCTGCTCAACAGCTTATAAGCTCCATTACTCTTGATCAATTTGCCTTACTAAACTAAGGCTCACTTTTGTCATCTGCCCAATGGAAATGATAATCAGCATTTTTTTTTTTTGTGAAGACAAAAATGAGAAAATGTAGCTCTTGCTATTAACTTTTATTATTGCTATTATTAACTATTACTATTATTTGTTCTAGATGTGACAATTCATTTATACCTATACACTTCCTTTATGCAAAATATCATACTTTTAAATATACTTTTTGGTAATTTTTCATTTTAATTTAATTGCATATTTTGAAAATTTTCCATGCCAAAAGAAATGGTATAATGGCGCTTTTTAAAATAACTCTAGTAAATGTTTCGTTGACTAAATGTTCTATCATTTAGTTAGCAAATACATTATTTTGAACACTTATTCCCAACATTCCCTTTATTAAATTATACTCTAATAAACATTGTCCTAGCCGAAACTTTGAGTAAAATCTTAATTATCTATAAGAATTATGATTATATTTTGACAAACATGTTTTTATAATTGATAGATATTTCAAATTGCCTCCTAGAAATATACCAATTTATATCACACACTCCAGCTGTGTAAGAATACTCTGTACATCTGTTATAACCATAAGAATGGGATATTTGGAGGATGATCTAGCCACTTCATAATATGGTTAGATCTAAAGAGTTTCTACAGTTTCTTAAAGTGTCATTGTCCTTGGAATCTAGAATTTAAGAATCTGGATGTAAGATAAACTTTTAAAAGTTTTTTCCCCCTTTATGCTAAAGGGGAGAGATCAGTAGGATTTTGATTTTCTGTTCCAATTTTTCTAGCACTCTAATGTCCTCTGTGATTTGTTTGGTTTTGTTGTTTCTTGTAGCTTTGCTATTATTTCAATGCTTTGAACATTGGTGATGCTCTTTAAATGATAAACTATTAATTATTTCATGCTTCTTACCAGAAACATTACTTCCTATTGCTTGATCAGAAACAGAATTGGGGATATCCTAAACATATGCTCATATCTCCTTATGAGTAGGTTTTTTTTTTTTTTCTTTTAGCATGATTTTTTATTAGAAGCTTATCTTAGATAACAGTCTGTCAAATCCATAGTGGAGGCTTAGCAGATTTGGCCAAGCTATTGGCTGATGTCTGGCAGATGTATCATGTCACATTTGTTCTTTGTGCACATCAGAATTCAGAAAATGTATATGAATCTATGCATCCTAGCTAGAAAATTAATTTAAGTATTGTATAGGTGATATATTCATAAAACAGTATATTTGTGGAGAAAGAAAATGAGGTAGTAATTTTATCACTATTGGTTTTTAACTGCTGAAAAGTTGCAGATATGGTAAAGGGACAGAAGAATTGAATCAGTGATTAGGCATAAAAATAGCAAATATGTAGACATTTAGAGAACCAGTTGAATTATTGTACAATGTCACTGTTTAATCAACCTTATTTTTTAAATAAAATCTATCATTATTTGTCAGCATATTTTTGGATGTTTTGTATCATCTCTTTTTCAGACATTATCTTATCTGTGCTCTCAATTATATCCCTTCTTGATTTCTCATAGATTTTATACTGGAATATACAATCTCTCTCCTTAATCTTTACTTTCCCTTGGTCTGCTATTCTTGCTACAGTAAACATGTGTAAATCTCTGTCAACTAAAAAAAAGGTGAAACAAATATCCTTAAAAGTTTCACAATGTTTCTTAGTATAGACATTATTATCATTACCATTTTATCTAAGACTCAGAGATAGTGAGGGCCTTGTCCAGATCAAAAGAAACATCACTGACATTGAAACTCTGGGCTGTAGGTTTGCAAAGTTTTTCAGTAGCTTACATGCACATTTCCTTTCTCAAATGTCTATGATATTGATCATAGAGAATATAGTGTATTAAGATACCAAGGAGCTAATTTTCCCAAGATAGTTCTGAAATTTGCCAAATGTTTTATCATTTTCTTAAAGGAACCATGCCAGCATGGCACTACCTGGTTCAATGAGTCATATTTTTCTATAATTCAAGTACATTTCTTCACTAATTCTCCTTGTGAAAGATTGGTGGAGAATTGCACCAGCTGCAAATACATTGTGCTTGATTTTCGTGAATTAGCATGAAGACTAAAATTCCTAGAAAATTGATGGTTGGTGGAATTTACATAATTTTGGTCATATTAAGAACTTCTAGTTATTTAAATATAATTTATCCCTTTCTGCTATAATATCATGCTTTTTTTTTGTGAAATGAAGATAACAGCTGAGGCCTAATTCATTTAAATTCTATTATACAGTCAGTGAGCAATATGATAAGTAGCTCTTCCACTAAAAAGATCCTTTAAGGCTGAGTCATCTATGCTAATATAACTTATTAATGTAGTCACCTTTTATAGACCACTAGAAACTCCCGTACACATATTTTCTTCATAGTAAATTAACTGTAAGTTTCTAAGTCAACCAAATACATGAATTGTTTTGTTTTAGGCTCTAGCACGTTTCTGTACACATAAAATGAAGAAAGACATTTCCAATTATGCACTCCTTACTTTCTGAATTTAATCAAAATGTACTTTTGTATCTTTGATGTTATCAATATCAAGGGGCTATAAATCATCTAGATATGTCCCAATATTACTAATTTTTTTTCAGCTTTGGTAGAGGAGTTGTTTTTCCCCTCTAAAGCCAATGCTCCAGCCGTATTCTGCATCTCTTCCTTTCCTCCATCTCAGGGACACTGATCCATCAATTATTCCCTCTCACAGCTGAATCTTCAAACTCTACCTGCGTATTCCTTTTTGCCCTTCAACATATAACCCAAATCTCCTCAGATGAGGTAACAAATACTCAAAATCTCTACGTCAGTCTCCTGTCTCTTTCCAGATATTTCCCTATATTTCTACCTTTTTCCATGAGAACTTCCATGTTCATTTCTATACATTACCCATTACTTTTTTTCTTTGCATGGTGGTCTAACTTCTTAAAATTCCATGTACAGTGTCCTGTGGAACAGACAGACAATCCACATATAGGAGGATGATGGTTCTGAGTTGGTCACTGGCAACAGGTCTATAGAGAAATGGTTAGATCTGAAATATATTTTAGAAATAAAATCAACAGAACTTGGTCATGGCTCTTATGAGGGGTCAATTTGTTAATGTGGAAGAAAGATATCAGCAAGGAATTCCAGTGTGCTAGGTAGACGAAACTGACCTTTATTGAGAAAGGTAAGCCTCAGGAGAACATGTTTATAGTAGAATACCAAGAGTTCATTTTTGGTTGTTATAATTTTGAGATACCTAAGACAATTCCAAACAGAATTAGATTGTGAAGCTTAGAAGAAAAAATCAGTTATTAACATACATTTGGGAGATGTTAGGATTAATGTGGTCTTTAAAATGTTGGAAATAGAATGATTCTCTGAGGCAGACCATCCTGAAATAGAACTGGGCTTGCAACTGGCTCATGAGAACTGCCACATGAATACATCACATTCTAGATGTAATATTCACTTATGTCAGTTTTAGTCAATTTATTTGAGACAAGTAAAACCCTCATTTGAAAATGTCAAAATTTTGTTTGGGCAATTAATGTTAGACTAAAAACCCTCAGGTCATTATCTGGTTTTTCCATTTCTATCACACACAGCACATCTAATCTATCATTCATTTCTGCCAACACTCATTTCAAACATGTTTCAAAGGATTCATTGTTATAACCCTTTTCCAAACCACCATTACCTATTTTCCGTGTAGAGGCCAGAGAGAGCCTTTTAACACAGAAGTAAATAAAGTTACTCCCCTATGCAAAGATCGCAAATTACCCTCTCACACTTAGATGAAAATCCAGATTCCTCACAAAAGCCTGAAACGTCTTTTCTGCTGCCGTTGCTATGTTTCCAACCTCGCTCCTATGCTTCTCTTCATCATTCACTGCATTCCAGCCATACTGGACTTCTCAATATTCTTCCAAACCTCTTGTTGCCTCTGGGCATCCATACTTGCAGTTCCCTCTGCTTATAAAGCTTATCCCTCACACACACACTCTAAAGTTCCTCTTTATTCCAGTATCTATTCAAATATCAACTTCTTAGAGAGGTCTTCCTTATTCATTCTATGATAGCACTTTCTCTTGTTGTCCCTTACTACATCTACCCTAACTAGGTTTTTGTGTTTTCAAAAATAATTTTTATTAAGACTTTATTTTTAGAGAGGCTTTAGCACAAATAGAACACAAAGTATAGAAATATCCCATTTACTCTCTGCCCCCTACATGCATAGCCTCCCCCATTATAAGCACACCCCATTAGGTTAGTACATTTGTTACAATTAATGAATCTACCTTGACACATTAGAATCACCCTGAGTTCACAAATTACATGAAAGTACACTCTTGGTGTTATACATTTTATAGATTTTGCAAAATGTATGATGCAGAGTGTTTTCACTGCCCTCAAAATCCTGTATGTTGTGCCAACTCATCCTTCCCCTCCCTTAAACACTTAATAACCACTGATCTTTTTATATCTCTATAATTTTGCCTTTTCTGAGAATGTCATATAATTGGAATCATACAATATGTAGCCTTTTCAGATTTGCTTCTTTCACTTTGTAGTATACACTTATATACTTTTAAGTTTCCTCCATGTCTTTTCATGGCTTGATGACTCTCTCTCTCTCTCTTAAGTATTGAATACTATTTCCATTGTCTGGATACCATAGTTTATCTATTCATCTACTCAACAACATCTTTTTTGCTTCCAAGTTTTAGTAATTATGAATAAAGCTGCTATAAATATCTGTGTGCAAGTTTACGTGTGGATATAAGTTTTACTCTTTTGAGTAAATACCAAGGAGTACAGCTGGTGGAATGTGTAATAAGTTTAGTTTCATAAGAAACTGCCGAACTATCTTCCAAGTGGCTGTATAATTCTGAATCTCCACTATCAATGAATGAGAAGTCCTGCTGTTCTATGTTCTCACCAACATTTGGTGTGGTCAGTCTTTTTTTTTCTCTAACTCTTTATTAATTGATTCAATACTTAGGTATTTGTTTATTACCTTTCTTCCTATCTCAGGAATGTGAGCTTCATGAGATTAGGATTCTGTCCATTTTGGTTGCTCTTGTTTTAGTACTAATACAAATCTGATACACAGTAGGCATTCAAATATTTGTGGAAAATAAATAAAAGGGGATATAAATGATAGCACTTATGGACTTAAATATTACTGTCATTTATTTACTTTGTCAGTATATATTTATTCATCATCTACCTATATCACTTTTTAAATGAGGTACAAAATAGAAGACTTTCAACTTCCTTAAATCCAGAATGAAAAAAGCAATTCAAAACTTCCTTGTTGATGAATAATCTTGTGATTCTACAATACTTCTCCCTAGTACTTCAGATTCTTATTAAATCACCCTCGACAGATTTATTTTCAAATGTTAAGAAATGAACTTCTGGGGATTTTTTTTTTTTCTATTTGTCACAGATGTGTCTATAATATAACTACACTTAACAATATTTACTATCTTTATTGGCCTACACTTTCTTTTGCATTAACAAGGATTTTCCATGACATGGTTTTGCTCCATTGGATAATTCAGATGCTCATTAAAATACAGTGAGATTTTGCTGAATCCACTGAATACTACTTATGTTTTAATGAGCATTAATGAGCTTTGTGATTGTCCTGTGGAGCAAAACTCATATCTCATTAAGTGGATTCCCAAAATGCCTAAAGGTGCGCAGACACAGCTTTAGATATATAAGGTAATTTCATACTTAATTAGTTCCTTACTTGCCACCACACATACATATCCAGAACTATGGCTTGACATGGCAAACTTGTTGTTTGCTGTGACAAGTCAATGAAATGGTAGAATTCACAGAGAGCTTCTGTGACTAGTTTGAGGCCATTCTCTATTATATTAATAAATTGGTATATTATGACTCGATTCATAGGAAATAGAGTACAAGAATGGAGTTAAATGATTTCTAACTCAAATTGACATTGTTTTGTAATTTGTACAGAATATGGCATTGGAAGTACTTATGTGCACATATTCAGATGCACACATCAATGGTATTGCTCATTTTCATTAACCGGGTGCTTAACACATGACAGGAAATGTACATATAATATTTTTCCTCCTAACAAAAACTCTGAAAGCTGGAATTATTATTTGTAATTTATGTATGAAAAAGCTGATGTGTGAAGTGTTTAAATGATTTGCTATGGTAGTTCGCTGGTGCTGCCATAACAAAATACCACAAACTTGGTAAACAAGAGTTTATTTTCTCACAGTTTTGGAGACTGGATGTCCACAATCAAGGTGTCAGCAGTTTGTTTACTCCTGAGGCCTCACTCCTTGGCTTACAGACCGCTGCCTTTTCACCATGTCCTCCCCTGACCTTCCTTCCCACTATGTGCAAACATCCTTGGTGTCTCTTACTCTTCTGAAACAGAAACAAGTCAGATTAGGGCCCCACACTTAAGATTTCACTTAACCTCACTTACCTCTTCAAAGACCCTATCTTCAAATGCAGTCATGCTCTATGGGACTGGAGTTTAGGGCTTCAACATGACTTTTAAGGAACAGATGCAGTCAATAACATTTGACAAATATCACACTGGTTCCCATTCTATCTACTCCATAATGTAAATTTCATAGGCTTCAGAGTAATCGATATTAAGCTAAAAGATATTTATATATTTGAAGTGTCAAAATACAGTTCATCGTCATTGCAACAAATTAATTTTAAATTTATCTAATGGTTTTTAAGTTCTCAGTTACTTTCAAAATATATTTTCTTGTGTGTAATATAGAAAACAAACTCAAATATAAATATGCTGATCAATCCTAGTTACTAATTATACCTGCATGCAGAACATTAATCTTTAGTAAAGTTTGAAGCTTATTATTTCAGATTGGCTTATATAATATCGTTCCCAACGTACAATTTCAAAGATGACACTCTAGTTGCTGTTATCATTGGGTATAACTAAGAAGTAGAAAATTTGGAGTAAAATTCTTTTTATTATTTATGGTTAATGTACTATAGCTCATAAAAATATAGGAAACAGAGATTTCATTAGAATTGTGCTGCTCTCTTGGGGTAGGCTAACAGTGCATGTGGTCTAAATAAAGTAGAAAGTCTCTGGGAATTCTGACTAGTGGACCCTGGCTGCAGTAGGCCTGGCTATCATGTTGTTACAAACACATGTGCTCACCCACCAAATTAATAGTGAATGAACATCTGAAATTTTTAACAGTATTCAGACGGTTTTGAGTTTCAATTGCAACTCTCTGAATACGATGTCATTCCTTTAAAGTGTCTCTGAACACTGAAAAATCCTTATACTTTATAGGATAGCACTGTGATGAAGATGGGCTCTTGGACTCAAACAAATGTGAGCTTGATCCCTGCTCTGATGTTTACCACATTGTTCCCAGCAAGTTACCTAGCCTAACCCCCAGTCAAATCATATGAATAATGGAGAACATATCTATTTATCTAATAGGATATGAAAATTAAATAATTTAGTGTTTCTATCACCTAGCATGGTGTCTGGAGCATAGTAAATGCCTGGCTTAGTCAGTGGTAAATTGACATAGTCATTATGACAATTTATAATTTTTAATTTAATTGTATAGTGATTTATTTAAAATCTGGCTCTCTGTCTTGAGGCAGATTCCATAGAATTGCAGACTGTGTTTTTCTTCTTTAAATTTTTGTATAGCTAACTCTTGGTATAGTAGTTGGCATATAGAAGCCCCAGTAAATGGCTATTGAATAAATAAGTTAATTAATGAGTTGAATTTTATGATTTGCATGCTATGTTTAATTATAATGGTAAAATGCCAAATCAAGTGCTTTAGAGAAGAGGAAGAAAAAAATGGGATCCATCTCACTATCAGTAATAGTTTCTACTGCTTATCAACATATTAAAACACTATTGAATGAATGAATAGGTGATATTAAGCTGTAAGAACAGTCATGTTGATTCATTGCCTTTGATGTGTTCCTTGTGGATAGCTTTAGCTCAAGGAGAGGGAAACTGCAGTTGAAAGACTTTTGTTCTTTCTCATGAACTCTGTTTTGCATATATTTTTAAAAATATCTTATCCAGGGGGCACCTGGGTAGCTTAGTTGGCTAAGCATCCGACTCTTGGTTTTAGCTCAGGTCATGATCTCAGGGTCATGAGACGAAGCCCTGTGTCAGGCTCCATGCTCAGCATGGAGTCCGCTTGAAATTCTCGCTCCCTCTCCCTCTCCCCCCACCGCCCTCCTCTCTCAAATAAATAAATAAATAAATAAATGAAATCTTAAAAAAAAAAATCTTGCTTAGGATCTTCAATAGTTTGCCATTGAAGAATTTTTAGGTTGACTTAGTCTGCCATTTTACTAAAAACACACCTTCAAAGAAAAACAATAATTCTGTTCCTAGATAGTTTTTAGTTCATTCAATAATTATGTGCCAGGCACTCTTGTAGGCTCTTGGAAAACACTTCTGAACAATGAAAATAAATTCCTGCTCTTGTAGGGTGGCAAAAGTAGGTACATAAGTAAATAAATAGCATATTCACAGATGTTAATTACTATGGGGAAAAATGAGTAGAAGAGGTCAAAAAAGTCTGAGGTGAATAAACATTAGACAGTCAGGGTAGTCCTTTTTGAGGAACTTGAGATTTGAGTGAAATTTTGGGGAGCTGAGAGAGTAAATCAAAGAATATTTAAAAGAAAAGCCATTCTAGTCAGAGAGAACAGCTATGCAGAGTCTTAGGTAGAGACAGCAAAGAGGACATCAGGGATGGAGCAGAGGAGGAGGAAGAGTTAAAGTAGAAGAGTTGAGGTCATGCAGTCAGAAAGATTAAATTTTATGGGAAATTATCTTTGGCTTTTTGAAAACATTGAATAATGTAATCGAATTCTGTAAGCTAATAAGTGTTGGCTTCCAATTATGTTATGATCTCTTTAGGGCATTCACTATTCCTCACTGTATATCTCCAGTGCATGTCATTGTGTCTGCCACAGTGTATGTGACTCATAAAACCTTGCTGAAGAAAGGGTTCCTCATTTGGATACTGGATATGCAAATTTTGTGGCAAAAACAAAAATCTGATTTCTAAAACTAATAATCTAAAATATCAAACATTGTGTTAAGTCAATAAGCCTTTTTCATACATTTTGATGGTTGTGTCATTGTCATTTTTATAGAAAATATCTCAGAGAGAGTGTGGATAGAGCAACAGAGGAAAAAAAAAATTCTATGTAGCTCCACACAGAAAGAGAGAGAAAGAGAAAGAGGGATGGAGGGAGAGAGTGAAAGAGTGTAAGAGCAAGGCAGGAGAGGGGGAAGGAATTCTGTTAAATTGTAAGTCATATTTGGTATTTCTTTGTGTGATTTATTTACTTAAAGATTTTATTCATTGGGGAGAGAGAGAGTGAGCACGAGGTGGAGGAGGGGCTGAGGGAGAGGGAGAAGCAGACTCCCCGCTGAGCAGGAAGTCCAATGCGGAGTTCCATCACAGGACCCTGAGCTCATGACCTGAGCCGATGCTTAACCTACTGATTCAATTGGGTTTGTGAAAATGATGTAACTAAAATCCAATACAATTTATTTGGAAGCTTTGGTTATCACCCTCTATTTTATTCTCACAAAGAAAAGGGAAACATCCTTCTCCATTACTGTAAGTATATCCAATACCCATCAAGACTCAGTGGGGTGGGGGGAAAGCTGGTCAATCATATATGTATATGTCCTTGATAAATTGAAACATTACTCTGATATGTGGGTAAATATCATTTTTTTGTTAAAATATGAAGTATTTACATAGTGCCAGAATTCCTAGGAAAAATCTAGTCATTTTCCTATGCATAGTTACCAATAGAAATTATATATTTATAAGGAATGGATAAATTCTCGAGCAAATTTAACTCAACTTTATAATATTAGATATTAAGTTATAGCATAATTGAAAAAGTGTTTTCTGTGAAATTAGGTAATGTTAAGATGACTTGGGCATATCATAGTTATTTCAGAGTGTCTGTACTTGATATTTCCCTCAGATATGAAAATGATTTTTTTTGCCACAATTTAACCTTTCCCTTTAAAAAAAGGAAATAAATATGTATTTACTTATTACATGTATGTATACATTTATGTGTCATAAAAATGTTACTTAATTATTCGTGCATCTCTGCATATAATCTTTATAATTAAACAACTATAATTTACTTAAGATTATAATATTTTCACCTCTGAACTGTGAGTACTATAAGACTAACAGGTTGCTACACTAATTATTCTTGTACTTAAATAGTAAGATAATTACTGCAGCAATATTCTATTCAAAATGAAAATTGGATCCACCCCCTGGCACACTTAAATTAGGAGTCTTTTTCTTTCATTTTTGCAAAATGTTCTCCTTTTGTCCTTTTTGAATACATATTTTCAATGTTAGAAAGAGCAACTCCATTCACAGGAGATTCCATGTTAGGTAAGAATGTCATCACTGTGGTTAAGCTGCCTATGCTCAAATTCTAAGGGTATTCCATGTATGAAAATAGTTCCGTTAGAAACTGATTCTGCTGCCTTCGTCCAGCCAGATGTCCACAAACAAAGGCATGGCAATGAGAAGAGCATCAGCTAGGCTGAAGTTACTAACACATTCGAAATTTAGAATGAACCAAACCATGAAGGCCATCAATATGTTGATGGGAAATCATTTATTTTCGTACCAAAGTACTACCCACCAGCCTCAGGAGGAAATGAATGCTCCCTACTTAGAACCCTACTGTATGATGAATGTTTTTCTATAAAACACCTTCAACATTTTGCTGCCATTTGTTTTGCTTGTGTCGTCCATTTGTCCTTGAAAGTGGGAACTACATTTTTTTCTTTAGGTATGCCAAATTACCGAAAAATCCCTGGCACACAGAATTGTACCTCAACTAAGTTATTCATTAATTCATCCATTAATGAATTAATCTGTGTTTTAAAAACAAGTAACATAATTAATACTATCATCCAAAAAGACAAACCCCATGAGCTTAGCGGTATAACGCACATGCGTATATGCACACACAAACACACACACACGCATACGTTACCTGCTCAGGTCAGTGTCTGGCTGAATGCCACTTCTCCACTCCTTTTGGCAATGCCCTATAGAACATTTGGCCTGAAGGCTTCTGTGGTAGGAAAAGAGGGAGATGGATGAGCCCCAGGGGCTCCTAACTGCCTTTAATTACTTCTGCTTCCAGTTCTAGAAGCACCAATCACAAAATTCCAACTTGACTGCAGGGAGACAGGGAAGTATACAAAAAAAACCTGGATTTATATTTAGTGAGTACACAGTCTCTGGCACAGTTTTTTTTTTTTCCTCCAATCACTTCAGAAGTGTCTTTCCAAAGAAATTCTAAGCATCAAGGACAAAATATATCATCTCATTTTATATATCTCCTAGAGTAACAGCATAAGAGATGTGGTAGATTTTCAATGTGGATGATATTTGGAACTTATTATTTTAGAAATTGTTTTTTTGCCAAACTGTAGTGATCACGATATAAATATCCACTTGTGTTAACCCTTCCTGTAAAAATTAAGTAGAGATCTTAGAAGTTTCTAAATGATTGACATTATTAAAACTACGGTGTTCCCATGAGGTGATTTTTCAAATGTACACCCTAGGGTTCCACCCCTGGAAAGAAATTTATTTTGGGTGTGGCCTTGGGGAGTATTATTTATTTTTTTTAAAGTTCAAATTATCGCTCAAGTGTTCATTTTCTGAGAATTGGTAAGCATTGTAAATTTTGTAGAATTAAACAAATTTATAGTTTATAAACTGTTTTTGATAGCCCCACCAAACTTTTAGAACAGAGAAAACCATGTAAACAAACAAATATGTGAAAGGCTACACTTGATATTTTTGATGCCTTGTGTTAATCATGATTTTGCTGTCTCAAAATGGATAGTGAAGAATAAAACGAGTGTATTCCTGTGTTTACTCTTTTAGTATGTTTCTGGAGAGTGGCATTGACTTCTTTTCCACATAGTATTTGGGATTGTATGCCAGAAAATGTGAGTGGAGCTGATTCCTGGACATAGAAGTATATACCATATGCCCCAGCCTCTCTTGTGCTTATTTATGAACCGTAGTCAATGCATTGAGAGAAGTAATAGATGCCACTTTGAGGTCTAGATCACAAACACATGCATGCTCCTTTTCCCTCTGTCTGGTTTCAGTGGAGAAAGTGTCAAAGTTGTATTAAATATGGAAGTCCCGTTAGATAGAAAAAGTCTGCATCCCTGAATCATGGATTTGGAGAGCTCCCCACCAAGAATACTTGCATTGTTCTGGAACATAAATGTTAGCAGAACATTTTTAAGTGCCATGTCCTTGAGCTTTTGGAGTTTGCTTCAGCAATTTAAGATAGCCCTTACCTTAACCCTTAATTGGATTATTTTTACTTTTTTTAGGTGATCACTAATAAATGGCATCTTTTTAGTCTTAGACTTTGCCGTTTTAAAAATCTGAATATTCCTTCAAACACCTGTCTCAGGGGCTTTTTGCCATTAAATTTCATTAGGTTACCATTTCTAAATCTTTCAGAGAATTTCAAGTGTCTATGATGTGTTATCAAAATGATGTACTTCTAGTCACAAGTTGTGACTCAGTTTATACTTCCTAGGAATACATAAATATTTATCTCCATTCAGTACGTACACACACACACATACACACACACACAGAAGCTCACACACAACCAATTCTATTTTTCACCATATAAATTGTAAAATGTGTTGAAGAGACCACATCAATTGTGCTTGAGTCAATATGTAAGCATTTGTATGCAACAGTAATTCTCACCCCTTTTCACTGGGATAAGATAGAATTCACATAAATTTTATGGTCCTAAAGATGGTGGCATAGCTAAGATACACTGCTGGGGATGCACATTTCTATAGCTATAATTCCACTCGTTTGCCTTCCTCTCAAAAGAAGATAGGAATCCGTGACATTAGAGCAACGGTCTCTGAAATGTTCTAAGTAAGTAAACCACTTTTAATGTTTTTAAAATATTTTATTTATTTATTTATTTGAGAGAGAGAGAGAGAGAGAGAGAGAGAGAGCACGAGAGGGGGGAGGGGCAGAGGGAGAAGCAGACTCTCCGCGGGCAGGGAGCCCGATGTGGGACTCGATCCTGGGGCTCCGAAGCCTGGGACTCCTGAGCCGAAGACAGACGCTTAACCGACTGAGCCACCCAGGTGCCCCCACTTTTAATTTTTTAAATAAATTACTCTCAAAAGTGAGTTATCTTAACTGTGATTGATAACAAATATCTTGGGGCACTTTCTGTTTTGAAT
This sequence comes from Halichoerus grypus, assembly GCF_964656455.1. NCBI lineage: Eukaryota > Metazoa > Chordata > Mammalia > Carnivora > Phocidae > Halichoerus > Halichoerus grypus. The sequence goes on along the minus strand of NC_135716.1, from coordinate 128,882,473 downwards.
ATCATGACATGAGTGATCCTGACTCTGGCCAGGTTCCAATTTGGCTCTGCCATCAACTAGCGTTCTAGAATTCTGTTCTCTCATCTATAAAAATGGGAGTAGTAATATTAATAATTTGAGAAATAATCTATATGCATTTCTTTTTGTGATTGCTGCCTCATAGGAACCATTTGGAAAGCATTTGTTGTAACAGTCAGGGATCAGTAGCAGGACATTAAATTCACTTTATAAAGTAAAGAGGACTTTATAAAAATTCTCTATTTTATTCTTCTCCATCACTCTTCATTTCCATATCTTTCTTCGCTGGAGCTTTCACTATTCCTTATCCTTACATGTATGGCAGGGAAAATGATCTAAATTTGCAAAAGCACAACGTATATGGCAAAAGAGGACACGGGGTTAACCTTTTGGTGACAGCAGCCTGAAGGGCACTCACAATAGAGAGGATTTCTTTCCTCCAAGTCAGTGTGCACAAATATCATTAACTTGGATGGGAATTAGCAATTGCACTTAATATAGAGTAACCTTATCTTTAAGTAGATTGTTTTTCTATATAGGAAAACATAAATCTTTGTTTTGACAGATATCACCATTATCCCTATGATATAATCATAGTCATATCGGTACACACAAGAGTAAGACTGCCTCCCTGCATTCCAGGGATAGATTTGCGAATTTTCTCATGATGAGCAAAGACCTGAATGTGTGCAATCTCCCTAACAATGGGGTCAGACAGTATTTTCCAACACAGTGATGTTCATAAGAGTAAGAACTGAAGAGTGGAGAGCATAAGATAATTTTTATTCTCTTTATTTTTTTTTTGAACATATATGACAGGCACTAAAAATAAAAGTATAAATGATGTAAGTTGCTCATTGTCTCTTTAGGGCTGAGAAGCAAATTGCTATTTCTAAAATAATATACATTAATTAAATTTTGTTTGAAAGTATACTTATAAAAGTACACTTGACTAGCGGATACAAACTCTGTAAGAAAAATAAAGATCTATAAGAGAAGATATTGTAATAAGTTTCAAATACAAATATTAAAGAATTTCAGGGGGTAATGTAATTATCTTCCTAATAGGAAGATGAAGAAATTTCATTGATGAGAAAGTGAAAAATTATGTGCTGGTTAAACACCAAGATTTCTGAATAAAGATAGAGACTAAATAGAGAGTACATCTATGCTCCCTTCCATGACCACACTAAAATGAGGATTTAAAAAAAAAAGAAATAAATATATACTATTATAGAAAACAGGAAAGGAGACCGTGGCACCAGGATCTTGGAAGTTGGGAAGCATATGTTTGAGTGATAAATAGCTAAATCAAGAACATTCTAGGGTAAGGAGGAAGAGGGAAAAGTTAGAGGCAGCCATGATTTATATTGGAGATTGCCTAAAAGACTCAAAAACTATCTGTACAAGATACTTTTGGAAACAAGATGAAGAAGGAACTAAAAGCCAAAGGCCAAAGGACTGGTAGGAAGTCTAAGAATCACTTATGAGACTAAAACTCTGAAACCAAGATGACTAATATCTGAGGAAACATTCACTTCAGAAATCCTAACAGATTAGAAAAGTAATACCGTCAGGCACCAACAGGCAGTCACATATAGATTTCAAATAAGCATAATAAACATGCAAAAGGTCAAAGGAAGTTTGTGCAATATGAGGGAATAAGACATAATTAAAAAAGGATCAAGTATAAAAATCAAGTATGAAAACATGAAAGTTTAGTTTTAAAAAAATTAAAGTTTGGGACAAATAACATAATGAATTAGGGACTTTTAAGATCAATCCAAGTAACTCTCTAAGAAGAAAGGAGGTAAAAATAAAGGAATAGAAAAATATAAAAAGAGAAGAGATATGAAAGATAGGACAAAAAGTGCCAGCCAACATCATAAAATGCTAATAGGAGTCCCAAGAAGGAGAAAAAACTGACATGTAAGGAATGAATTCTTTAAAGAATAACAGAGATAAATTTATCATAAAAGATGAAGCACATCAGCTTGAAGGGCCCATGGAGCATCAAGACACAAATAATACAAGAAAAAGTTTTCAAAGTTTCCAGAGAGAAAGAAGATATCACTTACAAAATAACAAGTATTTGACATCAGATGTACCAAGAACAATACTGGGTACAAGAAAACAAAGTAAATAGACTTTTTAACATATTGAAGAAATATAACTGAATGTAACATTTTATCTCCAGTCATTGACATTTAAATAAGACAACAAAACAAAAACCAAATAATATTCTCAGACTACAATATGGTAGAAGGTTAGCCTCACAAAAACCCACCATAAAACATCTTTTGAAAATGATACTTTAAAAAAAGGGAAAAAATGATGCTTAGGAGCTATGAGTTAATGATAAAATAACTTGTAAAATTTGTTATCTACAGCAAAAACAAACAAAAAGTTCTCTTTGAAAAAAGAAAAACATCCACAGAAAAGAAAAAAATGGACATATATATACATGATAATCCCAAGTTAAAATTCTATACAATATCAGTACAATGGGGATTGAGCAGGGAAGAATCTAAGTAGGGGGTGAGTATTAAGGGGAAAAAATGGATAATTATTAACATATATGCATATATGCATATAAACATGTATTTGGCTTTTATTTCAGTCCCTCTGATTGAAAATGACAAACTGGGGGCGCCTGGGTGGCTCAGTCGGTTGGGTGTCTGCCTTCGGCTGGGGTCACGATCTCAGGGTCCTGGGATCAAGCCCCACATCCGGCTCCCTGCTCGGCAGGGAGTCTGCTTCTCCCTCTCCCTCTGCTACTCCCCCTGCTTGTGCTCTCTCTCTCTCTGACAAATAAATAAATAAACCTTAAAAAAAATGAAAATGACAAACTGAAGCAAAAATTTAAAATTAATAATTGATTATTAGCAATTCACAAAATAAAACGGTATAAAGAATTTCAAATTTTCAAAATGTATATATTTTTATAGCATTTATACTTCTGAATTTATTAAGCTTGAAACTACCTTAAAACTTTTTTGAGTCACCCTGTTTTATGTGTATGTGTGAGTGTGTATGTGTGTATGCACACATGCAAAATGATCTGGATGGCCCTGATGAGACTGAAAAAGAGAGCATGGATGGAAAAGAAAATTGAGGGCCTGTGAACAAAACCAAGATTATAAAAATAAATATAAATAAATATTTTAATATCACACACGTATGTCCACATATAAACACACATACTTGTGTACATTTACATTGTTTATGATCTGGAATAATACAAGCTTGTAAGTAAAATAAAAGATTTTGATCTTTCCTATCCCTCTGATGATAGTGAAATGGAGAAAAAGACAAAATCTAGCAATTGAAATCAGTTCAGAAATATGAGAGAGGAACTTCTTCCGCAATTTGTATATAGTGTGTTTTGAGTTTGGATATCATTCTCAAGGGGTGTGTGTGTGTGTGTGTGTGTGTGTGTGTGTGTATGTGTAATGTGTACCTACAGTTTTGCCCTCTATAAATATTAAGATTCAGTGTTCAAACCTCTGCTTTGGAGTTACACATTGCTTTTTGTAATAAACTCATTCATTGAAGGGGGCCTTGGCATGTGTTTAAAAACATTTTTAGGAAAAGCTTAAAACAAGTGTTTTGAAAGGAAACATTTTCCACTGTGCTTTTCAACTAGTCCATGGTAGAACAGTTCAACACAGCTTCTCATGACTTTACCCAGCTTCTAAAAGACAGGGCTGAGCTTTCCCAGAGTTCTCCTTTGTGCTTGAGAAAATAATGAATCAATCAATTAAAAACACCTCAAATACAACCTATGAAATATACTTCCCTATTCTACAATCAACAGCACTGATCAATAATTGAGCTCTCTTTCTTTTCTTTTGCGCTTCATCAAAAACAATTTTTTCCATGAAAAAGAAAGTGAGGGAATAAAAAATATTCAAAATTACACTGGAAAATGTATAACCTTTCCACAGCAGGAGGGAAGTTAACTGTGCAAACAGGTTATTTAAAATGACTCACAACTGGCTTGCATCTGTGCCCTTTGAATGGAGTGATGATTATTTACAAAGCAGGTTTACCCCTGACATGGACCTCTCAGGATGGCCACTAAGGAAACCCAGGGTTGCTATGACAGGTCCTTTATTAACACTAAAGTGATAATTTCAAACAAGTGGTCAATTCAGGAACAAAGGACAGGAATAGCATTTGCTCATAATGCAATGTTCAGACCTTGGCCAGCATAATAAGGACAAGATCACAGGATGCATTTTATTTGCATATTATTCTATTAACATTTACATTGGTTAAGCAAATAGAGGCCACATATGGAGCTCAGAAGAAGTCATCACCCCTGCATGAAAGGTATTTGACCTAATCTAGCCAGACTCAGCAATCACTAAGAAGAGGAGTATGAAGACAGGCATCTTGGCTAAATTCCAATGGCGTAATTATCTTCTGCCCATATAAAATTCTTCCTGCCATTCTCTTGAGAAGTTATTTTTCCACCTCCTTTCCTAACTGCTGTTGTGCTGTGGAATGGCTATCATAGATGCCTCAGGTACCTGCATTTCAGCTGTGAGTGAGTGAGCCCTGTAGATAAAAACCGTATGGAGTTTGGAGATCTTTCTACGTGAGAGGTGTAATATAAATGTAAAGTATTGTTCATTTCCCTTGGGAAACTCACTTAACTTGGCAGACCCACACTTACTGGTAATGCAGCCTGGTAAACCCACTCTATTATCAGGACTTAGCTTCACGTTAAAAAGGAGATTTAAAGTGTATCTCTGATTGTGCAAATACCTCATAATACCAATACTTGGGACCTCAACCATGCCTTTGCCTGAGAATGTCAAGATGCCACAGGAACTCTGTGCTTTTCTCTGCAGTTTTTAGGTGTAGGAGGGAATTGAGGTGATGCCTGCAGTAAAATAAGGAACTATTTTAAACTGCTTCTGCTTAGGTAAAAAATCGCTGGTGCTGAGGCTCCTTACAGAAAATTAATGTAAACCTGTCTTGGTTATTAGCAAATGAGGCAACAGTAGAACCCATTCAAAGTACACCACCTAACTTTTTATGCTGGTGTTGAGATTTGGGATCCAGCTGAATCCTGGCTATGTAGCTTAATGTTGCACTGTAATTACATGACTATCTCTGTGAGGAATGGTGATTTACCACCTATCTATCCAACCTATGTCTTACCACAGTATGTTGAAACATAATCAACTTCTTAAGACTTCAGTTTCTTCTTCCATGGGTGTCAGAAGGTTCATTGCAGTAATTAAGGGAGAGACCTTCATTAAATGTATATAGCATAATCAATGCTCAATATGTGGCATATGTAGTAACATTATAATTATTGAAATTAATAATTATAATTTCTATTTTTCCTAAAAGAATTAGATGCAGATGGTATCCTTATATGCATAAAATATTTTAAAAATATGAGAAGACACTTAGAAATCACGAAAAGAAGAGGAAAATGATATCAGAAACTCAGAACTGAGAATTAAATTTTATTTTGAGTTGTGTAGCAGCAAAGATGAGACATATGGAAACATGAAAAAAAATGGAAGCATGAAAAGTTTAGATAGTTTTCATTGTTTGATAAAATAAACATGCCAGATCATTAGTAGAAACAAAAATTTTGTGTTATTAAGATTGGGTTTAAGCTAGTAGTTTAATTTAAAAAATATATTTAGCATCTTTAATGCAACTGTGCTCTGGTAGCTAACAAGGGATTTTGACTCTGGGAGTTTGACTCTATACAATGTTTAGTATCAGGGCTATTTGATGGACATATAATGAAGAGAGCCACATATACCATTTTAGATTTTCTAGTAGCTACTTTAAGAAAGGTAAAAATAAGTAAAATTAATTTTATAATATATATTATCTGACCCATTATATTCAAAATACTAGTATTTCCATGTGCAATCAATGTAAAAAGTCTTTAATAAGATATTTTGTATTTTTTCATACTGACTCTTTAAAATCTGTTGCATCTTTTATCCTTACAGTACCTTGTCATTTGTACTAGTCACATTTTAAGTTCTCAATTATATTGAGATAGCATGGTTGTAGATTCACTTTTGCTTCCATGTTGGATAGCGTCGTTCAAAATAACTTTACATGAATGTACACAAAATTCAATGATTTAGAAAAGTAAATATAGAAAATGATAAGTAGGCATGACTATGTTACAGAAGTTCATCTACACATGCTCTTGTGATGGCATGATCATTGATTGCTATGTCCAAACTTATGTTAATTTTTCATTTATTTTTATATTTAATGAATATTTGAGTACCTGTTATTTCCATAGTAGGAGTCCAACAATTAGCCTCCAACAGTACAGGGAGTATTCTACCCACTGAAGAAATAGCAGCAAGCAAAATGAAATCTCTGCTTTTGAAGCTTAAATTAAAATAGAGGTAGGCAGTTAATTAAGAAATAAATGGGGACAACTGGCTGGCTCAGCTGGTAATGCATGTGACTCTTGATCTCAGAGTTGTGAGTTTGAGCCCCAGGATAGGTGTAGAGATTACTTAAAAAAATAAAATAAGCAAATATATATTTGGCCAGGTGGTGATAATTGCCATAAAGAAAAAAATAAAATAGTTTCTTGAGCACTACTTTAGATGGAGTGGTCAGCAAAGGCCCCTCTCATGAGGTAAAATGTCCTCTTGAATCAAGGGTGGATATGAACCAAAAGGATTCTGGGGAAAGAATAGTCTGGAAAGAGAGAAAGCCAAGCACAGAGAGTCTCAGAAGGAAAATCAGGGTTAGCAAATTAGCAGATTCAGAGAACAAGAAGGGAACTAGTGTGGTTGGAGAGCAGCAAGTGGGGTAGAGCTTATTTGGAGGTGGCATCAAAAAGGAACTTTGGTTGTTTCTGAGAGTGCTGGGAGGTCAGTGGAGAGATACGAGCAGAGAAATAACCTGGGGCCATTTAGGTTTTGAAGGTCCATCTCTGGCTGTACTTTTCTTTGGAGAAGAGAGGGTAGCAGAGGAAGAATGAAAGAGGTAACAGCCCGGATAAGAGACTATGCTGTTTTGGCCCAGACTAGTAAAGATAGCAAATTATTTTGATAGAAATCAAAATCATCTACTAAATACATAATGTCAATGGCTTCTTTTTTAACTCACAATTGAAATAATTATTGGATGAACTGTTCTATCAGCAGGGCAAACCTATTCATATCTTGCAAATTTAGTTTCCTATGTGGTATTATGTGCAAATTTCAATATTGAATTCAATACAGATTGTTCTTTTATGCCTTTGACATGCAGTGCACTGTGCCAGGATAAGAAGAAAACAATTCAATGGTCCTTGTCTCCTTTCTTGCTGCCTCATGGTCTAGCATGAAGGATGGTCACCAGCAGAGATTTATATAAAAAAAGCTCAGATAGAGGTATGTGTTATCAGAAAGGGCAAATCAAAATAAAATGAGGAAATAAACAAGAAGAAGATTAAATTAAACTGAGAGACTCATTTATTCATGTATCCATTCATACAATGACTATTGTGTTGGAGGCTGATAGTATTGGCTACGCAAAGATGACTAAGACTGCAGAGTCTAGAAATGGTTCATGGATGGAGATTCCAGCTGTGAGGGCTTACCTTGGGATAAAAAGTCACAGAGTTGGATAGGCTGTTTAGTATATATATACCTAGGACAATTGCAATTGGCATAGTTAAAAAAAGACTCTAAAACGTGGCTGCAGAAGGCAGCAAAAGTTCAAATGCAGAAAAGCTGTACCAAGTACCAGTTCCAAAGGACAAGCTGAGACTCAGAAACTATGCAGATCAGGGATTAATTTAAAGCAGAATACGACGTAGTTCACAGCAAGCAAATTAGTTTATACAAAGATGACATGCCTGTGTCTCATTCAGTGAAAATGGTGGTTGTTGGGCAAATTGGGGGCAGGCCTTAAGGTTTAAAGGAGCTGTACTCCACCAGAGAGATCGTGCCTTTGGCATGTAATTGGGATTGACAGTGTGGGAGGACACTGATAGATAGATGTGGATGGAAAGGGATTCCTTCCAGGAATAAGATTTCAACAGTGGTATGTTCGCCAGGGATTGCAGGGCTTTAATGGGGAAAAGGAAGTATTCAGTAGCTGTGTAACATGTCAAATATTTGTGGGAGGAGAGGTGAAGTAAAACTAAGCCAAAGTCTCATTATGAAGGGTTTTAAATGTTATTTTTTCATGTGTGTCTTGGTGAGCCATTGAAGGTTTTATTAAAAGGGTGAGTGACACGATACAAATTGTTATTTGGGAATATATTTTAGGGTTTAATGTATAAGACAGATCACAGGGAGGACCCAGGAAGGTTGAGTTCCTGTGCAAGTCCAAGAATGAGGTACTTAACTACAGTACCAGAGAAGGGAATACAAAAGAGCAAAATGATACAAGAAAAAACAAAAATAGGAGTAGGGTTGATGTTAGCCAACAAAGGCAGGTCAGTGTAATTGTATAATTTTCACCTGGTCATGCCTTCTGGACTTCCTTTCATTTATATAAGCTAAGTGAAAGAGATTATGTATGTAACAATTTTAGGCCTTGAGAGAATATGACTTACAACTGTAGAAAGCATGGCAAACCTATGCGAAAAGAGGCATCCTAAGAATTACAAATTATGCTGGAATACATGTTCCTTTTCTATCCACTCATCATGTCATATGTATTCTCTCCCACCCTAGCACTATGTTATACTCATTACTTTACTTTAGAAATGTTGGTTGAGCTGCCAGGCATTCTCTTGGATACTTGACTACAGCTTTGAACATTCTGCTTAAATCCTGTTGAGGAGCTTTAGTTGAGGACACAATAAATAAATAAATAAATAAATAAATAAATAAATGCAAACTTAATAAATGCTATGAGAGAAATAAAGTGCTCTGTGAGAAAACAATGCAGCCAGATCAGGGCATGAATATTTAATTTAGATAGATTAGGCAGGGAAAATGTACTTCTCCATCCTTCTCTTCTTCCCTCCCTACATTTTAGTCAGGAGAAATCAGAATTGGGAAGTAAAATAGAATAGTAATTAAAATCATGGAACTGAATCTTAGTCATGTGATCTGATAAAATCAGAAAAAAAAAAAATTCTTGCTTTTCCTACGCCTAGAGTACTGCATTATCCCTTGTTATACCCTGCTTACATTTTGTAAATAATCGTTTGTCAAAACTTTCAAATTACCAGATTAAGCATGATACATATTTCCTTCTGGGACTGGAGAATGCATTTAGAAAATAAGGCTCAGACCAGAGCTTTGGAACATTTGAAAAGTTAGCATCCAAAGAAGGTAAGATGAGCCAGTCATGGACACTGAGGGGTGATTAGGAGGCCGTGGTATTAGGAAAGGCATGCAAAGAACATAAAGAACAATAATGAAGTTGGGAGTAGCTGATTTTGTCAAAACCTGTTTGGAGTTGTGCCGGAGTCCAGCTCCAGCCGGGGTGGGTCTCTCGTAGGAAAGGACAGCGTCGGCGAATGAGGGGACACAGACACAGGATCAGGTTGCAAGCATCTCCTCCTCACAGCCTCGGAGGAACTTTATTTATACGTTAGGATATTTTTGTTTTTCCATACTTTTGTAACATGTGATTATGTTTTTTTTACAATTTATCGAGATAATCTTAGATCATTTTTTGGATTACAGACATAGCCTTCTTTCATTTTTCCTTTGTAATGATTAACATGACCTTTATTGATTTCCGCTTATTGACTTTCGCTAAAACTAAAAAACAGTACGCAAAGAGAAAGGTGCTAGACAGAGCGTGACCATCTTGTTATTTTGTTCTATAGAAACTAATTCTTCATGGAATTAGTTTCATTATGATTGCTTAGATAGGCGTAACTAAGATGAGTAGTCACTTTATCATGAAACCGCAGAAATATTCCCACAATTATAAAGATTGCCATAAACAAAATGAAAGAGAATAGCAGGAGCCAGCTGTGGAGTCTCCTGTTTTCAGGATCGTCCCCCATACTTGGACCTTGTCAAACAGCATGAGTAGCTTGGCTCGCACCAGAGTTGAGTTAGATAATAATAAATATGTAACCATTGACTGTGTTAGCATATTGGGCATCAGAAGATAAATCTTTAACATATAACCCTTAATGTAACAAACTACCTCAGTCTATGTCTTTATCATCACACTCTTTATTTACCATCTATTTGCAATGAATAAAGGTTTCTCATTCTTCCAAAAACTAATCTCACTAAGGTCAAATCCCTTCTCTTAAGAGAAAGTCTTGATCTTCCTCTTATGCTCTTTTTACCTCTCTATTGGACTTTTCTCCCAAGCAAATGATTATGCTCTTCTATCTTCTGTTTTTAAAATCAGGTATGCAGGGGCATCTGGGTGACTTAGTTGGTTAAGCATCTGCCTTTGGCTCAGGTCATGATCCCAGGGTCCTGGGATTGAGTCCCAAGTCGGGCTCCCTGCTCAGCGGGGAGCCTGCGTCTCCCTCTCCCTCTGCCCCTCCCCCGTCTCATACATACTCTCTCTCTCTCAAATAAATAAATAAAAATCTTTTAAAAATCAGGTATGCAGATAAGCAAAGCTAAGTTTCTAGTTCATGATGGCACCCTATGATTACTTTTACTTTGTGTCCACCTTGAGAAACCAGTAAAATGGATTTTGGTTTCTTAATGAAGCATGAAGTTAAGCCACCAGCAGAGAATGAGGATTTGGTGATGTTTTGGACATTTTGAGAACCAGAAGGTAGAAAATAGAATATGAGAATAAAGGTTTTAGAGAGACATAGTACAAAGGCTGGTAGTGATGATCCTTCAGATAAAGCTCAAATTTTCACTTATTGTAACATTTAGGATACTCAAGAAAGAATAAGAGTGAAATGGAACTTTCCCTCCTTTTTTCCATCTGTGAAAAGACATTAAAGCCAGTGTGTGTGTGTGTGTGTGTGTGTGTGTGTGTGTGTGTGTGTAAGCTCTCTATTTTTCTTAGAATCTAAGAAGTTAAGGGCTTTTTTTTTCAGACTCTTTTTTCCAAAAAGATAAACAATAAAGTATTATCCATCATATTCAACTAGTAATTAAATTGGAGTCACATAAAATATGTAACTCCATACATTCAAAGGCTATGGTGAATTGAATTGAAGGCACAATTTTAAGAAAAATTATTATAGCCCCAATGAAATATTTATGTGAATATACCAGAGACCTAAAGCATCAGAGACCAAATTTGCATAGTAAGGAGGCATGGTATCGAATTATAATTGAGATCTGCTAGATGTACAAATAGGCCAAAAAGAAAACAAAAATGACCTTTCTCCTATGTCCAAAATGGAGAACAGACCTGATTTCCTCAAAGTTAAATAATGATTAATGACCAGAGATTTAGATTCAAACTTTTTTCTTCTTAATTTTGCTGTTTGTTATCACTACTTTGCATTTTCTTTAATATTTTGTTTTCTTTCATTTGGAATTCTGTTCCTATGGCATGTAAAATGTAGATAATCTGGTTTCTTCAGTAATACAGTGTTGAACTTGATCCCAGTTTGCCTCTGAAAATAGGGATGACATTATGGAGTATTAGACAGAAGATAAGAACAGGAAAGAAGTGTCCTTTTTATGCTTGCTATTGGAGAAAGAATATACTGCATAGTTTCCATATGACCCTATATACCCACTGTCCATCCTTTTCCACCTACTTTGGGCCTAGGAAATTAGCTGCCTCAATGACCTTCCTTGCTCTCCATCTTCCTCTTGGGTTCAGCCAATTGAAGTTCTCAGTAGGATATCTGAAGGTGGAAGGAGCCAGGGGCCAGAAGGATGGTTTGGTTACATTGGGTTGGCTGCATCCTCTCTCTAAGGAGTCTTTCTGCATATAGCTTTTTCCCCCAGGTTTTGTAAGCATTCCCACCACTGCCCCTTAAAGGCTTAGAAATGATAGAATACTTCCTGCTTTTTCTAGTCCTAGGGTATTTCACTATCCCTTGTTGAACCCTGCTCCCATTTTGTAAATAATCCTTACCAAAACCTTCAGATTACCAGATTGAGCATGATATATATTTCCTTCTGGGACCCTGACAGATACAAAGGGCTCTCATAAGACAGAAGATATTGAACTAGGAGGAGATTGGTTATGATATGGTAATATTAGAGCTTATACAAACTTTGAGTCAGGCTTGGAATAGTGCATGCATGGTCTGACTTTTAAGATTCAGTGAGAGAAAAATTACTTCCCTCAGTCACCTCAGGATAAGAGGAGACCATAGCTTCTGAAGGGATTGAGCACAGAGTTCTATCAAATTATTTTAAGAAATTAAAAATTCAAGTCTAAGGCCATCACAGTGAAAAACATACAATGACCCTGGAGCATCTTGTGGTTCCTGTAGTAAGGAAGTGTTCAAAGTACAAAAGGATCCGGCATGTCAAAGGGGCACAGGGAGCCAAAATGAAAGAGCTCCCGGAGGCCAAATCTGTAACAATTTGAGCAACAGAATAAATAATAAATAAATAACACAGTATTAGATTGTAACCTGAAGTAAAAAATAAATATACATGAGCCCATGAAGATATAAATAAAAGATTGAATAAATAAATAAATGGGGGAGAAGAGAGTATTCTTCCTTATGGAAGAATACTATATAAGATATGAGGGTATACCCCTTTCCGGGAAGTAGAGCTTAGTCCCCCACCCTTCCCTTGAGGGTGGGTGAGACTTCAGTTTCTCTCAGCTCCTCAGCTATAGAGTTTGATTCTTCCCTGAGAACAGTGTGATGGATTTTCTAAGGACTGAAAGCATGTTATTCCTGCTAAACTCCAATATCCACAATCTCCCCCAGCCCACAGACTCATATAATTTTGGCTTATACAAATTGCACTTATTATACTGGTGGTAGCAAGAAACAAATTGATCCAAATGAGAGTTTTTTGTTTTGTTTTGTTTTGTTTTGTTTTAAAGTCTCCACTCTACATTTTTTTTCTAAGAAAGGGAGAACAGTAGTTTTGTGTGTTCCATTGATTTCTATAGACAAAGAAAAATGTACTTAATAGTACATGTGCTAAGATGTATTGACTATGATTTCATCCTCTCAGGAAGGTAAAAAGAATGCATCTTTCTGGACATGGAAATGAGAAAACTTTCCTTCTGCTACTTACCCTCTGGCTGGTTCAAGTGCAAATCATGATCTGGATGGAGACTCATTGTTCCTGAGGAACCCATAGAGGCATAATTTCCCTTTTGCTCTCAAAGTATAGGGAATGGTTATCACAAACATTGTACAACTGAAAAGAACAATAAATCAACATAAATTTATTGAATACTTGCTTTTTAAAGGCAATTTCCTAAATGCCAGTAAATACTGGGGTGCGGGGGAGGATGATATATGTTTCTAGTACTATTTTATATATTTTAGGAAAAAGAGGCTAGACAAGTTTTAGGAAAAGCAGAGTTTGTTTTGAAATATATAGAGCTAAATATATATATATATATATACATATATATATGTATACATATATATATAGCTAAATTGATTAAGAAGACAAGTTAAGTATGAATATACTGTATGATCATAAACTTCTATTTTTGTGGACAAAACCAAGGGGCCGTGAGGAATCATCTTGTATCCCCTGGCTGTTAGGAATACCATGTATAGACTAGCATTAGAAGGCATCACTCTTCCTAATAGGAATTTTGAAGGACTTACTTCTAAAGAACACTGATTTTGGAAGGAAACATGTCAGGTTCTCTTAGATTGAGGAACATAATACTGTAGCAAGCCTAAGCAGAGCAATGAAGATAAAATGTACTCTGAGAATTCTGATACAACTTCAAAATGACTAGAGTTTGCAGACCATAATTAGCGAAAAATGTTTCACATAAAGAAGATAAAATAAATCCCTGATGAAACAAATCTAAAGCATAAGGTTGAATGCAACATAGCAAAATGTTGGAAAGATTAAAAACTCACAAAAAATGTCATAGAATTGTTAAATTAGTAGTAATCCTTACCTAAGATTATTTCTTCCTACATTATTTTATTTGATTGAAAACAAATACAAACAAACATAATTAAGTATTCTGGATTTCTCCATATATCATGTTAAACAAAAATTCTTTGGATAAATAGTCACAATTATTCTGAATGCTGGCAACATTTATAAGGAAGCAAGATGACTAAATAAAATAACCTTAGCTAAAAATCTAGTGTTTGAACCCTTATCAACAGAGAAATTGTATTTATCATTAGTCTTCAAAAATGTTGCAACTTTTATTTTTATTTTTTAAATGATGCAACATTTACCAGTGTCTTTTTTGTATACACTTGTCGCTGGGCCTCTAATACCTTACAGGTACTCTTTATAGAAAGGGTAGAAACCAGGCAAAATCCCGGTTATCCCTAAAGCTCTGCTCGTGGGTTTTGACTCCCTAATGGTATTTTAAAATCCTCTTGCCTCTTCTGGTATTGTTTTCCACATCCATTCATTTGACATCTTCCTATTTTTCTTCTGAAATGTGTTTGTTATCTGTTATATTTTTGTCTACCCAGATTTGGAATTTCTTTCCCTTCAGGGTGGGAGAGTTACTCCTTTCTTCTATAGCAAAAGCCTTGCCTCAGCAATTGAAGCTGTAATTTAAAAATCAGTAATTTTAAATGGTTGGCTGGATGTTGCAATGCTATACGAAGTATTTAAGATGTTTTAAGTAGTAGGTAACTTAATAATCTAGTAATGAGTTGGGTTGTACCAGAGGTTGTTGGTGTTTGTTCTTGCTGCTTAGCTCACTGACAACCCTTTCTCTTTAAAGAAAGTGACTTTATTCTCTAGAGGATGCAGAGGAGCTTGGGAGACAAATGGATATAGGAAGCTGGTTAATGGTCGAGACTGGAAGTTGATAGACATGGGATGAAATTCCAGTTCTACTACTTAACTAGTTGTATGAATTTGAGTAATTTCCACATGAAATTGATGATAAACTTGCCTTTCATGCCTTGCTGGATTCTCTTTAAACCAAATCTCATCAAGTCAATTGATATGAAAACAAAGATCTTATTTTACTGCAAACTATTGAAGAAAAGCATGGGCCTTTCTTATAATATCAGGGAAATATCAGCTATGTTACACTGCAAACATCCTAAAAAATCTGTTGGAATATGACTGCCCTTTTGACAAAAGTTCTAGCTTTATGGCTGCTCTCACACCTCTCCTGGGTTTCCCTCAATGGAACTCTTTTTCAAATGGCTGCTTCTTTCTTCTCTTGAATCCTCTGAATTCCTTCTTTGTCCACTCATCTGTGTCTCTCCAATCTAATATAAAGCAATTCTCCCCTCCCTTGACTTCCCCAATTCTACTCGGACTTCACCTCAATGCACAGCTCAATGGAACAAAGCCAAGAGTCAAACATCTTGTGGGGGATTTTGAGGAAGCAAAGGAATCATCCTTTTTAGAAAGCAGAATAGGGCAATGTAAATGCTTACATCTTTTTGTATCCTGGTAGATTTAATCTTTTTTAGTTTTAGACACCTCATCTACAATGATAATAATAGAACAATACACACCTCCTAAGAATGTTAATAGGATTTAAAATGTGATAATGTATATAAAATACTTTATAATTATCACAGAAAAAAAGGGATCAATAAATGTTAATTTTGTAATGTCTTGGTCAACAGCTTCCATGGATTTAGTGGACACTTCTGGTCATTAAATCATGTTTCTACTTGGCCTACTAAGATTGTCCCACTGACAAATCCTACTAATTTGATGAAAGCCATCTTCATTCATCATCTACAGCTTACTTTCACATTTCTAGGTTCTTGGTTTTTTAACTAAAAGACACCTAGAGATTTAGCTCACATGTTTTTTTTTTTTTCTTTTTAAGATTTTATTTATTTATTTGACAGAGAGAGACACAGCGAGAGAGGGAACACATGCAGGGGGAGTGGGAGAGGGAGAAGCAAGGTTCCTGCTGAGCAGGGAGCCCAATGTGGGGCTTGATCCCAGGACCCTGGGATCATGACCTGAGCAAAAGGCAGATGCTTAACGACTGAGCCATCCAGGCACCCCTCACATGGTTTTCTATGCCATGTTGATGACCATGGTTTCTCAAATGAAAAAAATCAAATTCTTTGAACAATGCAGCACACTTGAGCCTCCCTCCTATAATCTGAATATTCTTATAATTAAAATTAATTTTTTTTAAATTAAGTAAAAACCTCCAACACAAATCCCTCCTTTTGGAAGGTACATGAATTTTGATATTCATTAGCTATAAGATCCTGGGAGTTATTTAATCTTTTACAGTTAATACACTGAATCATGATTTTCTGTCTTGGATTACCCTCAAACATGCGCTTATCTAAATTGGATACATGTAGAAATGTCCCCATTTATAGTTTGCTAGCATGCATCATTATAATATGCATTCTGATGTATTAACATAGATTATGCACTGAAGACAACCTAATTTCTAGGCATTTCTGTCAGTTGATTCAAAATGGTTAATTCAGTAAATTTCTGACTCAGTGACGATAGCTTCAGATCTTTTGATAAGGTAAGCAAAGATTAAGTACACTGAAATATGTAGAAACCCCCAGAATTAACAATACCTTCTTGACATTACACATGTGCCAATATAAATAGGTAGTATATAAGAAAAGTTCTATGTTTCCTTTTCTATTTCAGAAGACAGATTTACTCCAATTTCATGGCTTGTATAACTTGACGATTGTACTTGATAGATGATATATTTGATCATATTGCAAATACAGTTTCTCTACACTGATAACCTGAAATGAAATATCATTTCCTTCTAAATGAAAAGAACTAAATATATCTTCCATTCTAATTGCTAAAGTACTTTAATAAGGCATGAAATCTATTATCCAGGTGCTCTAAGAATGAGACTTAAAGTATAAATTCTCTATAGCCCAGTATTTGATTATTTTAAAACACACTGTTCAATTGTAGCTCCAAAAAATATATAACTTGAAATCCTAGTTTCATTTTTTCCATTTGTTGAGATATGGAATACCCTTGTTTAAGTAAAATGTACTCAAAAAGTGAGAAGTTACTCTTAATGTGGGTTAACCAAAGAAATGTTGCTTAAATATCTCTTTAATAGTAAGATTAATTTTGCCATTTCTCAAGCAATTGTTCTAGGTAATATTAAACTTTTACATATTGAATGGAAACCCATAATGTTTAGATATAGCTGTTTTAAATAAACCAAAAGCACTAAGACCAATGAAAGGAAGTCTTGTTCCTTTTGGCTTTTGGTATTATTGATATACATTAGAAGTTAATTATATTTTAATTGGAAAAGATATATCAAAGAAACATAAAAAATGATCTAGGTTCAAGCCTATTTATATTGCTTAAGTCTTGGTTAAATTACCTAGACTTATAAACCTTGTGTATTTTGTCTTAAAATCTTTCAAAATTAGCTTTAATGGTGTCTGAAAATGGCAAGAAGACAATTTTGTCTGTTTTCAGATGCATGTGAGCATCAAATTATCCATGTAATGATTGACTTGATTAATCTGTTCTCCCACCATTAGTCAATTACTTATCTGCCTTCTGTAAATGATATTCTCTATCTCTAAAGATTTTAACTCTATGAACAGTGACCACACATGATATCTCAAGGCATTGAACTGTGTGCTGCAAAACAAGTGAAGTGCTGAAAAAAGCCCAAGTAATAGACTAAGTAGCATATAAAAACTCACTAGCAAGTATTTCTTGGCACTGGCTAGATGTTGACCAAAGTATTAGTCTAACCAATCCTGGACTTTCAGATGACAACTTAAGAAAGGGGAAATGTGGCACAGGAAATATGTTATAGTCTCATTTTTGAAATGTAGATTCTTGCTCTGATTTGAGATTTGAGATAGTATATACCAAAGCGGTTAAGGAATTGGGTTTTCAGCTAGACTTACTGGGTTTTGACTCTTCGTTCTGCCACTTAGTGGTTATTTAATATTGGACAAATTGCTTAAACTTTCTAAGGGTAAGTTTCCTCATGGGTAGTGTAATGCACATGCAAAAGCTCAAAAGTGATGCTGGTAAGAAATTTAGTATTAGTATATAAAGCATGTAGTATTACCAAGTAAAATATTTAGTATAATGCACATTGCACATGGAAAGTTAAAAAAAAACTAAATAGCTATTATTTATGTATTTATGCATTATGTATCTGTTTACGTAAATGTGATATGTCTTTTCCCTCTAATCTCTTTCTTCTAGGTATTTGTTGCAGGTTGGGCTCCTTGCAGGCAGACTCTGAGAAAGATTAGAGAGTAGGAAGTTTATTAGGGAGTGCAGTCAGAATCAGCACCTAGGTAGGAAAGGGACAGAAACAGGACAGGGCTGTGGGAGAAACTGGGCAGCAGGGCAGTCACAACAAGGTTTCAGCCAACCCCATGGAGAGCTCTTCAGCTGGGAAAACCCATCAGAGTAATCTCTTATTGTGGCGAGAGGCCTGGGTCTTTATTTTCCTATTGACCAAATCATTGGACATCAGCTTCCTCAGGAAGGAGGCATGACTTTGAACAACACATGCTTCTCCAGCTAAGGGCAATTCTCTGAAATGACTTATAGATGAGCATTGTTTTTTATTAGCACTCCTAGCAGCTGGATGTATAAATCCTCCTCAAGGGGGATCCAATCAACAAATCACAACATCCATTACAATAGTGTAATTCTTCCTAGGCTCTTGTCCTGGTGCTTGTTCAAAAACTAATTTTTTTTTTTTTTTAGTGACTGTTAATGCTGCACCTCTTTTGGAATGAATTAAAGAAAGGTAAGTTTGCTAGTAGTAGATGTCACAGAATTCCTAGAATCATCACCCTTTGACAATTTCCTTTGCTTCTTGAATGTACTGGGTTTGAATGTGAGCTTACAATTTTTTGAGGAGAACATTTTGGATCACTATATGCTGAGTTGTTGGTGTTGACATAAGAAATACTCAACTGAAATGGACTTTGTAAAGTAAAAAAAGAAAAAGAAAGAAAAGAAAAGCCAGGAAACTAGCAGGTAAGTAAAATAATGAATTTAAGGAAAGGGATTATCATTGCTTAGTTTGGAAAAGAAACTCTGCTTAGGATCTCAGACCAGAGAACGGTCATCCCTGTCATGTGCAGAAATGATAAAAATAGATTTTTCGTTGTTTAAAACAAGTGGAAATTTGACAACAGTAAGGTAGGCTGTGCATTCACAGAGCCAAATAATGGGACAAACCAGAAGCCAGATTTTATTATTTAAGTTGATTTGGTTGCAAGGTTTTGGCAATATTTGGAGAAATAAAATTTATCAGAAGGATACTTATTTAAAAGTCTTTTAAATTCACCATACTTTTAAATTCACCATACTCCAAGGAAGAATTGGAAAACCAAGCCACAGGACATTTTTCATGGACTCTTTGGAAGGATTTTGTGATCTTTCTCTCTAAAGGACAGCCGTTAATGTGATTAACTTTCATGACTCCTAACGTATTATTTCTTACTTTAAAACTTGAGTTCATTGGGGGTGATTGTGACTGTCTCAGATTCAGTGGGTGCCCATTCCTATATCAAATAGTGGTAGACAATGGGTAGGATCATGTGAGTCTTGTGTGAAAGCTCTGTTGTGGTAAATGGTGTGCAAAGGAAAGGCAATCCCCAGAAGGTTGAAGCTGCATCTCAGCAGTTACAGATCTTGTTTGAATTAACTATAATTGGCCAAATTGGGACTGTATTTTGCTTATTCTATGTAGGTAAAAATCAAAGGGGTGTGTATGTGTGTGTGTGTGTGTGTTATAATATGGAAGTAAGTAACTGAGAGGGAAAAATTTAGATGTTCATTAGATGTGTGTGTGCATGTATTCCCATAAATATTTTTTTAATCACAGAATATCATTGCTTTTCACCTATTCATGTTACAAAAACCTTAGTATTTTTCATGTATTTAGTTGGCAATGTGTCTATAGCCTTCATTATTTTACTGCTTATCATATTGGGCAAGTAACTGTGCCATGTTGGTTGAATATACATATGGACTTAACTTAGAAAAAGAATACCTAAGAATTTGGTAGCTGGCTGACTATGTCAATGAGAATCCATATCTAAGGTATAAATATATATTTACAGCAGCTGTTGAACTTTTTAACCTGTAGTAAATGCTTAGTTTCACTATAAACCTTAGTCCAAAAATAAATTCACACATTTTAGTAGTCTCTTCATCTACAGAAAAAAAAAATGACAGAATATTTGCTTTAATTAGTAAGTCAGTTAGAAATTGATTATAACACTGTAGCCCCGTTGCAAGTTTTTTGTCACCATTCTGGCTTAGCAAGCTTGTTTGCTTCCTTATATGTTGCAGCAGTTTTTTGTTTAATATTTGAAATTAATTTCTGAAATAGCTTAGACAGGCTAAGCATTCAGCCTGTCGTTTTTCTAAATCTGATAGGATGGAGTAATAAGTAGCTGAAATATTCTAGAGCTATATTACAGGCTTCAGTGATCACAAGGGCCTATGATTCATTCCCAAAGCAAAGTTTGTTTCCTAATATGTCTGATGTATTGCTTTTTATTGGCAATTTTCATATCTGAGTTGGTGACCCTGCCATTTGTTTTTATTGCTATTGTTCCCTTTTTGTGGCGAAGATAAGAAAACTAGTTCAGACCCTCTGGTTGTTAATGTCTAAAGCCAGTTATTAGTGTTGCTGCCCTCCTTTGCTTGGTTCCTTCCTTGCCAATCTATTCTTGGATACCTGCTTTCTGAGCAGATGCTCTTTTTAATTTCATCTCATGTTAATTTTAAGTATTTATTCATCAAGTGTCTCCATTCTCCTGTCAACTAGGAATGGGTTTTGTATTGCTTTCATGGCAGTCATTGAACTGTTGGCTTGTGATTTACATGTCTGTCTCATTCAAAGGAATATTAGCTCAAAGAGGGCAAGAGTTGTATTTTTTTTAAAGATTTTATTTATTTATTTATTTATTTATTTGGGGTGGGGAGGAGGGGCAGAGGGAGAGGAAGAGAAAGAGTCTCAAGCAGACTCCGTGTTGAGCACAGAGCCAATACGGGGCTCTAACTCATGACCCTGCGATCATGACCTGAGCAGAAATCAAGAGTTGGATGCTTAATCGACTGAGCCACCCAGGTGCCCCAAGAGTTGTGTTTTATCATTTCCACAGAACCAGAGTCTGAGAACAGAACCTTATGTATTCTAAACACCAGGTAGCTTTTGACTGAAGGAGTAAAGCAATAGAACATGACTGTGGAATTAGAATTTTAGTGGACAGAAATGAAAGAAATTAAGACAGCAGAGAATGGAATGTTGGTTTGGAGAGTGTTACATAGGAAAGAGTTATCACTTTGGGTACATCTGGGTTTGCAATTCTTTCTCTGTCTCTTCGGATGGATCTGATTAGGCTACGCATTATGATACATGGAAAAATTAGTCACCAGATGTCAGTATTCTCTGTCCTTTTAATACTTCAAGATGGTCATCCACCTGCATGTTTGATCTAGTATTTTATTCTCTCTTTTCCAAGACCCTTTCCATTCTCCTGACTCTGAACTTTTAATTCTATACTTATTTAAGCTTATCTCCTTTATTTCCATATTTTGATGATGCCTTTTATGTCTTTTATTCAGCTTACTGAATTTACTTCTCAGCCTCCTATCCCGTTCTAGCTTTTCTTGCTGTTTTTATTTTTCATTCTTTTAGTTTCACCAAATGTACAACTCAAATATTGCTGCTGAGTAGCTACTCTACTTCTCAAGATATGCTTTCAAACTAGGAAGGCCAAGGAGAGGGCTCCAAATATCATATATAATGGTGCTATTGGTTTATTTGATGCTTAGGGCCTGCATTCCTATGAAATGAATCCTATATGTAGATTTTTTTCCAGAATGCCAGTATGTATGATCCATGTTGATTACTACAGAACATACTTCAGTCCCAAACATTTTGTGCCAAATTAGTAAGAGCTAATCCTTCAAAAGTACAGGATGAATCAGAAAATGAGGAATACAGAACCAAATTTTCTGACAAATCTCACCAGTTTATGTATACTGTTTTAGCAACTAATGAACAAGATCCTATATGACCTCTTGGATAGAAGTGAAATGCTCATCAGTATGACTGCTGAAGTCAGAACACCTAGCATTTCTCAGCTATGCTCTTTATTTGCTGGGAGACCTTTGGCAAGGTGCTTACTTTCCCTGTATCTCATTTGCTTCATAAGATTATGGAGAAGATCAAATATGTAAATACATATGAATTTCTTTACTGTTACAGGGCAAATACTCAATTAAATGAGTTTTTACTATTATTATTTTTACTATTGCAAAGTGTTCTTGGTCTATTCTCTAGACTTGTTCTTAAGTCAGATCCTAGACCAACTATAATGGCACTGGCAAAAAATATGCTTCTAATTCCAAATACAATTTTCTAAGCTATAGTTTAACAACTATGCTCTCATATTGTTGGAAAAATTGATGTTTCTGAAATCAGATATCTTCAACAAAAACAAATATATTAAGCAATTAATGGAGTTTGTCTTGGCCCAAATTGCCTCCAAAGTTTACCTTTTCAACAAAAGGAATCTGTTTTCCTGTTCTTTGGATATAGTTGGAAATTTTAGCAGATGAATATCTCATTTACTCACTCTACCCTAATCTGGCCTAATCCTATGCTATTAAAATTAACACCTCCACAGGGGTGGGGCGCTTGGGTGGCTCTGTAGGTTAAGTGTCTGCCTTCAGCTCGGGTCATGATCCCAGGGTCCTGGGATTGAGCTCTGTATCTGGCTCCCTGCTCAGCGGGGAGTTTGCTTCTCCCTCTCCCTCTGCCACTCCCCCCTGCTTGTGCTCTCTCTCTGTCAAATCAATCAATCAATCAATCAATCAGTCCTCCACAACAGTTGCGAAGCACATTAATTCCAGAAGGACCCAGATGCTGGTGATCTCTATCCTTGCCTCCACTTGTGAGGATGAAAGCTGTAGCCTGTTGAGTCAGCTTTCTAGGTATGAATGCATTGGATAAAGAGATCCCAGCACTGGTGAGATCTACTCTTTTATGTACACTGTCTTAGCATCTACTCCATTCTCCCCCATGCTGTAACAGCTTTGTTTAAGGGGGGATTGATTCTACCTCTAACATAATCGATAGGCTTCCAGTTATTTAAGTAAATCAGTATCGTTCTATTCCCCTTTACACAGAGTTTCAGACAACCCAGGTCTAAGCCAATCAGAACATGACACTCCTCTCAACACAGGGATCTATTCAGAATTGTTTCAATTAATAAGAAAGTCATATATTTATTCGATGATCTTGAGATAACACTCTCTTGCGAGATGAGAATGTAGCCTATAGCCCAGTTGCTGGCATCCCCACTAGGACTCACAGGCGAGCCAACTTTAGAGTGAATCCAGCTTCATTTATGGCAGAACAGAGTCTTAAAAAACTGGATCTTCATTGACATTCTTGAGCCACTAGACCTTCAAGTTTTATAAGCCAATGATTCCCCTTTATTGTTTAAGTCACTTGGAAAGAGTATTCCCTTATAACCCAAACAATCAAACTGATATACTTTCTTTGAGTTATGTGTGTATAAACTCATCACTCAAGACCACTGCACAGTCACTGTCCTATGAGTCAGAAAACTAAATGAAAAGAGAACGTCCCCTACCTTAGAAATTCTTGTACCTGAGAATTTAGAAGTTATTTTTACTACTGCAATAACTAACTAGCACAATTTAGCTTGGCAACTGACCTGTGATTATACAGAGAATTGCTTGAATGAGATCAAGAGACATTTAGAGACAAGTCCAAGGTCCTCAAAGATTAGCAAAACATGCTAAATCAAGACAGCCTGGGGGTATGTCTCAGTCAGGTAAAATTTCCTCCAAATACAGAAGCTTTGTGACAACACAGCATTTCTAGGACTCAAGTCTATTTTAGAATCCTAAATCTGGTTCACAAGGACTATTTGTGGCACATAAAACCAGGCATAGTAAACTATCTCTGCTCAAGGCCCTCTGCTGACCTTCTTTTTCACTCAAAGAAAGCAATAGTCTTTTAAATGATCTGTAAAATGCTATCTAATCTAATCCCCATTTAAGTTTCTAAATTCATCTCCTAGCACTCTTGCCCTTACTATTTTTCTCCAATTTTGCTGGCTACCTTGTTTTTCTAGCAACACTGCCACATGTTCTTTACACTGGCTACTCCTTTGCCTAGAAGGTCTTTCCCACCAATGTCTGATTGTCTCTTCGCTCTCTGCTAATGTATTTTCACATTCACTTTCTTTGGTTTAGTTTTAAAAATAGCAAATACTTCTCTACCACCCTCCCACCTTCCTCCCTCCCCCTCCATACATATGCCATCCTAACCATATTTCTGATTTATATTATCCTTAGTGCTTAGTATCTAACAGATATTTAAAAACTAATGATCTTATTGTCTATTTGCTTATTAAAATATGATTTCCATGATCACAAAAGGGAAGATGGTATTAGACTTACATACCCTCCCTTACTTAACAACTATAAAATCGGACAAGATAACTGAGCAATGGCCTTTGAGCATTAGATAACAGGCAGGAAAGATTGTGAAAGAAAGAAAATACATGAGGTGAGCATAATGTTTTACCCATTTTATTTTTTTGTGGGACACTTCCCTAAACAGTGTAGGGAGTTGGAGCCTTTGAGTGGAAAGGGAGTTTAGGGGATGCTGAGATAACTGAGATTTGCAGGCACGGTACCAAAAAGCAGAGAGCCTGTGAGAAATGGACTAAGAAACCAGGAAAATAAAAAGAAAGACTCATTATGTACTGGGGCACAACTATAAGAATGATGGCTGAATTCTCACTAACAATGGATGAAGCCAGGAGACAAAGAAACTTCATCATGAAAGTACAAAAGAAGGAGGAGGAAAGAGAGAAAGATAGAGACAGTGATAACCTAGATTTCTGTATCCAATGAAGATATCCTTCATGAGTGAGACCCAATTAAGGATAATTTCAAATAAACCCAACAGCTGAAAAATATACATTATTTACAAGTACATAGAGGGAATTGAAACCAAGATAGATTATATATTTGGCCTCATTATTATATAAGACTCACTAAGTCTCAATATATTTCAAAACAAAATTTTGTAGAATGTGTTTTGAACACAATTCAATTAGTTAGAAATCAAGGAAATAAGATATCTTAAAAAAATGCCCCAATATTTTGAAATTAAACAATATATTTCAAAATAGCTCATGGGTCAAAGAATAATTTGCAAGAAAAATTAGAAAATAATTCTAAAATTGGTAACACAATGTACGTCAATTTACGTGATGTAGCTAAATCAGTGTGGAAAGAGAAATTCAGAAATTTAAATACATATACTCAAGAAATAAAAAGGTGATCTGGAACCAAAAAATGAAGAGCAAATTAAATCCAAATTAAATAGAAGAAAAGATATAGTAAGGGTAAGATTAGAAATAAATGAAATAGAAAATTTTAAAAATAGAGAAAAGTAACAAAGCCCAAAGTTGATTATACAAAAAGATGAATAATGCTGACAGTCCTTATCATCAGCAAGATTAATCAAGATAAAAAGAAAACACAAACAAACAGGTAACTGGAATAAAGAGGCTATCAATAAAGATCCTATAGACACTAAAAATGATAGAGAAATATTATGAACAACTTAATGTTAATACATTTACAATTTTACTAAATAGAGTGATTCTTTGGAAAACACAACTATCAAAACTGGCAAAAAGCTACACATATAATCTATTAAAAAGGAATTGAATATTTGAGACAGCCACACAAAGAAAACTGTAAGTCCTCTTAGTTTCATTGATGAATTCCACTAAATGTTTAAAGAAATGCCAATGATGTACAAACTTTCAGACAATGGAGAAGCAAATAGTTCTCATTTTATAAAGTTAACTTTATGCAAGTTTCTTGTTTTTTTCTATACATTGTTTTTCTAAATCAGAAAATGGAAAATTGGTATCTCACAGAATTCTTGGGAATACCAAAGAAATAGCATGTACAATCTGATTGTCATATATTCCTGGGACGTGGTTAGTGCCATTTAATTTGAATTGTTTTCTGCAAGTTTATTTCAGAAGGGAAGAATGAGACACAGGGAAACAGTACCCATATTATATCTTTTATTTAAAAATTCTGATATAGGCATTTGACCACAATTGAATATAATTTTTTGTACATTCAAGATAGCTCCTTTCCCTCATTTAGAAACACTAAGAAGAAAGTGTTTCATGAAAATTTTGCTACCTAGAGTTTCTTTTCTGTGACTATGAAGAGGCATCTTTTTCTAACCTGTCTTTGCTCACTTCTTTCAACAATATTTTTAAGTATATTCTTCCTTGAGATATTGAGATGCTTGGTTTGTGGTAATTCAGAACTCCTATGGATTTTACTTCTAGTCAGGTTTTCATTCACGTTTTTACTCCTGTTATGATTAATATAAATTGTCTAGGGCTTTTAGCATATGTGGTTCATGGATTTTCTTTACTGGTTTTTCTTCTCTCATTTATGAGTAGAAGGAATAGCTCTTTCTTAAGTAAATCACAATGTGCTTTTGCTTGGTTTGTTTTTTTCTTAATTATCATTAATCTATTTTGAGCTGGGACAAACACACTCATGTACCTAGATGGAGGGAAAGAAACTTTTAAGTCCCAGCAATTTTGTATTGATACATGGGAAACACTAGGATTCCAAATTACTTGTAAAATATCTACTACTGCTGAAATGTTTTGAAGTATATGTATAGTGAACTGATTCCAGAAAATAGACTCTATAGCTGGCTTCTCGTCTCTACACTAATAAGGAAAATTTGATATATATATATATATATATATATATATATATATATATATATATATATACATACACACACACATAAATATATATAAATTCCATTTGTCAGTGTCTTAAATTAGATTGTTATAGACACAATGGCCTCCTTGGTAATTTTCTCTAGATTCCTAAAATCTCAAAAACATTAAAAGGAGATTTTAACATTTGTTTCTTCTGTGGGGGGAAAAAAACCCCAAACCTCTATAACTTACATTAGATATAAATTGTGCCTCTCTAAGACTGCTATTATTGCTTTGATTACTAATAATTTTTTTTCCCATGAGGTGATGTGGAAGGGACAGTGAACCTGAAATTTCATCAAGGGTGAGAATACGTAGCTTGTAATGTGCCTTTTCATATTTGATTTAATCTTCCAAATACAACTTAAGGACAAATGTTATTGACAATTTTATAGCAAAAGAAAGTGGTACAGAGAAGTCAGTCCACTTACTTAAAATCACACAGCTTTAAGGGCAGGCTCAGGGTTCAAAGTCAGACCTTTTGACTTTGGAGTTTATAATTCTTTCCTTTAAATCACTACTTGTTTGAAGGACTTTGAACAAATGATACTGTATTGTAGTAGACCCAGCAATAACATTTTGTTTCATGCTGTGTCAATGACTATATTTGTAATATATAAAACAACATGACATACTGTCATATAGTCATTTTAAAATATTTTTAAAGCCACCACAAAATTGCTTTTCATAATTTCCATTGTGAATAATGGCAACAGAGTTAACTCTTGAAGTGTTAAATTATATGTGTACCCATGCTGTGTGTATATTCATGTAAAATCTATTTTATGTAAAATAGATAATACATCTAATACTTTTCAAATGCCATTGTTTTTACTAGATGAACTGTCATCTGCAAAAACTCTTTCTACTGCAGTATCACAAACAGCTACACTATGTTTTCCTGACAAGCTGTATTTTTATTTTATGCTTCATTCTCGAAGCTTCAAAAATTGATACCAATTCTTTTCAAGACAATATGTTCAACACAGTGAGGCAAACATTATTTTTTCTTGTAACATAGAGTAGAAAAATTCCAAGTGATAGAGTTCTAATATAAAATTTATCTCCATTCATAACTCAGAAGCTTGTAGAATACCTTGATAGTTGTGCAAGCTTATTAGATTTCAGTCATAAATTATTATACTGTATATCCATGAATGCATTCATATTTGGGAAGTATATTCTCTTGTTTATAATTCAATTCTTATATATTACGTTCCTACTTCAAGTCTCTCGAAGAAATCTCTTTTAATTTTATATATGTATGCATACATACAGGTATACATACAAGTAATTATCATCTTGGGCAAAGCAGTGTTTTATGGAGACTTTACTGACTTTTTTTTAACTATCTACTTTCATTCTAGCTGCCTAGATTAAAAATCATCTATGCCTTTATTTTTGTTGTGCAATCTAATCTTACGTAATGCTAATAATCCAAATGCAAACTGAAAAAAAATCTCTGAATAATGAACATAAGCAGAGACTACCTGAAATTAAAAATGGGTACTTAAAAAAATGTGCATTATTTTTTTCATTAACATTTCATTAAACAAATGTATAGTCATCTATATATTTGTATTATATATAGTAATATATATTATGTATAATATATATATATATTAGCTATGAGTACTAATATTTATCAAGCAGTTACAATGTGACTGGTGCAAATTCAGATTATGTTGAAGTTTTTGGAAAACTTTCAATAGCAAAATAAATAAAACAACAAATACAGACAAAAGTATGAAAGTGAATATTTACTTAGAACATGAAAGTAAATCAGGGGCGCCTGGGTGGCTCAGTCGTTAAGCGTCTGCCTTCAGCTCAGGTCATGATTCCAGGGTCCTGGGATCGAGCCCCGCATCGGGCTCCTTACTCTGCGGGAAGCCTGCTTCTCCCTCTCCCACTCCCCCTGCTTGTGTTCCCTCTCTCGCTGTCTCTCTCTCTCTCTGTCAAATAAATAAATAAAAATCTTAAAAAAAAAAAAAAAAAGAAAGTAAATCATTACCAGTTACACAATTTTAAAAACTGAACTATACAAAAGTTGCCTAATCCAGAAAAAAATAATACATTTAATAAAATATCTCTAAAATTCTATTTTTATGGTTACGTTATTTGAGCATCTCTTCACATAAGAATGATTTTATCATGGGGCGCCTGGGTGGCTCAGTTGGTTGAGCAACCAACTCTTGATTTTGGCTCAGGTCATGGTCTCCAGTGGTGGGATTGAGCCTCCCAGTGTGGGGCTCCCCACTGAGCTCAGCAGGGGTCTATGTCTCTCCCTCTCCCCACCCCCGCAAGTGTGCATGCAGGCGTGCTTTCTCTCTGTCTCTCAAATGAATAGATAAATCTTGAAAAAAATAATTTGATCATTTGTTTTTTTTTTTAAAGATTTTATTTATTTATTCATGAGAGACAGAGAGAGAGAGAGAGAGAGAGAGAGAGAGGCAGAGGGAGAAGCAGGCTCCCAAGGAGCAGGAAGCCCGATGCAGGACTGGATCCCAGGACCCTGAGATCATGACCTGAGCTGAAGGCAGACGCTTAACCATCTGAGCCACCCAGGCGCCCCATTTATTTTTTAAATAGAATCTCAGTTACTCTACTATGTTGGTAGTTTTTTTTTGTTTTTTTTTTTTTGTTTTTTGACTGATAGTTTGGAAAAGATTCAGTCTCACACTTTTTCTGCAGTAATGCCATGTACTTTTTGGATTGTCAAATTTGGGAAAACTTTTTTCAAGTTTCTTTCATATATTATCGTAAGATTTTAGAGTATTTTAGGTATTCTTTTGCAATGATTCATCTTCAATACTTTGAATTGACAGTACTCATTAAACAATTTGTCATCTGCATCTCCTCATTCCAGGGGTTTATAATGAATATGTTATCTTTGTCATTGTCAGTATTTTGTGTCAAATCAGTAAAAAAGTTAAATCTTCTCCAATGTGAAAAATCTTCATTAATTAGACTACCAAATAATTCAAGACTGTATTACTTTATTCAAATGTATCTTCCACTTAATAAATCGCTAATTTCAGAATGATCTAAAAAAATTGTAATTCACTTCTCATTTCTTGAGTAATTTCTACTGATTTTATATAACACATGCAGAAATTGTTTTATTGTACAGTCAATTTATAATTTCATGTCCTGCTTTATCAAGTGTATTTTGGACAGGAGAAAAAAATCCATTTTGACTTAGAATCTAAAAATTGAAGTTCTCTGCTTACTATTGTACATATTTTTTCATTGGAAGAATTATTCACTGATTTGCTTCTGTCTTGTACATTTCAATTCTCATTTTTCCTCCACGCTCCACACGTTTCTGTTGCAGATGCCAGAGGATATTTTCCATATTGGGACTAAACCTCTGGCCCTGCTTCTTCAGGTCAAATTGCCAGGTTAGATTTCAGAGTGAGCAGCCAAGAGTTTTCCTGGAAGCTTTTTCCACATTTCCATGACTAACATATCTACCATGACTTCTGTGACTAGTAATATCACTATACAGAAAATGACTACATACCACAAACATATATCCCACGGAAACCAGACACGTTAATTAATACTCTCAACTCCCTTCTATCAAAATCTCCCAAATAGTAGTTGTCACTGTAATACTTATCATAAAAAAAGGAAGTATAATGAATGAAAAGACTCAGTGTGAAACATCACTGGTCTTCATTAACTATAGGGAAACTTTACTTAAAAAAAAAAAATTTCCCCCAAATCATAACCATTGGAGCACATTGCAGGGAGCTCTTTAAGGGACTAGATGCATACTTTTTTTCATAATATTACCTCTGGTGCTAAGTATTTCACATAAATTATTTGATCCAAGAATAATACTTTTTTTAAGGTATAACCCATTTTAGTTTCATTTTACAGAGAACAAAACAAAAAGAAAGAGATTAAGATTACAGCTAGAACCCAGGCAATCTGAGTCAGAAGTTTGACCTGTTAGCCCTCTCAGACATTTCTATTTACAGAGGGGAAGTGACTTCAGAACACGCCAGTGTCTATGATAGGTCTTGCATCTGATCAACTTGCCTAGTGATTGCGTTAAGCTTTGTTTAGATTTTTATTCTCTTCACTCACACAAAATTGAATGACGTATAAAGCCTGACTTGGCCTTATCCTAGGCAATCCTTTTATCGCTATCAGGGATAAAAACTAGAAAAGTGACAGTCACAAAGCTAATTCAGGGAATAACAACAAATGTTAAGATGCATTTTGGTATATATAGCAAAGAAAATAAAGGAATTACAGCTACATGCATGACCTTAGATAAAGCTGATGAAGATAGTATTCATCATTAAAATCAGGTTGCTGAAGTTTGTACACCATATGATTCCATTTATACAAAGTTCAAAATATACACTGGTGTGTGTGTGTGTGTGTGTGTATGTGTGAAGAAATTGAGAAAATGAAAATGAAAATCACAAAATTCAAGATCATGGTTACCCTAGCTGGTGTGGTTGGTGGGGTCAGGGGAAGAGAAGCACAGAGGTTGCACAAAGGAACCTCCAGAAGTTATTGGTGATGTCTATCTTATTGTTCTTTGTTATGCCTTAGAAATATATTTAAAATCTCTTAGCTATTAAATATTTAATGAAAACAACCAACACATTTCAATGGGATTTGACATAACAGGTAGGTAATGGAACAGTTTCAAGCTGGGAATGACCAAGCCAAAGAACTGTAGATAGGAGTAGAAGAATTGGGTGAAATGGGAGGCTTGAAAAAAAGTGTTCAGGCTGGACTTTGTTATTCAGGGGATGGCTTCAGGTAAAAGCACATCCAAATGTAGGTCAGAATTTGACAGAGTGGACTCATGGAAAAGGCCAAGTGAGGTAAAAACATCAATGGCCAGTGTCCACGTTGAGTCAAATATCCTCAGTACAGAATGAAATAAGAATGGCTCTAAGATTAGTATGGTTTGAGTGGCAAGTGCTTGAGAGCAATCAGGAGCTCAAGGGCTGATACTGAGATGTTTGGCAGCATTTTAGTCATTTCAGCAGATATATGTCAAACCTTTACTATAGGCCAGAAATTGTGCCGGGTCCTGTACTAAGATATTGAAGAAACAGCCTCATGGATCATGTGATTTTCAAGAACATGAATTCTTTTGCCTTTCAGGAAACATGCCTCATAGGAGATGGAGAATGAAATAAAAACTTCGTTTCTGAAATATTGGGGCAGATAAATCCAGTTTGGCAAAAGCGAGTTATGGATTAGAGATTGCAGTTATTTAAGAACTCAGCAGTTGAGAACTTGTAATATAAACTAGAATTCCAGGTATTAGTGAAGTAGGGCAAGATTACAGAAATGGACAACAGCAATATGATAATTGAAGAAGGAAAACTTCAATATTGAGTTTGTAAACAGAAGGCTGAAGGATGATTTGGTTTAGGATTAAAACAAAGTAGAATAGGCTATCATAAAAGACATGTAGGAATAAAATGATTTTCTTTGTGGAGATTAATTATACATGCATATCCATACGTGCATATGTGTGTTGTGTAGTCATGAGGATAGGGATAATGTAAGGAGTAAAGAAGGTTAAGAGAATGTTAGAAGAGTGGGTTGAAACCATTGGTTTAAAAAAAAAAACTTTGAATTTAAATTTAGAAAATCAACTTTATAGGTATTAGAAGTGAAAAGATTGGTTTAACAATATTTCATGTAAAATAAGCCAGATATTTTAAGTGAATTACAAGTTCAAAAACCAATGAGATCAGATCCACAGTGTCAGTGGTCACATCTGCTTTTGTGATTCCATAGACTTTTTCCCTTATGACTGTTAAAATAAGAATCCCTTTTATGTTTGTTGATATATTAACTTTTCATCTTTTTCAGTGGTCTGTGAGGTTAATATAGTAATCTGGCATAATTTCTGGTACACGATGTGCTAATATTTTATTTGTACTTTTTTGGTCTAACTTTCCATCTTTCTCTTACTTTGTAAGTTTTTATTTCAATTCCAGTTAGTTAACATACAGCGTAATATTAGTTTCAGATGTACAATATACTGATTCAACACTTCCATACAACACCTGGTGCTTTCCATATTTCTCGGTCTTGATCTGTGCCCAGCAAGGCTGATCCTTATGGCCTGCATCAGTGAGCATTCTGCTTCTGGCTGTTGGTTGTATTTGACTAATAAGTGGTTCAAAAGGCAGGGAGATAGCATGAAGAAGGCATTTAATTTCTTAACTCCCTCCAGCTGGGTCACTTTGGTTTCTACCAAAGGCTACAGCTCCTGCCAAGCAGTCCTCTCCCATAACTATAACTATGTCCACTGGGTGACAGGAATTACTTCTTCCTCTTGCCCCTTCAGGCCTAAGGGAGGTAAGAGGTCTTCCCTGCTGCAAGACCCAAGTTCTTCGCCAATCTTCTTGGTTATCCATAACTCTGCCCACACTTTGTAACAGTCCCTTAAATAAACTCTCCTCCATGACCTACTTGAGAGTGATATCTATTTCTTTCCTGAACCAGAATAAATCCAGAATAAAGTTATTATTTGAATAAAGTTTGCTTTTTAGATTGAATGAGCTAGCAGTTCCTATTTATTTGCATTGGTTAAACCACACCTAAGAGAATTATTTCATTCTGGAGATTAATTTCAACAGGAAAGATATGTAGCATGGTGGATGAAAGCATAAACCCCAGAGTTCCTAATTGACACACCGAAAGTACAGACAGAATTTTACTTATTTTTATTTATATTTTCCTCAATAAAAGGAAAAATATTTTTAGTGTCTCTAATTATCCAGTGATAAAATAGCAACCTTTTGATGTAATGAATTCACACTTTTTCACTGGAAATGTGCAAGCAGAGGCCCAATCACCATTGTTAGGGCTGTCTGAGGAATATTCCCACTTTAGATACAAGGTGAACTTCATGAGTTCTCAGTCTCTTATTACTTTAAGTTTTTTTTTCCTTTTTCTTTTTTAGGGGACCATTTGTATATGTTCATAGAACAGATTACTGAAATGTAGGAAAATATTCTTAACCCTAGTAATGACATGATATAAATTGAGCCTTTTGAGCATAAAAATCCAATTCCCAGGGTTCAAATTTGCAAGGTTAGGGATCCTGCCATACCACACTCTGTGTCATACTATTTTTATTCTTTCAAAAAAAAAAAAAGTAGACTATCACATTTTATGAAAAGAATATAAAGACTTAGAACTCTGTAGGTATTGAAGGAGAAGTAAGAAAAGAAACCTGATGTTTTTATATATTTATCAGATTAATAGTGATTTTATAAAATTTGACTTTAATTACATACAGTTTTTTTTCTTTAAAATATGGTCTCATATCCAATTCTTCTAAACTCCATATGCCAAATCCAAGACACATAGAATGCAACATATGTTTTGAACAAGTATATTTCTAACCTAATTATTTAGGAAGGAAACTTGCTTTCCCCTGCTGTCAAAAGCAGCATTTTTTTTCCTGGCTTTATGAAGTGAACTTATGCAAGAATCCAATATCACCTAAGTCGCTGGAGCATGCTGCCATCAAGTTGAAAATCATATTTTACCCGATGGTGCCTTCTCTCAAAAAATGAGAAAACAATGAACTTGCCTAACATTATGGGGAGAGTCTTAAGAAATGCTATCAGTGAAAGAGATCAGGGTCTGTCTAGTTGTAGTTATAAAACTTATTGCCTCTTAACCATCCCAAGTGTCAAAAACCAAGAGAAAGTAGACAGCTTTACCTCTAGGGATAGGGTGAACTTTCTCACTGGGTGGTTCTCTTTCCCTTTATGAAACCCATGTCTGAGATATCTGGAATTGCAACCTTTTTAAACTAAAGTATCTCCTTTCATCATTTAACTCAGAGGCTCTGAAAAGACAGTCTTGTGTGATATGTTCTCTGTGAGTGCTAATTTATGATTGGCATTCTGATGGGAAGCTGTCAGGCAGCCTTCTTTCTCCCTACTTTGTCTACATTGATTTATTGGGAGGAGGACGATGCAATTGTGGTGGCAACTTTTTCCATTTAGGCTCCACAGATGTAGTGCACACAATTCCCAATGATTAAACAGAATGAACCTGACAGACTGCTGGCCGGCAGGCTTTCATTACTGACTCATGGAGAAGGGATGACACAATTTTTAATGGCATTGGCTTTTTCTTTCTTGGATATTTAGGTCACCAAGTGAGTACAATTTTGGCAGCTCCAACCTTATCCCCATTTGAACATATGAAAATCTTCTAATTTGACACCCCAAATGTCACGCCTTGATTGGCAGCTTTAGTTTCAGAGTGACGGATGATCAACATGAGAGGTCCATTTCAAGGCAAGTGTGCTTGAAGAGATATGCAGGAAAAGCTTCAAGTACTTGCCTCGCTCTACCTGACACTTACTGGGAATAAATATTGCATTTAATTATTTTTCACAGAAGAAAATGGGTCAGGCAGATTTTAGCACGTAGACAACTAGGGTGGGCTTAACGATAGACCTTCTGTCCACCCCTATCCCTCAATCCATTTGTGTTTCTGCCTAAGTGCTTTTAGTTACTGGCAGGGCCAACAAAGGTCTTGGCCTAAGATGAAGAGAGGCAGAATTTAGGGGCACATGTCTATGGCAATTCAATTTGATTTGACTCAAGTTTAGTCAATGCAATATGAACCAAGATCACAGGAACTGAAATCAAGGAAAGTAATCCCTGAGTTCCTTTCACTGCCTTGACCTCCACTGCTCAATAAGCCTATACTACAAAACTTCAGATATATAACTTAGAGGGACTTTGCTTGAAAACTAGAATGAATATTTTTGACTATTTGTAGCTACTCAAGGATTCTCTCAGGCAACTAGTTACTCACAGATATTCTAGGCAAGTAGGCTTTATTCTTTACATCAGGGTAGAATACTGAAAGGCAATGGAGAGACATATTAAAGTGCATATATTTTAGCAGTTGTAATTCAACAATATGATTCAACTCTGCACCAAAATGAGGGTGAAGGATTGGGATGAGAATATTAAGGAACAAAACAGTGTTACCTGGTATAGGCTCTTAATTTAAAAATAAAAATAAAAAAAGAAAGAAAACTTGCACCTAAATTAAAGTTAAATGCAGAGTAACTTGTGTGGAAGAGTATTAGATTAGATAGCATTTGTTTTGAACTTGCTGCCAAGACTTCCCACACTGAATAAAACTCTTCATCTATAGGCACATACACAAGTTTTGGAGAATAAATATTAGGCCTAAATATGGGAAGAATAACTTGGAAGCAGCCTTCCTGAGTTATACACAGAATTTCACTAAGAGAGAGACAGAGACAGAGAAAGGGAGAGAAAGGGAGAGAGAGAGAGACAAAGAAACAGAGAGACAGAAGGTCAAGGGACATGCAGGGTCCTTGTTAGAATCATACCATAGAGGAGGCTCAGAAGCATAAGGTAATCATTCTCAAGGACCAGGTGAGTTGTCTCCCTTACCACGAGCTTCCTTTGAACCAAATGCCACATCCAGGGGAAAAATGTGGGCAGGAGAAAAGTCTCAAATAGGAAAATAAGACTTTTTTTTTCTAACTGAAATGCCTAATAAATGATATATAACAGAAGTTAGCATTTAACATAGAAACTGGGTTCTATAAAAAAAAAGTTTTATTTTTTTCCATACCTGAATTTGTGCAGATTTTCTATCATTTCCATCCTTTTCCTGGGATTCCTGACCCATATAGGCTGAGGGAGAAAATGCCATTACACATTGGCACTTCTCCCAGTTGGAGAAACTCAAGTTACTGTGCTTTGATTAAAGATGACTAAGCCTGGGGTGCCTGAGTGGCTCAGTTGCTAAGCATCTGACCCTTAGCTCAGGTCTTAATCTCAGGGTTATGAGTTCAAGCCCTGTGTTGGGCTCCTATGGAGCCCACTTAAAAAAAGAAAAGAAAAGAAAAAGATGGTTGAATCTGTAAACATTTACAGGAAAAATTAAATATTTATTCATATCTACTTATGTGAATTAAACTTTTATTCATATCCACTTATATTGCTACCAAATGTTAGGTCACAGCACTGTTTTTATATAATGGATTGATTCAGATTTTTGTTTGTTTTAGCAATTATTTTCAGGGTACATTTGACACTTGAACAACATGGGTTTAAAATGTGTGGGTCCACTTATATGTGGAATTTTTCCAATAAATACAGTACAGTATTGTAAATGTATTTTCTTTTCCTTATGATATTCTTAACATTTTCTTTTCTCTAGCTTATTTTATTGTAAGAATACAGTATATAATATATACATATAACACAAAAATATGTGCTAAGCAACTCTTTATGTTATTGATAAGGCTTCTGGTCAATAGCAGGCTATTAGTAGTTAAGTTTGGGTAGAGTCGACTTATATGTAGATTTTTAACTGCACGGGTCGGTACCCAACCCCCACATTGTTCAAGGGTCAACTGTATTTGTTTTGTACTGATACTGTTTCATTCCTAATCAATTCAACAATATAATTCAACTCAGTCTTTCTAAGCATCTACTATGTGCTAGTTCTCTGATAGCATTTAATATGTGCTAGAAACTATGCCAGGTATAAAGGATACAGGGTGAACTGTTCTTTCCTTAAATAAGCTTCGACTCCAAAATATGTTCTTTTATAACGGAGATGCCATGAATTATAAGATAGTAGGTAGAGAGAGAGGTGGAAAAAGAGAGATAGGGCCTTCCTATGTTGGGACAGTGGGCAAAGGTCTACTAGGTCTTGCCTTTTATTCTCTGCTGCCACTAATCAGATCCTTGGTATTCTTTCCTGAGTTTATGGCTTTTTGAGTATATTCCCTGCTCTCAAAACAACTCATGCTGAGCTTGGTCTTCTTGAATGCCACAATAACTTCAAAATGATGTGAAAATAATGCACCTATAAGACAGTTGAAGATTAGTTACAGATTAACTAATTTAGTATAAATTAACAAGTTAATTTTAACCGCTATGGTTTTGATTTTTAATCAGTATCCTGAATTCTAATTCTGATTCTACTCCCTGCAAGCCAAGTATGGTAGGCAGATTTCTAAAGATGGCACCTGCTAGATTCCTATCTTTTGGTTATTCAAACAGAAATCTAAGTACTACTATGAAAGGATTTTGCAGAGGTAATTATAATCTCACTTCAGTTAATCTTAAAATACAAAGATTATCTTTCTAGGCTTGACCCCATCAGTTTCACCCTTTAAGAGCAGAGAGTTTCTCTTGCTAGTGGCAAAAGAGGA
Organism: Halichoerus grypus; assembly: GCF_964656455.1. Lineage (NCBI taxonomy): Eukaryota > Metazoa > Chordata > Mammalia > Carnivora > Phocidae > Halichoerus > Halichoerus grypus. The sequence goes on along the minus strand of NC_135716.1, from coordinate 128,844,383 downwards.
AGTCAGAGAGATTTGAGGCATGAGAAGGATTCATCGTGCCATTGTTGGCTTTGAAAATGGTGGAGGCCACATGCCAATGAATGCTAGCAGCTGAGAGGAGCCCCATGCTCACAGACAGCAAGGGAACAAGCATCTTACTCTATAACTATGAGGAACTGAATTCTGCCAAACATTTTAATAAACCTGGAAGTGAATTCTCCAACAGAGCTTTCTGATAAGAGCCAAAGACCAGCTGATATCTTGAGACCAGAAAGAATTCAACCATAGTCTGCCAGGCTTATGACCTACAGATGTTTGAGCTAATAAACAGATGTTGTTTTAAGACACTAAATTTGTGGTAGTTTGTTATACCTCAGTAGAAAACGAATACATCAGGAAACCTTATTGAACTAAATTAGAAGTTCTGGGAGTCAGCTTCCTCATCTACAAAATGAGGTAATTCTAGTATAAAAAAGTTTATTGTAATACTTGAATATATATGGGAAATAGTAGAGAGCAAAATCTAATGCAGGGGTATCGTCATTATTAAAAAAAACATTAGCAGGGCATGAATAGTTGTATTCGAACTCTAGTTTTGGATGTAGTTGTTGCTAATTTTTACACTGCATAGTTCTATATTCCATTCTGTTCCTGTTCTGGGGTCCTTTTGTGCAGTCCTTTAAAATTCTCCTATTTCCCTTAGCCTGTCAATTTAGAGTTACAATTTCTTTAAGTGCCTAACAAGTATTTATGTTAAAATTTTTCATTATCCTTTTTGCTTTCTTCTTTAAAAAAATTAATGTTTTTGTTCATTCCTATTTTTATTCGTGTAGTTACAGACACAGTCTTGTTATCTGTGTCCTCAACAGACAGGTTAGACTTATACAACTTCGGATAAATCAATTTGCTCATGAGAACTCCCACATTTTTGCAATGGCATGACCTGCTCTTATATCTTCACATAGAAACCTACCATGCTCACAAGTGACTTTGTGGGAGCTGACTTTTCTCTACAAGTAGGCATTAAACTCTTTAGGGGCTTCTGGGGTAGGGACAATAAAAAATACCCACTATGTGAGAGGGATGATGATTACCTATTATAGGAAAGAATATGTATTCAAACTGGTATCTTGACTCCATGTGAAAAGTACAACATTTGGCAACCTTGGCAATGTTATTTCTGATATTATTTCATAAATATTATATTCTACTTATGCCTCACAAAACAGCATACATGTTTTATTGTAAATGTTGAGTCAATCTGTTTTAGTATAAAATTGGAAAGTTGTGATAATATGGATAAGGGTATGTTTAGATTCAGGCAAAAGTGTTGATCTTGCTCCTTGAAATGAAATGAAATGATTCTCAATGTGCATCCCATTCAGGATAGCCAAGTGACTTCTTGTTCAGCAAGTGATTTTATTCATATCTATTATTTCTAGCAATATGAGACTAATTTAACTAATCCAAAAGCATTTTGAAATTATGTGTGCTGAACTTATATCCCAAATATGAATAATATTCTATTTCCAAATCATGCACTGGAAATCACCCTCTAGGGAATGAACAGCAAATGTTGGACCATTTGTATTTTCTCTGCTTAAATTAATCTTATGTCTGTAACTTTAAACTGTCTCCAAATGAGAACAAAATGTCTGATTGTTTTGGGAATGTTAAATCTTAGCCAAGATATTCATGTGCATTCCCAAACGTCTCTCTATATTTTCAGAAGTTTTGTTTGAGGAGATAGAGACATACCTTCAAAAACTCTGTGATCTATAGGATGGCTAGACCTTTCTGAGATTGTAAAGTTATACCACAAAGCAGCAGAAACATATCAAGAATGCATAGACAGCTGGTCTGCACTATTTGCCAATTACTGTGTCTGAGATTGCAGTCTGGCCTTCATGTACAGCTTTGCTGTGCCTGATATTATCTTTGATAGTGTGACAGTTTTGAAAAAGTTGGCCTAATAGTCAATTAAATTTCCAACTGTGAGAACTCATTGATTTGATGAACTTATATCATCAGGCTTTATCTCTGATTTATTTCAGTTTCTCACTGATTGACAATCATTACTTCCATGTACTATTAAATTCCCTCTGGGGAAAAAAAAAATTCCCTCTTGTTGCAGACTCAGTTTTCCAATTTGGAGAAGCATAACTAACCCACAAACCCTGGGCCTCAGGATTCTCTTGGTTGACGTTAAATGAGAATGCACGATTATGATGTGAAAAATATGAAGACAAAATAGAATAGAAACATTCCTCTTTGAACACTTAATGCAGTTCGGTGGAAAAAGGATTTAGTAATCATTTCCTCAACATCATGCCACAGTATTTCTCTGTGTGTGTGGCTGAAACTATGAGATGATTAGTATTTTTTAGCATTGTTTTAGTAAGTTTGCTTCTATCTGTGTTTTTCTGCTGATGCTTATACAGAGGAACAAAGCATATGCAAATATATTCAAAATATCAATTGCTGATGACCCTGAAATTGTGAAAGGCAATACTACATTCAGTTATTCCAGCATTTCAGTTGCACTGACTGCTGTGGACCAAGGCAGAAGAAATATCAGCGCTAGAGGTCTCCAATTACTGTCCATGTTTCCTACTATGGGAAATGTAAATGGTGGATTAATTACATCTTTGAGAGAAGGATGCCTTTTATCTCTTTGTGTTGTCCCTTCCTAGCCACGTGGCTACTTATATTTTAATGTGAATGAAGGGAGAATCTTCCATGCCAGGGAAAATTTCTCATTATACAGGAAAATCAGATATAATAGGAAACCAAAGAGACTCTTGGACCATCACTGATACCATGTTGAACATATCAGTCCTGTGTGGTTGCATAAATTGCATGCTCACATTATTTCTTTGCTGAAAATTCATTGTCTATAGAGTAAAATATTTATTTTAATGACAATAAAACTCTTTTCATAGGCTAGTACAAACCTACCATATTTCTTTTTCCAGGATCATATCAGCCACTTGTTTCTTTCTCTTATTCATTTGTAATTTGCTATCTCCCAAATGCCTCATTTATTCTGGACAGTCTTCCCCATGCCTTTGTTAATGGTGGTCCTTTGATCTATAGAGTCCCTTCTGCCTACCTTTTGCTTATTTCTTCATGTGATGATCTTAAACTACTATTTCAAGATCAATCTTAAATAATGTAACCCATCTGAAGCCTTCTCTAATCTCTCAAGGCAGAATTTTCAGGGTGACCACATCTTTCCTATAGACATTCATCATTATGATGATTCTGTATGACATACAGTTGTCTGTTTTTCTGGGGCATTCATTAGGTCAAGAACTATGTCTCATTCATCTTGTGTACTTACCTTTATTAATGTACAAACAAACCCATTCTAACAACAAGACATGAGATCCAAAGGTATAATTGCATGAATAATACAGGGATTTATTTCTCTTGTATGATATAGTCCAGTTGGCTTTAAGAGCTTTAAATCATTAAGAGACACAAGATTTTTTTTCCACTGCTTTATTCTGCCCATTCATTGGCTGTGGTTTTCATCCACATGGTTGAAGGTGGCTCCTGTCTTCTTTACATTCTGCAGCAAGGGAAAAGAAGCTTTAGTTTTAGAGATGACCTGAAGTTGCACACAATATACACATGATAATGCATGCTCACATCTATTGGTTTAAATCCGGTCTCAGGGCCATACTCAGCTGCGAGATAGGGTAAGAAATGGTGGTCAATGGTCAGATGCCAAATAAAATCCTGATGTATAGGATGGATTTTATTGCTAAAAGGAACGACAAGATAATGGATACAGGGGAATGATTAGCAGTCCTTCCCGATGTACCTTAATAGAGTATTTGGCATATAATAGGATGTCAGTGATTGTTGTTGAATAGGTAAATGAATGAGTGAGTAAATGGAATTACATATAGAAATTAGCATAAAGAAAACTAATTTTTCTAGATATTTAAAGAAATATTGGGAAATGAGATTCTGTACCTTAGAATTTGCAATATTTTAGCTGAACATAATTATTATGATGATTTATCTCAATGGGACTTGTTTTGTCTGCCAAAACTTTATTGGCACAAAATAAGACCTCCCAAAACCAAAAGAACTAGTAAAACTAATTTTGTGTTGTGTTAAGTGACCTAGTTTTGACACTGTATTCAACATTTCATCTTACTGTAGGTGTTTTGTGTTTAGCATTTTGAATGCCATCTTAATTAACTTCAGTGGAAACTGGGAGTTTCTCCATAGACAAAGTAAAGGTAAGAGATAAAGCGAAATTATAGGGATTTCTAAAATCTAACTAATAACTAATAAATAGTTATTTTCCCCTTCTGATAATAAAAAATCATTTTAAGACCTTAATTATGCATTAATTATATATATTAGTTATAATTATCTAAGCATTTATAAATCCATTCTATTATATTACAATGGGAATATCAAAGTTTTGTCATTTAAAGTAGTCTTTTAAAATATTTCACTTTTCTGTCTTGTGGGGAAGTAAATGTAGACAATTAAAGACATTTACTCTTAAAATGATTTATTAAATAAGAATCAAAACAAATCTGCCTGTGATTTACAATATCTGTAAACGCTAGATGGAGCTCTATTACTAATGCCAATACTAATACTAATATATATGTATATGAGTGTGTGTGTGTTTGAAAACAGACACACTTAGGAAGGAACCTATTCTACAGATATTTTGAAAGTCAAAATGTAAATATGGAACCTGTGCGTGATTCGGCATTGTCAATTAAGCACTGTTTCTTGTTAAAGATTATACGAACAGCAGTCCTATCTATTTTTCCATCCTCCTCTCACCCTCCTCAAATCCATGATTGCTTGTATGTGAAACACAAAAATACACAAGTAGGAAAAATTAACTTTTCTTTAAATCCCTGGATCATTTTGTTCTTCAAAATGACCTGTGTACTTTCAAGACACTGTAGGTGCATTTAAGGTATTTGTAAAACAGAGTAGTATAATAGTAGAAAAGGCTTTTCATTCATATGCAAAGAAGCTGATTAAATAGGCAAGATGCCTATATATTGTGTTACTCAAGACATAATTTAGAACCAGCCACAGAACTTCAGAAAATTCCAGAATAGAAATTTAATGACTCAAGTTCTTTTGTTTTGTTTGTTTTCATGGCAGAGTAGTTAGCACTTTTTTCTCCTAAAAAATGATATTAAGTGGTGCTGAATAGTCAAATCTCTGGTTTTCTTCTTTGAGTTTTTCTGTGGTGATGCTTCATCCACCTAATCAAATAGAAGAATACAGAGGTAATTTTGGTTGTAGACTCAACTATGGAAAAGAAAACATTTCCTTTGGTTGTCACCCAGTATCTAGTCTTCCTTTATTATGTTGTAAAATATTTCTGCTAAGTACCTGAGTGTCCAGGTACAGATTACATTTTCCAACCTTCTTTTGTTAGCCCATAAAACTAAATTATTTCTGTGATGTACGTATGAGGTGTGCAACATCCATGCTGTGACCTTAAAGGAAAATAGTGTGCCCTCACCTTTTCCAGTAATCCTGCCCAATGGCTTTAATGCAGATATCCAGGCTTGAACAGAGTCCCTGAGTGGCAGAAAGTGATATAATAAGATAGAAGAAACTGTAATTCTGACACCAGGAATCCACTATACTTAGTTTGGATTGCTTTTGACCAGATGATAACCTGAGAGGGAAATAAAATACTGCTTCCTTTAAGCCACTGTCATTTTGAGTTTCTTTGTTGTAACAACCAATCAATGATTATTGTAACAATCAATATTCTAACTATTATGTGTTCCTTTGTTTTAGAAATGATTCCTAAGTGATTCGGTTCTATTTTGTACTAACACTTATTTCAAAATAAAACAGAATCCGTTTGGTGCTGATAATTTACTTTTCTAAGCCCATAGAACGAATGAAGAAGGAAAGGACCTCAGAGAACATCTAATTTGATGCCATTTGTAGAGGAAGAAAGTTAATTAAAAAAATGGAATATGGTATTTTTTAGTATGTTTTTTTTTTCTTAACAAGTAAGTTAGAGAACAGACTTGGATATCAGAGAGAATGTGGTTATTTCTCTTCTCTAATTGGACACTCGAAAGCCTTAGTTTTCCCATCTGTACATTGGAAATAGGAACTTTTCCACAAAGTATTTGTGGGGATTAAATGAAATAAGTAAAAAATGTAGTGTAGAGTTTGGCAAATCAGAGGCACAGAAAAATGTAAAGCATCGCAGAGTCATTATGATGTTTCTCAAAAATTGAAACTATTTCTAAAAAAAAAATTATTTCTGCCACTACTATTTCTTGGAAACTGTCCATGATCACACACAAAAGAAATATCTTTCCAACACCAGGTTCTAAACCAGTTGTAGTCTCAGATCTCTTGAACTATTTGCTCTTAGGAATAATAACAAAAGTTTTATTGTCTTGGTTTATACATTAAAATTATGATTAAGATTATCCTCAAGATCTGGCTAGTTTAAGAGAGCCAGTTCTTTTCAATTGTAGAATCTCAACACAGTTGTAATAATCCTGTGTTGGAATTCATAGAAACATCTATGTTCTGTTATCTCTTAGTAACTCTAAGTAGATATGTCTTCATAAAAATGAGTAAACAGAAAAAAATAAATCAACTTGAAACCTGTGTGGGAAAAAGTGCTGAGGCACAAGAGTAAAAGATAAAGATTTAGAGACAAATATTTTCATTTGAAATAGATATTTTGCAAGTAACATAACCATAATATTTTATTAAAAAATTGAAGTAAAGAAAAATAGACTCTGAGTATATGAAGCAAGATTAACCCATATTCAGGAAGCAGGATGAAAGAAGAATAAACTGCATGGAAAGAAGTTCTTCTAAATAACTACTAGTTGTGCTGAACAAAAAACCAAACAAACAAAAACCACCTATGAAATCAAGGAAAGAATGAAAATTACTATTGTAATTTGAGAAAATAATGCAAACATTTTATAAATAATAGAAAATAAGAACATCAAATAGTTTATCCTTAGGTAAGGAAGAAGCAAAGTACTTAACTCATTTGCAACCCCCAAAAGAAAAGGAAAGGAAAACCCAAAACCCAATTTACCTAAAGAAAGCCAAATTGATAGGATAATGAATGTGAGGGTAGTGATAAATTTGTAAAAATAAAACCAAGATATTAAGCCCAGCTCTGTATTCTAAAGATCTCTCTCTAGATCTTTAAAATGAACAGAGCCCTACAAATCAGATCAAAGGAAAAAATATAAAAACAAAACAAATGAATAGAGGCTGTATTAAAGTTAGTGAGGATGTCAGTAGTATGAACAATATATATTTAGAGCAAAATCTCAAGTTTAACATGGCTCTCAGCTGATTTAGCTGTTCCTCTCTGACCTTCTCCTCTCTGACCTTTTCCCTCACTCCAGTCCAGCCATGCAGGCGTTCTGGCTGTTCCTTAAACCAGTCAATCACTTTCAGCCTCAGGGCCTTTGCATTTTGTTTGCTCTGTCTGGATCGTTCAGCCCCTACATGTCAACCAGACTAACTTTCTTTGTCCTGGTGTCTGTTCATGTTTTATCTTATCAGAGAGGCCTCCTTCAGCTGCTTAATATAAAACAAGCCACTTATATTCCTGTCGCTCTCTGTTTTCTTTAAACAACTTTATTTTTCTTCTTATAATACTTATTGCATACCATGTTATATATTTACCTGTTTTTGCTGCCCCCTCCTTAAAATGTAAGAAACTGTTGGCAGTTGTTTGTTTTACTAAATGTTTCCTAGTATTGACTATATTAATAAATGCAATAATTGTATACTTAGCTAACATGGCTATTTCACCAAAATAGATAGTTATCTCAAAAATATAAATTATCGTAATAGATTTTACAAGAAATAGCACACCCAAATGTATTAAATTTAAAGAAGCATAACAGAAAGTTCAAGACAGAACTTATAAGGATTAAATGAGCTAAGTAAACCATTTGCTGTAGAGTTCGACAAGTCATAGGCACTGAAAAAATGCTAAGCAGCATGGAATCATCATGATTTTCATCCTTTGGTACTGGGGGCTCCTCATACCCACCTTGGTCCATCCAGGAAGGAATTCACTTACCACCTAGCTTTATAAGATAACTTCTATAAACACTTAGCATTTTAACCCTAACTACTTGACACCCAAAATAGTTTGCTTGTCTCCCCAGCAATAGCCTTTATCTCCCAGTATCTTATTAAAATGGAAAAAAAAAAAAAAAAAAAGGATGAGGAGGTCTCTATTATATCCAACACTGCCTGGCCCCATCGTCCTTCTCTGTGGGATAAGAAGATCGGGAGGCTTTTGGCTTCTGTTGTTGAAATATGACTTGTATATTTCCCTTATAAAACCTACTTCTTAACTCACCATTATGAAATTGTGGACACAGGCTATGTTCCATGACACATGGTGCCCTTAATGCCTTAATGTGATGTGGTACTTGTCTTCCCCTACCTTAAATGACAATATGATTTTTACCTTAAAAATTGTATTGATTTAAAGTTATGTTACTTCATAATCAATTTTAGAAAATTGACTATGTAGAAAATGAATATACAGAAATTAATGGTATTTCATACTAGAAAAAGTCAGAATAGAAAATGCTTACTAGATGGCCTCTTTAAAAACTAACTACATCTGAGTGTATTGCAGAATAAAAGGAATGCATATCTTGTCCATTTTTACATTCTATTAGATTTAATTATTTTTTAAAAATCATTCTCACAACAGACATTTTATCGTAGACAGTGCTTGAGGCACTTTCCTATAGTCCAGAAATCAATAAAGAGAGCAACTTCTCTACTTCTGTTTGTTTTGTTTACATGTGTGAATTGTGTTTGTGTTTGTGTGTGTATGTGTGGTGTGTTTTAGCTTGAAGAGAGAGGCTGAGATAAATCTTGCTGCCTAATAAGCTGTAGAAAAAAGTGTGGTCTAACCAAAAGAATATGCTATTTAAATCTCTCTTGCAAGTTTTCTTAGACCAGTTTTAGCTGTAACATGTCTGTTGGCAGAAACTTTAGCACTATATGATTTTGAGTTTCAGATGATGCATCCTCAAGATTCACTGAACAACTTATTCGGTACTTTTTATATACTAGATGCTTTACTAAGCTTCATTACATGTGTTCTCCTGTTTAATGATATGTGCAATGGACCTTGAGAACTCTGAGGGGAGTCCTAGGAGGGGAATACAAATAACAGGATGACCTATGGCTAATTAACAGTATTTCTCCCTGCTTCTTTCCTCAACACATATTTATTTAGTGCCTACTATGTGGCAGACATGTAGAATCCAGGGAGCAACTATGGGAAAAGAGAATGTATGCAGACTGATCAGCAGCCTGGTTCACTGCTACCATTGGTTTGCATATAGCATTCTTTCTAATTAACTGATTGTTAAATATTTTTCCATATTATCCTTGCCATTGAGATCATTAGAATTAACTTTGGAGGTCAATAAGATGACAAATATAGCAAAAGTTTGACTTCATATATTCCATATTTAAAGAAGTTTTCAGTTTTAGCATATTTAGTATATCTTAGTGTAGCAAGTCCCTTAACCATTGAAGAAATATTTGGGAATGGATTATTTTCTATAAACGGTACTTGTGGTATTCCAAGAAGAATACTGATGCTACTAATGCCTTGAAACTGGTACCCCTACATTGGATACCACCCCTACATTGTTTACTAGTGATAAACTAGTCCTCAAATGACTTCCCAGCATTTACTTAAAACAAAACCCAAACTCCTAACCATGGCCTCTCAGACTCAGTATGACCCAGTCTTACTTCCTGCTGTTTTGTGACTCTCAAGCCATAGTCCGCCCATCTCTGGATTTTTGTGCATGCTGTTACAACATTTTGGAATGCTCTTCTTCCAACTCTTTACATCATTAAGTTTTAAATCAGGTGTCAGCTCCTCAGGGAGACTTCTATCCAACATCCATGATAGTATCTCCCCTTCCCCAAAGTCAGCACTTATTTTATCTTTTACACTGAACCCAGAAATTGCCTCTCTTTGGGGGTATTTATTAATTTGTTTATAGGTTTATTGTCTCTCTCTTTATCATGGAGCTTATATTTCTCTAGGCAAGTGATTTTGCCTGTCCCATTCCCTGAGAGTACCTAGCATATATTACACCTATGTGTTAATGGACTTGCTAACATTTATTGAACATTTATTATTTGATAGGTAGGTCCTGAGATACATACCTTACATGAACTCTGTCATGTAATTTTCTTAACAGCCACATTATTGTGTTAACATTACTAATATCAACCTCCTTTTTCCAATGGAGAAAACTGAGGCTTAGAAATGTTAATAAATGCCCAAGGTCACAAAGTTAGTACAGCCTGGAGCCAAGATGGCCTGACTGCTAAATTTAGCCTTTCTCCAATATTCTATTTGCGTGAAACTGCATTCACAAAAGTTTCAACCTGGTTGGGCATGAAAGAGATAAAGAGAGCATATCTGCTTGTATATATTTGTAGGGATTTAAGGAGGTTTTTGCTATAAATTTTATAATATGACAATTTCACTCAATTTAACTCTCTATTTAATATTAAATGCATGTCAATCATATCCTCCTCTCTGCAAGATCAGTTATTAATTTGCAGAAATGTTTCAAGAGAGTTGAAGGTAAAGAGAGGTATGAGGTATTGTTATTATTCTAATATTTATTATTTAGGACATTCTTCATATTTTGAAGATGAATTCCAGTCATTAATTATTCCCTGTCATGTTGCCTTGGTTACAATTACTCATAGTAACTGAAGCTGTCAGATGCTGTAGGCAGAGCATGAAGAGTATTGGGTCAGATTAACACTGAGTTATACAGAATGAAAGTCGAGTCATCTTCCAATTTAAAGCTCTCTAAATTCTCCTAAAATGGTTTTATTAGGAACATATGGCATGAATAAAATACATGTTTGGGTAATTTCCTTATTGTAAGACGTTCACTTCAAGTTGGTGCCACTTATTCTACACTAGGACATCTTGCCTTCCATAAATAATCTCAGACAGCCACACATTCAGGTATTTTGTACTTTACATTCATTTACAATGGACTTCAATTAGTGTGTTCCTGCTTGGTAAGTAAATATGTGGAACACAGAGTATAAATGACAAAGATGCTACATAATTCCACCATAAGTAACCTGGATATCCAGTGCCAGCAAATTACTCCTAACTTGGAAAATAAGTGCCTGTCCGCCACGCCTGCCCAAAGATGTGGACCGAAAAGCATTTTAAAATCCCCAACATCTATCAAAAAACTATGCTTGTACACCCAGAAGGAAATGAAATTAAAGGAAAACCCATAATGATATTGTTCATTTTTATGTATGCTGAGAAGCTTTAACTTTTATTATTTTTTCCCCCTCAAGTCCTATTATACCAAATAAATGCAAGACAGCTGGTTTACAAGTGTTGGGTCAGTCTCCAATCACCAGCATTATAAAGGAACAACATTCCATCTCCGTTATTTTTTGTTGGAATTATTGTTACATTATAGCTAGGATGTGTTTCTTTTTGTGCCACTGGTCATCTCTCATTTAGTGATAATAGTGCCGGCACCACTGACCTCGCAAGGTTGTCGTAAAAATGACGACTCAAGCTTGAGAACTATATTATACATCAGTATAATGGTAGTATAATTGATAGTACATACACAATGTGAGATTATTATCTGAAAACATGCTTTGGAAAAAAATGTGCTTAGATGTCAGGATAGACAGATTTTAAGACCATAGAACTCAATCACGGTTCCTGGACAAAAATGACAGAAGATATTTTATATGGCTACCCAACCATACAGCATGTGAAATAAGGGAGACAAGATTATAACCTCTTATTTCAGGGACAGAACCCAGGTACCTGGTTTGGAAACAGCCTGGAGATAGAACGCTGATCTGTCTGCGTTTCCTTCTGATAGTCTGCACTGGCTGTTAGCACGAACAGTCTTATTCAGAGTTCAAGCAACCTGTTTCGTGTAAATGTTTTACTGAAAATATGAAGTCACTGATGAAAAATATACATTTCCTTAAAATCAAGAGTCATGACAAAAATACTGAAAATGCCAGCAAAATGAGCTGAGAGAGATTATGGACCAACATGTTCTGGTGCATCCTTAGACTAAATGGAAGAGTATTGACTGTCAATAATTCACGTAGAAACTTTGAGGATGAGGGCTGGAGATAGAGTAACATTTTGCCAGGGTAAGGTCAAATCTCAGCCCTTTGGGTTTAGACACACCATTATATATGCCGCATTAATCATAGGCACCACATGTTGGAGTAGTAGTCTTTTTGTGTCTATCTCCTCTCATATTCTAAATGGAAAGCAATTCTAGAATCAGGACCCTAATAGGCTCAACTGCCTAGCATATTATGTAGACAGAGCTTATACTACATGGGTTCCTGAATCTACCTATCCTTCTATTTCTCCAGCTTTCACCTTCTCATATCCTCAAAATACCTTTTCCATCTTTTTCTGGAAATTCAGCCCCAAATACTCCAGAGTATAATTACCTTAGGGGTGGTCATGGGGGGGGCTCCTTTCCATGCCTTAAAGAAATTTTAGGTGCTCAGGGCAATGGCTTCTCCCTTGTTCCTCATCCCATGTTTAAAAAAAAAAAAAAAGTTTTTTTTTTCTACATTTGCTTTGTATTCTGTACCAAACTATCTCATTTTTTGTTAACAGTCATATGAGATAGATATTTCTTATTCCTCATCTCACATAAGTAAAATGAAACTCAGAGAAATGTAATTCTTAGCCCTAAATCCCAAACCTGGACTTGACTACAGATCCTATAATGTCAAATCCATGAGAATTTCTATGGTACATGAGCATTTTTTATTTCAAGAATGATAATTCTATTTTTAAATCATTCTGAAAGGCAAATCATTCCCAAAGATGATAGAGAGGATTCTTAATTTATTGCACTTTTCTTAAATTATTCCAAATTTTGTTTTAACTGTATTTAACACTCATACTGAATATTTTAGATTTGACAAAGTACTTCATACTATTTCATTATTTTTCATACTATTTCCTTTGGGTGAAACCATTATAGTTTTGTCCCCTTTCCCACAGTATACATGATTTAACAAATCCTTTTTTATGTCCATTCTTAGGATATGCTACCTATAAAACAGTTTGTCTCCCTCCTTTCCCATCCCAACAACATTTAAAGAAGATTAATTTGCATTAAATTACTTCAGAGGACAATGTTTCTTTATGATAAGATCTTATTAATTTTCCTGAAATATCTAGCCAAGTCTAACTGCATAGCCAGAGACAAGGATAAAATAAGATGTAAGACAAAGAATTCCTAAAAATTCTATCCAGTAGGGAGCATGTTCTCTGTAGTCATAGTTTTTTTTTTTTTTTTCATATTCTGGAAATGGATTTGTATAACAATTGTAAATTGAGAGCATTTCATTTCAATATTAATAAATACATAAGAAAGATAACTAAACATTCTTTAAAATGCCATTCCAAATGGGGATACTCTGATCAATTCAAGAAAGAAGGAAAGTGGAAAGAAAGAAAAGTTTTTATCTAACAAATAAGAATGTTCAATCACTTTCAGCCTAAGCTAACTTAAATGACTTTTTTTTCCATATAAAACAGACTATTTTAGAGATGTTGAAAAGAAGAAATAGGCAGGACTTCTGGCTATGGCCAAATGAGGAGGTTGGCAAATCTTCTCCCAGAAAAGCAACTACAATGTTGAGTAAAATTGAGAAATACAGATATTCCCATGCTCTGTAGGTTGATCAAAGGCAATTTATGAGAAGCATTTATGCTTGAAAAACTGCTGAATTGGGGGTATTAATAGTGAAAGTCTGTGGTGTTTTTACCTATGACTCTTCCTCACAGTTCAATCAATGTAAGGATTTTTACCAGGCCAGGGCAAGCTGAGAGTTTGTTTTGTTACTGTTTTGTTACTGTTGTTAAAAAGGTCTCAGTCTATTGGGAAAGATGAACAATGCCTATAACCAGTGACACTGTTGATGAAATAGATGATCTTTGTGGTATATGAGTAGGGATGGCTAATGGTTCTGTTTGCTTGAGGTTGTGGTCATGCTCGGTTGAAGCTACGTGCATGCATAGTGGAGACCACAGAGAGCCCAAGCTGTCCACACACTCCTGTCAACCCCAAGTCTGTGTTCATGCATAGAGGATACTGGAAAAGGATCAATATAAAGAAAAAAATGATATGTTAACTAACTAGACTTTAAATAAAAATTTGGAACAAACAAAAAAGGTGGCATCAGATTGAAAAAAAAACAAACTGTGAAGTTTGGGTGTGCATCTTTTTTTTTTTTTTAAAGATTTTATTTATTTATTTGACAGAGGGAGAGAGAGAGCACAAGTAGGCAGACAGGCAGGCAGTGGGAGAGGGAGAAGCAGGCTCCCCGCTGAGCTCAGAGCCCGATGCGGGACTCAATCCCAGGACGCTGGGATCATGACCCAAGCGGAAGGCAGACGCTTAACCGACTGAGCCACCCAGGCACCCCGGATGTGCATCTTAAACCACAGATATATTGAAAGTTTGTCAGCTCAATGTTGTTGAGCACAGTTTTTTCTCCATTTATTGGTAGCCACCATATTACTCAGAAATAGAAGTGACTCCTAGGAAGCCTGGTTTAAAAATAAAGCAAAACTTAAGAACTAAACTAAACTAAACATAGTTCTTAGAGACTATAAATTGTGGAGCAGACTGATTTCACAGATTTAGTACAGGCAAGTTCCTAAGCACCACCCCCCCCAATAAAATGAAACAAACAAAACCTATGCAATTTTTAAAAGTAAAAATAGTAACACATGGATGGAGCTAGAGAGTATAATGCTAATTGAAATAAGTGAGTCAAAGAAAGACAAATACGATATGATTTCACTCTTATGTGGAATTTAAGAAACAAACAAGCAAGGGGGAAAAAAAATAGAGCAAGAAGGACACAGGCCAAGAAAGAGACTCTTAAATGTAGAGAACAAACTGAGAGTTACCAAAGGGGAGAAGGGTCAGGGATGGGTGAAATAGGTGATGGGGATGAAGGAGTACACTTGTCGTGATGAGCACCTGGTATTGTATAGAAATGTTAAATCACTATATTGTGCACCTGAAACTAATATAACATTGTATATTAATTATACTGGAATAAAATAAAAGAAAAAATAGTAAATACATTAATTTACTGGGGTAAAAAAGAATCCAGAGTTGCTGCCATATATTATTTATAAAAAAAATTAAGAGACATGCAAAAAAAAAAAAAACAGGAAGACTAACTGGGAGAAACGTTCAGTAGATGTTGAGTTTAGCAGATATATATGTCAGAATAGCTACTGAAATAAGGTCAAAGAACTAAAAGAAATCGCTTTTAAAGAGTTAAAGGAGGGGCACCTGGGTGGCTCAGTCGTGTAAGCATCTGCCTTCGGCTCGGGTCATGATCCCAGGGTTCTGGGATCGAGCCCCGCATCGGGCTCCCTGCTCAGCGGGAAGCCTGCTTCTTCCTCTCACACTCCCCCTGCTTGTGTTCCCTCTCTCGCTGTGTCTCTCTCTGTCAAATTAATAAAATCTTAAAAAAAAAAAAAATAAATAAAGAGTTAAAGGAAATTATCATGAAAGTGAACCAACAAATAGACTCAAAATAGGGACATAAAAATTATTAAAAAGAACCAAATGAAAATATGGTGTTAAAGAAGTAAAACAGTTGAGGGGTGCCTGGGTGGCTCAGTCAGTTAAAGTGTCTGCCTTTGGCTCAGGTCATGATCCCAGGGTCCTGGGATTGAGCTGCATATAGGATTCCCTGCTCAGTGGGGAGTCTGCTTCTCCCTCTTCCTCTCCTTCTGCCTCTCCCCCTCCCCCTGCTTGTGCTCTCTCTCTCTCTCAAATAAATGAATAAAATCTTAAAAAAAAAATTTAATTGAAATTAAAAATTAACTAGACTAATTCAACATCAGATTTGAGATAGCAAATAATTAGTGAGTTTAAAGATAAATGAATAGAAATTAAGAAAAACAGAAGAGAAAAAAATGAAGAAAAATGAATAGAGCCGCAGAGACCTGTAAAACATTAAATATATCAATATATATGTAATGGAAATCTCAAAAAAAAAAAAGAGAAACAAATGGACAGAAAAATATTTGAAGAAATAATAGCTGAAAAATCTTAAATTGGTAAAGAACATTCCTCTACACATTTGAATATAATAAATAAACCTTAAAGTCCATGTAGAATAACTACACAGAGACCCATACTTAGATATATCAAACTGTTAAAAACAAAAGACAAAGATAAAATCTTGAAAGCAGCAAAAGAAAAACAACTCATCACATATAGGGGGAGGGTATTGATAGATTATTTAATTCATTTCTTTTTTTTTTAAAGATTTTATTTATTTGACAGAGATTGACACAGCGAGAGAGGGAACACAAGCAGGGGGAGTGGGAGAGGGAGAATCAGGCTTACTTCTGAGCAGGGAGCCCGATGCAGGGCTCGATCCCAGGACCCTGGGATCATGACCTGAGCCGAAGGCAGACACCTAACGACTGAGCCACCCAGGTGCCCCCAAAAGTGTACTCTTAGAAAAGATCAACAAACCTGACAAAAATGAGCTAGTCTGAACAAGAAAAAAAAAAAAAAAGACACAATTACCAAAATAAGAAATGAAATAAGAGACATCACTACCAACCATAAAGATATGAAATATCTCCATATAAGGGGGTATTATGAACAACATTATGACAACAAATTAAACAGCTTAGATGAAACAGACAAATTTCTAAGAAGACGTAAATTACCAAAGGGACCTAAGAAAAACTACAAAACCCGTATAGACTATAACAAGTAAAGAAATTAGTAATTTAAAATACTTCCATAAAGGAAAGTCTAGGCTCGGATGGCTTCATTGGTGAATTTTACCAAATATTGAAAGAAGGAATAATACAGAGTCATTCTTCAGAAGTTCTAGGGAAGGAAAGACTACTTTTCAACTCATTATATGAGATCAATATTATCCTGAGACCAAAGCCAGACAAAAGAAAATAAGCTACAGAAAAGTATCTGTCATGAATATAAGTGAAAATCCTTAACACAATATTAGCAAATGGAATCAAAGAATTTATTAAAAGTACTGTACACTATGACCCAGTAGAATTTATCTCGGTGATGCAAATTTGATTTAACATCTGCAAATGAATTAATGTCCTACAACTATATTAAAAGAATAAATCAAAGTTTGTAATTTTTTTTCAGTAATAGGCCAAATAGTAAATATTTTAGACTTTGAAGTCCATGGAACAGCGAGGGAACTGCTGAACTATGCTGAATAGAGTAAATATGACATGTCCACTAAATATTTATTTACAAAAATATTGATTTACAGGTGGTAGGCTGGACTCAACTTGTGAATTGTATTTGCCAACCTCTGGAAAAAAGGAGGAAAACCACATAATAATCTCAATAGACAGAAAAAGCACTTATCAAAATCCAATACATTGCTGTGATAAAAACTGGCAACCAGTTAGGAATAGGAGACTTTGTCAACTTGATAAAAGACCTGCATGAAAACCCATAGTTAACATCCTGCTAAATGATAAAAGACTGAATACCTTCCCCTTAAAATCAAGAACAAGGTAATAATACCCAATCTTACCACTTTTATTCAACAAAGCACTGGTAGTTCTAGTCAATAAAATAATCCCTCCCTCCCCTTTTCAAAAACAAAGTGATCCATATTGAGAAGTAAAACTGTTTTTATTCACTGAAATCATATTTGCTTATGGAGACAACACCAAATAATCATTTTTAAAGACAGCAAAGTCACAGGATATAAAAATTAAAACCACCTATATCACAAAAAGAGGAAATAGGACTAGAACTAGGTGGCCAAATGGTCCTAGGTCCTTGATCACTCTCCTCCATGGTAATTCAAAAAGCATTGACTCCATGACAATGAGGTACAAACACCAGAGCTCAGTTAGAAAGCAGTATGGCTGTAGCTGCTGAGAAAAAGGGGATTCCAAAGCTGAAATAAATGGTGTTAGCAATGGGTACCTATCCAATAAAGCTATGGGTATTTTGAAAATGTCAGAAGTTGATTTGGCTGAATATCCAGCTAGCAGTCAAAATTGAAAGTCAAAGCAAAATCTTGCTCACTGGTGTGGAATAATTTCTTCCTCTGTGTCCCCTAATTCCTTTCTTTCCTCTAATGCAACCTTAGCTGCTTTAAGAAAAAGATAATTAAGGGTGGAGCCAAAATCCTTCTTTCCCCAAAAGGGACCAAAGCCATACACATTCATTTGAGTAAGCTGAGGAATTTGGGGGAGGTGCAGGAACTCTGTTTGATGTAGGCAAACAGGTCACCATCCTATGTGGCAAGAGCTCCTGGATTCAACCAATGAAGTTTGGACAAATAGCATGGCGGGGAAAGGAAACAAATATGATTTTGTGGGCAGAGCCTTTTGGGTTAACTTATGTACTGTTGTTATGGTTTCCAGTGCTGAAAATTTATTTTGTTTTGGTTTATACACTTTTAACGTGAATGCTCACAAAGTGCCAGAGGGCATTATCCTGGTATGGAAGGGCGACATGTAGAGCAGTATCAGTACCACTGGGACATCACAACTCTAATGACCTTGTGCTTTAGGTCTCTGTGAGTGATGATTTTGCTTATTGGATCCTATGACAAAGGGAGGCTGACCCAGAGAAAATGTTTAATATATCAGTTTATTGACATGGCTACCAGTTCCATATCTTTTGAATTAGCTTCCTATTAGCTTCCTACTCAGTTCTGTTCAAAACAGAATGCCTAACCTACGGAGGTCTTGTGATTCTCTGGTCTGATATTCCCAACTGGAGCTAGGTCAATTCAGACTCAATGACTAACAAGACAGGAAGGACCAAAAAAGTCTCTCAACCAAATGGAAATTCAAGAATACAATTGAGCTCTGGTGGCACCTCAACTTCACATGAAATGTAATAGTTAGGTATTTGTGGGGAACTTTCCACCCATCCTACTCTCTGAAACAGAACTGCTGGCTCAGTAAGACTGGGCCTGTTTCACTAATGGCTTGGTTAAACTGAAAACAAATGGTGTCTATTAAATCGCTGTTGATGTTCAATCTCAGTACCAGCTATTCAGAATCAAAAAATGCAAGTGGCCACTTCACTCAGTACGCAGAACTCAAGTTCGTTTTCATAACTCTGGGCAATACTCTCCTTAATGAAAGTTATTATATTTTCTTGGCTCATGGGCTGTTGCTTGCACCATGCTTTGTTTTCAACTTGGACAGCTATAGCTTGGAAGATTAAAGATAGATCAAAATGTCTGGGTCACTCATACAACTGAACCTAGGAAGTATCCATTTCCTAGTGAGACTAAGAGGAATCAAGCTGCTGATAGAGACTATGCCACCCATAAAGTCACCATTGTTGCCTGGAGCCATTATCCTACAGAACATGGAAATATATGAACCATTATAGACTGGGCACAAAATAAAGGACTCTGTTTCTGATGCAAGGACTACCATTGCATGCTGGATTTGTGAGCCCCTGCAAAACTGGGCTGATTCCACCTGATCTACCTTTCCAGGACCCCCAGGAAAAACTGTGGACATCAAGGCTTGGTTTAACTTTCTCAATTGGCAGCGCTTCACGAATGTTGTTAGACGACTTTGTTAGGAGAATTAAGCGTATGTTCATGAAACGCCATTAGGAGAAGACTTTTGAAAGCCTGTGCTTGGTTTCGTTCAATGGGCCTTTTCCCTTTTCTGATTTTAAATTGGTATCTTTTCACTGTAATAAGCCATAACTTTGAGTATAATAGTTTTTCTGAGTCCTGTGGTCTTTCTAGTAAATCATTGAGCATGAAAGTGGTTTGGGAATCATCCTCTGATAGATTTCTCTAACCATGATTTGATTGTAATTCCCTTTAACTTTACTGAGAAGTCAATAGGAAAGGTTGGGGGATGGCCCCAGCTCTTGTACCTCCTTGCAAAACACCTTTCAGTACCTTTAGATGTCTTCTATGCCCACTCCTATAACCATCACTCAGTCATTTCATGGGGCAAAGGAATGCCCTTTGGCTTGTGGTATGGATGAAATGGGACAGATTGAACAACTGCACTCAGTCCCTTCAAACAAGAATTTAACTCAGTTATTTTAACTATCAATTGTAAGGACTAACAGCTAGCCAAGAGAGTACATTGGAAGTAATGTCAACCTGTGCCCACAGACTGATGAAGGTCACACTAGGAGGGCTTCAACAATTGTAAACAACACTTTTTTGGCAGAGGTATGTGTGCCCCTTGAACTCTACTTTTTGTGTGGATGTCAGGCATCAACTTGCAGTCCTCCCTAAAACACAGTAACTTTCACCTTAGAGGTGCTCATAAGATACCTTCAAGTATTTAAAGAAACAACAGCAGCAGATCATGCAATATTCAGATAACTGTAAAGATCTCCCAGAGGCAAAACAGACTCACTAGTTATGCAGACCTTGTGGTCATGTACTTCTACAAAGAGGTTCATTCAATTAGAAAACGTGGTCCAAATTTGTTTCTGACTTTAGCTTAAGAGAATAGTAATACCACCTCAGCTTTAGAAAGAATTCAGATCTGACTCAGCCCACTGAACAGGGCTCTTATGAGTGATAGAATTGCCCTACGTTTCCTCCCTGAGGCTAAAGCAGAATCTGCACATTTACTACTAATTCTTGTTTACCTGGATTGATTTTTAGACCAAGGGCAGTATCAATGTAAAAGCTTAAGGAAAAGTCACCTGGCTTTTGAAGATAGGCTATGATGATTTAAGAAAGCTGTTAAACTGACTTATTTTGTGTCCCTAGGCCATGGATGAGGTCAATACTTCAGGTTAACCTCATCTTGCGGATCATTGTCCCGTTGATTGTAACTTAATTAATTGCTGTATAAGAAAAATTGAACAGATATAGTCCCAAGCCTCTGTTGTCCAGATTAATCAGAGTGGCCAGCAGAATAGTATAATCATGAAATCTTTCATCAGAAGCCAAGAAAGTGTAGAAACAAAGGATGAATATTATTAAGAGACAGTTCTTCATGGTTTCCTATTTTCTGTGCATCTTGCAAGTCAGGTCCTAACTGCTCTTTGTTCTGAATATCTTTTCAAAGAAGTTTGTAAAGTTAACATTCCTGGAAGACAGAGATAGTATTTCCCACTGAAGCCAAAAAAAAAAAGACCTGATTGCTGACCATTTTAAAAGAACTGGTTCCCAAAGCTTAGGGCTCCTCTCCTGAGAGCATATGCAGGCATCCTTCTGTGTCCATCTGTGTCATTCCTCTAGAGCAAGGGGAACAAATAAGCTGTTTATGCTGCCTTTTGTGCAGTGGGTACTAAAGACTTTTATCTCTGACCCAAGATTCTTGTGTCTTCTACCAGCAGCTATGAATATGTGACTGGCTAATTTGTTAGCTTATAAATAGGATAAAATATCACAGTAACAACTTCCAGAATAAGAATAATTTTGCTTGGGCTTCTCCAAAATATACCCTCCTCAGCTATCATTAAAAACAAACAAACAAAAAACAACAACCAAAAAACATGCTTTAATACCTCCTGGGAAGCTATTTTGTTAAATTTGAAAGAGCATAGGCTTTAGAATCAGAATTACCCAAAAAGAAAAGCCAGGCTTGCGGCTTGTAAAAGCACAATAACATCCATAACAAGGGGTATTGTGATGATGAAATGTTATGGTGTTAATAATCAAGCTCTTATTCAGCACCTGGCCTGCTGAAATCAATGGATGCTTTTTTTTTTTTTTTTCCTCTAAGAGTTCTTAAAGATTTGGACACTAAATTGAGAGCATATTAAAAAAAGGAGTGCAAATAAAAATACTTTATAGTATCCATATAAAGTCATATACTTTAATGAAGAAACTGAAAATACCCAGAAATAAAAGTAGAGAAAAATCAACTATAATTCCTTATATAGAACAAATACTTGTTAATAATTTAATGTATCTTCTCTTTTATTTAGTTCCAAAGAGCAGATTTTAGAAAATAAAGTGTATACAATTTTGTATTCTAAAAAAGAACATTTATCAGTGGTTTTGGTGAGTTTATTTGTAAGAAAGAAAATATATTAGTATCACAAGTTAGAAACTTTGGCTGTTCAATTTTTGTTAAATCCACCAGTTAGGAACACAAATGAGACTTTCATAGGCTTTTCTTTAGCCCAACCATCTGGACACTTGCTGTATTTTGATTAAAAGCAAAAGCCCATTTTACAAAAACCTATAATACAGTTAAATTTCAGGCCTCTATAGAGAGAAAACCAGAGATAAAATAATACATAAAAAGTCTGAAAAAAAATCATTGTTGCATCAGAAAAATTCCATTAATTATAGTAATTATCTATGATTGGAACTTTTAAAACATCTGCAGTGAAACAAGTGGCTATGCTTAAACATGCTTATTTCATTCTTCAATCACTTAAATGTAACTATTGTTAAGGAATTAGTTGGAAGTCATTAAGAAAGTAACTTTCAAAAAACCAATTTTGGCAGATGACAGAGACAAAATTGAAGGAAAATGTGCTCAAACATTATGATCTCAATCATTACATATAAATTAGTATAAAAATGAAGAAATTCCAATTGACATTTGACTTCAATTATATGTCTTTATTTAGGTATTAAGATCATTAATTCTGTTAACTAATTAAAATATGCAATAATGCAATTGCAATGAATGCTGATTCAGTGAAGAGAAAGACCTTTTATTGATTTAACAAGCATTTTTTCAGGTATCTATCATATGGCCATGTGGTTGTCATCATAGGTACAGAGAAAATGCGGCAGTGTTTCCAATTCTAATGACCCATTTGAATCATGATGTGTCTAGAATTAGAAATCCTGGGGTGCCTGGGTGGCTCAATCAGTTAAGTGTCTGACTCTTGATTTTGGCTCAGATCATGATCTCAGGGTTGTGAGATTGAATCCCGCATCCGGCTCCATGCTGGGAGTAGAGCCTGCTTAAGATTCACTCTCTCCCTCTCCCTCTGCTCCTCCCCCGCATCTCTCTCTCTTTCTCTCTCCCACTCTCTAAAAAGAAAAAAAAAGAAAAAGAAATTCCTTCAAAACTGTAAGTATATATTATTGAAAACATCTTTTTTTGTTGAAAACATCTTAAGAAATAGGTATCACATAAAATGTACTTTTTGTGAAAATATAAAATTATAATTAAAAACTTGAAAAAATTATGAAATATAGTAGTAAATTAAAAGAATGAACAAAACAGTATATATAATCTTAATTTGTAAAATAAAGAATATTAAATTATATATATAGGTGGAAGTGCTGCAGATAATCTTTGTGCTTTATGGATTTCCAAAATTTCAGCATTGGACAAGTGTTTATTTATCATCTAAAGCAATTATACCTAACAGGAAACAGCCAGGGCACCTGGCTGGCTCAGTTGGAAGAGTGTATGACTCTTAATCTCAGGGTTATAAGTTTGAGCCCCATGAGGGGTGTACAGATAAATAAATAAAACTGTAAAAATAAATAAATAAAAGGAAAAAGTCATTCCTCAGATACTTATCATGTTGAATACAGTAATTAATGCTAATATATGAGTACAGTTAAGGCAGCAAGACTCAAATGAGATGACCTGGGTTTTGGTCTGAGTCCATTTATCAGCTCTTTGATCCTGAGCATAAAGTTTGGGGTCTAATTTACTTTACTTATCTTTGATGGATTTGGACTGGGTGAGCTCTATAAGCTTTTCCATCTCTGAGAAAATAATTATTAAAGTAACTAGGAGTCATATAGTGCCAGGTTCCTTTTAAAGTGTGTATATATACTTTTTACACATTTACTTAATCTTGATGATGTCTATATATCAGAGTCACCAATATTTTCCGCATTTTAGAGATAATGGAAATTCAAGCTTAAACATAATGAAGATAAACTTTAGAAATCAGGTAGTCTGGTTTTAGGATCTATAATCTTAACTCCTATCTCATAATGCTTAAATTCTTAATATCTCTTCTTCACTAGTATATTGATTAAAATACTTATATTTCCAATAATAATTGTGTTAGGGTTCTCCAGAGAAACAGAATACATATGTGTCTGTCTGTCTATCATCTATCTATCTATCTATCTATCTATCTATCTATCTATCTATCTATCTATCATCTATCTATCTATCTATCTATTGAGAGAGAGAGATTGGTTGATTGATGTTAAGGACTTGATTCACAGTTAGGGAGGCTTGCAAGTTCAAAAATCTGTAGTTCAAGTCTGAAGGATGTCAAGCTGGAGATCCAGGAAAGACAATGTAGCAATTTGAAGTCTGAAGGCTGTCTGCTGGTACAATTTCTTCTTGCTTAGGGGAAATCAGTCTTCCGTTTTCTTCAGGCCTTCAACTGATTCAGTGAGGCCCACCTGCACTCCGAAGAGTAATCTGTTTTATTCAAAGTCCACTGATTTAAATATTACTCTCATCCAAAAACAACCTCACAGAATCATCCAGAATAATGTTTTACTACATATCTGGGGACCATGGCCCAGCCAAAGTGAGATATGAAATTAACCATCCCAATGACTAAGCACAAGTTACTTAAGATTACTATGGTCCCTGATATTTAGATATCACTGTAGAGATATACTGGTCCCCTTAAACAGGTGTTACATATCACTTTTTCAACCTCTAGGACTTATTACAATAACTTCATATGCTCTCTTGCTTATATAAGCAAACAAAATGGGTTTAGGTCCAGGTATACTTCAGTTTACTAATAGACTTATTCCTAAAGATCTGTGCATACATTGAATTCTATCACATAATTCCTCATGTAATGTCAGACATGTTTCTCTGTATTTCACATTGATTTCCAATTGGATGTGGCTCTCAGACTTTCAGTCGTAAGTTTTTAACCCTTTATATTTCCATTTATTTATACTAAATAGTGAATAAATCTGTGAATAAGCAATTAGGATTACTAAAGCCCTGGGTGTCTGGGTGGCTCAGTGGGTTAAACACCCAAATCTTGGTTTCAGCTCAGGTCATGATCTCAGGGTTGTGAGACTGAGCCCTGTGTCAGGCTCCACACTAGGTGTGGAGCCTGCTTGAGATTCTCTCTCTCCCTCTCCCTGTGCCCCTCTGACCCTCTCCCCCTCTTGTGCTCTCTCTCTTTCTCAAGAAAAAAAAAAAAGAATACTAAAGCCTCTCACCAATTTCACTGAGATCTGTAACAGGGATTTGCTTTGGTAAATGGAAAGATATGAGTAAAATATTCAACCCAGTAATTACTTGTTTAATGGCTGACATGACATGTTTACTTTCATAGATGAAATGAAAGTGAGAATTTTTGTTTTTTAACCTAAGCTTTCATAAGATATTTAGTGTTTTAGATTATTCAAACTCTGATATATGTTTGTCTTGATCGAGTGATTCATTTACTCATTGAGAAATCTACTTATTGAGAGGGTACCATGTGTCAAGGACTGTTCTAGTTGCTGAGAATACCAATAGTAGAAAAAAAATATTCCTTCCTCCCACAAAAATCAGTGCCTTGATAAAGCTTATATATAAGTTAGTCATAAAGAATAAGTACATATGTAAAATGTATAGAATATTTTTAACAATTGCTATAGAAAAGTAAAGCAGAAAAGAGACAAGAGAAACAAGGAGGAAAAGTAGAGGTATAAAGGAGGACTCATGGAGAGTGTGGCCTTTCAAAGGGGGGGACTGTGCAAATAAAGAGATCCTGATGCACAAGTGTCCCCTGCGGTGTCCAGTGGGCCCAGGAGGCTGTTGAGCTGCGTAAGTAAGGGCAGAGGGTAGCAGGAGATGAGATCAGAAGGGCAGTGGAGCATTGGGTTTGAGTTTGAGGAGCTAATTGCATCTCGTTAGAGACATTGGGTTTTGCTCTGAGCAATAGGAGATACAACTGGCAAGTTTTGAACAGAGGATTGATGATAAGTGACTACAATTTTAATAATCTCACTTGGGCCAGAGGGAAATGTGTTAGGAGATTAGGGCAGTAACTCAGGACTGGGCAAAACACGATGGTGGCTCAGATGAGGGTGGGTGAATGGGTGAAGAGAGTAAGCTCATTTGGGACTAGACTTTGGAGATGGAGACTTTTGTGTTTGCTAAGGGAGAGCGAGAAATCAAGAATTGCTACAACCTGTGTCAGTAGAAGCAAAGGAAGAGTGTGAGTAGGATAAGTTCTAGATTTTTTCTTTTAACCAACACTTTTAAACACAATGGTAAAGTGAATAAAAATATGTAACTTCTCCTGCCATGCGTCATGCAGCTTGTAGGGACAAGCAATCAAAGTTCCTGAATCAATAATTGTTTTGATTATACCATTCCAGAGAAACAATGTATAAAAACATATTCCAGTGCAATTTCTCTGTAATCTGTTCCTCCTGTCCCATCAAGTGTGAGAGTGTATTATTATATATTGACAGAAAACATCAATATGGATGATGTTAGACAGTGGGGGGAAAGCATTTTGGTGTGCAGGTTTTGTCTTCATAATGACAGCATTGATCTGTGTTGCAGCTTCCCCATTGTCAGCAGCTCACAGTTAATTTGCCCATATCTACGTTGGTATGAGCGGTAATATGGTGAATGTCACATGGGATCTGCAATTCATGGGAACAGCTCTGCAGCCTCATGATTTTTTGTCAATTGTGAATTAATTATTAATCTGATTTGTCTTGTTTGTTCAGATTTCTGCAAATGTTAGTAAATCAGGGTCTGTTCAAACTTTTAGTAGAATCGGCGTTTGATAATCACAACATTTTTTTAGTTTGCTTACTTTCCTCTTGCCTGGTTAAGTAAATTATTCTGGCACTTTTGTGGCCTTGGGACTGCCATTTTCTCAATTTTACAATTATTTATTCAAAATGAATTGTCTGCTTAGTGGTTTTTATATTTTACACTCTTGTTTGTTTGGGACTTCTAGCATTCTTCTTTAAATAGTAGGCAGCCTTCCATCCTATTTTCAGGTCACCAAATCATGGTAGCAACCGAAGAAGGGCCTTTGGAAGTTGAATTCACTCAGTTAATAGTTAAAAACTTAGGCAAGTCACTATAAAGAGTGTCAAGGTCTTTATCTATGTTATTTAATTAAAAATACTTCACAGTCTTATGAGCATTTAACAGGACAATATATATATAATTCCTTAGTTTCTGCCAATTGCTTTGTCATTGTGCTTATTATGCTTGGAATGGGAGGCAGACATATTCCCTTTAAATCAAGTTATTTCTCTTCAGAGATGACTAAGGGCATGACTGTCCATTTACACACAGCCTGTTATTAAATTATTAACTGAATTGGTGGAAAATCAGCACAATTCACTAATTGGCATACACATGATTATGTTAGAAATCATTATTGCACTATTCACCTGATGCATTCATCTTCTATAGATAGAACCTATAAGGAAAGCTGTACATTAATGTGATCTACATTCTCTGGTTAAAGGCTAAGGATCCTAATACCCTATTGGCTTTGGGGTGCTTTGGTTTTTCATTGTATATTAGCTGAATTTGAAAACACCTAGAAGCCTAGAAGGCTGGGAGGGCCATGTTAAATTCCAACTTAACTGAAGAACAAACTGGGCTTGCAGAGGTTATTCACACAGCCTGGCTTTCTAGTTCATTCGCGTGGATGTGACAAGCAGAAAATTAGACACCTGGCAGCTACAAGGGTTTTGGTTTTTGTTTTTAGATACATGGCCAAGATTACTTTGTGAGTGCCAAATTGTTACCTTAATTTAAAGGCAGAAAAACACATTAGATTTTTACCACCTAGAAAATCATGTTATATCCTTGATTAAAAATATCTTCATCAGCAAAGAGAGGGGAAATTTTATTTTATTTTTTCAAAATTACCTTCCATCCATTTTGTAGGATTTGGACCTTGAGAAATGTCTGACAATACTACTAAACTGCAGTAATAGGTTCTGGGTTTTGAAATGTTAATTTTATTGCTGGAAGCCTATTAGGACTAAGAGTATAACTGAATGGCGTGTAGGGACTGATGGTGATAAGTAAAAGTCAAAGATCTGTTTTTGTTTTGTTTTGTTTTTCATTTTGCTTTCAGTGTGGTTTTATGTGGCTTTTCCATTAGACACAATCCTCAGATTTAACACAAGGTGGAAAAGAAAGCTGTTATGAAGTAGATCAAAACTCTATACAAGTCAGACCTAACTCTAAAATCCGCCTGAAAAACATAAAGCACAGTGCATTTGAACTAAACAAAATCCAGGAGGCAAACATGACACATATTTTTGCCCCAAGGTAATCGGTCAG
The DNA here is from genome assembly GCF_964656455.1 of Halichoerus grypus. Taxonomy (NCBI): domain Eukaryota; kingdom Metazoa; phylum Chordata; class Mammalia; order Carnivora; family Phocidae; genus Halichoerus; species Halichoerus grypus. Next base: position 128,816,074 of record NC_135716.1, on the reverse strand, counting down.
AATTTAATGATAGAACATCTGATTATAAAGAAAAAGAAAACTGGTGATGAAAGATTCTGAGAAATGTGTCCTCCTGCTTTATAACAAAGACATCTCTAAAAAAAACGAGCTTAGAGCCCAATTTCTGAAAGGTTTTTTTTTTTTTTTTTCTCCCCTGTCCTTTTGGTTATATTTTCCAGTTTGTTTAAGCTGAACAATTGTAACATGCATTTGGTTAAACAAGGGCAAATATGCTTGGCAAAAGCATTTGGGGCTTTTGAGTGCTTCCTAATTCGTACTATTGTTCCCTGTCCATCTATTTGCCTATGTAATGTTATGCAAAATTTGTCCTCGCAGCTCCCTTTCCAGGCCACCCTCCTGTTCCTATTCAACATTCCCATTCCATTATATCTATGGCCTCAGAGCTGTTAACTCTGCCACTTTCACTGGCCCTGTGCTTAAGCCAATTGTATCGATTTAGGGAGTATTTAACAGCTTTGGCTCCTACACAAGTCATTTTCCCAAACTTCCATTTCCTCTCTAAATTTCTTCCAGTTCAAATCAAGTATAGGATTTGGTACTCTTAAAAGTGGCTCTGGGTATCTCTATTTATACAAGAGATAGCTTTCCCTCACAGCCCCTGTTGGCAATCCTTTACATAAAGACTTCTCTTTTGATTTCTTTTCTAAGATTCTACTTGTTATCATGCTAATTATCTCAGGCAACTTTCAAAACTGGAGATCTTCCAGGAATCCAGAAGAGTGGGAAAGAACCTGTTACTTACCTTTTTTGTATTGCCTACATAAAAGCAAATAACCTTAGCATGTTATTCAGGATCCTTCCTGCTCTGTCCCAAATCTCACTTTCAAATCTCATTGCTTTCCCCTTCCCCAGGGCACTGTAAAGGTGTTCCCTTCCATATTACTGTATGCTATTGCAAAACTTTGTTTCTTTCCTTAAGCTCTTTCCTTGGTGAGTATTCCTTTTCTACTGTTTCTTACCCAGCACACTTCTACTAATCTTTTAAAAGTTCAACCTTAGTCTTACCTCCTCCATGAGGTCTTTTCCTCCTCTATGAAGTCTTGTACTTACTTTTAAAAATAATTACTACTCTCCCAAAAATGTCATAGCACTTTGAACAGCTCTCGGAGAGGCCTTAGGATCCAGAAGATGGTTGAATCACTCTGAATGAGGTTATTCCAGAATACATTGGCAATGAAGCATGGAGAAATTTGAATCTACTCCCACCCCCAGCAATGCAAGACATGGTCCGAGAGAAAAGAACGGAATGTACCTTCCCAAAAATGCATGAGTGACTTTATATCTCAAAAAAAGAAGTTGAGGTTCAGAGATTAATAATTTCCAATGCAAAAACAGTCTCCTTTACATGGGTAGTGAAGGAAAATGGATTTTATTATACTCTATGAACATTCTTACAATATTATGGCTTCTTGTCAGGAATTGGAGAAAATGACTCTGGCAAGAAGATATACAGATTGTTGATGAGGAAGTTTCCCTGCATCATTACAAGATATGGAACAGAGGGGATATACTTAAGGAAGAAATGTCTACCTGCATAAGTATATTGTTTTGACTGTGTTTTATTCAGGTCTGAAAATCTTGTTTCAAATTAACTAGATAATAAAGGTCAAAGAAGAATCAGAATTATATGGGAGATCTACTCCTTAATGAAAAGATTGAGTGCAACTTTCATTTAATCAGGGGTGGGAGTGATGCTCTCTTGTCATTTCCCCTATCCTTCTTAAGAACAGATTTAAGTATTAGATGACTGAGGGAAAAAAAATATGGAACTAGGCAAAAGGGACAAAAAGTAGAGTCGCATGCAATTTGTTATACAAGGAGGAAGGGCTGACTTCAGAAATGGGTGCAGAAGTACTGTCTTAATAGGAGTCTTAGGGAAGAAGGAGGTAGCTTTCAGTAACTTGTAATATCTGCTGCTCAATATTGGTCATATCTTGGTTGGATTAGCAGTGAGAAGATTAGGGGAACAAGATGGGGCCAAAAAGTCAGCTATGGGCCACTGCTCCCAAAGAAAAATTATCTTAGAAAGCCTACTCAAAAATTAGACTATCAGGCAGTGCTTAAATTCTTCAGAATTGGTCATAATTGGTCTCTCTTGTGGAGTAGAACTGAGAGTGCAAATGGGACCAGCTTTTGGAAAATGAGGAAGATGGAGATAGGATAATTGGGATGGAGGCTGGGAGTCACTCCTTCTGTCAACACATATGGAAGAACTGTACAGGACAAATAAATGAGTGGACTAAGAATATCGACGGGCAGATTTAGATTCAACAAATAATTTTAGGAAAAACTGGTGGGCTTATTTCACCACCTGTCTAAAACATAACAAGAAGGAAGAAAACTAGTATCTAATTCCATATGATAACTACAACCTCTACACTGAATTTTTTTTACTTTATTTTTTTTTTTGGTCACAAAAGAATTGAACAAAAAGGAAGAATTCCTTTCCCATGAAAAATGTCTTTCTTCTGGAAAAATTGATATAGGACCAATAAATGAACTCTCTATGATGATATTGAGTAACTCCTGACACCTGAGGAAAGTTTCTGCTATCTTAAATTCCAAGTTAATTTTTCTTTTTTCTAAAGGACTCAAAAATTCCCTCGTATGTTTGTGACCTTAAATGTATGTGAAAGTTTGCTTTTGAAAATCTTATTTATAGTTTGCATGTTCACCTAACCAATGAGGTTTTTAAATGATGGGATCTGTTTTCCTTTGTTTTTTCTACATTCATGGTATTTTCTTTTTCTGCCCAGCTAATCTCTGCAAACTTCTGATATGGCTAAAGTTATCCTATCTACTTATTTTATTAATTTCCCTTTCTATTGTACTGGATTGTGACCTCTAGAGAACAGAATTTATATCTTTTTTTTCATTTGCATGATCCTAGCATCTATTATAAAACTTCATATTTATTATTTGATAAATGAATCCTTTAACTCATTTTATATAAAATTCTGGGAAGTAGGATGACCCTTCTTATACAAAATTTTGGGAAGTAGGTGTTTCTACTCATCTATGTCTGTGTAATAAATTATACAACACTTAGTGGCTTAAAGCAACACCATGATTTTGTGGGTCAGGAATTCACAAAGGCACATCACTGAATCATCATCTGGGTGATTCTATGCTCCAGTTGCTGATATTCATCCGGTGACTGGGATGGGCTCACCTGGGCTCCCTCTATCTCAGTGCAAGCTCAAGGTCTCTCCAGCAAGTCAGACCTTTTATATGATGGCTGGGGGTTCCCAAGAAACAAGATAAAGGCTGACATGACAGTCTCTATGTCTGTGGAAGCCTGAATAGGATTTTTTTTTTTTTTTAAGAAAGGCAAAATATTGTTCATCTTATTCCCTAAGCAAATTTGGCATATATTTCTTTGGCCTCAATTGCTTTAATTGCTTAAGGTCCTTCAATATGCAAGTTACTCTGAATTTATTTTTTTGCAATGCCTCTATCATTGCCTTTTGTGTTTTCACACTGAATGCTCTCGGCCCAAAGAAACCTGGTTAGTTCCATAGTTGTCCAATAAGTACATCAATACTTTTCCAAATAGAAATGAGGAAAACAAGGATCAAGGCCTCTAGAATCTACCTCCTGTAACCCATTGCTCTCTGTCCATTCCATTTCCAGATGTTCTTTATTTCAATTCTATATTATTCTTTCATGTCCTTGCTCATAACCCTGTCAAGTGGAGTGCTAGTATTTCCCTTTACATTTCTGTTAATTTATTTTTATTCTAGTTTAAACATTTTTGTAAGTGAAAGAAAATATATTTCAGTATGAGGCAGAGTAGTAACAATAAACTAGTTAGGTATAAACCAAGTTTAAACTTTGTAACTTGGCATACAAGAACTTTGCAAATTTGTTTCCAAATTATCTCACACTCTTTCCCTGAGTAAATAGCCTAGTCAGTCCATGTGAAATGCTTCAAATACTCTTTGCATTCTCCCAGATCTCTGCCTTGGCTGATGCCATTCCTTTGACTCCATTGATGGGACCCCAGTTATCTTTCGAGCCCCTGCTAAAATGTCACTATTTTTATGAAATTCTGAATCTCATAATTGAAATTATTCCTTCCTTCTAAGGATTCCTTTTTCCCCCCTAGGCATTGCTAAACAGCTTTCTCTGTACTTCTTAATGTGGTTATTATGCTATAATGTTATCATTTTGATATTTATAAAGCAGTTTTCTTTACAAAAATAAAATGCTCCAGATGAGCAGAAATTGTGTGATTTGCACAGGGTAAAAACTCCATAGAGGTTGGAATTAATAAATGGATGAATGAATCAAGGACCAATAGTAGGGTAATTTTAATAGTTGTCTCTTAGTTGAAAATACATGAATTATATTGGTAAAGCAATTTTTGGAAAAAAAAAATCTAGGGGAAGGTCCAGCAGAGAATTCAGACATTTTATTAGGTAGAATCACTGCCTATGTTCTCCAAACAAGAGTCTTTTATCAAACACTAATAAAATACTTCTCCTTCTACATTAAAAGTCCAAACATAAAAAAAAAAGGATGTCAAATATTATTTGGTATATTCAAGTATATTTGTGCAGTTTTATTGTGTATACAAAAATATCCTTGTATGTAATTATCAGTATTTAAAAGCATTTAATCATTAGTTTAAATCATCAAACTTAATAAATTTAAGAAAATTAATACAGTTTTATTTTGTCTTATAAATTTAAATATCTTCAGCATTAACAATGGTTTGTATAATTTGCAAATATAATAAAAAATGCACAGATTTTATTAGAGCTGAAGTACAAAATGCTTTGTTTGAATTTTTAAAATATTTGTTGTCCCTAAATTAAGATATGGCTGAGATTAGTAAAGCAATGATATTTCGTACACTTTGGGAAACATAGGCCTTTAACTTAATAAGAATGTTCTTCCTTCACTGTATTTTGAACAAATGACACTAAATACAATTAGAGAATAAGTAGCCCAAAACACCTATATGAATTGTGTTGAAATGTCACAAAAAGCTTAGTTCACATTGATTTTCCAGTGACACTAGTTACTAATTCATGTGTGACTAACTAAAGCATATTACTGACTGCCCTAAGAAAGTACAAAATTTAAAGTTTTTGCATGGCTAGAATAGATATAGATAACTAAGATATTATGAAAAGTCTTCTAAAAAGTCTTTAACATTTACAGGAATGTCTCACTTTGCACTAATATAACCCATTTTCACTCTGTCAATGGTTCAAATGGTTTTAGTCCCACACTGAATGTCTCTTTAGGAAGGCCCCTGGTCTCTCAAAGGCAGTATACATAATGAAAAGGAAATTTAAGTGACTTTTTTCCAGAAGTATGGAACAATTTAGTAGTCTCTAGGAAATGAATATCAATGGACAGCTTTGGTAGTCATATGAAACTTGTTCAAATTCGGTCAACTTATAACTCCCTCTAGTTCCCTCTGTAAAAGGTGCTCATATTTGTTTTTAGAACGTCTTTTCTTTTTTCCTTTGAAATAGTAAAAATTCTCAATCTTATATTGCCTATTTATAATCGTTTAATCTTTATATTGACTAGTTTGTAAATGTTCCTAATTCATTATTGTATCTAGACTATTGTTAAAGAATCAAGTTTGGGGGATGTTTAAGGAATAAAAATAAGAATATTCATGATACCACTGATACTAATACCAAAAACCTAACCAGGTTAATGCCTAATTAGTTAATACCTAATAACCACCACATATGGAACATTGACTTTCCATCGAGTGCTATCATGATCATTTCACATACATTATCTCATTCTCTATTGGTGATCATATAGGAAGATAGTTTTCATTTTCCCTTCTCAGTAGATGAAGAAACAGAGGCTTAAGGAAGTTGAGCATCTGGACAAATTAAATGTCAATTAAATGGTAGAAATGGGATTCAAACTCAGGCCTTGTAGACTAAGTCACGTGCACGTGTCCAGCACACATACAACCCATTCACTTAGTCATTAAAAGTCTGAATTTCTAATATGTAGCAGGCTGAAAGGAAAACAATAAAAAGACAAGGTTCATGCTTAAGTTCAATTTAAGTCAACAAAATCTTATCAGTATTTACTAGGCTAGTTATTGTGTGAGACACTAGTGATAAGTACTTAACTAATTAGAAAACGTGTTAAATTCAATAGAGTAATATACATAGGGCACTTTAAGGGAACAGAAGAGAGATAGGAGATAGAAAGACAATGAAAGTGTGGATACCTAGTTGGGTTTTAAAGGATATTGGAAAAGCCAAAGATGGGAGGGGCTTCAAAATGGAGTGAGAGTATATACAAAGGCACAGAGATGAGAATGTATGCATATGAACACTGCATATGACTTAATTCAAGATTTGAGATGAGGCTGGAAAAGTAGAGAGGACTGCATATTGAGAAAGTTGTGTCCAAGTCTGCCCAACATATAATGCTATGGTATACCAAAGTCTTTGCTCAGGTTTTCCCATTTTATTCAATAGTCTTTCAAATCCTGTTTTGTCCAAACTGCAAATTTTTACCTATTAGAGGCTGAAGAGCTTAGGGCTTATGATTATACACTCTAGAATCCCACTAACTGGGTTCAAATACCACTGTCACCATTAATGAGTTGAGTGATCTGGGGCCAGGTTTGTTGTTATTGTTCATCAGATGGATGAACAGTATGTTCATTCATATGTTCATATGATGTCATTTTTGCCCTGAAGTAATTAATAAATGTTATTATATATTTTTTCAAACTGCACCTCCTGCACTGTCTAACTATCCCTATAGAATAATCATTCGTTTCTTTATGTATCACTTCCACATACATATGGTAGATACAAAATAGATGAATTGAATGAAAGAATGAAAGTGTTGTTTTTCAATGTGTAAGTACTGAATATTTCAAGGTTTCATACTTTTCTCAAACACTTGAAATCAACATGTGATCTGGTTATCCCTTTAATATTTTAGGAATTGTACAACATATCTCATATAATTTCACACACACACATTCACATAAATAGAATGAAACGGTTAACAAAATTATCTTTTGAACTTCTACAAAGCAGCTAGGGAATTGTAACCCAGGTAGTTCTTTTACTTCGTTTGGCAAAACTGATTATAAGTCTCATAAACTGATTTTCATAAAAATAGGAAATACCAGACTTATTGCATGAAATACTTTCCTGTGGAAAGTTTTTCACAGTCAAAAGTAAGAAAGTATTATTGTTCAACTAACAGATGCAAAATTATACAGAGGCAACAATTCCAAACTGGTCAAAGTCTCATTAAAATTGTATGAGGAGAATTGTGTAGGACCCATTTACAATTTTTCTTTATAGCAGAATATCAAGTAATCCATGATTTGAGAGAAAACTTTAGTTTTATCCTAGACCTGCTTGACCTTGTAAGTGTTTCTTGATTTTAAAGGATGACATTTAATTAAAGCTGCCTTGCTGAAGTACAGTAATTATTGGTGCAGATAAAAAAGATTTACAGAAACCCAAGCCAGTGGATTGGTAAGAACAACACTGATTTTTCTTAACATCATGATGTATCATTTGCAAATTGTGATTTACTATCTAGCTTTGTATCATTTAAAAGCACATCAAGTTTGCTGGTTGAATTAGCACACACGATTGTGGAAGAGGCATTTCAATTAAACCACAGTCAAACAGACTTCAAGAATTTTCTACCTTTATTTGTAATGCCGTGCATAAAATTATTCGAGCATTACAATGAAGAATGAGAACTCATGGAGTATAAAATCGGACCAAAGTCTCTCCCCTTAATAGATGATATCTTTCCTTCATAGTTTGCTACTCTTCAATGAATGACATTTAGTAATATGTATGAGTAATTGCTAAGTTTACTGCTCATTACCTCTTTAAAAATCCAAGGAAGTAGTAAGCACATTTTGATCTTTTTATGAGAAAACAATTTTCATGATAAAGATTAAAACAAAATAAGTGATTTTTATTTGTAGTTTAATAACTTAGGTACTGATTCTTTGTGATACCAAAATACTATGATTACACTTTCAATTATATTTGTGCAGACTGTCAAAAAAAAAAAAGTACTCAAAAGACAATCTTTTCCTTTTATACAAAAAATGATTTTAGAATCCTTCAAAATAATGCTTTAGTAAAAAGAGGTGTCCTAATAAAATTATGTCTGACTTATTTTCCCAGAAGTGTATGAGAAATATTCTTCATACCTGTATTCATAATTAAAGATATTATGGGAAAATAATGTAAAGATATCAACTCTGTAAATTTAGTGTGTGAAATCTAAGATAATATTACCATTTTCCAGCTTGATATTCTCTTAAGATTACATACCAAATTATTTAAAACAGTTTTGATTTGTGTGTAAACTATAATTTTGATGGCTAATATCACTAAAGAGAAAAATTTTGTTGACTTTTTTTTTTTTAACAATTTTACCCTCATTGACATTGTTTGATCACTATTCACATTGGTCTCTCTTAACAGATCTACATGTTAACATAGTACTTCATAATCATTTATTGTTGAGCCCAAGATAGCAGGTGTTTAGCATATTGTATTTTGAATTGATACAAATGTATATTGAATTCTTGATCCTTGAGGTATTTTATAGATGTTTTCAGAACTACCCTAATGACTAAGATGATAAATGGGTTTAAAATAACTTTAGCTAATTATACCTTTTCTAATTTCAATAATGATGACATCTATCAGTTTGCCTACATAGATCCTAGGTTCTAATTATCATTCAGTTTGAATTCTATAATCTCTAAATCAGTTAGAAGAAAAGCATATATTATTAGATGAGACTTTGTGGGTTTGGGCAGTCATCACATTATGGTGTTAATCTCCTACAGGGATCAGCTATTGATTTTATTTCATGATTCTGGAAGGTATAACTTTTCTTCTGAGAAAGGTGACAGTGAATATTAAAGTAGCCTTTATTTTATGAGTGCAACATGATGATAATGGTGATAATGAAGATCATAAGGCAATAATGAACAATAATAAAACTAGCTACCTTGAGGTCCAAATTAAAATTAACAAAGGAAGAGAGGATCCAAAATTTAGGGAAAAATCTATTCTTTCTTTTCTTTTTCTTATACATTTGTTGTGAAGGACAGGTGGAAACAGAGAGTTGCACATTAAGGACTGCATGGTATTCAAGTTGATCCTCACCACTCTTCTGTGGTAAAATATAAGACTCAATATGAAATGCTTCTGCTTGAAAATTCCTTTACAAACATTGATTTAATGACTACTGAGTGCCAAGGAATGAGGTTCATTCCATTACTGTTCTTCAAATCTTTTAACCACATTTACATTCCAAATTTTGGCAACAGAATTGCCCCTCTTTGATGCTGCCAAGAAGAAAAAGAAGTAACGCATAGGAGGCAAAACATAATTACCTTTCTATTTAAAAAAAATCATGTTTATCTTTCTTGTTTTTGTTTTGAATTAATATTTTATTATAAATCTTTCAACTAAAAAAAACATTTTTCCTGGAAGAGGAAATTAAGATTCAAAAAGATTACAAGATGTAATTAATATCATAAAGAAAGATTTTCATATCCCATTTTTTTTCATAAAGGATTTCTCACAACACAAGTTTAAATGAAGACAAGAGAAAGGTGCTGGGACATTAGGTTAAGGGGGATCAGAGGAGCAGCAAGATGTTTAGAATAGAGAAGACTTGTGCAAACACTTCAGTAAACTAAGAACAAAAAATCATTGAGAAGGAAAAGAAAGAAGATGCAGTAGAAAGAGGTGTTAGAGCCTGGTCATGAAGGGAGAATAAGATAAGTTGAAAAAAACTCCTTTGAGTGAAAATGTCTTCCTTAGAAATACCAATATTCAACCAGAAAAAGGAAAATTGAGAGCATGTGCAATGAAAAGGTGATCATATTACATATGATTAAAAAGGTGAACTATTGGTACTTAACTCCTAAAAGGAGTATAGATTAGCATTCCAAGAACTCCAGCTTTTTAGTGCATAAAGATAATTCATTTGGGGGGTGCCTGGGTAGCTCAGTCAGTTAAGCCTCTGCCTTTGGCTCAGGTCATGATCTCCGGGGTCCTTGGATTGAACCCCGCTTTGGGATCCCTGCTCAGTGGGGAGTCTACTTCTCCCTCTGCCCCTCGTGCTCTCTCTCTCAAATAAATAAATAAAAAATCTTTAAAAAATGATAATTCATTTGGTTGTTTTTCTTATATTGTGTTGGTCTAAATTAGAAGGTACAAATTCTATTTCAGTTTCTAGACCCCACAAAGATAGCAGATTCCATTTTACCATTGGGAAAGGCCTGGGGAAGAGAGTGAATTGGAGAATTACATGAGTCCATCATTGATACACACTGTTGATGGATTTAGTATTTCTTTCAAATGAGAAGATTTCTAGAACCGAGGATACTAAATTTACTTCCTATAATTAAATGGAGACAATAAGAATAGAATCTACCTTTTATTAGACCCTCCTGAGGAAGTCAACAATGAATCAGAAAGAACCAACGCAGGTTACAAAACATTAGTAAATTGTGAAAAACTTCTTCCTGGCCATTTCTCAAATTCTTAAAACTGTTCTAAAGGGCTTAACCTTTCAGATCTCCGAAAACCCCAAGAAGCAGTACCTCAAAGACTCTATGACAAGGACCACATGTAAATACAGACATGATAGACATGAACGACAGTAGTTACTAAAAAATGAGTACTGGTTTAAAAAAAAAAAAAAAAACTTAAAATAAAAAAGAAATGAGTTCTGCACTTTTTTTTTCTCCAGGTAAGAAAGCCTCTTGAGGAGCAGGCAGGCCAGAGGTGGGGAGGAGAGAACCTAGCATACAGAGTTGAGTTTTGTCTTTTTGTTCCAATGAATGCTATTTTAAGCTATAGGATCTCAATAATGGTGCCTCTCCTCTGATGCTCCTAGTAGGGTGTAAGATGAAGGCGAGATATACCATGATATAAACTGTGATAGGGTATGTTTGATAAAACAGAGACCTGGGAGCATCCAATGCTCCAGCATCTACCTTAGAGCACATAATAGGTGAAGGACAAGCAGCAATGCCAGGCTTTCAAGGAGGTAGGTGATGAGTCTTTTATACAGGCAGGCACCAGAACAAGGACCTAAGCAATAGGAGTCAAAAGCTAGACAAGTAAACTTATAGCAGGCTTTGGAACCCTGACTCTAAGCTGAACCCCCACTGCTTCTGAACAAGTGAAGTTGACCTAACAAAGACATATCTCCTTGTTATAACATGCAGCACAGTTGGTAGGAATTGTTTGATTTATTTGGGCAGGTGAAGGACCCAGAGTACTAGAGTTTTCTAATCATATCTTAAAATATTCTACTAGTTAGATAACAATGATTTCCAAAAGTAGGTCCTGATCTGACACATTGTGTCTGTACCAGGGAGTGCAGATATTTCAATTGCAATTCCTTCTTAGATCCATTCCAACAGAGCAAGTCTTCGGAAACATTTTCAGATGGAAATATAGAAGCAACTCAGATTAATTTTTAATCAAGTCAATTCCTTCTGAGGAAGGCAGTACAGGTATGGTGGAAAAAAAAACAAGTATTTTAAAATTGTCCTCTGAGATGAGTTCTGGTTCTGACAAGAAAGCTTTGTGATCTTCAACTAGTTACCTCTCTGAGCTATGGAAAATTTTCTAATGTATAAAATGGGACTAAAATGCAATTTTGCTGTTTAACTGCTGACAGATTTAAAGTGCCATCTCTTCTGCTTTACCTTTGCCTCACATATGAGCAAGCTGGGAAAAAAAAAAGTCTTTGGTCTGGGCAGGAAATTCAAGCCATGCAGGATCCATAACCCCAGCCCTAAATCTAAGTACCATAAAAACCCCAAATTTGTTCTCCTTCCTTGCTTCTCAGGCCATTTTCAGACCTGCTTGGGCTCTATACTGCTATCCCCCAAAAAGTTCCGTCTTGGAAGTAATAAACATTTTCACATCCCCTTGGTGTGCATATGTGTGTAACATCATCAGTCTCAACATCTGAACCAAATTTTGGGTTGGGAGACCCCAAAAGGATAATTCAATAAAACCCAGCCACAATGTAATAACTAAGGTCCAAAATTTCTACCAAGTAAATCGCAGGCTTTTATTAATGCCAGATTAATGACAAATGATATTTTTCCATTCAATCTTCACAATAGTATAAGGCATAAAACAAAGATAGTGAAAGTTCCATGCATGTAATTGATGATACACTGAGAAAGCTCCAAGTGATGATGAAACCATCAATTCTAAATCAATCTTTCCCTTTCCAACAAAAGACAAGAACATTAGCCCTCTCCTTTTTGAAAACATGGGCTGAGCTGAGGTAGGGAGCCAATTGAGTATATTTGCATTATCTCAGGGACTATATCTTGGAATATATCTACTATTTATCTTTTAAGAAGGCTGTGAAGATTAAAGAAGCAGTGTCTGATCAAAATAGTATGTCAGTAAAGTGTATTTCTTCATGTATCCTCTTACTTCAATACTCATAAGATGTAGGCAGTCCTGAGCCCACAAACTCATAAATCTGGCTATATGGTAAGTAAGTGAGGGAGTGGATAGCCAGATGGTTTCTATTACTTTTAAGAATAATTTCTAAATAAAGTATATTACATAGACTATCACTTACAGTGGCTGTAACTCTATGATGATATTATTCCATAGAGGGAATAAAGAATTTAGATTGTACCAACTCCTTTAGGCTTGTGAGAATAGAGCTAATAAAAGTTCTACAGCATCTCCCTGGGGAAGGAAATACAAATTCATAAAAATCTACCCTTTGACTTTCTGAATGGCATTTGTCTTAGCACTCCTTTTATAGGCCAAAATCATGAGAATTGTCAGAGCAAAAATAGCTGATTTAATAACTCCAATACCATTTGTTGAGGAGCAAAATAGTTGCCGATCTTTCATTTTTGTAAAGCCCATATGAATTATGAATATATGGTATAGCAAGCACTAGGACTAGTGATATTTAATGATTTAACACATGGATGGTTTGGGGATAGAAATACAGGTGAACTAATTCGTGAATACTAACTCATTTCATCAAACATATATTAAGCACTTCCTGTATGCTGTCTACTGTGATGAGACCTGGTTGATAAGATAAAAATGGAAGTACACGTGGAGTTTAGACTCAATTTTCAAGCAATTGCAAATTTAGAAGTAGGGGAGATTTGCTGAAAATTTATATATATATACTTTTATATATATATATATGTAAAATCATAGAAATAAGTGTGGTTTTTAAAAAGGTTTGGCAAATAAGAGAAAGCAAGTTGGACTTTAAGGGTACAAACTAGATAACTAACTACTTGATTTAGGCACTAGAAAATAGAAATTTGAAAGGATGGGCAGAAAATAAAAATATAGGAGTGACATCAGGGAAAATGAGAATTACTGGTACGGAATGATGGAGAGCTAAAAAAGAAAGATGTCTGTCATTGATAGCCTTTATTGCTAGAAAAAGTGATGTGTATTGCAAAAAGAATAGTGATGATGAGGTCAGCTGTGCAATAGTGAGTTTTAGACACTGAACTAATATGTGTTTGTCAAGTAAAAATTTAAATATGAACCTAGAGATAAAATGAAATTAGTGAACTATCATGATATGGGTTCATAGATAAACAGATTATATAATTCTCTTAGAGGAAAATATAGATAGGTAAAGAAGAACATGAGTATATTTTGAGGTGCATCTGTGGAAGGAGTGTGGGATACAAAGAAGGATATGGCGTAGGAATCAAAAGCAAGAAGGTAAAGAGTTGGGAGAACAGATGCCATAGACAGTTAAAAGAAACAAGTGTTGATATATCTAAAAGGAATTGTGTTCTAATGGCAGTTTAATTAAATTCTCAGAAGGAATTAGGAATATTATTCTTTTGGATTCTGAAATCATTTTGTGACTTCATTTAGACTATAAGTATTCATTTATTTATTTACTTAACAAATACTTATTAGTGTTTTGCTCTTCTGTGCATGGGGGATACAGGATGATTATACCACCTGCCACTCTTGGACTTACAGAAGATAAATTAAGTCTACCTGGGGTGGAGAATTTGGGGAAAGCTAACAGAGTAGAAAATATTCAAGTGAGGCCTTGGCAGCCAGGAAGGGGGGGGGGGAAGACATTTTGGGATCTAGAGTGGCATAAGCCAAAAACCAGAGTGATAAAATTCTGTATAGTTTTCCAAGCATGTTGGCTTTTGTAGGAGTATTGGAGCTGTAGTTGTAGGTACATAGACAGACAGGAGCAGGATATGAAACTGGGAGGTTGCTGATGGCAGATTGTGAGGAACCTTTTATACAATATCACTGATTACTGATATTACTGATACAGTCAGGACCAGAAAACCTTGAGGATTTTACTGATTGATTGATTGATTGATTTTTAGAGACAGAGAGAGAATGATAAGTAGGCTCCCCACCCAGCACAAGCCCAACGCAGGGCTCGATCTCACAACCCTGAGATCACGACCTGAGCCAAAATTAAGAGTCCAACACTTAACCAACTGAGCCACCCACACACCCCAACCTTGAGGATTTTAAAATGTGGAAGGATTACAAACAGATACATGTTATTAGAAAGATAAGTGGCAAAATTCAGGAGAATGTATAAGAAGCAGGGAGTGAGAAAGGAGAATGGTTTGAAGGTTATTGTAAAGATTTAGAGAAGAGATAATGATCATCTAAGTCGCTAATACTTAGTATAAGAAGGAGCAAGAATTATTTTTTAATTATAAAAGTAAATTGTATTTCTTGAAGGATATTTGAAATATGAAGTATGATATGGAGACTTCTCAATTCGTTGATGATCTAATGAAAGCCATAAGTAGTATTTTGTACATTTCTTGTCAGTGTGTATCTGTATGTGTGCACATGTGTGTGTAATGTATGTGTGTACATATATATGCAAGATATATAAGTATATAAAAAATTTGCAACATATATAAATAGAGAGAAATAAATGCAAAATTGTCTCTGGTACTTCGCTTCACTTTATATCGTAAACACTTCCCCATATATTGTCATAGTCTTCAAAACACTTGGCATGATTCTGTAGTATTAACCATTACTGGAGTATACCATAGTGTACCTAAACATTGTTTGAAATTTAGATTGTTTCCAATTTTTCACTATTGTGCAATATTGAGGATCTTGATTTACATTGACAACTGCTCAGCAGAAATGTTATAGTAATTTTCCTTTTTTCTTCTGTGTATGAGATCCTTGTCATTCTACCCTCGCCAATCAGCAGTATTTTTAAAATTGCCCATTTGATAAATGAAAATGGTATCTTATTAATGATCATATACAGGTAAACTTTTTTTTTTCAGATTCATTTGTACTTATATATCAACTTGAATGAATTACTTGTTCATATAAAGATAAATTCTTTGTGTTGTTATTGCTTGTGAATTGCACTGACTTATAAATTCAGTGGGTATAGAATTCTAGAGAATCTCCTAAGATTTACTGATCAAATAAACTTTTTTTCTGTCCTTGGTATGTGCCAGGAACAGTTCCAAGTTATTTATACTGCATGGGCATTTAATATTTTGAAGTACAGTATCAACACACTCTTCATCTATAAACAGTCCTCAATTTTGCTTTGTGAAACATCATTACCCTGACCTCAGCTCATATGTTTTGGATGAAGCTGGCTTCATTTCTTCTGGTTACCAGGGTTGGAGAATGTGACTTGGGGAAAGCCGATCAGCACATTCCATCTTTCTTGCTATGATTATTTCTTTAGGGAGGGGCACCAATCCAAGTAAAGTCAATCAAAGTTAATGAGAACCAATTTTCTATAAGGAACTCAAACTCTTGTCTACTTGGTTTGTTGATGTAAAGCTGAAGAAATCTGGGGCAACTGAGTAGCACTTAGGAATGGCAGCAACTCAGTAGAACCAGACCAAGATGATTCTGAACTTAGCCACTCCAAAGCTACACCCAACCTTGTTTTGTTGAAGACTTATTTTTTTCTTAAACTGGTTTGGATTTGATTTTCTGTTATCTACAACAGAGAGTTTTAACTGATAGAGTAATGAAAAACTCATAGCTCTTCCCTCAGCTTTTTTATGAACTGTTGTAATCAGTTATTCATTTAGTTTGAGAAAACATAAGTTTTCAAACCCTTCAACATGTCAGAGTCTCAGGATCCTGGATATTGAGGTCAATTTTCATCAGCGTAAACATAGTGTAATGATGTGTCCCAGAATTTGTCATTTTAATCTTTTGAATTAAATATATTCTATTGTTCTTGGAATAACTTCATTATGAACAGAGACTAAAATTCATTAATATTTTATGAAACAGAAAAGGGATCGACTCTTTGTATATTTAGCAGAGTCAGTTGCTGTGTCATGGTGTAGTTCAAGGATTACAGATATTTCCTACATCATAAGGGCAAAGCAAAAACTTGCATCTTCAATCACATTAATAAATTCCTGTTTTTCATTCCCCAACTTTCTTAGCTTATAGGAAAATAGTATAGGATTTAGGTGAACAAATTTAATATAAACACAATCAGTGTGATTTCATTTCTTATTCCATTGGAATTATGTTATTGATGGAACTGGGCTTTGCATTTATTATATGTTGAGGAGTATTAATGGGGAATGAGGCATTTTTCTCTTTGATCATAGATGTTTCTTTTCAAAATATAAATGTCTGACATTCTTTTTTTTAAATTTTATTTTATTATGTTATGTTAATCACCATACATTACATCATTAGTTTTTGATGTAGTGTTCCATGATTCACTGTTAAGAGAAGCAGCTTCCTATCCTTGCCACCTGTTTCTTTCTTGACTGTTTTATAACCTCAACATGAACAAAACTTAACTCATTTCTTTTCTCTCCAGCCCCATTATCTAGTTAAATAATACCCAAGATGGAAACCTGGATTTCTCCAGTGCTACTTTTTATACCCACATGGAATTGTTCATCACAACTTATTATTTTACCTCCTAAATATCAGTTGCAGTCCTCTCTTCCATCCCTGAAGCTTTGGCTTTTTCTTTTCCCTAATAATTTCATGTTCGGATTACTGAAATAGTTTGTATACATTGTTTACCGGATCCTCTTGTCTTCCTGAATCCCCTAATCCATCTTAAATCTGGCACTATATGACAGAATAGTGATTTATATAAATCACAAAAATCATACAGAATAGTGATTTATATAAATCACACAAATATGATTATACATTTGTTTTTCATTATAAATTCTTTCATGCAGTGAGGATTTTGATTTTTAAAATAATAGCCATGTTCAGAATTAATTTCAAACTCCTAATATGACAGAATTTCCTTGTCCTCCTCACTCTTTTCCTCCTGCCTATCTGTCAAGTTCATGTTTACAATGTCCTCCCATTTACCCTTTCTTTCAGCCATTTAACCATTATATAGTAAGTTTCTGCTGAAATAGTAGTACATTTTATGTACCTAATTCTCACATCAATCCTATAGTGTAAGATTTATTACTTCAGGGTAAGAATTATTTTACAGATGGGAAAATTGAATGACAGGGATCTGGGAGAAGAAATGATAATGCTTTTGCAAAGGTTATCAGGTGAAGGAGAGTTTGACTAACCCATCATACTATAAGCTTTAATCACATTGAATATATTCATTTTTAACAAGGCACCTTTCTTTCTCTTCCCTCCATCTTTCCTTCTATTTGAAACTCTCCTCCTTTCCAACCCACTTCAGTGCCCATGCATGTACAGCTCAATGAAGTTGAGATGAATCTTTGATGCAGTATATATAAAATGATATTTACTTGATTTGGAGGAAACCTGTATAACTTACTTTGTACCTATTTGCAAGCACTTAAGAAGCTATTCATGTAGGTTAATGATTCTCAACCCTTCAACACACACTGGGGAACCTCTGAAGAATATTCTAACAGTTTTCAGAAATATTGCTCTTTCTAAAGGCATTGTTTTAATGTTCAATTTCTTTGTTTTGGATAAGTTTATGGACTTGGGATCCAGGAAGATTCAGGTCAGAATCATAGTTCTTTCATTACCAACTAGGAAGTCACTAGTGTTAATTAAAGTCTCTGAAGTGCAAATTTCTCATGAGTGAAAAGAATAATAAAGGTCTTTTCTTTTTAGTATTAGGTTATTATGAAGATTAAATGAGATAGATCATTTTAAAAAATTATCAGAGCACAGGGCTTGCCACATATTATTTCCTTAATAAGTGTTATATATTTATTATAAATGTTATTGACATTGTTTTGTTGTTACTTGGTTTTTGGAAACTTTGTTTCCAAAATACCTTTGTGAGAACATACAATATGCCAGTTATAATAAATATAAGTAATAACCTTTTCCAAACAATGTAAATATGCTATGGAGACAGATATAATATTGATCTCATATAAAAACTGGTTAGATATCTTTCAGTAATTATTTAGTCTAGCTTCTTCCTGTCATCCTGCTTTTATTTTACCTTATCATTATTTTTTCACCCTGTTTTTAGAATAGCTTTCAGGTTTACAAATAAAGGGGTCTGAATATACAGAAATCTATTTTTATAATATTGTATTTTTCTACATGGTAATAAAAGAATATAATGAAGAAAATTTGAAAGACACAAAAAGTAATCAATTAGAACACATATTTTTTGTAATATGCTTGGATTTTTTTTTTTTTTGGTACTTCAAAAATGTCAAATTACAAAGGCTAATATAACATCTTTTAAAAACCTAAAACACTGAAGAGGCATAATTCCTCTAAGGAAGAAAGAAAAACTCTTCAACAATAGTGTAAATTATTTATAGACCTCCTGCTTGAACAAGATAAGTTATTAAGATTTTCTGAAATGATTAACTATTGTTTTAACTGCAATTTGTATTTAAACACAGGGGAGATAAAAACACTTTGGATTGGAAGTCCAGAAGCCTTGTCTCTTATTTGCTAATTGCATGGCATTCAGTAAGGCATTTTGTCTCTCTTTACCTCAGTTTCTCATCAGAGAAATTGGCACTTTGAATACATAATGTCTAATCTACATTAATGGCCATACTGTGGTGTTAGAGGAAGATCCTAGAACCTCACAGATCTAGAAACTCTGTTGTTTACAAGTTGGGCAATTTGGCACATTACTTAATCTAATTGAGCATCATTTTTTTAATTAGAAAAATATATATAATTGTGTATAAGTTGCAGATTTGCTGTGAGGTATATACAATAACCTATATACTTTGCCTGGCAGACATAGGTATGCAATAAATGTAGCTAATATTAATATTTTATAAAAGATTTGAGAATATGTGGCCTTTAATTTTCCCCATTAATGTTTAGTAAAACTCCATATCCTTTCCATTAAGTATTTGAGCACTTTTCATTTATTTAACAAATATTTTATTCAACTTGGACCATGTGATAATGTTATATACAACTCTGTGGGTATACTGTGATTAACAACATAGTCATAGACCCTGTCTTCATGAGGGAAATAGGTAATATGACGGTAACACATAGTCAAGTATTTAATTAGAAAGTACAATACATGCCAGAAATGAAAAAAAAAATTGTGAGAGTAAAGAATGGGAGAGATTTTTCAGATTGAGTGGTCAGGGAAGGTCTCTCTGAGAAAGTGTTGTTTAAGCTGAAGTCTGAAAAGAAAACAACAAAGGTGAAGAGTGGTTGTATGGATATTCCAGAAAGATTGACATGGGCAGGAGGAATGGGGACGGCCAATCAAGGGAAAGAGCTTTGCATGATTTAGGAAAAGAAAACCTCTTTCAGCTAAGGGGTGTGAATGAGACATGATGAAGAGTAGCAAGCGTTGAAGTTGGGAAGATGGACAGGGGCCAGATTGCATTCGGCATCATAGATCATAATGATTTTCAAAATCAATCTAAGTGCAAAAGGCTATCACAGAGGATTTTCAATCAAAAGAATAATACGATTCCAATTTCATTAAGAAAAAAAATCATCCCAGCTGCTGATTAGATATGCATAGGAGAGAGGCAACAGGGAAAGGAGAGAAACCAGTTAGGTGACGTTGTAGAGGATGAGCCTAGTGATGTGGGCCAAGGTTATAGCATTGGCCATGAAGTGATAATAATAACAATGACCGTGACAACAATTATAATAGCTAACCTTTAATAAGAGTTTATGATGTGCCATCCTGCCTAGACATGTTTTTTCCTTTGAAGTTTGTGAAGTTTATTTTGTAGCTTATTATTATTTATTTTGAGCAGTATTAGGCTTACAACAAAACTGAGAGGAAGGTACATAGATTACCCCTACACTCCTGCCCCCCCCAAGAATATAGCCCCCATCATTATGAATATCACTCACCAGAATGGCACTTTTTTTTTTTTTTCTACCAAGAATGAACCTAAGTTAATATCATAATCACCCAAATTCTAGTTTACCTTGGGAAACACTCTTGGCGTTGTGTATTCAGAGGTTGAACACATGTATAATGCAATTTATCCATCATTATTGAATGATATCAAGTGTTTTCACTGCTCTACAAATCCTTTGTGCTCTGCCTATTCATCTCTCTGGCCTTCTACCCCTAAAACTGGCCTTCTATCCCTAGACATCTCTCTGGCCTTCTACCACTGATCTTATTTGTCATCTCCAGAGTTTTGCCTTTTCAGAAATGTCATGTTTTTGGAATATTAATGTATTTAGTCTTTTCAGATTGGCTTCTTCCACTTAGTAATATGAATTTAAGTTTACTCCATGTCTTTTCATGGTTTGATGGCTCATGCCTCTTTAGCACTCACTAATGTTCCATTTTCTGGATGTACCACAATTTATTTATCCATTCATTTACTAAAGGACATCTGGTTTCTTCCAAGATTTGCTGGATCTTATCATATGCTAAGAGTATGCTTACTTTTGTAAGAAACTGTCAAACTGCCTTCCAAAATGGCTGAACCATCTTGCATTCCTATCAGTAATAAATGAAAATTTCTCTTGCTCCACATCCTCACACATGCAGTGTTATCAATGTTCCAGATTTTGGCTATTCTAATAGTTGTGCAGTGGTATCTTGTTTTAATTGCATTTCCCTGATGACATATGACATAGAACATTTTCTCATAAGCTTATTTGCAGTCTGCATATATTCTTTGTTCAGGTGTCTTTTATGGCCTTTAGCTCATTTTTAAATCAGTTTGTTTTCTTATTGTTCAATTTTAAGAGTTCATTGTATATTTTGGATGAACAATCCTTAATCAGATATGTATTTTGTAAATATTTTCTTCCATTCTGTAGCTTATCGTTCCTCTCGACAGGGTCTTTCACAGAGCAGTTTATAATTTTTTTTTATTGGAGTATAACTAACATAAAATGTTATATTATTTTCAGGCATACAACATATTTTTTAGGCATAAAACATATTGATTCAACAATTCTATACATAACTCAGTGCTCACCATGGTAAGTATAGTCACCATATGTTACCAAACACTGTTATTACACTATTATTGACTATATTCCCTCTGCTATACTTTTTATCTTTGTGACTTACTCTATGACTGGAAGTTTACCTCTTAATACCCTTTATTTCACCCATACCCCCACTCACTTCCCCTCTGGGAGTTTGTACCTCCTTTAAATTTAATGAAGTCCAGTTTATCAATTAGGGTTTTTTTTTTTATGGACTGTATCTTTGGTGTTATATTTAAAAAACCATAGCCAAAGTCATCTTTGTTTTCTTCTATGTATCTTCTAGGAGTTTATACTTTTGTGTTTTACATTTAGGTCCATTTCAATTAATTCCTGTGAAGAGTGTAAGGTCTTCACATGCTAAACATCTCATATGTGAATTGCTACAACTAGTGTATTGATGAAGAGGTACAGCTTGGGGAGGTGATCACTTCCTGCAGATCATGCTATTAATGATAGGACAGAATAGGCATCAGGAAGCTTGATATCACAGAACATGCTCTTAATCATAATGCTACACTACTGTAAAATAGTGATCTGATTAGAGATAGGTTTTAATATATTATATGTAGAACTTAGAAATCTGTTGGATATGGAAGGTAAACAGAGGGAGGAATCAAAGAGTCAAAGATGACTCTTGAGTTTTTAAGTTAAAATTTCTGTGTGTATGTTTCATTAACAAAAATTGAGCAAGAATATTTTATGAGTAGTATGATATTTAAAGTCATGGGCTTGAATAAGATTATCTCCAGAAAGATGGTAGAGACAAAAAGAAGAGCCAACATTTCATTCCAAAAAAGAAATTCAACATTTTTGTGTATGCTAGAGGAGGGAAAAAAGAAAAAAAGGATCTCAGGAGAAGCCAGAGAGGTGGGAGTATAAATCCACAAGAGTATGAGAGCAGCTCAAGGAGAGTTAGTAACAGTTGACTATCAGTGAGCTATTCAGGAAAATGAGGAATTACAAGAGTCTTATTTGGAAACAGAGATGGTCTGTGTGCTGAGGGTGCTTGTTGCTACTGGAGTGATAAACGTTTCTTTGTCTTTTCATGAAGACATTTTTCTGGCACTAAAACAGGCCAAGCCCTTTCTGATGTATCAGAACCTTTGTATTTTGGGTTTGCTCTGTCTGGAATGCACTAGCCTAAGAACTTTGCAGAATACACTTGCTATTATTTAGTGTTTATCTCAAGTCACACATCTCCAAAAAGTACCTCCTCCCTCATTTATTTTTTTATCCCATAATGGTATTTTATTTTTAAACTCTTCTAAATATTGTATTTTTCATTTATCTTTTTCTCCTCATCTCCCACCAATAGAATAGAGTTCATGGAAATTAGGAACCAGTCTATTTGTTGAGCATTGCATCCCTAGCACCTGTAATGTTACCTAAGTAGAATGATATTCTATAAATTATATTAAATGAATGAATGAAATAGTAAAAAGATCAGTTATTGCCAGGGATTTGGGGTGGTGGAGAGGGAAGAACAGGTGAAACACAGGGTACTTTTAAAGCAGTGAAACTATTCTGTATGATAGGATGAATGACATTATACATTTGATAAAACCTATAGAATGTGTACTACAGAGTGAATCCTAATCAAAACTATGGACTTTGGGTAATAATAATGTATCATATTGGCTAATCAATTCTAACAAACGTACCACATCAATGCAAGATGTTAATAGAGGAAGCCGAAGGGGTGGATATATGGGAATTCTGTACTTCTCCACTTTCTGTGAGCCTAAAACGGCTCTAAAATTAAAGTCTAGTAATTTAAATGAAACAAAAAAACAAAAACCTGTGACTTTCCTATCCTCAGATCTTGTCTTCTTTCAAACTGTCTTCCACACCTTTCCTATAGTATTTAAAATGCAAATCTTGTAGTTCTTTCACTTAAAATCCTCAGGATCCTCAAAAGAAGCACAATTAGGTTATTGAAAAAGTAAAAAAAATCTGCTGTGCCAGATGTAGTAAATACTTTCATAAACAAGCCAACTATGCTTTTATTCTCCTATATTTTTAATTTTCAGGGAAATTATAAATTCTAGTTTTGGTGCCATAGAGCACCTCTCTTTGTTTTGCTGTCCATATACTTGTATTACTGTCACAATATTTTTGGATTTTGGAGAAGTTAGTCTCTCTAAGCCTTAGTTTTTTGTCTATTGAGTATTTTGGAGTGAACAAATATATATATTAACACATTAATATTTATATTAAATATATTTAATGCAAGTTATTTAAACAAAATTCAAAATATGTAGATCTGAAATATAAATATAATTTATAAACTATATTTTATAAATTTAAAATATTTATAACTATAAAAAATTTATATTAAAATTCATTTAAGGGGCGCCTGGGTGGCTCAGTCGTTGAGCGTCTGCCTTCGGGTCGGGTCATGATCCCAGGGTCCTGGGATCGAGCCCCGCATCGGGCTCCCTGCTCGCGGGAAGCCTGCTTCTCCCTCTCCCTCTGCCCCTGCTCGTGTTCCCTCTCTAGCTGTCTCTCTCTCTGTCAGATAAATTAAAATAAAATAAAATACAATAAAATTCATTTAACATTAAAATAAATAGCAATCTTTTTAAAACTGTATGTTATCACTACTATGCTATTAATCTGTGCAATGTACTCTTTTATACTTAACTAATCTTTCATGTGCATAATTCTTGCTTCCCAAATAGGTTTGTAGGCTCAGCTAGGGGTAGGAAGCACACATTGTACTGATGCCTTTTGATTTGTCCTCACCATAAGTGTCTCCTAAGATTTTTGAATTTTAAAGTAACTATCACTCTTCTCTGAATTCTTAATTTTAGCTAGTTGAGCACTAGCACCACAACACTGAGCAAGTACAGTTTTCCTCCCCCTCTGTCCTCATGGAACTTACCCTCTTGCAAAGGGCAGGAAATAAACATTAAGTAAAAACCTCTGAGTGGTTAAAATTGAAGCTGTGATAGGGCTTTAAAAAAGAAATGCATATTGCTGAGAATTGTGTGACAGGCAGCTTTTAACTGAGGAGCTTATCCAAGAAAACATTCTTGTGGCAAAGACAAATATTAAGGAGGGATAGTCATAAATTAGGCAAAACAGGAAGTAAAAGAGTTCAAGAGAGAAAGAATTGAATCTGCAAAACAATGGCAGGAGTAATCAAAATGAGGCGGTACTGAAAGAAGTCCTCACGACTGAATGAGCACCGGACACAGTGTGATGTGAGGTTGGAGACTGACAAAAGATAGACTGGGCAGGTCTCCTTATTATGGGATTTAATCTTTTATTTTCTTAAATTAAAAAAAAAAAAGTTTTCTAGTAGTAATGAAAAGCCACAGAAGGAATTTCAGCAAATGGGTATCATATTAACATTGTGCTTTCATAAGAACACTCTGGTTGCAATATGAAAAAATGATTTCAAGAAACGAAGGTGTGAATTACCGTAAGAGACTATTAATAGGAGTTCTAGCAAGAGGTAGATGGAATGATCTTTCTTAACTCACTTTCCTCTGTATTGAAGTCTTTTCGAAAGTGAACCAGACAGTTCACCCTTAATGATATTTCCTTGTCATTAGAAAGTGATGGGAAGAGTTTACCATAAGGACAATTGCTTCTCACTGTATGCCATATCTCTTTTAACATCCCACTTCAAAACAGATACTGCAGTCATGTGACAAATACATTGTTAGTGACAGAAACAAGTTACAATCATATAGATTCTCATATCTCATCTCTTACTGTATTTTTGAAAATGTCTCAATTTGTTTCATAATGAGCTCTTACACAGATTTCCTGTGTATTGTTGCTACCATCATGGCTGTATTTGAAAGAATGTTTGGAAAGAATATCTACAGATTGCATATCCAAAGAGGCAAAGAGGCAAATTAAAATAGTAATCAGGCCCTGATAAATTCAAGGACAGTAACATATTTAAGATTAATTAGCAAAACCTATCTAGGGGCCTGTTATCCATAGATAGGATTCTGAGGGCAGGAAAACCAGAATGGTGGTTTCACAGTATCCTTGCTGGTGGTGAGAACACTTCTTGATTATGTATGTAGAGTACAATGTATTTGTTTCCAATGATATACAAAATTCCAGTTGAAGAAAATTATATTAAAAATGCATGAAAGTGTCAGGTATCCCTCTGAGTGCAACTTTAAACCATGTTAGCCCAACCAGTATTTCTTAAATAATTTTTTTTTCTGTACCCTTATCTACCATATTACTTAATGATTGTTCTGTCTTCATTTTTACTTGGATTCAACTTACTTTATCTAGTCCTATTTAGAGAAGCCTTTCTTTATGTATAAATAATAAGTGACATTATTTTCTTTGGGGACAATATATTCTCTTGGTCCTTTCTCTCCCTGCCTACCCAGGGTCTGAATTAATTGATTAACTGATTAATTCATTCATCAGTTCATTCATTTTGCTTGTGTCTTGATCTTTAAAGTTTTGATATTTAAGATTAGAGGTTTTCAACCTTTGTTTGAGGCATTATATGATTAAATCTCTAATCTATCTGGTTGTATATACTATGAATTTTTTGTTCTATATGAAACAACAGGGAGTTTGTTTCAACATTCTGATACCAGATTTATCTTCAATATTCAGGTATATCTTTTTTCTGTAATTCAGGTGTTAATGGTAAAATCACTAATATGCATTTATCTGGTAAGTAGATTTAATTGAATGCTGTTAATTTAATGGGATTTTCTCATTCTCGAAACGTTTAAAAAAAGAAAAACTTTGAAATGTATCTCATTCCATTTTACATGCAATTATATGTCAGAAATCATAATCTTTCAGGCTAGTTTGGTTTTCTTCTTTAAAGGTTAAATATATTTAAGACAGTTATCTTTATACAAAGGACCATTTTTTTCAAGAATCTATTGATGTTGAATGTGCATAAGAGCATAAGAGCATAAATGTCTTCAAACTGACCACTAGAACTTGATCTCTGATTTTGTTTGGTCACTCAGAAAATAAAAGTCTTCCAAACCATTTTTATCAAACAAAGAATATAAGGTTAGTAGTAATTCTGTCTACTCCATTATAACAACAAAAATAATAAAGCCTCTAAACTTTATTTAAAATTAAAGCTTCTCTCCCCCCTTTTGGGTTGATTGCCTATAGTAGAAGAAAAAAAAAAAAAAGGTAGGTTTCCCATATGTTACCTATGGGGCCCATTTGGCATCAGTTTCTTCAGGATGTGGCAAATATTTACAGCTCTCTTAGAGATACTTTTAAGGGTTACTCAGGAAATTCTCTCCTTAAGACTCTCTCTCATCTCTATTTCCCTTGACATGTGTTTACATATCTCCTTGAGCTGACCATTCAAGATTCCTCCCTCATTTCTAAAGCATTTGGCAATACTATCCCAGCATCTTTCTGCTGAGGTCCACTTGCCCCTCCATTTGTCCCTCTTTGCAGTATCTAAACCAACTCTGGCCAAATTTCTCTTATGTAGAGAACAGGAAATATGCCCCTTTGATCTGCCATCAGTAGGAGTGCAGTTATTTTCAATTATACCCTTCTTTTCATTTAGCTGCCCAGCAGGCAGCTTTAGCTACAGCCTTTTGCCCTTTAAAATTCTCACTTGTGAGTCTGACCCTCATCCAGTGTGTCACTAGACTGCTGGGACTACAATCAAGCTTGCTGAGTTATTTCTTTGAAGCTCCTTTCACTAAGATTAAGGTCAGAAGACAACCATTCTACACCAATACCCGTTGGGAGATGGGACTGACAGAATAGCTCTTGTCAAAGAAATACTTTGATTCCCAACTTACCTCTTGGCTTTTCCAAATTCTCTGACAGGCTGGAGATGGTTGGTCAGATAACAGCAGTAAAACAGTTACGTTCTTGCCCATCTCCTTGGCAAGTTGATATGGTCTTGAAACTCATAAATAGGTTTTATTCTGAGACAGAGATAAACTAATATTGAGATAAAGAGTCTCATTTTATACATTTTTGGGGTGTCTGTGTGTGTGTGTCACACAAAGGACTGTTTTTATATACCCTGCACATTATGAAGTACCAAACTGATGTCTATATACATAGTAAATGTTAAATCATATGTGAGGACATTAATACCAAAGTGATGTATTGTTTCCAGTGGTATCCTATGCTTAGAAAACTATGGAAACCTCTATCTCTTGCTGATGCCTTCCAGCACCAAGTATAAGCAAAGGAATCTGGTTTGGCCTTGTTGGGCACATAGTAGGACAGAAAAACACTGAAAATGGATAAAT
The DNA here is from genome assembly GCF_964656455.1 of Halichoerus grypus. Lineage (NCBI taxonomy): Eukaryota > Metazoa > Chordata > Mammalia > Carnivora > Phocidae > Halichoerus > Halichoerus grypus. Next base: position 128,788,389 of record NC_135716.1, on the reverse strand, counting down.
GGAGTGTACCTAGAAGATAGCAACACACTTGGGTTCAAATTCCAACTCCTATTCTTAGTGTAAGATATAAGGAATTCACTTAAATTCTTTGGGGAAAAATCACAAACTCTTTAGTTATTTTCTTAAAAGTAAGTTAATAATATCTACAGAATTGTGAAGATTAAACAAAATAATAAAGTAAAAGTTCTATAGAATACAAAATGCAGCCTTTATGTACATTAGATTAAAACATTTTAGCATGCCTTCATAGGCATGGAAGAACCACTGGAGGTGCTTAATAAAGGAAGACATGAAATGTTAATCTAGTAACAAGGTATAAGATGGATTAGAGGGGAGGAGTTAAGATGGCAGAGGAGTAGGAGGACCCTGAGCTTGTCTTGTCCCTCAAACACAGCTAGATAGTTATCAAATCATTCTGAGCACCCAAGAAGTCAATTGGAGGTCTGAGAGAACAAAACTGCAAGTCTACAAGTAGAAAAATGACCACCTTTTGGAAGAAAAGCTGTTCTTGAAGACCACCTGCTATTTAGTGATAAGAATGTTTGGACCGGACCTGATAAAACTGCTTGGCGCAGATATGAATGCTGATGTGGTGTGTCATACACTGGAGTTTTGTAAGCAGGACACTGGCGAAGCATTATGTCATCTCTACCCACTTCCCAAGAAGCCATGGAAATTTACATTAGAGAAGGCAAGACAGATTGTGAAGAAATCCCCAACTCTGAAATATTTCAGAAGTAGTTCTGATGTTTGTTCCCTCCCATTTTAGGCCAAGATCTGTCAGAGGATTAAATCAACCCTAGAAAATTCTGTGCCATTCAAAGATGAGACAAATATAGCATTTTCCCAACCTTGAGGGGCTACCCCTGGTGAGGGAGAGACTGCAATGACAACAAGATTGCATACCCAGGCAGAAGGCCAGACAACTGAGATATACACGAGGATTCAAACTGTAATGGCATTTGGGGTGTTGATCCAAAAGATGGAATTCCGTATGATAAGAAGTTCTGTGAAGGTTCACAGCCCAGGGGAATCATTTTGCTGGGAGACTCAGCTGGGGCTCATTTTCACATCTCTCTTGAATGGATCACAGTTTCACAGATGTCTTTGCAACCCTTCATTAACTTACCAATACCTTTTACCAATGAGCTCGACTGGTCCCAACTCTTTGGTGCTACTGGGTTTCTGGACTCCATTAGTGGAATTAAAGAAAACTCTATCTTTGATTACACTGCAATTACAGAGGCTACCAGAATATTTCGAGAAATGGTGCATCTTCCCAAAACCTGGAGAGATTTCTAGAAACTATGTCTAGGAACCAACTGTTGGACCATCCAGACATCGTCATATACGCCATGGTTGGAAATGATGTCTGCAACGGGTAAGTTATGGAGAAAGAAGGTTTTGAAAATGCTTGGACTCTGGGTTCCCCCTCTTCTCTTCTCCACTCCACTGTGTTACAGTAGCCTGCTGTTGAGTTGAATTTCTCTGTCTTAGCAAGTCCTAGACACATATGAAATTGATAGAACCAATCCGTAAAGCTGAAAGACCCTTTAAAAAATATCTGATCCATTAAAAAAAAAAGAAAAAAAAGATGGATTAGAGTAGGTGCAGACCAGAGGCAGGTCAATCAGTTAGGAAGCCATTACGATACTTCTCTTGTATAATAACAAGTGATAAATAAACAGGTAGGGTTTAAAAATAAAATATTCCATTAACTTGGTGCAGGAATGCAAAATGGAATAGAGCTCAGAATGTATACTATTTCTCACATAAATTGGTATTCCCAAAATGCTTGCAGTGTGTTTAAAGCTATGACTGAGCTACAGCAAATGGAGTGAGTAGACATAGTCACTGTCCCAAAGATATCCTCTTGGCCCTCACCATTCCCAGATGTATTTACAGCTTCTTGTTAGAAACTGTAGTCTGGACCTGAGTCTCTATCCGAGATGTGACCACAAGAATGTACTTGATCTGTGCTCACGTTAGGTTGGAAGTATTGAGTTAGTGTAGCCTGTAGTAGCCCTCAACCAATGTCAAGGGAGGAATCAGTGGATCAAGAGCTGGTCCTCCTTACTCCTTTAGCAGGATAATTCAGAAGTGTGTCCTAGTCTCCCTGCATCTCCAGTGGTCATGTGCCAGGTTGCCATGGAAGTAACCTGTTATTTAATGAAGCCAGAACTGGCTTCCTTCCCTTTCTTGTCTCACTTCATTCTCCTACCAGTGCTTTCAAAGATTATTTTTCAAATAAACTAACTACTTGCACTCAAATCCTTATTTCGGGGTCAACCTAAGATGAGGAAGGATGAGGAATGACATAGCATTGTACTGACCTTAACGTGTCTTTATAATGTATTTATGGAGTAAGAATAACTTGTAGGTCCTTCTATTATATTTAGATGTTTACCCATCCCAATAGATTTTACTCTCATGGCACAATACCTATGTAATACTCACCTGTGATTTCTTTAGCATGTAGCATATTGTGTCGCCCAGAAAGATGCACAATAAATATTTTTAAAAGAACAAGTCAATAAAGAACTAAACAGCTTCTTTAATACAAATACTGCTCTTGGTTGCTGTAATCAACTGATAACCTTTGCATTCAAACCCTTCTCACATGATTTTCCTGCTGGCTGCATCTACTTTATTCAGGAATTTGACTTCACATTTTCTTTTGAATCTAGGCAATATTATTATAATGAATATACAGCAACTCAACAGAACAAAACACACAACTGTCCAGAGTTAGGTTGATAGCAGATTCATCATAGCTCTTTTTCTGTGGCCTTTAGTGTATATTGACAAAATCATAAGTTAAATGCCAGACTTTCAAATGTAAAGCCAAACCGTTTCCTAATACTGACTAAACAATTGTTGTATTAGGCATTTCAGACTGATAGTTCATTCCACAGCGATCGGTTTACTGCTCTGTGCATGCGGTTTCAGGAATACATCCTGATTCCAACAGGAAAACAAGGCTTACTGTTCTGAATGAAGCTGGAATTCTCTTCTCAGTTGAGGACACTAATGTGAGGATAAAGCAGATTTAGAACCCAAAATTGGCAGAAAGTATTCCCTGCAGGGTTACTCAGTACTGTCTGCCATATGCAGCAATCTCTCAATTCACGTGTTCGCCTTGCTTGATTGACAGCTGGCTAACGAAGCGGCAACAATCCAGTTAATTGATATGAAGGAAAGAAACACCATACACACAGGCATAGAACACTGACATTCTTTAGAAGATTGTTTTACCTGCAAACAATAAAACTGTGCTTATATATTTAGGAAAATATAAATTAGGAGAGGAAGAAACATAAAGTTGAACATGATTTGTAAGCTTTATTTAATAGGCTATAAAACATAGCGTTTGTGTGAAATAATTATTTCTAATCACCTCACTACAAAGAAAGTACAACATTCATTTATAGGCTGTTTTATGGTTAGATAATACTTTTTTTTTAAGCTGGTGCATGTATTAATTGACAGTTTAACTTTGCAATGGGTTGGAAAAAATACTTTTCTGTCAGAGCAAATTTAGAGCCTTGGATGACCTCCATAGTGTGTACTGGGCCAGTTCTCATGGTAGGAGAACCTGAGGAAGTTTCCAGGATTGGCTGACCTCTGCAGCTCCCTTCCTGACGGGAGGGGAAGCACAAGCTAGCCCCTAGGCCAAGAGCTGAATGGCTCACGTATAGCGTCTGACCTGCTATTTTCATAGTCTCACAAGAGTACGGCGCTCATCTGAAGTCAGAGTGGTGGGCACACTCCCTCATTCCTGGGCTGTGGTCATTAAGTAACCACTCAGGCCTCTCTGCAGCTGGCTCAGAGCATGGGGGATTTTTCCCAGACTCTTTTCCTAAGTGCAACTGGCTGGAAAGTGAATTTTCTCTTGCAGGCTGCATCCAGACAGAGCAAGTAGAGTGGAAAAAGGAGAGAAATCACCCAGTTGTCTGTAAAACTTGGGAGTTATTATCAAAGCTTAAACCCATAATTGACCTCTCTTGTCTATACTTTCTTAAAAGCCATAACCTATCATACTTAGGGCAAAAGGCTTTTTATCCTGACAGAGGAACATGAAAGGAGAGAAGTGTTGTTCACAGAGGGTAAGGAAAAGGACAAAATTCTTGTTTTTCTAAGAAACAAATTCTCCACTAAGGAATAGATTCTTCATTTTAGAAAACTAGGGAGTCATCCTTCCAGCTCTCTCATTTTGAAGATGCAAAATCTGAGGCTGGGAGATTTTTAAATGTCCAGCATTATTCATGTCCCATGTCATGTATAATGTTGGCAAATGTTGTAGTTTGGCTTCATTTTCGTCTGCTTTATAGGGAAACCTTTCCTAAAGAATTGTTTATGTCGACTTAATGAAAAAGAAGTTGAGAATTAAATTTGGCTGGTGTAGTCAGTTCTATTATATCATGGTCATAGAGTTATATCATTTTTGAACAAAAAAGGATCTTCAAAGATATGTATTATAACTTTATCATTGCAAAAATCAGAAATATATAGCCCCACATAATTTAGTGATTTTCAAGGTAATAAGAAAACCAGAGTTAGACACTCCTGATTCTCAAACAAGCTTTCTGCCCTGTTCCGTCTCAACACAAAAAAGGTAGTTGGTGCACATGGAATGTATTTTTCCCTCACTTTGGCTGCAAGATTTAGGAAAATTTTAGGAAATTATGAAATTTTTATTAAGAAGTAAGGATGAATTTCTGTATAGAATCCACATTGTTTGGAAATTGAACTGGTAATTATAAAAGAATGGAGTCTGTAGGCTTCCACAGATGCATATGACTAACTAATAAAAGAACTAAGTCCTAGGTTTTACCTAAATGAATGTGAGTCAAGAGAGACACTATTAGACTCAGTGAGAAAGAATTGTAAGATGGTAAGACTCTTAGACTAAAGATTAGTATATTGCCTAAATTCCTGCTGTCCCACCTAAACAATTATCATATCTGTTCAACCCCGAATGTTCCAAGAAACCAAGATGGGTAGAGAAATCAAGTTTCTAGATCCAGCCTGAGAGAAATCTAGAGTCAGATCCATTCACTCCTGCCTTTTATTCTAAATGTAGAGGGATCATGTAATTTATCATCCAAATCAGGATATACTTTGTTAGCTAAAAGGTTTGCTAATGTTATTTTTGGGGGACAACATCTATAAATCAGAAAAAAAGTCTGGGAAATCTGTGATCTATGATAACCCTATCTAAATGCCATGTAGTGTGGTTGTTGAACTTTTGGTATGCTGGTCCACTGCCAGGGCAAGGGCTTCTGTGTATTTTGTAGTTGGGGTACAACTATTACCTCACTGATAATATTGGCTCAGTCACTCTAGATCACTATCCTCACTTTTTTTTAAGCTCAGTTATTTCAGTTCCCTTCAAAACTACTTGCCAGGTTTGTGAGCATCCACATAAAATCTGGATTTGTATTCATATCTTTGTTTGCCACCTCATAGCTGTAACATCAATGAACGTGCTTCTCTTTGGGAGATACACACTAAGTACTGTACTAAAAACCATGTGTCTAATTATCCTTTCTTTCTTCCCCTCTCTTCACTGTGGTTTGCTCAGTGTAGAGGAGCATTGAACTCTAGTGTGATTGTTACATATGCCAAACTGCATCTTTCCTACGTCTATTCTGAATGATAGATAGTATTGTCAGTGACTTTGGCAACCCTGTATTCAGCTTGCTCAAGGAGGCTATACTTTCTGATTCTGGAAGAACTTACTTGTTTTTGTTTTGTTTTGTTTTAAGGGAACCACACAGGTGAATCCAAGAAGTCTACCATCTTTAGAAATTTCCAAGGTGGTTTTCTGATACACTGTTCACCAAAGAAATGCATACACGTACACACGTGCATGCACACACACACACACACACACATATACATATAAAATGCACAGGGACATAATGACACACACATGCTGGAAATAAGTTTGTTTTTTCGCAGAATATCCCTCTATTATGGCAACTTGTTATGTTATTAATCATAATTTGTTCTGTATTGTAGTGCTCTTCAGGGGCAGTCTGCATAGAATATCATAACTTGACTATAATATGTATTTTCCCAGATATTTAAGTTGGAGGTTAATCTATGTGCAGTGGGAGACTGCAGAATAGTTAGTAAAATGTTTAAGATTTTGTTATTTAAATAATGAATACTTGTACAACTGTTTGCAGTTTATCTATTGCTTTGATATGCAGAATCTTATCTAAGGAATCAGGCAATGAAGAGCAATTTCTCTGAGAATAAAAAAATACTACTTGATATGATGACATATATTCTGTTAGTTTAGTCCCTTTCTCCCTCTCTCTTTCCTTCCATCCATCCTCTTTCCCTCCCCTCCCTCGCCTCCTCCTCTCTTCTCCTCTCCTCTCCTTCCTTCTTTCCCTCCTTCTTTTCTTTCTTTCCTTCCATCCATCCATCTTTCCGTCCTTGTGTCCTTCCTGTTTGCTGTGGTTTGCTTAGTGGAGATGAACTCTAGGGTGACTGTTAAATATGCTAAACTACAATACTCTCTGTTGTGATTAGCATTTTTAAAAGTAGCTTTAAAAATCCAGATAGAGGCAAAGTTCCTACTTGATAGAGAAGTGGTAGCATGGACAGCCTCAAATTGTGAGATTTGGGCCTATAATTGAAATCACATGTTTCTTCTCCGTTTCATTTGCATGGGCTACAGGCTATAATTAACATCAAGTGGCAAGACAAGATCACATACAATAGAATTCTGGAGTACAATCAGACCACCAAAATTGAAACGAGCCTTTATGTTACTTAGCTACACAATAGTGGGTCTGCGTGGCCATCGAGAGTTGACTATGGGGTATGTAAAGAACAGCTGTGTGCAAAGAATGGAGTGAGGGTACACTAAACTCACCACTAAATTTAGTGGTAAATAAGATTTCATTTTATTTTGATATTTTTTCACTTGTCTTTCTAAGCTTGATGCCTAAATTCTTTAGTAATCTGGCCTTTACCAATGTAATTTTTCACAAACTTCTACCATGTATGTCATGCATATGGATATAACAGGAAACTCCCTGCTAAAAAGAAGAAAATAAGGCAAAGTCAACTTTGTTTCCATGCTATTTCATCTTTTATTTCATAGGCAAGAATGCTTCAGGCATGCTCTGTCTCATCAATGACTCCCTATGTTTTTGGATTAATTTTTACGTATCTTTTAATATTCAACCCAACTGTCACTACTTCTGGAATGATCTTTCCAGGCATGACCCCTACTGAACTAGGTTCCCTCCCTCTAGTATTGCATTTATCACACTGTACCATTATTATATGCCTAACTCTGAACTACAAATCCTTGAGGCTTTTCCTGTTATTCTTATTTTACAGATATTTCACAATGTCTGACTCATATAAGGTGATCATTATGTGCTTATCTAATAAATAAATGGCTTCCTCCCTCTTCTTTTGTGTCAAACACCTAATATGTGTTCAGTTCATACAAGTGTTTCTACATCAACATATAAAACCCTTCATATATCCAAATAACACAGATTTTTAGAGTTAGACTACTTTTGAAGGTTGGAAATCTTCTAAAAAAGAAGGGATAATATTGGAATATTAAATGAGATCTGGAATATTTTTGGAGTTGGTGGTGAATTTTCAAGCTCTTTGTTTTTGTTTTTTTAATCCATCAAGCAGAGGGTATATTTCTACCTTTCTAATGAATTGTTTTAATTACTGACATCAGATTGAATGACACTGTATCCTCTCATAAGCAGTTCCTCCTCAGAGGATGCCTGAGGTAATGTGTAGATAATTACTTCTAGCTGGGTTGGTCTAATCATATGTATTCCCTGGACCCCAGATTGGAGCTCTTGAAATGCTAGTTGCTCCTCAAGAGCCTTCTTCATTGCTTTAATGGGATGTGAATGGATTATCTCTCAGGACTACTCTTCCTTGTGCTGTCTCTGCATGCTACATAATTGAATCTGTAAGTGGTCTTGGTAGGTCTAACTCAAACTGTAGAGATTCAGTGGGTGTGTTTCTTATGTACTGTAATCTTGCCAGGAATTCTCTTGTCAGTGGCATTTGGAATCTGCCCTTAATATTTTTGTGACATATAAGGAAACAGTTTTATTGATAGAGTCTTTTTTTTCCTTTTGTCATTATGAAAATCAACTTAGTTCAGTCAAAAGATACCAATGGAGTATGATTTCCACAAACTAGAAAAACTCTAGTTTTTTCTCCACATAATTGATGGGTAAATATTGTTAACTTTTAAAGTTTTCAAAATAATAAATAGAGTAGGGATAATAAAATTATATTATCACCATTTTAAGAGAGCTAATAAAATGAAATATCTAGGCAATCATTGGCAGAGGCTACTAACATCATGAGGATACACACAACACAATATTATGTGACATCTGATAGAATTATAATGCTGAAATAGTCATGCCCAAACAAAATCAAACCTAGATCTGATCAGGTCTCAAGTTCTAACTACCAATGAAGATATATGGGAAAACATATACTGAAACTTAGAGATACAATCAGTAAAATCTAGGCTGTATGAATCTTTACTACTAAGTAAAATATAAGATAAACAATCTAATTTCCCCAGCAAATAACTTACAGGAAAAAAAGTAAGATGGACGGGGAGGCTAAAAATCAATATTGCCCATTAGAAATAAAATGCAAGTCACAGATGTAGTTTTAGATTTTTTATTAGCCACCTTAAAATAAGTTTTTAAAAGGTAAAATTAAAATAAAAGGTGAAATTAATTTTAACATTTTATTTAAACATTATATACAAATACACAGACATATATATACAGATATATATTTTTAATATATAATATATAAAATTAAAATATGTGATATATAATTATATAATATATGATATATATTTATATATTTATAATTATATAATATAAAATTAATGTATGTGTAATATATATTATATTTCATATATATTATATTTCATATATATATATATGTGTGTGTGTATATATATATATAAAAGAAACACATATACACACTTATAAAATATCTGACAGCAACACTTAGATTAGTGTTTGATCAAATAACTGCATACTGCAGCCAATCCAAATTGAGAAAATAAAACTAGCCATCATACCAAGGAAACATTTATAGGGAAGTTATAGACTGAATTTAGGTTCTAGGAGAGCTCATTGCTACTGGGTTGACCATTTTTTATAGGCCCTTTCAACAGACAGAGTAAGAAAATACATTTTTAAAAGATAAAATACTTTGTGTTTAAATGGATACTTCAGGTTCAGGGCTGTGATCTTTCTATTTAACCTTGAGTTTTATTATATTTTTTATCTTCTTTTTCTCTTACTGGTATTTCCACTTATCAACCACAATATCATAAGTATTAATTTTCTTTATCCCAAATGTACATTTAGACTTAAAATGACAATACCAACACTACCACCAAGAATATAATTATTGAATGATGTCACTAAGATGACATAGGTTGGTGATAGGTTGGTTCTGACTTCACTCCCCCTCACAAGAAGAACAAGTAACAACTATTCAAGAATGAGACAGCACTGAGAGAATCCTAGAACATAGGGGTGAGGCTGAAGTATCCCCCCCCCCCACACACACCACAGAGACTAAGAGAGACTGCATAAAAGGGTAAGAGAAGTGGCTAATATTGACTTCATTGCCCCTCCCTCAGGTCACTGCAGCACCATGTGGAGAAGTCTCACCTAAGCCTATGGCTCCTCCAGTAGAAAAAGAGAATCCAGGGGGTGACAACCAGTAACCCCCAGCAGTGGGAGAGCCTCCACTCTGATCTTGCATTGCAAGGAATAAGGGGACTTTGGGGGCTCAACCACTAGGAGTCTGACTGTGATGGAGGAGGGAGAGGGTTTTGCAACAACCAGCACAAGAGTCTTAGTGGACTGAGTTCATACCTGCAGTGCCCAAATTGTAATCCCAGTCAGAGTTTTTGCTCATCTGCAAGAGCAAGTCATGGATGTACTCTGACCAGGGAACTTAGCAGGGCAAAGACCTGATTCTATCCTCAAATAAAGAGATATGGCAGCCCTAGAGCCTGGTTTGCCCATGCCCAGGGAAGGAATGGAGTCACAGCTCCATTTGCTATGGAGATCTTCCAGTTTCACCTGATCAGAAGGGCTGGTGACAACTCCTGAAAGCTGTGTGGCCAAGGAGGACTCCAACAGAAAGGTGGGAGAGTGGAGATGATCACTCCCAGAGCAAAGCCAAATACTGAGCATGGCAGGTTCCCATGCTAAGCACAAGTAGGGGGATTAACCCATAGGTAAGGCTGAGGGTACCTCCTAGCTCCCCCCAGTCAGACACCCTATTTGGAAAATTGAGAATAACTTGGAGTGGCCCTTACTCCTCCTGCTCAAGCAAGGGAGCTGAGACATAGCCCTACCTGCTCTGGAATATTTTCAAGCCTCATCTGACCAGGAAAGCTAGTGACAACCACTGGGAGCTGTGGTCCTTGAGCCCAGAGAAGGGCAGGCAGAGCCAGTAGTTTGCAAAGTAAAGCCATGGCCCTGTTCAGGTATGGAACTTGGGGTAAAGGTCAACTTGAGTTAAGATGACAAAGAAATTTGCTGGCTTTGGAGCTGCTTTTCCTGCTGTGTCCAGGCAGGGATAGACCCACTCATCACTGAATACAGCCTTAGCATGTCCAACCAAGGAACCAAACCACCTCACATAGGAAGCTGCAAAGCCCATTTAACAGGCCTATGTACAGTGACACTCGGACAGAGAACACAGTCTATGGTTTCACCAGTTTCCAAAGCAAAATCAGTGACCACAACTAAACAGGGAATTTAGTGCACACTCTGGCCTGACTTTGGGTTCCCAAATAATGAGCATTATAGGCCCTGGGTCCCATCCTGCTGCCCTATCAGGATAGGGAAGCTAATTCATAGCCTCATCTATTACTGAATATCATATCCAAACCTAAGAATCATCTAATAAGCCTGACCAGAAAATCCAGGCAACTGTGGAGACCATTCTGTAGCCTCATTTTGGGTAGGGAACCAAGCCAAGAGTCCTATCCAACTGTTATCAGGCAAGAGAAACACCGCACATCTCCATCCTCAGAGCTTGAATAATTGCCTTGCCCCCAAATAAACTATAACAACAGGTCCCATTTGCCCAAGAATATTACCAGCAGACACACCCAGAGACCCAAACTAAGCTGACTAGTGAAGAATGGTCTTTGTCAAAACAAACCTATAAAGTTTAGAAGAGGGGCCTGATTATCAGTGCAATAAATCAAAGATCACAAAAAATAAGGTAAATTTGACACCACCAAAGCTCCAGTACCTGACCCCAAAGAAATGAAGATCTATGAGCTTTCAGAGAAAAAAAGCAGACTAATCTCCTTCAGGAAGTTTAGTCAACTACAAGAATACACAGACAGACAGCTAAGTGAAATTAGGAAAATAATACATGAGCAGAACAAGAAGTTTGTCAAGGAACTAGCACCCATGTGGGGAAAAAAAATACAACAGCCAGAAATCTTAGAGTGTAAAATATAATAACTGAAGAATTCAATAGAGTTTCAAAAGTTGGCTTGACCATAGAGAAGAATCAGTGATCTGGAGGACTGGATATTAGAAATTACCCAGTCAGAGGAACAATAATTAAAAAGAATGAAAAAGAGTGAAGAAAGCCATGGAGACTATGAGATGCAATGAAAAGAAACAATATTTACATTAGGAAATTCCAGAAGAAGAAGAGAGAGAAAGGGAAAGGAAGTATATTTAAAGCAATAATGGCTAAAAACTTCCCAAATCTGGAGAGATAAATGGATATCCAGATCTATGAAGTCCAAAGGATACCAAATAGATTGAACCCGAGTAGAGCTACACTGAGACACATTACAAATAAAAATTGTATAACATCAAAGACAAAAAAAAAAAAAAAAAAAAAGAATTTTAAAAGCAGCAAGAGAAAGAGAAGTTATGTACAAGGGAACTCCCATAAGATTTTTGGAAGATGTTCTCAACAGAAACTTTTCAGGCTAGGAGAGAATGGGATGACATATTCAAAATATTGAAAGAAAACAACTGTCAACCAAGAATTCTATGCCCAGAAAAGCTTCCCTTCAGAAATGAAGGAAAGATAAATTCTTCCCCAAACAAACAAAAGCTGAGAGAGTTCATTACTGTCAGATCTGCCTTACAAGAAATGCTAAAGGAAGCTTTTTGTAAGACAGGTAAAAGAATACTAATTGACATAATAAAAATATTAAGAAGTAGCACAAATCTCACTTGTATTGATGAATCAATAGTTAGATTCTGCAATATGGTAATAGTGGCACATAATTCACTTACAGTTCTAGTTTAAAAGTTAAAAATAAGTAATAAAAATAATCATAACTTCAATGATCTGTTATTAATTATCCAATATAAAAAAATGTAAATTGTAATGGCAATAACCTAAAAATATGAGGGGGAAGAATAGGAAAAGTAAATTTTATGAAATATACTGAAATTAAGTTGTTAGCAGTTTAAAAGAGGTTGGTATAAGTTTAAGATATTTTATGTAAGCCTCATGGTAACCAAAATAGAAAATTCTGTAGTAATTACACAAAAAGCAAGGTAAAGAAGTCAAAGCACGTTAATACCTGAAGATACCAAAACACACGAAAAAGATAGAAAGGTAAGAAACAAGGAGCACTGGATGAATAAAACAATAAGAAAACAATTAACAAAATGGCAATAAGTTCTTATCTAACAATAATTACTTTAAATGTAAATGAATTAAATTATCCAATGAAAAGACATAGAATGGCTGAATGAATAACAATGGTAATAATAACAATCCAACAATATGTTGCCTAAGAGAGACTCACTTTAGCTTTAAAATCAGACACAGACTGAGAGTAAAAGGATGGAAAAAGATATTTCGAGTAAATGGTAACAACAACAACAAAAAAGGGTAGCAATAGTTATATCAGACAAAATAGACTTTAAATATAGTAAAAGAGACAAAGAAGGTCATTATATTATGGTAATGGGATCAGTACACCAAGAAGACATAACAGTTGTAAATATTCATGCACCCAACATCAGAGCACCTAAATATAAAGAGCAAAACTAACAGAGCTAAAAGGAGAAATAAATACAGTAATTGTAGAGGACTTTAATACCCCACTCTCAACAATGGATAGATCATCTAGACAGAGGACCAGTAAGGAAACCCAGATTTGAACAACACTATAGACCAAATGGACCTAACAGATATGTACAGAACATTCCACAACAGCAGAATACAATTGTTTCTGAGCACACATGGAAAATTTTCTAGGACAGGCCCTATGTTAGGCCACAAAACAAGTCTTGACAAATTCAAAAGGTTAAAATCATATCAAGTACTGACCACAATGACATGAAACTAGAAATCAAGAAGAAGATAAAAATTAGAAAATTCATGAACACATAGCAATTAAGCCACACTCTCCTGAATAACCAATGGATCAAAGAAGAACTTAAAGACAAAATAAAAAAAGTTTTTTGAAACCAGCGAAATTGATAACATACATATCAGAACTTATGGAATACAACAAAAGCAGTTCTAAGAGGAAAATCCGTTGCAGTTATTGACTACATTAAGAAACTAGAAAGAGCTCAGACAAATAACCTAACTCTAGAAAAGAACAAACTGAGCCCAAAGTTAAAAGAAGGAAAGAAATAATAAACATTAAAACATAAATAAATGGAATAAAAAATAGAAAAACAATAGAAAAATTAACCAAAGTAAGAGTTGGTTCTTTGAAAAGACAAACAAAATTGACAAACCCTTAGCTAGACTAACCAAGGAAAAAAATCAAAAGCCCCAAATCAACAAAATAAATTATAAATTAAAAAGGAGACATTACAACTGACAACATAGAATTTCAAAAGATCCTAAGATGTCACTATAAACAACTATACCCCAACACACTGGAAAACATAAAAGAAATGGAAAAATTCTTAGAAACATAGAACTTACCAAGACTGAATCTGGAAGAAATGGAAAATCTGAATAGGCCAATTACTAGTAAGGAGATTGAATACTTAATGAAGAAATGACAGTCTTTTTAAAGAATGGTGCTTGGACAGTTGGATTCATATGTAAAAGAATAAAACTGGAACCATATTTTACATCATTCACAAAAATTAACTTGAATTAATAAATTTCAGAACTGAAACAATGAAACTCTTGGAAGAAAACATAGGACAAACTTCTTGACATGGGACTTGATAATGATCTTTTGGATATGACACCTAAAGCACAAGCAAGAAAATAAATAAGTGGGGCTACTTGAAACTAAAAATCTACACAGCAAAAACAAAACAAAACAAAAATTCAACAATAGTGAAAAGCAACCCAATGGAATGGGAAAAAATATTTGCAAACCATATATCTGGTAAGGGGTTAATATCCAAAATATATATAAAACTTACTTAACTTAAAAAAGTTAAATAACCCAGTTTAAAATAGGCAAAGTCCCTGAATAGACATTTCTCCAGAGAAGATATACAAAAGGCAAACAGATTCATGAAAAGATGCTCAATATCACTAGTCATTAGGAAGATGCAAATTAAAACCACAATGAAATATCACTTTACACATGTTAAAATGGCCATTGTCAAAAGAGAAAAAATAACAAATGCTGATGTGGATGTAGAGAAAAGGGAACACTTGTGTACTGTTGGTGGGCTTGTAAATTGTTAGAGCCGCTATGGAAAACAATATGAAGGATCCTTTAAAAATTAAAAATAAAACTATCATATGATCTACAAATTCCACTTCTGGGAATATATCCAAAGGGAACAAAAACACTAATTTGAAAATATATCTGCACCTTCATGTTAATAGCAGCATTATTTGCAATAGCCAAGGCAGGGAAACAACCTAAGTGTCCATCAATGGATGAATGAATAAAGAAGTTGCAGTATCTATATACAGTGTAGTATTATTCAGCCATAACAAAGGAGAAATCCTCCCATTTGTGACTTGGATAGACCTTGAAGGCAGTAATGCTAAGTGAAATAAGTCAATCAGATAAAGATAAATACCGTATAATCATATGGGCTCTCATATGTGGAATCTAAAACAAAAACAAAAACAAAACAAGCCATATGTTCTGCCTATTTATCCTTCCTTCCCACTTAACTTTTGACAACCACTGAACTTTTTACTGTTTCCCTAGTTTTTTCTTTTGTAGAATGTTGTATACTTGAAATCATACAGTATGTAGCCTTTCAGATTGACTTTCCTCATCTAGTAATATGCATTTAAGTGTCTTCATTATCTTTTTATGGCTTCATAACTCATTGCTTTTTAATGTTATTTCCTTGTTTGGATGTACCAAGCTTATTTATCCATTCACCTCCTGAAGAACATATTGATTGCTTTCAAGTTTTGCAAATTATGAATAAAACTGCTATAAACAACTGTGTTCAGGTTTTGTGTGAACCTAAGTTTTCAAGTCATTTTGGGTAATATTAAGGAGCACAGTTGCTGCATCTTATGGTATGCTAAGAGTAAGTTTAGTTTTGTAAGAAATCACCAAATTGCCTTCCAAAGTGGCTGAGCCATTTTACATTCCCCTCAGCCATACATGAGATTTCCTGTTGCTCTACATCCTTGTCAGCTTTTGGTATTGTCAGTGTTCCAGATTTTGGCCATTCTAATAGATTTATAGTGATAGTTCATTGCTGTTTTATTTTACATTTCCCTGATGACATGATGTGGAGCATCTTTTCATATGCTCCTTTGCCATCTGTATTTCTTCTTTGGTGCAGTAGTGTCTTAAGGTCTTTGGCCCATTTTTTCATCAGGTTGGTTGTTTCCTTATTGTTGAATTTTTGCATTTTAAAAATTTTTTTTGGATAACAGGCCTTTATAAGATGTTATTTTGTAGATATTTTCCTTCAGTCTGTAGCATGTCTTCTCATTATTTTGACATTGTCTCTAACAGAGCAGAAATTTTTAATTTTAATGGAGTGCAGCTCACCAGTTACTTATTTTATGTATTGTGATTTTGTTGTTGTATTTAAAAGTCATTATCATATCCAAGCTAGTGTTGGTTTCCTCTGACCTTTATTTCTAGTAGTTCTATTGTTTTGGATTTTAGTACTGTGATCCATTTTGGATTTAGTACTGTGATCCATTTTGAGTTAATTTTTGTAAAAGGTGTAAAGTCTGTGTCTAGATTCATTTTTTTTTGGGTGTGGACATCCAGCTATTTTAGTACCATTTGTGGAAGAGACTATCTTTGCTACATTGTATTACCTTTGTTACTTGGTCAAAGATCAGTGGACTGTATTTATGTGATTCTATTTCTGGGCTCTTTATTCTGTTCAGTTCATTTGTTTGTCTATTCTTTTGGCAATAGCACACTGTCTTGGTTACCATAGCTTTATAGTAAGTCTTGAAGTAGGGTAGGGTCGGTTCTGCAATTATATTTTCCTTCAATATTAAGTTGGCTATTCTAGGTCTTTTGCCTCTCTATATACTCTGGAATCAGTTTGTCAATACCCATAGGATAAATTGATGGAATTTTGACTGGGATCTTATTGAATCTGTCAGTTGGTCAAGTTGGTAAAAATTGACACCTTGACAATATGATACTTTTATTCATGAATATGGATCATCTCTTCATTTATTTAGTTCTTTGATATCTTTCATCACAGTTTTGGAGTTTCCCTCATATATATCTTATCTTTATTTAGATATATTTATCCATAAGTATTTTATTGTTTCGGCTACTAACATAAATGGTAATACATTTTTAATCAAATTTTACTTGTAGGAAGGCAATTGAGTTTCGTATACCAATCTATTATCCTGAAACCTTGTCATAATCAGTTTCTGGATTTTTTAAATTAGGTTTTTGGATTTTGACAGATAATCATGTTATCTGCAAACAAGGGCAGTTTTATTTCTTCCTTTCCAGTCTGCATACCTTTTATTTCATTTTCTTGTCTCATTGCATTAGATAGTACTTCTAGTAGATGTTGAAAAGCAGTGATGAGAGAACATCCTTACCTTTTACCTGATTTTAGTGGAAAAGCATCAAGTTTCTCACCATAAAGTATGATATTAGTCATAGATTTTTGTAGATATTCTTTATCAAGTTGAAGAAGTTCTCTTCTAATCCTACCCTAGTAAAGTTTTTATCATGAATTGTTATTGGATTTTTCAAATGCCTTTTCTTCATCAATTGATATGATTATATGAATTTTTTCTTTTTTTAGAGTATTGTTGTAATGGATTACATTAATTTTTGAATGTTGAACCAGCTTTGTATACCTAGGATAAACCCCACTTGGTAGTGGTGCATAATTATTTTTATGCATTGTTGGTTTTTATTTGATAATATTTTATAGAGTGTTTTTGCATCTATGTTTATGAGATATATTGATATATTGTAGTTTTTCTTTTCTTGTAATATCTTCGTCTGGTTTTGGTATTAGGTAATGGTCTCAGAATGAGGTGGGAAATATTCCCTCTGCTTCTCTGGCTTCTGAAATAGATTGTAGAAAATTGGTATAATTTCTTCCTTAAATATTTGATAGAATCCATCAGTCCAATCTGGGCCTAACATTCTCTGTTTTGACATGTTTTTGATTACTGATCAATTTCTTTAATAGATATAGGCCTATTCAGATTATCTACTTCTTAAATGATTATTTCAAGGAATTGTTCAAATTCATATGGATTACCAAATGTGTTGGTGTAGAGTTGTTCATAGCATTCTTTTATTATCCTTTCCAAGTTCATAGAATCTGTAATGATGTCCCCTCTTTCTTTCTTTCTTTCTTTTTTTTTTTTTTGTTACTAGTAATTTGTATCTTCTCTTTAACTTATTTTTTCTCTTAGTTTCTTTGGCTAGAGACTTAACAATTTTATTGATTTTAAAAAGAGCTATTTTGGGGTGCCTGGGTGGCTCAGTTGGTTAAGCAGCTGCCTTCAGCTCAGGTCATGATCCCAGGGTCCTGGGATTGAGTCCCACATCATGCTTCCTGCTCAGTGGAGAGCCTGCTTCTCCCTCTCCCTCTGCCTGCCACTCTGCCTGCTTGTGCTCTCTCTCTTTCTGTCAAATAAATAAATAAAATCTTAAAAAAAAAAAGCTGTCTTTTGGTTTTGATGTTCTAAATCCAGTTTAATTTCATTTTGGTCTGAGATCAGACATAATATGATTTCTATTCTTTTAAATTTGTTAAGGTATGTTTTATGACCTAGAATGTGTTCCATCTGGTGAGTGTTCCAGCTTTAGAAGAATATGTATTCTGTTATTAGATGAAATAGTTTACAGACATCTATTATATACAGTTGATTGATGGTATTATTAACATTAATTATGTCCTTACTGATTTTCTGCCTGCTTTATCTCCTGTTACTGTTAGAATGTTGTTGAAGTCTCAAACTCAAACTATAATAGTGGATTCATCTATTTATCCTTGTAGTCCTGTTAGCTTTGCTTCATGGATTTTGATACTCTGTTCTTAGGCACATACATGATAAGTATTGCTATGTCTTCTTGAAATATCGAGCCTTTATAATTGTATAAAGTCCCTCATTATCTCTAGCAAATTTCCTTGCCATGAAATCTGCACTGAGTGAAATAAATATAGCTGCTTTTGCTTCCTTTTTTTTTTTAATTTTTTTTATTGTTATGTTAATCCCCATACATTACATCATTAGTTTTGGATATAGTGTTCCATGATTCATTGTTTGTGCATAACACCCAATGCTCCATGCAGAACATGCCCTCCTCAATACCCATCACCAGGCTAACCCATCCTCCCAACCCCCTCCCCTCTAGAACCCTCAGTTTGTTTTTCAGAGTCCATTGTCTCTCATGGTTCTTCTCCCCCTCCGATTTCCCCCCCTTCATTCTTCCCCTCCTGCTACATTCTTCTTCTTCTTTTTTTCTTTCTTAACATATATTGCATTATTTGTTTCAGAGGTACAGATCTGAGATTCAACAGTCTTGCACAATTCACAGTGCTTACCAAAACACATACCCTTCCCAGTGTCCATCACCCAGTCACCCCATCCCTCCCACCCCACCCCCCACTCCAGCAACCCTCAGTTTGTTTCCTGAGATTAAGAATTCCTCATATCAGTGAGGTCATATGATACATGTCTTTCTCTGTTTGACTTATTTCACTCAGCATAATACCCTCCAGTTCCATCCACGTCGTTGCAAATGGCAAGATCTTATTCCTTTTGATGGCTGCATAATATTCCATTGTATATATATACCACATCTTCTTCATCCATTCGTCTGTTGATGGACATCTTGGCTCTTTCCACAGTTTGGCTATTGTGGACATTGCTGCTATAAACATCGGGGTACACGTAGCCTTTCGGGTCCCTAGTTTTGTATCTTTGGGGTAAATACCCAGTAGTGCAATTGCTGGATCATATGGTAGCTCTATTTTCAACTTTTTGAGGAACCTCCATACTGTTTTCCAGAGTGGCTGCACCAGCTTGCATTCCCACCAACAGTGTAGGAGGGTTCCCCTTTCTCCGCATCCCCGCCAACATCTGTCATTTCCTGACTTGTTAATTTTAGCCATTCTGACTGGTGTGAGGTGGTATCTCATTGAGGTTTTGATTTGGATTTCTCTGATGCCGAGCGATATTGAACACTTTTTCATGTGTCTGTTGGCCATTTGGATGTCTTCTTTGGAAAAATGTCTGTTCATGTCTTCTGCCCATTTCTTGATTGGATTCTTTGTTCTTTTGGTGTTGAGTTTGATGAGTTCTTTATAGATTTTGGATACTAGCCCTTTATCTGATATGTCATTTGCAAATATCTTCTCCCATGCTGTCGGTTGTCTTTTGGTTTTGTTGACTGTTTCCTTTGCTTTGCAAAAGCTTTTTATCTTGATGAAGTCCCAATAGTTCATTTTTGCCCTTGCTACCCTTGCCTTTGGCGATGTTTCTAGGAAGAAGTTGCTGCGGCTGAGGTCGAAGAGGTTGCTGCCTGTGTTCTCCTTTAGGATTTTGATGGATTCCTGTCTCACATTGAGGTCTTTCAACCATTTGGAGTCTATTTTTGTGTGTGGTGTAAGGAAATGGTCCAGTTTCATTCTTCTGCATGTGGCTGTCCAATTTTCCCAACACCATTTGTTGAAGAGACTGTCTTTTTTCCATTGGACATTCTTTCCTGCTTTGTCAAAGATGAGTTGACCATAGAGTTGAGGGTCCATTTCTGGGCTCTCTATTCTGTTCCATTGATCTATGTGTCTGTTTTTGTGCCAGTACCATACTGTCTTGATGATGACAGCTTTGTAATAGAGCTGGAAGTCTGGAATTGTGATGCCACCAGCTTTGCTTTTCTTTTTCAACATTCCTCTGGCTATGCGGGGTCTTTTCTGGTTCCATACAAATTTTAGGATTATTTGTTCCATTTCTTTGAAGAAAGTGGATGGTATTTTGATGGGGATTGCATTGAATGTGTAGATTGCTCTAGGTAGCATTGACATCTTCACAATATTTGTTCTTCCAATCCATGAGCATGGAACGTTTTTCCATTTCTTTGTGTCTTCCTCAATTTCTTTCATGAGTATTTTATAGTTTTCAGAGTACAGATTCTTTGCCTCTTTGGTTAGATTTATTCCTAGGTATCTTATGGTTTTGGGTGCAATTGTAAATGGGATCGACTCCTTAATTTCTCTTTCTTCTGACTTGTTGTTGGTGTATAGGAATGCCACTGACTTCTGTGCATTGATTTTATATCCTGCCACTTTACTGAATTCCTGTATGAGTTCTAGCAGTTTTGGGGTGGAGTCTTTGGGATTTTCCACATAAAGTATCATATCATCTGCAAAGAGTGAGAGTTTGACTTCTTCTTTGCCAATTTGGATGCCTTTGATTTCTTTTCGTTGTCTGATTGCTGTGGCTAGGACTTCCAATACTATGTTGAATAGCAGTGGTGATAGTGGACATCCCTGCCGCGTTCCTGACCTTAGGGGGAAAGCTCTCAGTTTTTCCCCATTGAGAATGATATTCGCTGTAGGTTTTTCATAGATGGCTTTTATGATATTGAGGTATGTACCCTCTATCCCTATACTCTGAAGAGTTTTGATCAAGAAAGGATGCTGTACTTTGTCAAATGCTTTTTCTGCATCTATTGAGAGGATCATATGATTCTTGTTCTTTCTTTTGTTAATGTATTGTATCACGTTGATTGATTTGCGGATGTTGAACCAACCTTGCAGCCCAGGGATAAATCCCACTTGGTCGTGGTGAATAATCCTTTTAATGTACTGTTGGATCCTATTGGCTAGTAATTTGATGAGAATTTTTGCATCCATGTTCATCAGGGATATTGGTCTGTAATTCTCCTTTTTGATGGGGTCTTTGTCTGGTTTGGGGATCAAGGTAATGGTGGCCTCATAAAATGAGTTTGGAAGTTTTCCTTCCATTTCTATTTTTTGGAACAGTTTCAGAAGGATAGGTATTAATTCTTCTTGAAATGTTTGGTAGAATTCCCCTGGGAAGCCATCTGGCCCTAGGCTTTTGTGTTTTGGGAGATTTTTGATGACTGCTTCTATTTCCTTAGTGGTTATAGGTCTGTTCAGGTTTTCTATTTCTTCCTGGTTCAGTTTTGGTAGTTGATAAATCTCTAGGAATGCATCCATTACTTCCAGGTTATCTAATTTGCTGGCATAGAGTTGCTCATAATATGTTCTTATAATTGTTTGTATTTCTTTGGTGTTGGTTGTGATTTCTCCTCTTTCATTCATGATTTTGTTGATTTGGGTCATTTCTCTTTTCTTTTTGATAAGTCTGGCCAGGGGCTTATCAATCTTGTTAATTCTTTCAAAGAACCAGCTCCTAGTTTCGTTGATCTGTTCTACTGTTCTTTTGGTTTCTATTTCATTGATTTCTGCTCTGATCTTTATTATTTCTCTTCTCCTGCTGGGTTTAGGCTTTATTTGCTGTTCTTTCTCCAGCTCCTTTAGGTGTAGGGTTAGGTTGTGTACTTGAGACCTTTCTTGTTTCTTGAGAAAGGCTTGTATTGCTATATACTTTCCTCTTAGGACTGCCTTTGCTGTATCCCAAAGATTTTGAATAGTTGTGTTTTCATTTTCATTGGTTTCCATGAATTTTTTTAATTCTTCTTTAATTTCCTGGTTGACCCATTCATTCTTCAGTAGGATGCTCTTTAGCTTCCATGTATTTGAGTTCTTTCCGACTTTCCTCTTGTGATTGAGTTCTAGTTTCAAAGCATTGTGGTCTGAAAATAGGCAAGGGATGATCCCAATCTTCTGGTACCGGTTGAGACCTGATTTATGACCTAGGATGTGATCTATTCTGGAGAATGTTCCATGGGCACTAGAGAAGAATGTGTATTCCGTTGCTTTGGGATGGAATGTTCTGAATATGTCTGTGAAGTCCATTTGGTCCAGTGTGTCATTTAAAGTCTTTATTTCCTTGTTGATCTTTTGCTTAGACGATCTGTCCATTTCAGTGAGGGGGGTGTTAAAGTCCCCCACTATTATTGTATTGTTGTCGATGTGTTTCTTTGCTTTTGTTATTAATTGCCTTATATAATTGGCTGCTCCCATGTTAGGGGCATAGATATTTACAATTGTTAGATCTTCTTGTTGGATAGACCCTTTAAGTATGATATAGTGTCCTTCCTCATCTCTTATTACAGCCTTTGGTTTAAAATCTAATTTGTCTGATATAAGGATTGCCACCCCAGCTTTCTTTTGGTGTCCATTAGCATGGTAAATGGTTTTCCACCCCCTCACTTTCAATCTGGGGGTGTCTTTGGATCTCAAATGAGTCTCTTGCAGACAGCATATCGATGGGTCTTGTTTTTTAATCCAATCTGATAGCCTGTGTCTTTTGATTGGGGCATTTAGCCCATTTACATTCAGGGTAACTATTGAAAGATAGGAATTCAGTGCCATTGTATTGCCTGTAAAGTGACTGTTACTGTATATTGTTTGTGTTCCTTTCTGGTCTATGTTGCTTTTAGGCTCTCTCTTTGCTTAGAGGACCCCTTTCAAGATTTGTTGTAGGGCTGGTTTCGTGTTTGCAAATTCCTTTAGTTTTTGTTTGTCCTGGAAGCTTTTTATCTCTCCTTCTATTTTCAATGACAGCCTAGCTGGATATAGTATTCTTGGCTGCATATTTTTCTCATTTAGTGCTCTGAATATGTCCTGCCAGTCCTTTCTGGCCTGCCAGGTCTCTGTGGATAAGTCTGTTGCCAATCTAATGTTTCTACCATTGTAGGTTACATATCTCTTCTCCCGAGCTGCTTTCAGGATTTTCTCTTTGTCTCTGAGACTCGTAAGTTTTACTATTAGATGTCGGGGTGTTGACCTATTTTTATTGATTTTGAGAGGGGTTCTCTGTGCTTCCTGGATTTTGATGCCTGTTTCCTTCCCCAAATTAGGGAAGTTCTCTGCTATAATTTGCTCCATTATACCTTCTGCCCCTCTCTCTCTTTCTTCTTCTTCTGGGATCCCAATTATTCTAATGTTGTTTCGTCTTATGGTATCGTTTATCTCTCGAATTCTGCCCTCGTGATCCAGTAGTTGTTTATCTTTTTCTCAGCTTCTTTATTTTCCATCATTTGGTCTTCTATCTCACTGATTCTTTCTTCTGCCTCATTTATCCTAGCAGTTAGCGCCCCCATATTTGATTGCACCTCATTGATAGCCTTTTTGATTTCTACTTGGTTAGATTTTAGTTCCTTTACTTCTCCAGAAAGGGTTTCTCTAATAACTTCCATGTTTTTTTCAAGCCCAGCTAGTATCTTTAAAGTGATGATTCTGAACTCTAGATCTGACATCGTACTAATGTCCGTATTGAGTAGGTCCCTGGCAGTCGGTACTACCTCTTGTTCTTTTTGTTGAGGTGATTTTTTTCCGTCTTGTCATTTTGTGCAGAGGAGAATAGATTAATGAGAGAACAAAATGCTAGCAGGGTAACAACGTCCCCAGAAAATATACTCTAAACAAATCAGAAAAGACCTGAAGCAGTGGGAAAAGAAAGGGAAAGAGAGAAAAAAGAAAAGGAAAGAAAAAAGGAAAAAAGAAAAAGATAAAGATAAAAACAAACAAAAGCAGAACAAAACAAAACAAAACAAAAACAGAATGTGATCAAATATGATCAGGCTGGATTATAGATCAGTGCCACACACTAGATTTTGGGTGTATTTTGGTCTGTTAAAAGAAAGTCCCTCCCAAAATTTTAAAGAAAGAAAAACTTATATATGTACAAAAATAAGGGTTGATATGATGAAGGGATGGAATATGACTGTAAAGATGGAAATTATAAAAAATTTTAAAAAAGGATTGGATAAGTTGTTTGAAAAAAGAAAGAAGAGGATTAAAAAAAAAAAAGAAAGAAAAAAGGGAGAGAATGTGATCAGGCAGGGGAGTAGAAAAAAACCATACACTAGAGATTTAGAGTATATTTTGATCTGTTAGAAGAAACTATCTCAAGATTTTAAAGAGAGAACAACTTATATATATATATGCCAAAAATACGGGTAACTACTATGAAGGGATAGAATATGACTTTAAAAATGAAAAATAAAAATGTTTTTTTTTTTAAAAAAGGGATTGATAAGATGTTGGTTGAAAAAGGGAAAAAGAAAAATTCAAAAAAAAAGAAAAAAGGAAAAAAGAAAAAAAGACAGTTAAAAAAAATAATTAACTTTGAAAGACTAAAGAATCATGGTAAAAAAGCCATGAATTCTATGTGCAGTATTCCCCTAGCGCTGGAGTTCTGCCGTTCTCATTGATCGGTAAACTTGGTCTTGGCTGGCTGTTCTCGCTGATCTTCTGGGGGAGGGGCCTGTTGCCGTGGTTCCCAAATGTCTTTGCCGGAGGCAAAATTGCCCCGCCGGTCCGGGCTAGGTAATCTGCTCGGGTTTGCTCTCCGGAGCTTTTGTTCCCTGCAAGCTTTCCGTACAGCTTTGGAGGCGGAGAGTGAAAATGGCGGCCTCCCAGTCTCCGCCCCGGCGGAGCCGAGAACTCGGGGTCCTGCTCCTCAGCGAGCCCCCAGAGAAAAGCAGTCAGTCACTCCCGTCTCCCCGGTCTCCGGCCACACTCCGCGCTCACCCGGCCTGTGACCGCGCCTTTCTATCTGGCACCCGACCCCGGGTGGAGTCTCCAAACCCAGCAGATCCCCGTGGTGCGCTCCCGCACCTCTCCTCCCGGGGGAAGAAGGTGAGTCTCCCCGGATCTGCCGCTTGTTGGGTCCCTGCTGGAGGAGCAGTGGCCCGACTGTGCCGCGGATCTCGGTTTATGGCAGCCCCGAGCTGAGAGCCCGCGCCTGGGCTCCGTCTCTGCAGCCGGCTTCCCCGCTCCGATACCTGGGAGCTCTGCCGCACTCAGGCACCCCCGGTCTTTCTGTGACCCCGAGGGTCCTGAGACCACACTGTCCCGCGAGGGTTCCACCCCCCACTTCGCCAGCAGAGTGACGTCCCTCAGCGGAGCAGACTTCTAAAAGTTCCGATTTTGTGCTCCGTGGCTCTATCACTTGCCAGAAGCGGCCGACGGAGGCCCCTCCCCCGCCGTCTATCCTCCCGAATAACGCCTCGGATTCACTTCTCCGCATGTCCTACCTTCCAGAAAGTGGTCGCTTTTCTGTTCAGAGAGTTGTTGCTATTCTTTTCTTCGATCTCCTGTTGAGTTTGTAGGTGTTCAGATTGGTTTGATCCCCATTCAGCTGAATTCCTGAGAGGAGACGAAATCCTGGTCTCCTACTCCTCCGCCATCTTGCCGAGTATCTGCTTTTGCTTCCTTTTAATTAGTGTTAGCATGATATCTCTTTATCCATTCCTTTACTTTTAATCTATATATGTCTTTGTACTTGAAGTAGATTTCTTGTAGGCAACATACTGTTGGCTCTTGTTTTTCAATCCACTCTGACCATCTGTGTCTTTTAATTTGTGTATCTAGACCATTAATGCTTAAAGTAATTATTGATATAGTTGCATGAATATCTACCTTATTTGTTACAGATTTCTACTTGCTGTCTTGATTATTTATTCCTAATTTTTGCATTTTTCTGAATTCATGGGTTCAACTGGTCATTTTTATATGATTCAATTTTATCTCTCTAGTATATCTTTTATATATCTATTTCTCTTTATGTACAAAGATATATAGTGGCTACCCTAGAATTTACAATATGCATTTATAACCAATCCAAGTCCACTTTCAATTAACACTATACTGTTTCACGTGTAGTCCAAGTATCTTATTATAACAAAATATTCCAAATTTCTCCATCCCATCTATTGTATCACTGCTGTTATTTATTTTACTTATATAAACATAATATATATAATATGTATAATTATTCATAATCAAATACATTGTTTCTATTATTACAAATTGTTATGTTATATTAAGAATAGAAAAACATAAAAGTTTTTATTTTAACTTCATTTATTTATTCTCCTATGCTCTCCATTATGTAGATCTGAGTTTCTGACCTAAATCATTTTCCTGCTGTCTGAGGAAATTATTTTAGTATTTCTGGCACTACAAAGCTACTCATTAAAAATTCCAACAATTTTTGTTTGTCTGAAAAAGTCTATATTTTTTCACTTTTGAAGGATAAATTTGCAGAGTACAGAATTCTAGGTTGGTGGTTTTTTTTTTCCTTTTCCTCTCATCACTTTAAATATTTCACTCTACTCGTCTTTCTTGCATGCGTCCTGAGAAGTCTGATGTAACTCTTAATGGTAAAGCAATGTAATTGTGAGGTATGGAGAGAGAGGAAGCATTCTATAGTCTTCTGGTTATGCCCTAGTCTTTTGGTGAACCTATGTCTCTGGCCTGTAAACTTCACCAGTGTTTCTCAATGACAGAGGATAGCTAGTGAGAGCTGAAGTTGGCTATTTCCTTTCTCCCAGGTAGACCAGACTGAAAAAGTCCTAGGAGGTTAAGCTCTGGTAAAATTTCTCTTGAGGGGAGGCTTTGTTAAGAAGAAGAGAATACTTTGTTGAGTTTCACAATGGTAACTTTTCTCTACTTGCCAGAAACATGAAGGGATTTTTCTCTGATATTCACTGTAAGGACCTGATAGATCTCTAGAAGGTAAAATACAAAAATGTGAGGGACCCCTATGACTGGGTTCTTCTGGAGATATTTACTCTTAGAGTTGTCTGTAATGAGTCTCCAATTATTCATCAATTACAGTTCAGTTTTCCTACCTCAATACTGGTTCACATAGAAGTTTCTACTCAGGGATTATGCTCCAATAAGTTGTGATTCTTGGTGTCTGTCTGTCTAATTTTTTGGGCAGTGGTTTGCCCTCTGACCTCACTTTTCTGAAGGTCCAAGAAGAACTGTAGAGTTTTTCATTTGTTCTGATTTTTACTTGTTAAGATGTAGTGGCAACTTCTAATCTAACTATGTATTGGACCAGAAGCCAGAAGTCCTCTCAAATCACTTTGTTTTAAAATCACTTGAATTAGTCACTCTCTTGTATAGTTATGCCAATGAAACAGACAGACTCTAAGATGGACTTCATGATCCTAATTCCTTGTGTTTATGACTGTGTCATTCCCAACTGTTTAGTGTAAGCACTATTAGTGAGTTGCTCTTAGTAATAGAATATTACAATATTACCTGCATTTGTTTATGTGTACATGATTATATTACATAATGCCAGCCTTGCAAGGAGATGCTGTCTCTTGCTGGTTTTAGGAAGCAAACAGCCATTGTGAGGTCTATTTGGCAAGGCAATAAGAGCAGCCTGTAGCCCTTGTTATAGACAACAAGGAACTGAGCTGCTCAGTCCAAAAGTACCACAAAGAACTAAAGGCTGCCAGCAACTATATCGCCATGAAAATTAACCCTTCCTTAGCTGAGCCTTAGGAGAGGCCACAGCCCAAGATAATACCTTGATTACAGCTTTGTGGGACCCTGAAGCAGAGGATACCTAGACTCATCATCCACAGTACTGTGAGATAATACCTGTGTGTAGTTTTAAGTTTCCAAGTTTGTGGTCATATTTTAACTCTGAAATCGCTAACTACTATAGCTGCCGACGCAATAAGAAGATTATAATAAATTGTTATTTTGACTTTCAGTTGTTAGGGTGTCAACATACATTTGTTTTCAAACAACATCAGTTCTTCCTTGCTGAAAAGAATAACATGGCTATAGTAGCACTTTTCACCATATATCCTTGGCCAAGTCCATTGGGTAAAATCTTCTATGATCAAATTCTATCTTGATTTACTATAGCCTGTAATTATAGGAAACAAAACTCAACATTTAAATAACAAAACACCATAGTGTCTTTGACATCTAAGCAGCATAAAATGTTCTTTACCATATGGAAGAAAGAAAATGTGTTTAAGAAAAAATTATGAGACTAAGAATAATTTTCCAACAATACACCAATTTGGTAAGGTGCATCTTGGAAGCTGAAACTGTTACATAGAAAACATACCTGGATGATTATAACATCTTGCCCTTAATTCTGTGTATAACTTCGATTGCAGCTTTAAATAAGTCACTTAAATTCTCAGTTTTTTTAATCTATAAAATATGGCTATACAGATGCTAAGACTTCTTCTAGCTCTAAATTGTCATGATTCCCTGAAATGATATAGCATTTTCAGAATAAGAAACAAGAACAAATGAGGTGATGATCAGTGCCCCACAATCAGTGTTGTATCAACCATCCATAAGTATTTTGACTCATATGTGTCTAAATTTTATATATTTCAGGGTAGATATACCACTTGTATAATATGTGTAAGGACTAAAATTTATAGTTGCTTTAGAGAAAGTATGGCCTAAAGAATTACTACCATTTACTTATTTTTACTAATTTCATAATTCTTTTTTGGGGGGGTCATTCTTTTTTTTATTATGTTAATCACTCTACATTACATCATTAATTTTTGATGTAGTGTTCCATGAGTCATTGTATATAACACTCAGTGCTCCATTCAATACGTGCCCTCTTTAATACCCTTCACCAGGCTAACCCATCCCCCTACCCCCCTCCCCTCTAGAACCCTCAGTTTGTTTCTCAGAGTCCATAGTCTCTCATGGTTCATCTCCCCCTCCGATTTTCACCCCTTCATTTTTCCCTTCCTCCTATCTTCTTCTTTTTTTTAACATATAATATATTATTTGTTTCAGAGGTATGGGTCTGTGCTTCAACAGTCTTACACAATTCACAGCACTCACCATAGAACATACCTTCCCCATTGTCTATCACCCACCCACCCCATCCCTCCAACACCATACCACACCAGCAAACCTCAGTTTGTTTCCTGAGATTAAGAATTACTCATATCGGTGAGATCATATGATACATGTCTTTCTCTGATTGACTTATTTGGCTCAGCATAATACCCTCCAGTTCCATCCATGTCATTGCAAATGGCAAGATTTCATTCCTTTTGATGGCTGCATAATATTCCATTGTGTGTGTGTGTGTGTGTGTGTGTGTGTGTGTGTGTGTACTACATCTTCTTTATCCATTCATCTGTTGATGGACATCTTGGCTCTTTCCATACTTTGGCTATTGTGGACATTGCTGCTATAAACATCGGGGTGCACATAACCCTTCAGATACCTACATTTGTATCTTTGGGGTAAATACCCAGTAGTGCAATTGCTGGGACATATGGTAGCTCTATTTTCAACTTTTTGAGGAACCTCCATACTGTTTTCCAGAGTGGCTGCACCAGCTTACATTCCCACCAACAGTGTAGGAGGGTTCCCCTTTCTCTGCATCCTCAGCAACATCTGTCATTTCCTGACTCAGTAATTTTAGCCATTCTGACTGGTGTGAGGTGGTACCTCATTGAGGTTTTGATTTGGATTTCCCTGATGCCGAGCGATGTTGAGCATTTTTTCATGTGTCTGTTGGCCATTTGGATGTCTTCTTTGGAAAAATGTCTGTTCATGTCTTCTGCCCATTTCTTGATTGGATTCTTTGTTCTTTTGGTGTTGAGTTTGATGAGTTCTTTATAGATTTTGGATACTAGCCCTTTATCTGATATCTCATTTGCAAATATCTTCTCCCATGCTGTCGGTTGTCTTTTGGTTTTGTTGACTGTTTCTTTTGCTGTGCAGAAGCTTTTTATCTTGATGAAGTCCCAATAGTTCATTTTTGCCCTTGCTTCCCTTGCCTTTGGCAATGTTTCTAGGAAGAAGTTGCTGCAGCTGAGGTCGAAGAGGTTGCTGCCTGTGTTCTCCTTTAGGATTTTGATGGATTCCTGTCTCACATTTAGGTCTTTCAACGATTTAGAGTCTATTTTTGTGTGTGGTGTAAGGAAATGGTCCAGTTTCATTCTTCTGCATGTGGCTGTCCAATTTTCCCAACACCATTTGTTGACGAGACTGTCTTTTTTCCATTGGACATTCTTTCCTGCTTTGTTGAAGATTAGTTGACCATAGATTTGAGGGTCCATTTTTGGGCTCTCTATTCTGTTCCATTGACCTATGTGTCTGTTTTTGTGCCAGTACCATACTGTCTTGATGATGACAGCTTTGTAGTAGAGCTTGAAGTTCGGAATTGTGATGCCACCAGCTTTGCTTTTCTTTTTCAACATTCCTCTGGCTATTCGGGCTCTTTTCTGGTTCCACACAAATTTTAGGATTATTTGTTCCATTTCTTTGAAAAAAGTTGATGGTATTTTGATAGGGATTGCATTAAATGTGTAGATTGCTCTAGGTAGCATTGACATCCTCACAATATTTGTTCTTCCAATCCATGAGCATGGAACATTTTTTTGTGTCTTCCTCCATTTCTTTCATGAGTATTTTATAGTTTTCTGAGTACAGATTCTTTGCCTCTTTGGTGAGATTTATTCCTAGGTATCTTATGGTTTTGGGTGCAATTGTAAATGGGATCGACTCCTTAATTTCTCTTTCTTCTGTCTTGTTGGTATATAGGAGTGCCACTGATTTCTGTGCATTGATTTTATATCCTGCCACTTGACTGAATTCCTGTATGAGTTCTAGCAGTTTTGGGGTGGAGTCTTTTGGGTTTTCCAAATAAAGTATCATATCATCTGCAACGAGTGAGAGTTCGACTTCTTTGCCAATTTGGATGCCTTTTATTTCTTTTTGTTGTCTGATTGCTGTGGCTAGACCTTCTAATACTATGTTGAATAACAGTGGTGATAGTGGACATCCCTGCCGTGTTCCTAACCTTAGGGGGAAAGCTCTCAGTTTTTCCCTATTGAGAATAATATTCACTGTGGGTTTTTCATAGATGGCTTTTATGATATTGAGCTCTGTACCCCCTATCCCTATACTCTGAAGAGTTTTGATCAAGAAAGGATGCTGTACTTTGTCAAATGCTTTTTCTGCATCTATTGAGAGGATCATATGGTTCTTGTTCTTTCTTTTATTAATGTATTGTATCACATTGATTGATTTGTGGATGTTGAACCAACCTTGCAGCCCAGCGATAAATCCCACTTGGTCATGGTGAGTAATCCTTTTAATGTACTGTTGGATCCCATTGGCTAGTATTTTGGTAAGAATTTTTGCATCCATGTTCATCAGGGATATTGGTCTGTAATTCTCCTTTTTGATGGGATCTTTGTCTGATTTTGAGATCAAGGTAATGGCAGCCTCATAAAAAGAGTTTGGAAGTTTTCCTTCCATTTCAATTTTTTGGAACAGTTTCAGAAGAATCGGTATTAATTCTTCTTGAAATGTTTGGTAGAATTCCCCTGGGAAGTCATCTGGCCCTGGGTTTTTGTTTTTTGGGAGATTTTTGAATACTGCTTCAATTTCCTTAGTGGTTATAAGTCTGTTCAGGTTTTTTTATTTCTTTCTGGTTCAGTTTTGGTAGTTTATACATCTCTAGGAATGCATCCATTTCTTCCAGATTATCTAATTTGCTGGCATATAGTAGCTCATAATATGTTCTTATAATTGTTTGTATTTCTTTGGTGTTGGTTGTGATCTCTCCTCTTTCATTCATGATTTTATTTATTTGGGTCATTTTTCTTTTTGATAAGTCTGGCTAGGGGTTTATCCATCTTGTTAATTCTTACGAAGAACCAGCTCCTAG
This sequence comes from Halichoerus grypus, assembly GCF_964656455.1. Lineage (NCBI taxonomy): Eukaryota > Metazoa > Chordata > Mammalia > Carnivora > Phocidae > Halichoerus > Halichoerus grypus. The sequence continues at coordinate 128,756,346 of NC_135716.1, read as the reverse complement.
TTTCTTTGATTTTTCTACTGTTCTTTTGGTTTCTATTTCATTGATTTCTGCTCTGATCTTTATTATTTCTCTTCTCCTGCTGGTTTTAGGCTTTATTTGCTGTTTCTTCTCCAGCTCCTTTAGGTGTAGGGTTAGGTTGTGTATTTGAGACCTTTCTTGTTTCTTGAGAAAGGCTTGTATTGCTATATACTTTCCTCTTAGGACCGCCTTTGCTGCATCCCAAAGATTTTGAACAGTTGTGTTTTCTTTTTCATTTGTTTCCATGAATTTTTAAAATTCTTCTTTAATTTCCTGGTTGACCCTTTCATTCTTTAGTAAGATGCTCTTTAGCCTCCATGTATTTGAGTTCTTTCCGACTTTCCTCTTGTGATTGAGTTCTAGTTTCAAAGCATTGTGGTCTGAAAACATGCAGGGAATGATCCCAATCTTTTGGTACTACTTGAGACCTGATTTGTGACCTAGGATGTGATCTATTCTGGAGAATGTTCCATGGGCACTAGAGAAGAATGTGTATTCCGTTGCTTTGGGATGGAATGTTCTGAATATATCTGTAAAGTCCATTTGGTCCAGTGTTTCATTTAAAGTTTTTATTTCCTTGTTGATCTTTTGCTTAGATGATCTGTCCATTTCAGTGAGGGGGGTGTTAAAGTCACCTACTATTATTGTATTGTTGTCGATGTGTTTCTTTGCTTTTGTTATTAATTGGCTTATATAACTGGTTGCTCCCATGTTAGGGGCATAGATATTTACAATTGTTAGATTCTTGTTGGATAGACCCTTTAAGTATGATATATTGTCCTTCCTCATCTCTTATTACACTCTTTGGTTTAAAATCTAATTTGTTTGATATAAGGATTGCCATCCCAGCTTTCTTTTGGTGTCCATTAGCATGGTAAATGGTTTTCCACCCCCTCACTTTCAATCTGGAGGTGCCTTTGGGTCTAAAATGAGTCTCTTGCAGATAGAGTGTTGATGGGTCTTGTTTTTTAATCCAATCTGATACCCTGTGTCTTTTGATTGGGGCATTTAGGCCATTTACTTTCAGGGGAACTATTGAAAGATATGAATTTAGTGCCACTGTATTGCCTGTATACAGACTGACTGTTACTGTATATTGTCTCTGTTACTTTCTGGTCTATTACTCTCTCTTTGCTTAGAAGACTCCTTTCAATATTTCTTGTAGGGCTTGCAAATTCCTTTAGTTTTTATTTGCCCTGGAAGCTTTTTATCTCCTTTTATTTTCAATGACAGCCTAGCCTGATACAGTATTTTTGGCTGCATATTTTTCTCCTTTAATGCTCTGAATATATCCTGCCAGTCCTTTCTGGCCTGCCAGGTCTCTGTGGAGAGGTCTGTTGCCAATCTAATGTTTCTACCATTGTAGGTTACATATCTCTTGTCCCAAGCTGCTTTCAGGATTTTCTCTTTGTCTCTGAGACTCATAAATTTTACTATTAGATGTTGGGGTGTTGACCTATTTTTAATGATTTTGAGGGGGGTTCTCTGTGCCTCCTGGATTTTGATGCCTGTTTCCTTCCCCAAATTAGGGAAGTTCTCTGCTATAATTTGTTCCAATATACCTTCTGCCCCTCTCTCTCTTCTTCTGGTATCCCAATTATTCTAATATCGTTTCATCTTATTGTATCACTTATCTCTCGAATTCTGCCCTCGTGATCCAGTAGTTATCTCTCTTTTTCTCAGCTTCTTTATTTTCTATCATTTCATCTTATATATCACTAATTCTCTCTTCTGCCTCATTTATCCTAGCAGTTAGAGCCTCCATTTTTGATTGCACCTCATTAATAGCCTTTTTGATTTTGACTTGGTTAGATTTTAGTTCTTTTATTTCCCCAAAAAGGGTTTCTCTAATATCTTCCATGCTTTTTTCAAGCCCAGCTAGTATCTTTAAAATCATCATTCTGAACTCTAGTTCTGACATCTTACTAATGTCTGTACTGATTAGGTCCCTGGCAGTCGGTACTGCCTCTTGTTCTTTTTTTTTGAGGTGATTTTTTCTGTCTTGTCATTTTGTCCCGAAAAGACTAGATGAATGAGAGAACCAAATGCTAACAGGGTAACAATGACCCCAGAAAAATATACAGTAAACAAATCAGAAGAGACCTGAAACTGGGGGAAAAGAAAAGGAAAGAAAGAAAAAAGAAAAAAAAGAAAAAGATAAAAAAAAAAGAAAAAGAAAATGATTAAAAAAAAAAGAAATATGACCAAATATGATCAGGCTGGTGCATAGATCAGTGCCACACACTAGATTTTGGGTGTATTTTGGGCTGTTAGAAGAAAGTGCCTCCCAAAATTTTAAAGAAAGAAAAACTTATATATGTACAAAAATAAGTGTAAATATGATGAAGGGATGGAATATGACTGTAAAGATGAAAATTATAAAAGATTTTATAAAAGAAATAGATAAGAAGTTGGTTGAAAAAAGAAAGAATAGGAATTAAAAAAAAAAGGGAGAAAATGTGATCAGGCAGGAGACTAGAACAAAGCCATACATTAGAGATTTAGGGTATATTTTGGTCTGTTAGAAGAAATTGTATCCCAAAATTTTAAAGAGAGACAACTAATATATATATGCCAAAAATAAGGTTAACTACTATGAAGGGATAAAATATGACTCTGAAAATGAAAAATAAAAAAGATTTTTAAAGAAGGGATTGATAATATGTTGCTTGAAAAAAGGGAAAAACAAAAATTAAAAAAAAAGAAAAGGAAAAAGAAAATTAAAATAATTAACTTTGAAAGACTAAAGAATCATGGGAGAAAAGCCATGAATTCTATGTGCTGTATTCCCCTAGCACTGGAGTTCTGCCATTCTCATTGATCGTTAAACTTGGTCTTGGCTGGCTGTTCTTGCTGATCTTCTGGGGGAGGGGCCTGTTGCAGTGGTTCCCAAATGTCTTTGCTGGAGGCAGAATTGCTCCGCCCTTGCCGGGTGGGGCTAAGTAATCTGCTCAGGTTTGCTCTCAGAAGCTTTTGTTCCCTGTGAGCTTTCCATACAGCTTTGGAGGACGAGAGTGAAAATGGCGGCCTCCCAATCTCCGCCCTGGAGGAGCCGAGAACTCAGGGCCCCACTCCTCAGTGAGACCCCAGAGAAAAGCAGTCAGTCACTCCTGTCTCCCTGGTCTCTGGCCACACTCCGTGCTCACCCGGCCTGTGACCAAGCGTTTCTATCTCTGGCACCCGACCCCGGGTGGAGTCTCCAAACCCAGCAGATCCCTGCGGTGCGCTCTCGCACCGCTCCTCCCCGGGGAGGAAGGGGAGTCTCCCCAGATCTGCTGCCTGTTGGGTCCCTGCTGAAGGAGCAGTGGCCCAACTGTGCTGTGGATCACAGTTTATGGCAACCTGGAGCTGAGAGCCCACTCCTCAGCTCTGTCTCTGCAGCCGGCTTCCCCGTTCCGATACCTGGGAGCTCTGCCACACTCAGGCAACCCCGGTCTTTCTGTGACCCCAAGGGTCCTGAGACCACACTGTCCCAGCGAGTGTTCCACCCCCCTGCTTAGCCACTGGAGTGACGTCCCTCAGTGGAGCAGACTTCTAAAAGTTCCGTTTTTGTGCTCCACTGCTCTATCACTTGCTGGTAGCGGCTGACAGAGGCTCCCTCCCCCTGTGGTCTATCTTCCTGAATATCACCTCGGATTCCCTTCTCCGTACGTCCTACCTTCCAGAAAGTGGTCGCTTTTCTGTTCAGAGAGTTGCCGCTATTCTTTTCTTCAATCTCCTGTTGAGTTCGTAGGTGTTCAGAATGATTTGATCCCTATCTAGCTGAATTCCTGGGACCAGAAGAAATTTAGGTCTCCTACTCCTCTGCCATCTTGCTCCTCTTAATATCATAATTCTTAATAGATTTTTTCTCTCTCTTAGTTGTGGAATATGAGTTAAAGGATTTTAGTACTCTTCATTTCCATTAAATAAAAAAAATACAAAGTATATTACTTGAATAAACTTGAGGTGATTCATCTAAAGAAACAGGAAAAACTGCTTTTATTAAATTGGTCTGTTTACCTGAATTCACTTAAAATAAATATTTCCTTTTTTAATCTCTTTTTTAAGTGAATCACTACTTCCACTGTCAGACTGTTACTGAAACATTTATACAGAAATACTCTAACAATTAGAAAATTATGCACAATTGGGAAATCGTGTATGTTAAACATTATCAATGAAGGATTTTTGAAAGGGCCTTATTCAACTATCCTTATCATAAGAAAACTTAGCAGTTCTGTACATTCTACCTTCATAGCCTGAAGTAGACTCCTAAAAGAAACAAAGAAGTGTATTCAAAGGCTGATGTGTCACATACTTTTTAGCGTTGCATGAAAGAAAATGATAATAAAGTAGCATCTCACAGTGTGAAACATACAAAGTTGGGTAGAGACAGACTGTGTTGTCATTGGTTAATGTGCAAATGTTTGCTGTCAGGGTGAAGCAACCAGGAGTGAACCATGAAATGTTTGTATTCACCCTGAAATATCAGCAAAGCAAGGAAGTGATGAGTAGTAAGCAACTTTTCCTGAATGTGCTGAACATACTCACTAGAGCAGCAAAAATAAGTTACTTAATATTTATATTTTACTGAGAGGGACAATTATGCTTTTGGATAATATGACTTTAGGAGACAGAGGCTGGGCTTAATATGTAAATACTTCTTTTGATGTGTCGCCATATGTAGCCCTTTTCCTTTCCAGCTGGCTGGCCTTACTGCCCTCTTTCCTTTCCTTTATATCCAACCCAAAACTCACCAGGAAACTATTTCTAATTAACTTTATCCATTTTTGTTTTGTTTTGTTTTGTTTTGTTTTACAGTTTCATGGAATTTTAGATTATTAGCACTGAAATATACTTTATAAACAGTTCAGTTCAGTCCTGTTTGCCCCCTTCATCTCACTTACGTGATCACCTGTATGTATATGTGTGTGCACATGTGAACGTCAGTTTCTGATTCTTATGTGTTAGTACACTATATTCATTAATAAGCTATATTTTAAGTCACCTAGAAAATATTTATTTAAATGTTTTTTGCATCCTTGGATATTTTTAAAAATGTTATTGGGAAAATAATTTAAAGGATTAATGATCAATTTTGTATTTTCTCTTGGGCTATTCAGCTGATGTTAAATACACCCCATCCTGAAATTACTGAGGTGAGGGTTGCAAAATGCATCATCTAATCTATTACAACCATTTTTTAAATGATAAATAACATGGCAGTCTCAAAAGAATGAGACATATGGTATAAAACCTTTGTAAGAAAAATTATGTACATTACCCTTAATATTCTAACATCAATTATACCCTCTAATTAGATATTGGCTAGTTTATAGTTAATCCTTAAGAACAACTTTTTCCTTTCTAAGCCTAAACATTTACTTCCTGTCTTTGAGACGTAATTCAGGAGTTGGATGATTGGGTGATGTGGCTTTGGCAAAAGCATCAAAAAGCTTTGGTTATTATTAGGTGATGTAGTAAAAAAGGCTTAACATGCATTATCTTCAGAAAAAATGCTTCATGGTAGGTACTGTTTATTAGATAAAAGAAAGGTGAGTCTTAGAGGGAAAAGCTTATCTAAGAAATGAAAATTAGTGGTAGATTTAGAATTTGATACAGTATCTCAGTGATACCATTATTTGCATGTTCTTACACATTCTACTCTTCTCTCCTTTGTACTACAGAATGATCTAATTAGTTTAATTAGAAAGGGATTTATTAAAGAATCTCACTCACAGAATTTTTGGAGGAACTGAAGAAAAATACTCTAGGAGCATTTCCAGAGTTGACTACTAGAGTCACAATCCCAACCAGGCCCGACAAAGTTGCTTCTACTCTTTAGAAGCAGTCAAAATTAGGAAAGTATAATGAAAGGAAAGCTGCCAGCCTCAGAGCCATTCCACCTTTGCTACAACCAACAAGCTACTGTAGTCAGACGCTACTGATATGGCTGAAAATTTTAGAATCCTACTGCTTCTATCACATTTCACACTATCGAAATGGGTCTCACATTCTGTCTCTCTCTCCAGGTAATTTAATCCCTAATCTAAGCTTCATGAAGATATATCTTATCACCAGAAGATAGAGCATGAGTCTGTACCTTTTGGTACATTGGTGGATGCACAATGAAGTTGTGGGGTTTAGTGCTATTAATTCCACTGTGAGTGAGGCAGCTAAATGTGGGGAGAGCCTTAAAGAAGTGGACAGCGATCATTGAGAGCTGTTCACTACACTGTCCAAATACTTATTTAGTACTTAATATGCATAAATTACCTAGTGCAAAGATTCACACCTGGAGGTCAAATAATAAAATGCATTACTTATATTTACTATTTTGGGCAGGGGCTGTGTCGGATACAAAGGATAGAAAAACACAGTAAGATATGCCCCCATCCCATAGTACTGCACTGAGGTAAATCAAGTGTGTATACCAGTTTAAATCATTGTCCCTTTTGAGAAAGAGATTACCTAAGTACATGGTTTGAATCTCTTTTGCCTATTATTTTTTTCATATGTAGTGTATGTGTATATATATATACATATATATTATACCATATTATAAGATTAGTGGTCTATATTGTTTATTGGGTATATTGGGAAAATTAATGCCAAGTTGATACTTATATAATTGGATAATATGGTACAATGTTCATCCTCATTTTTAAAAATTTTCATGTGGAAAAATGGAATTATCAAATATCAACATAATATTTGCTATTTGGTTTAAGGAAGTCACATTACCCTTTGGTATTTATTGACTAATCAACCAAAATCAATATGGTAATGATAATATAATGACAATACAGTATGGTATGGTAACCATGGTATGGTAACAATAACTAAAGATGTGTTTGGGATTTGCACATGAATTATTAAAATTAATTCTCAAAATAACTTCTGGAAGATAACATAGGTATTCTTATTACTGTATCCATATACTGTAAAGGAATTAAGGTCAATAGAGTGTAATTTGCCAAGAAAAAATTCACTCAGCTGATCTGCATTGCTTACATGCCCAAAATAGGCTTCTCTTCAGGACAGGCCCTTGGAATATTCTGCCTGATAACAATGTTTTTATGTGTGTGAGGCTTGGATCTCTCTGCTCTATTATTTTTCCTAACTATGTGATTTATGGAAAAGGCTGGTTTTACTTGGGGGATTAGGGAAGGGCTAGAATCTCAGTAACTGAGTTCAGTAATGTGGGCTGACACACAATAGAGATCCCTACACAAGGCTTGGGTGAGCTTCACAACACTTCATACATATTATACTTCATTACCTGAAGAATTATGATCATCCACATGTAATTCCACTGGGAGGGACACCTGGAAATTTGCACCTTATTCCTTCTGGACTTTGCCCCATATGCCTTTCACTTTGCTAATTTTAATCTATATCCTTTGGCTGTAATAAACCATAACCATGAGTGTAAGAGTTTCTGAGTTCTTTTAGTTTGTCATCAAGCCTGAGGGTGATCTTACAAACTCTTGACACAGAAATGTGGTAAACATCACACAGATCTCCAGAACAAATCTTGAAATTTTTGAAGAAAAATATCACACATCTCCTTTTAGAGTGGATGACTTTTATACACAAGACAGCAGCATGAATTTATAGAGCTGCAGGCATATTTACATACTCTTTGGTAAAGTACATGTTGTGAGCAGGGGCAATTTGCCTTCTAGCACTCATCAATATTGTCTTATTGGGTTGGAATATTCATCCTTCATAAAAAGTCAAACACAATGAGGTATTATAGACAAAGTGAGTTTTGAAATGAGCTTTTAACGTCTTTTTTTTAGAGGTGAGGAAGTGCTAGATTCTCTGAATCTTTCTATTGTTATTAGGAAATATCCAATGGAGAAAATATTGATCTTTCTTTTCTCTTGTCTCAGTGAGCAACCCTTCCTCTGGCTTAGTTTGTAATAATGCTTAAGCCTCCTGTTGAGGAAATGTCATTGGCTTGACATCCTACAGGTACAAAGATTCCATTGGGACTATCACTTTATTCTCCCATTTTTCTAGTTGAAATATTTTCTCATATATTGGACTTAAGACATTAATTGGTATTGTGATGATTTGTTCTTCCATAGTTTTATTTGTTCTGCTCTCAAGAAGTCCCTATGATGATCTAACATGCCCAAAGTTGTTAGGATTTGGAAATACTTAACAACTTTGAAGTCATGTTCAATCCATACATCTTTTTGTTTTGTTTAGTTTACTGTAAGTGTGAAATTGATTATATATTTTATTTGTTTGTTTATAAAATAAATAAAATTTATATTTATGAAATACACATTCATATATTTGGGTGACATAATACTTAATTCTCTTAACTAGTGGAAGTGACTATTTAGAAAGCAACTTATTCTATTTCTATTGGCAAATAGATAATAATTTCATAGAATAAAACTGAAAAATCATTGGCATAGTTGAGATTTTTTAGAGTTTTACTTTAGTTTTGACTTTAAAATACTTCATGCTATTTTAAGAAATTGGAGTACTTGAAGAAATTTCAAATATTGGCAATCCACAAAAGGAAAAGAGAAAAATTCAATAGTAGTTCGGTAGGATATAAACCCTGCAGGCCTGATAGTTATATTCCATCTGGTTCATGGTTATTTCTAGGGGAGGAACACAAGCTACACACTGAAATGAACCTGATGATTTTCCATAGCTGGCCAACAAGCTGTTGCATTTGAGCCAGTTATAATATTCATATGTTATTCAGTTAGGTTTACTTTGAAAGTATTTTTCCAGTCTAATGAGATTTATGGATTTCCTTTTATGTGGAGGTTCTCTACATGCCTTATATGTTTATTCTTATCTTCTTGTCTTTTTTAGACTTTGCAAAATAAGAAACTATCAAAACATGCAATTTTGTTCTGATTTTGACTGTAGGGCATATGTATTATTCAAGGAGTAGACCAACTGGAACACAAATATGGCACAGAAGTATTTTTATTATGGTCATATAGGATTATCTGAATTTCATTAGTTGCTGCTGGTTTGTGCCTGAAAGAAATGTCCTTCATTATCATTGCAAACGTGCAAAATTTCATTCCCTGAGACTGGGCTAAATTGAGATCTCTGGCTTAATAAGATAGTTAGGAACTGGCATATTTATATATAATATAAAATGTTGATAATCTACTGATTTACTTTTCATGTGATTTCTTTGATTCTCTTTTGAGACAATATTATTTTGTGCCAAAGGGCGCCTACTCTGGTGGTGGACTATATAGGTGCAAAATCAGCTTTGGTGTCTTTTCTTTAGATTACCTTAGCAAATTCTTTTCTCTCTAAGCCTCAACTTCCTTATCCGTAAATTGGAAATAATAGTATCTATCTCTCTGGGCCTTTCTGAGAATTAAACTAAATAATGCAACTGAAGTCACTAGGAAGGATTTAAGATTTAGAAAGAGTTCTATGATGAATTACCATGCCCTCTCATGGGCTCAGAAATACATAAGAACAATGACATATACTTGCCATCAGTCTGCCATAAAGGGTATCCAATTTTCCTTTGACTTCTGACTTTTTTCTCTAAAATGGTACTAGTTTTTAGATCTTAGAATGATAGAACTAGAAACTACACAACCCCTAAATCTGAAAGTTATCCTAAACCACTTATCTTTATCTTCATTTCATATCTATGCAACTGTAAGGTTTGTTCTGCAAGGTCCTATTGTATCTCTTCTGAAGTACTGAGGTTGCTTTTTGTCAGCTTCTGGTCCATTTTCTCCATGTACTGGCACACAGGGAATACTCCATAACAAAATGGTAAAGTATAGAGTATAGTAACAATAAACATACTCTAGGGATTAAATTCGGGTTTTGCTTTACTTAACTTCTCTCTGTATCAGTTTTCTTATCTCCACCAAATGAATAGTTATGGTGTTACCAGTGTCATGTTGCCTTAAATATTCTATATAGTAAATGTGTACATTGTAACTCTCAATGAATATTAGATTTTCACCACCTATACTTAGATCTAATCAGATAATGAATATCTCCTCATTAAAACATTTTATAGCTACAAAGTCTGTGTGGGTTAATGCCTAAACTCATCCCTATTTATTCAAACAGGTACATTAGTAGTCACTGTCTTTAAATTAATCCTACTCCTTCTTTTAGCCAATGTTCCAGTCATACTGAAGTACCTATAGTTCTTAGAGCAGGGCAATCTATATTTTACTCAAACTGGTCCAGCTGATTTTATTGGCTCTTACTCTCACCACCACTGGTTTTCTTTTGAAGCGAATTCATAAATATTCATCAATAATACAGATAAAATGACACTTTTTCTAGGAAGCCTTTTCTGACTCTACAAACTAAACTCAGCACATTAATTATTCTTCATTTATGAAGAACTCCCCTTATTTCCTATTTACCTTAGGTATAAATCACATGTCATGAACTCTTTTAAAATATTTCTATTGTGAGTATTCATCTATATATTTAAGTATGTATTTTTTCCTAGACTTATCATTCTATCTATAGATTGTTTTTAACTCATTTCCTATTTATTTTTTTTAATTTTATCTTTTTACTTTTTAATTTAAATTAAAAATAATTTTTGAATATAGTTGACACAAAATGTTCCATTTTATTCAATGCTCACCACAAGTGTAGCTAGGATCTGTCAACATACAACACTATTACAATATCATTGACTTATATTCCCTAAACTGTACCTTTTATTCTTATGACATTGATTCCATAATTGAAATCCTACATCTCCTACTCCTCTTCACCCATTTTGCCTATCCCCCAACCCTCTTCCCTCTGGTAACTACCAGTTTTTTCTCCGTATTTATAGGTCTGATTCTGTCTTTTGTTTGGTTATTTATTCATTTGTTTTATATGGTAGTGGGACAAAAATAGACACATAGATCAATAGAACATATAAAGCCTAGAAATAAACCCATGCTTATATGGTCAACTAATCTATGACAAAGGAGGCAAGAACATACAATGGGGAAAAGACAGTTTCTTCAATAAATAGTGCTGGAAAAACTGGATAGCTATATGCAAAAGAATGAAATGACCATATTCTAATACCATATACAAAAATAAACTCAGAATGGATTAAAGACCTATATATGAGACTTAAAACCCATAAAAATCCTAGAGAAAAACATACACAGTAATTTTTTTTTTTTTTAAAGATTTTATTTATTTGACAGAGAGAGACACAGCGAGAGAGGGAACACAAGCAGGGGGAGGGGGAGAGGGAGAGGGAGAAGCAGGCTTCCCGCGGAGCAGGGAGCCTGATGCGGGGCTCGATCCCAGGACCCTGGGATCATGACCTGAGCCGAAGGCAGACGCCCAATGACGGAGCCACCCAGGCGCCCCACATACACAGTAATTTAACATTGGTCGTAGCAACATTTTTTCTAGATATGTCTCCTAGGCAAGGGAAACAAAAACAAAAGTAAACTATTGGAACTACATCAAAATAAAAAGCTTTTGCACAACAAAGGAAACCATCAACAAAACAAAAAGACAACCTATTAAGTGGGAGAATATATTTGTAAATGATGTATCTGATAAGGGGCTACTATCTAAAATATATAAAGAACTTATATAACTCAATACCAAAAAAACCCAAACAATCTGATTAAAAAATATACAGAGGACGTGAATAGACATGTTTTCCAAAAAAGACATACAGATTGCCAAGAGACACAGAAATACATCACCAATCATCAGGGAAATGCAAATCAAAACCACAATGAGATTTCACCTTACACTTGTCAGAATGGCTATTGCACTGTTGGTGGGAATGTAAATTGGTACAGCCACTGTGGAAAACAGTATGGAGTTTCCTCAAAAAAATTAAAAATAGAACTGCCATATGATCCAATAATTCCACTACTGAGTATTTATCCAAAGAAAATGAAAACACTAATTCAAAAAGATATATGCATCCCTATGCTTATTGCAGCATTATTTACAATAGCTGAGATATCAAAGCAACCTAAGTCCCCATCAATAGATGAGTGGATAAAGAAATTGTGGTATATTTATACAATGGAATATTACTGAGCCATAAAAGGGTGATCTCTTACCATTTGTGACAACATGGATGGAACTAAAGGGTATTATGCTAAGTGACATAAGTAAGACTGAGAAAGACTGATATCATATGGTTCACTTCTATGTGGAACTCATTTCCCTTTCTTATAAGACAGTATGGCACTTGAGGACAGAAGCCTCAGTTTTGCATCTTTAGTGTCTGCCTTTATTAATAAATGAGTTCCATTAACTAGTTCCAGTAGTTCTCCATTCTTTTATTTTTTTACATCCTTCCTTCCTTATTTATTTAACATAGCTTAAGAATAAGATATCGTTCATTAAAAAACAATGGCTTCTCCTTTTTTTTTTATTATGTTATGTTAATCACCATACATTGCATCATTAGTTTTTGATGTAGTGTTCCATGATTCATTGTTTGCATATAACACCCGGTGCTCCATTCAATATGTGCCCTCTTTAATACCCATCACCAGGCTAACCCATCCCCCCACCCCCCTCCCCTCTAGAACCCTCGTTTTGTTTCTTAGAGTCCATAGTCTCTCCTGGTTCGTCTCTCCCTCCAATTCCCCCCCTTCATTTTTCCCTTCCTACTATCTTCTTCTCCTTCTTCTTCTTCTTCTTCTTCTTCTTCTTCTTTTTAACATATATTATTTGTTTTAGAGGTACAGGTCTGTGATTCAACAGTCTTACCCAATTCACAGTGCTCACCATAGCACATACCTTCCCCAATGTCTATCACCCAGCCACCCCATCCCTCCCACCCCCCACCACTCCAGCAACCCTCAGTTTGTTTCCTGAGATTAAGAATTCCTCATATCAGTGAGATCATATGATACATATATTTCTCTGATTGACTTATTTTGCTTAGCATAATACCCTGTAGTTCCATCCACGTCATTGCAAATGGCAAGATTTTGTTTTTGTTTTTGTTTTTTTTTGATGGCCGCATAATATTCCATTGTATGTATATACCACATCTTCTTTATCCATTCATCTGTTGATGGACATCTTGGCTTTTTCCATAGTTTGGCTATTGTGGACATTGCTGCTATAAACATTGGGGTGCATGTACCCCTTCGGATCCCTGCATTTGTATCTTTGGGGTAAATACCCAGTAGTGTAATTGCCAGGTCATAGGGTAGCTCTATTTTCAACTTTGAGGAATCTCCATACTGTTTTCCAGAGTGGCTGCACCAGCTTGCATTCCCACCAACAATGTAGGAGGGTTCCCCTTTCTCTGCATCCTCGCCAACGTCTGTCATTTCCTGACTTGTTCATTTTAGCCATTCGGACTGGTGTGAGGTGGTATCTCATTGAGGTTTTGATAAGGCCAGCCTTCAAAAAGGTATGGGAGCGGTGCCTCTGTGGTTGAGTCAGTTAAGCGTCTGCCTTCGGCTCAGGTCATGATCCTGGGGTTTTGGGGTCAAGCCTTACATTGTGCTTCCTGCTCAGCAAGGAGCCTGCTTCACCCTCTGCCCCTCCCCCACACTTGTACACACTCTCTCAAATAGATAAATAAAATCTTTAAACAAACAAACAGGTGTGGGAGAGCTAAGAATTCAGGGGAACATGCCTATTTTGGAAAATTACCTTATGTGAGTTTAATGGACATTCTGCCATCATCAGTGTCAAGTGATTAAGCAGCTCCTAAACAGCAGAAGCTAGCACAGCAGATAGACTGACTTGTCCCACTTTCATAGATTCATCCAGTAAGGAGACAATTAGCTAAAATGGTTTAAACAGTTTATTAGTAGACATAGTAGACAGCTTGAACATCATGTTTGTATCAGTTTCCTGTGTCCTTCAGGTTCCATGGGGCTGATGCACAGGTAGGCCCAGGTAGATGTGCATGCAATGGATTCATTGTGTCTTCTGGACTCTAAAAGATATTGAGATCCTGCTCTTCTGACCAACTCTCCTCTCCTCTCCTCTCCTCTCCTCTCCTCTCCTCTCCTCTCCTCTCCTCTCCTCTCTCCTCTCTCCTCTCTCCTCTCTCCTCTCTCCTCTCTCCTCTCTCCTCTCCTCCCCTCTCCTCTCCTCTCCTTTTTCCTTGAGAAGGAAACATTATCTTACCCTAGAATGTCTCTGGAGAAGGGGAGGAGATGCCTTTAACTTAATTACCCTAGACTGTGTCCAGGAGAGACAGCTTGGAATATCTCCAGGAGGCACTATCTTTATATTTCCATGGCTGTTAGGTAAACATCTCTGAACACAGCTATTAATGCTCTCTCCTCAGAAGATGTGCATAAACACCAGATACATAGAAAATTAATTCCCAACACAGAGGGAGCTGTATATACTACCCACTCTGAGAATCACATGAATAATAGTCCAACCTGATTGTTTTATTTATGGTAAAAGTAAGATTCAAAAGTCAAAAAGAATTAGAAAAAAGCTAAAGTTGAAACACAGGTTTTCTCATTCAAATCTGACATAGGATTCTCAATACTAGGTTACTTGCCAATTTTTTTCCTCTTTTCTTTTGGAAGATTATTTCTGTTGTTGGATTTACATATTTTACAACATTACAAAATATTGTTTTTAAAATTATTTTTCTTGAAATTGGATTTTATTTTTTTATTCAGTGTGACATCATCAAGAGACTTGATATTTTGTTTTCCTCCAAAGTATTTTTATATTAACTAATCATCTTTTGCTCTCTCAGAGTGAAGATTTTATTGATGAAGAATAGTACTTTCATATTACCTAGTTTATAAGAGAATAAACTACACATTCTGGTATCGGAATTTGAAAGTGTTGACTGAAAGCTTAATCATAATTTTCATAAATATATCATCAGAAAAGTAAATCATTTTATAAGTGTACCATCATGTTGAATTTTAAATGGTTACTTAAATTTTAATATTTAAATGTTCATAAATTTAAAAAAGTAATACAAATTGTATTTAAATTTATTTATTTATTTAAAGGTGTCTTTAGGTATATCTGCATTTATCATATGTATATAAATATGCTGTGATGTATTTCTGCTCATAGCTTAGACATATTTTCAGTGGAGTCATACCAGTAGAAGTGTCATTAAATGGGGATTAAAAAAAGGGACCTGTTGAAGTATATGCTATTATGTTTTCACTACAAAATTGTTTTGATCTAGTATGATTACCTTTAGGTCACATGTATTAATTTTCTATATTTAAGAACAGGCAACCCAAAAGACTATTTCTTTTTTTTTTTTTTTAAAGATTTTATTTATTTGACAGACACAGTGAGAGAGGGAACACAAGCAGGGAGAGTGGGAGAGGGAGAAGCAGGCTTCCCGCCAAGCAGGGAGCCCGATGCGGGGCTCGATCCCAGGACCCTGAGATCATGACCTGAGCCGAAGGCAGACGCTTAACGACTGAGCCACCCAGGCGCCCCCAAAAGACTATTTCTATCATAATGATAAGGGGAACAATAAAAATCAGATATCCAAAAGCAAGGTGTCCCCCAGGGATAGCAGATGGTTGTCTTTCACAAAATTTTCAATCCTGCCTTAATTCATGGATGATTATAGTCACTACCCTCCAAATTCAGGGAAATCAACTGTGCATTAGAGTGTGTGACTGATAAATAATGGATAGGAAGTGCATACATTATATTTCTGTTTCTTCTACAAGCAATTTTTGGTTCAATATCCCACTTATTTCTTTAGCAGTTGACAATAACTTTTTACATTATTCCACACATGAAGCTAAAGCTTTTCAAAAATTATCTCATTGAATTCTTAAAATAAACCCATGTATAGATACTACTGATTTCTTGATGATAGAATAACTGAATATTCACTAGATTGTAAGCTTTATGAGGACTTGTTCATTTGTTCATCAATTTATATTTAGATCTATGGTATATGGCACATAGTAGAAGCCAATATTTATTAACAAATGGAAAAAAATCACCATTTTTAATGTGAAGATTCTGGGCTCTAACTGGCCAAAAACTTGTTTAAAGTTTACAATGAGAAAATGATGTAATTAGTTCACTCACCTCAGCCTGTTTGGCAGCAGCAAAATTCATCTTTCCATTTATAATTCAAGGAGTCATCATGGGAAACTTTGAGGATAAATGCACTATACTCTTCTTCCCTTCTACATCAGGAGGGCTAAAAACGAAAGTACCTTTTTTAGTTTCTGGGATCTTTTCATATTGCAGTGTTACTGAACTCAGGAGGGGTGAATTAAATGGAACTTGTCCACTTAAGGTTTCATTGTTCTGAGGAGTAAAAACCATAACTTAATTGCCTGTGATCATATAGAAAAATGGTCTTTGGCCTAAATTGCTTTGTCCTCAAAAGTCCTACCAAGGAAAGAAGAGAGTGAGAAAAAGAGAGAGAGAGAGAGATTGATCCTACAGATTGTATCCAGAAGTTACCTGTAGTTTATTTATTTATTTTTATTTTTTATTTTTTTAAAGAAAAGAGTGGAATTTAATCTTTATTTACAGGACACTGCAAGAGAGGAGATTCCACATAGAAATAAGAAACCCACTGAGAGGGGGAGCTTCATACAGGTTGGACAGCTTGGAACTGGTCAAGTAGAGTTTCGTTGTAAAAAGTGCTACAGTAACAAAACACATTTAAAAAGAGTTCTTAGTAGAGAAACAGTAAGACAAACTTCTACCAAACAGAGTACACAACAAACATTTAAATATACCTTTTAATTTCATTGCTGAGCCTTTCTTTCTTTACCTTTTCAGTACATTCTCTGTCTAGTTGAATTTATAACCATTGACCTGCATTTTGCTTTATTCTTCTAAAAGTAGTTTAAAAGCATTCTGCAACTCTCCAAACAATAAAAAAACAAACAAGAGTAATGTTTTCTAAGCAATAACTCATTTTAAGAATGGTCAATAAATACAAACAAGGCAAGTCCTTAAAGTTCTCTTTGCAACTTAGTGAGAAGAAAGATTAGGGAGAAAAAGTCATGTGGACTAGCTGCCTAGTGATAGCTCTATGGATCCCTTCCAGGCCTTCACTGAACCCCAGACCAGCTCACTGTGGGCCATTTAGCACAAAATGGTTGGAAAACAACACCTGGAAGCAATGGTTCATGTCTTTTAGACCAGTTTATCTTCAGCAGTTCCACTAGGTGGGATTGGAATGGAATGGGTAATTGTACTGATTTTGAGGCTAATTTGGCTTCTCCTGAATCCCAAGTACCAAATCCCATATGATTAATGGTGACTATATAACTAATTATCTGAATCAGAAAAATGTGAGAGTAAAAGATAGCACTATCAATAATTACAATGGGACAACTGGCTCAAAGAAGGATTCTGGCATGCAAACTAGGACCTATGGTCATATTAAAAATGACAAATTCTGGCTAATTCCTGTATTTCTTTAGATACCATATAAATAACATAAATTGATTGTTCTTAAAACTTATTCTTGGGGTGCCTGGGTGGCTCAGTCAGTTAAGCATTTGCCTCTGGCTCAGGTTGTGACCCCAGGGTCCTGGGATGGAGCCTTGCATCTGGCACCCTGCTCAGCAGGGAGTCTATTTCTCCCTCTCCAGCGCTTGTGTTCTCTTGCATTGTCTCTCTCTCTCTCACATAATGAATAAATAAAATCTTGAAAAAAAAAACCTTATTCTTAATACTTATTACCGCATACAATGATAACATTTGCAGGAGCTACAACTTACCATAATCATATCTTGATATTTTTGAAACCTCCTCAATAATTTCTAATGGGTTTTGTAAACTTTCTTCCTGTCTTTCGTTGTTGTTGTTGTTGTTCTGTTCTGTAATTTATTTATTGGTATATTATTAGTTAGAATAATTTACCAACCTATGGATATATTAAAGGCAATTGCTTCAGGAATTCAATACTATTTAATTTTTCAGGTAGCTATAATTTGTGTTTTAAAGAAAATGGAAAAAGTGTATATATGAATATTTTCATGTATACAAAATATCTTTAGAAGGAATCACAAAAATCTTTTAACTCCTATTGTTCTGGAGAAAGGAACCAAATGGTTGAGGTCAGGACAAAATTTTTATTGTATACTTTTTTGTACTGTTTGAATTTTGTGCAATGTGTCTTACAAAATCATATTAAATTAATCTAATTAAAAATTTGCACTTATAAGTTTTCTTTATATGTAGAATAAAGAGAATTTTCATTTTGCAACATTCAGTTTCATTTCATGAAATACATGAAAATAAGTTGATGTAAAGATGAAATTGTATTCACTTCATAGTAAATTTAAGTACTTGATGTAAACTTAAGTACCTTGAATGTCCTGGAAATGAACATATTTATTAATGTACATGAAAACATATTATAGAATATACTAGCCTATGCTTACACAAATGCCATTCTATGAAGTATTCATGTGTTGATATTCATTTATTAAAATTACTTTCAAGCAAAAAATATATACTATTTGGAAAATACATCATACAGTGTACCCCTTCAGGAGTTATAAAATGTAAAAGCCCATTAAGAAATATTCAGGGAAAAATGTTTAATGATATTTAAGCTGTTTTTTTTCCCAAACCTAATTAGCAGAACATTAGAGAGACAGAAGGAAAGACAGAGAAAGATGAGGGCAGGGGAGAGGGAGAGAGGAGAATTAAAAGTATAAAAAGGTATATGAATACATTTATGTGATAATCAAATTTGACAATCTCTATATAAAAATTCCAATATTTATGATGGTCCCTCAAGTGTCAGGGGCTAATGAATTCCCTTCTCCAGAATAATTTTTCATTCTTAATAATAAAGATATCTATTATTTCCGTATACCTACTTAAACTTTTATTCAATTAATTTAAACTAAGAAAAAAAAATATTTATCCATTTCTCCTATCCCAATCCCCACCTATGGAAATCACCAATCTGTTCTCCGTATCTATGAACTTGATTTGTTTTTTAAGATTTCACACATAAGAGAGATTATAGAGTATTTTTTTCTCTATCTGACTTATTTCACTTAGCATAATGCCCTCAAGGTCTATCCATGCTGTCACAAATGGCAATATTTCATTCTTCTTTATGGCTGAATAATAGAGCACATTTATCCACCAATGAGCACTTAGGTTATTCCATGTCTTAGCTATTGTAAATAGTGCTGCAGTAAACGTGAAGGTGAAGATATCTTTTTTGGGTTAGGGTCTTTGTTCTCTTTAGATAAACACCAGAAGTGGACCTACTGGATCATATGGTAGTTCTATTTTTAGTGTTTTGAGGAGCCTGCATACTGTTTTCCATAGTGGCGATACCAATTTACATTCCCACCAACAGAGCACAAAGTTCCCTTTTCTCCATATCCTCAACAACACTTCTTATTTCTTGTGTTTGTGATACTAACTATTCTGACTGGTATAAGTTGATATCTCATTGTGGTTTCGACTTGCATTTCCCTGATAATTAATGATGTAGAGTATCTTTTCATCTACCTGCTGTCCATCTGTATATCTTCTTTGGAAATATGTATATTCAGATTTTCAGATTACTTTTTTAATCAGATTGCTTGTTTCTTTGCTATGAGTTGTATGAGTTCTTTATATATTTTGGATATTAGCTCCTTATAAGATATACAATTTGCAAATATATTCTTCCATTTAGTAGGTTGCCTTTTCACTTTGTTGATGGATTCCTTTGCTGGGCAAATGATTTTAAGTTTGATGTAGTTCCACTTGTTTATTTTTGCTTTTGTTGATTTTGCTTTTCATGTCAGGTTCAAAAAATCATCGCCAAGACCTATGTCAGAAAGTTTACCACATATGTTTTCTTCTAGGAGTTTTATGGTTTCAGGTCTTACATTCAAGTCTTTAATCCATTTTGAGTTAATTTTTTTGTATGGTGTGAGATAGTGGTCTAGTTTCATTCTTTTATATGTGGCTCTCCAGTTTTCCCAGCATCTTACTGACGACACTATCCTTTCTCCATTGCGTATTTTTAGCTCCTTTGTATAAATTAATCAACCATATATGCATGGGTTAACTTCTGGGCTCCCTATTCTGTTTTATTGATCTATTTGCCTATTTCTATGCTGGTTACCACACTGTTTTATTTACTATAGCTTTGTAATATAGTTTGAAATGAGGGCATGTGATGCCTTTTGTTTTGTTCTTCTTTCTCAAGACTGATTTGGTTATGTGGGGTCTACTGTGGTTTCATACAAATTTTAGGTTATTCTATTTTTTTCTGAAAAATGCCATTGGAATTTTGATAGGGATTGGATTGAATCTGTATATTGCTTTGGATACTATGGATATTTTAACAATATAAATGCTTCCAATTCATGAGCACAGAATATATTTCAATTTATTTGTGTCATCTTCAGTTTTTTTAATCAATATCTTATAGTTTTCAGAGTACAGGTCTCTCACCTCCTTGGTTAAATTTATTCTTAGATATTTTGTTCTATTTGGTGCAATTATAAATGAGGTTGTTTTAAAATTTTTTTTTCCGATACGTCATTATTAATGTATAGAGACACAACAGATTATTGTGTACTGAATTTGAATCTTACATCTTTATTGGATTCATATATTAGTTCTAACAGTTTTTTTGATGGAGTCTTTAGGGTTTTCTATATATAATATAATGTCATGTTCAAATAGTGACAGTTTTATTTTTTCCTTTTTAGCCTTACAAGAAATATTAAAGGGAAACCTTTAATCTGAAAAGAAAGGGTGCTAATTAATACAAGAGCACATATGAAAGAATACATGTCACTGGAAAGGTAAATATACAGTAAAGGTAGTAGATTAATAACTTATAAAGCTAGTATCAAGGTTAAAGGACAAAAGTAGTTAAGTAGTAAAAAATAATTATGATTGGCTGCCTCTGAGCTGGGCCCTGGAGTAGGTGGGTCCAAGCATGTGAGCCCTCTAAGAGCTGTTTCTCAGTTTGCCGGATCTTATAGTTTTACGGGTCTTAGGACATAACCTCAGTGGTTTCAAAGTTAGGCTGTTTGGAGCCCCATCTCTCAAGCACATGTCTTAAAAGTTGGGGTGCCCAATGTAGAATTGAAGCCCTTTGTTCCTTAGGGAAAACTCCAGGTTTTGAGTTCCCTCCCAGATGTGGGTTGCCATGCTGGGCATAAAGTGAGATTGTGTCCCAGCCTCGCCTATCATGTGGTTTTCAACTCATTTGTTCAATGTGTAGCATCACTTAGCTAGGCTTTAGATTTTTTTAAAAGGAAATTTTTCCATCTGTAGCTGTAGACCCAGTGTGTCTGTGGGAGGTGGTGTGTTTAGTATCTTCCTATGTCACCATCTTGAATTAGAACATCAATACTATTTTACAAGAAAATAAAAGCATATGGTAAACCTAATTTTTTAAAATATCGAACTATATTTCTAAACTGAATCTAGAATTTGATCCTCATTTTCTCTCATCTGATGATTTTTAAAAGATAGGCAAGTATTTCCTATTTAAATACACACATGAAAGCCTTGTTTGATTGTGTATCATTATACGTTACCTCCTTGAGTGACAGATTTGTGTCTCTAATAAAGCTTTATTTTCCTGGGGAATGAAAACTATACTGTTGGAAAAACAGCCATTGTGCAATGTGCTTTTCCTGCTTGGGCTTGCTCGGTCAGTTCCTAGGTCTCAGAACACTTCCTTACCAAGAGATAAGGAGCCTCAACAGCCTCTGCCAAGCTAATGGCTTTGTTTGGGAATATCTTTCCCTGTTTCAAATTCAATGGGTAGTCCATAGTTCTGCTTAAGTGTGTATGTCATATGGCACTTGGTCAACCCCACCACTATGTCTATCCCCTATGGGGAGGAAATGGTTTCCTTCTACTGCAGCACAAAAGGAGTGCATGCAGACCAACTGCCTTGTGTTGGTTGTTAGGAGGAACCTGCTGATTATTGGGGATTGATGCCCACTATTGGCACTGATCTTGCCCTGTCTCTTTTCTATGTGAGTAAGCATTGTTCTATTCAGGTCTTGGACTGGGCTACCAAGATGCAATCAATGAACAGAAGTGTTCAGACTTCTACTCCTAGTGATGGGCAACAGATGTCCTTTGCCTGGCAAATAGGTTTACAGCCTACAGTGTAGAAATTTGACTAGATAATCTTAACCACAATATTAGTAGCTCTCCCCCAAAAAAGGTATATTCTAGAGACTGTGTCCAGAATTTACCTGCAGATTGAATGTGCTATATATGACCCACTAAGAGTTTGAACACAAATGATAAACATAAAATTCTCAATATATATGAAAAAAATGCATATTTACCCATAATTCTCTACTAACAAAAATATGAAATTCAACTTCTAATACTATGGATTTAATTGAACTGTTTATACATATACAGGGGCAACCATAAATTTCAGCTGACTTCAGACTTGATTTTACATTTTGAGACCCAAAATACCATCTCATTTTATATTGCATGAGTCGGGTTCAACGAAGTCAGTGAATTGTAATTTATTACAGCATTAACAAATGAGTCACTTTTGGTAAATCACAGCTGTTTCTTCAAAGTCTCTATAAATGCCATTTCCTGAATTGGCAACAACAACAAGCAAGCAGTTTTATTTTTGTCTTGATAGCAAGGTGCAATGTGAGCTACAATGGTTCATGTGCTTGCTTACAATTACTTGATATACTTTAAATTCCATTTAATTGGATATTCCAAATTCCATTCTGACAACGGGTAGATCTAGATAAAGAAAAAAAAAAAGCAAAGGAAAGCAAGCTTTTTTAAGAGTTAGAGTAATTATAATCTTGTATACAAAGTGTTTAAAGTTCACATAACAGTCATGATGAAAGGCTGTGCAGGGAAATCATAAAACACTCAAAAAGATTTCAACTCACTTGCTAGATATAGTAGAACTGTAGCATTAAGATTTTCCTAGTACAATTAACAAGAAAGAGACCTGTGGGAAGATAGTGATAATTTCTGATCCTTTTCTCTCAGAGATCATACATACATTTAATACTCATTTCAAGTTGACACTAAGGGAAACTTCATTCCCTGTTTGTTTTCCAATTCATAGATGTTGAGACAGAGGGAAAAAGGGAGGGAAGGACTAGTAGATTATTTTTTGAATTATAATTTATTACATTTTAAGCAAGAGAAATCTACTCAAACTAGCTAAATCAAAGGAAATGGGGTTGTTTTAAGGGTGAAAATAGGCCTCGTGGAAATTCAGGAAATTTGGAGCATTCTGACATTATAAAGGTAACAAATGTTGACATTTCTGGGTAGAGCCCAGCAGCAGGAGTTTATGTGCTTGTCTGCTAATACCAGGGAATTAACATCAATCAGTTACACCCAATGTGGCTTGTTTATTTTTATTTTTTTCCTATCTTGCTTCTGACTGAACACCTGTTCATGTACCTCTTCATTCAAAATCCAGGGAAAGAACACATTTATTTCTGGCCAGAAAGTAAATTGGAAATCGAATCATTTCTAGCTGGAAATGCAGGATCATATGATACAGAGTTGGCTAGGTCCAGGGGATGTAAGGAAGGTAGAACATATTAAGTTAAAATGGAGATAATTGATATATCAATTTCTTCTCAACCATTTTTTGTATAAGCCATATTAGGACAGTTAATCTATTCTTGACTACATTCCTTATCACAAGTCATACAATTCATATACTTGCATCAGAATAAAAGAACAAGTTACAAAGTCTTAGTTTCAGTTTTAAATTATCTAGAGCTCAGTCTTTAAAGTGAATGAACAGTTTTCCTAATACCTCCAATATCACTGTTCTTGTTTTCTATTTTGGAAATTCATGAAATGCTGGAGGTATTTATCTCCTAGAATTGTCAAGGATTCTACAAATGCTTTCTACAAATCACCATGTGTGTGTGTCTTCACAGGATATAGCTTAATGGTTTTTGCAGTGCTCCTTGGGTTAAGTGGGCCTGTTAAATTCTTCTACCCTTATTCAGAAAATCTGAATTCCATATTCCTTGTCTCCTACCATCACAAAACACTTGAACATCTCAATTTGCTCCCTCTCTGGGTTTTTTTCTGTTTAACTATGTCTGCCTAATTCTATGTGACTTGTATTTGTTTCAAATTTGTATAACATAAGCAATGATATTCTAGACCATATATATAGATCTTGAAATATTATTTTATTCTTATTTGGGCAGAATGTCATTGAAGAATCACAGAAACTAATAATTTAGGGACAAGTAATACAGTTGAGATAAACGTTATTCGGTAAAGTGAGTATTATTGAGCACAAATTGGAGAAGTCCATCTGTCAATCTGTGGTGACAGAATAGTGAAATAATCCAAAAGAGCTGAGATGGCTATTAGGCTCTTGTTTGTTTTTTAAAGAATAAAACTCAGTATTACCCATGGTGCTGCCCAACGTCCGATGAGTTTCATCCACGTTACCTAACAGAGTCAAAGGCAAAACTATCACCAAGTCTGAAACATAGCATTTTTACATGTTCATTACTTCTCAGTATCAGAATCAACTGGGAAAATGATAAGCACATTTCATTTGGAGCATCCAGAGATTCTGATTCAGTAGGAATTTCTATTTTTAAACAGCACTCCAAGTATTTTAGAAATTACTGAAACCCCTGCCTTTGTGATTGGGATTTAGATTAAAGAAGGCCTGGTATCTAATATTGATTC
Organism: Halichoerus grypus; assembly: GCF_964656455.1. Lineage (NCBI taxonomy): Eukaryota > Metazoa > Chordata > Mammalia > Carnivora > Phocidae > Halichoerus > Halichoerus grypus. The sequence goes on along the minus strand of NC_135716.1, from coordinate 128,731,719 downwards.
CAAGATTTACTAGTTGTCTGACCATGGGAAAAATCAAATACTTAATCACTCAAAAACCTCCTTTTCCTCATCTATAAAATGGGTATAATAATACTAGTCATCAACTTACAGGCCAACTGTGAAAATTAATTGAGATAATGAATGTAAAATGAGTCATCTCAAGGCCTAGTAAAATTTTCCTGAAACTCAGTCCTCATTCAGTGTTAACATTATCATCATTGACAACAGCAAATGACTTTTGTTTAAATAGCTTTGTTACTTTTGATAAATTGCAGGAAATTTCTGAGCCTGTTTCTTTATCTATAAATGATACTCAAAGGACCTACCTCACACAACTACGGGGCAAATACATAAAACAGTGAATGCTTTAAAGCACCCAGCACATTACTTGGTATAAACTTGGTGTTCAAAACTGTAATAATTATTACCTTCAATTTCAGTGAATGAAAATAATGATTATCCTACAAAACCTGGGGGCTGGTAATTAAATAAAGCAGCTATTGAGGGAAAAGAGTATGGCTCTTCCAGGTGGTATTTTAAAAGAACATAAAAATCACATAGTTGCCATCAGTTCCTCTCCCACCCATCCATGCTACTATCATCACCAGGCAGATGGCAAAATGCTTCTCACTTTTCCATACACATTAAATAGGAATCCCTCTAAGACATACTGTCTCCTAAGTAAGGTTACCAGCTTTAAAATAAAAATACAAGAAACAGGGTAATGTGAATTTCAGGTAACTAATAGATGCCATTTTAGTATTTTAGTGTTAATATGCCCCATGACTGCTTTAGTATAATATATATATATTTTAAATCATCTGTATGCCCAACATGGGGCTTGAACTCACAACCCAGAGATCAAGCATTGCTCTGCTGATTGAGCCAGCCAGGAACCCCTAGTATAGGTATATTTTGTGTAATATGTGGGTCATATTTATAGTAAAAAATAATACTCACTGCTTATCTGAAATTCAAATATAATTGAACATCCTGTTTTTGTTTTTGTTTGCCAATCCTACTTTTATGGTAGTACTTGATATTCATCTTACACTGACTTCTTACTTGGATAAAAATGTTCATGAGGGTTGAACCCACAGGCTAGATGATCCCCTATTTCAAAAAGATGGGTGATTGAGGCTGACTGTAGGCAGCCACAGAAGGCATTTTCTGATTCTCAATCACTAAGATTCAGAAACTTGGGCAGTAAATCGTTATCTATTTGACTAACCTATAATTTTCCTCAGTTGGCTAGATAATGTCAGTCATTTTAATTCCATTTCTCTGCATACTCTTTTTTCTTTGAGCTCTTCAGCATTTCACCCTCTTCACAAAGTGGAAGATGTCCATAATGCATTCCTTATTACTACTTTGCTGAGTGTCCCTGGGGACCCATCTGTCTGAAAGTGCTCTCCTGTCAGCAGTAGGAGGTCAGGGGTGACTGCCAACCTAAGAAAGGCATTGCCACTATTCTTGATATGGCACTTTCTCTTATTTCTCAACTTTTGTGTCAAAACCAATTTGAAAATAGCAAGCCTTGCTTTATAAGTAAGTCATAATAAAGTCTTGTTCATGACTGATGAAAAGATTTCATCTGTGCATACATTGCAAGATCAAGGGATATAGGATCTACATAAAAAGGATCGACAAACAAACCAAATTGCTAGGATGGTGGATTGCTCAGCACCCTGAGCTGCTATAAAATAGGATGATCTGCATTCTAGTCCCAGCTCTACTGAGTGATTTTGGCAAATAATGAAGATTTCAAATGCATTCCCTACTTTATATGGTAAAATTTCTGCTGAATATTATTAAAATAATAATACTCTAACTACTTATCTAGTTTTATTTTAGGTATTATATCGTGTAGTGTCCAAAAATATTCAGTGCATTTTTATTTATTTTTTATTTTTTAAATTTGCATTTCTATCGTGACTCAAGTTAAAAGTCTTTTTATATATTTTTACATATTAAGAACCATTTTACATATTTTTATATATTTTTACATGTTAAGAACCATTGACATTTCCTTCTCTGTGAACTGTCAGATCAGACCTTTGGGTGGGTGTTAAAAATGGCCACTCTGAAGTCTGTGTAGCCAAATAACACCAGATAAGCTGAGGGCAAGTCATCCTGCAGGTATCAGGACCACAGTATTGAAAAAACTGTGGGCTTGCTTGCTCCTTTATTATAGTGCCCACAGTCACAGCCCTGAGACTGTACTGTGATGAGCTGCACTCCTCTCCTATACACTTTCTTGGAATTTTTGTTCACCTCTCTTTAAGTTCCTATTACACAGTGTAGGGATGGTTGATTGACCAAACTATAAGGTTCTAGAAAGCAAATTCCATCTCTAAATAAGAATGGCAAAAGTAGTACTGTTTATTGAGGGCTTCTGTGCTCAGCACTGTTCAGAGTTCTTTCTAAACATCATCTCCTTTAATCATCACAAGAGTCTTGTGAGTCAGATATAATTACCTCAATTTAAGTAATTTGTCTATGGTGACCCAGCTATTATGTATTTCGAATTTGAATTAAAATTGTAGTCTAAATTCAAAGCTTCCAATCTCTATACTGTAAGATCTTGTGTTTCATATTAATTACCACCCTGTAGCATAGTGACAAAATATGTGTACAATGAGAGATTATTAAATTAATTAATTAATGCCAAAGTTATATGTTCAAGACCCAATTATGCTGCTGCTTCTTTCTTCGTAGCTCTTTGATACTGGACACTACTTTTTCTTTTCTCAGAAAGTGAGCAAGACATTCCATTGTAATACATCATACATACTGTAAAATGTTTTGTTATGATATGAATATAAGTAACAATAATTATGTACAAATATCTATATAGTTGTTAGAATAAATTAAATCTTTACATAAACAGGGAACATAATATTTTGCCATTCTGGCTGCAGGGATTTAAACTTCTCTCAAAACTCCAAAAAAGTAGCCTGTCTAGGAAGAAATTTTATTTTTGGACAGCTATTTACAACATGTCTTCAAGGCAGAATTTAACTTTCATTATATATATATAGTAAGGGAGAGAGAGATGGGTATTAAATATAATGTCTTCAAGGAAATTAGAGTTAAGAAAAATAGGAAAGCAATTGCCACTATAGAACTAGAGTGAGCTTTAAAAGATGGGTGTGGTATGAGTCTAAAATGCATTTGGAAATTGACAACTATTAGATGATGGAGATAAAAGTTGAACATCTGGAAAAAAGTAAAATATATGTATATAGCTAGATGTCTACTTTTAACAAAAAATATATCACACACCAGGGTTGTTTCATCGTAGAGATAAACAAATAAATAAAGCCTCAAGTAGAGAGTATACCAACCATACTTATGAATTATTTTATTATCATTCTTTCATCTTCTTATACTTCTAATTTATTACATGACTTCAATGTCAAGGAAAGAGATTAAATGATTCAATATGATCATTTTTTTTCTGAATAATAACTTCTAAGACACTATATTCCATTTCCAGTGTTTCAAGGACTCGCAAGCACCCAAGTACTCCAAAAACATTATTAGTGGAATTTAAGTAAAGCTTAGAAATACCATTACTCTTCCTCTAAGCTGCCTAATACATAATTTATTTGTTAGTTTTTCCTATTGGTATTTGGTGGCTGATATCAAAATTCTTGTCAATCACAGTAAGGATATTTTTTTCCACACAGGAAGACCAGAGTGTCTAAAAGTATTACAAAAAAGACCAATAAAATCGCTTTTAATTGTTAAATATGATTATCACAATCATTTATACCACCACAGTTTGTTTTTTTAATTCTTTAATGCCTTTGTCTTAGAAAAGGAGTTTTTTTTACTGAAAATGTTTTGTGCTTTTTCCTGATACATTTTATTTTAAAAGTATCAATTTCTTTAGTTACGCTGTATGTTCTATTATCTGATTAAGAGTTCTGTCATATTTTTCAAGTTTTTGCTTCTGAAAAATGTTTATTTAAATATTAACTAGCATTCACATGTATGATACTGTTTCCTTCTTTTGCCCAGCATTATTAACAATTACTATAATATTGCTTCTAAAGAACATAGATATAATTTCCAATAGCTCTTCCACAATAGAATACCACCAATAGGGACTGTCTATGTCCTTCATTCAGATGATTCGATATCAGCCAGGAGTATTCAATTTCCAAAAATCTCTGACCCCAACTTCACTCAGTTTGGAGTTATCATCATCTTACAGAAAAAAATCCATCCATTTTTAAATGGAAGTACATTTTCTCATTTAGACGTCCTCCCAAGAGGCATAAAAAGTAATTTTCTACTCTTGAAACTTCTGTGCTTAACATTTTATTTTGTCTGATTTTATGAAACACGATACTAGCAGATTTCACTAGGGTTATGTGGAATAGAAAGTCTTGAGGACAATTAGATCACTCTTTCATTTAATACACACCAATATGAAACTAACATCATATTCAAAATGATTCTGAAAAAATGACTAATGTAGTAAATGCAACCTTGTCAATGCATTTCAATAAGCATTTATTGTAATAAAATATGTATCTTTTTTAGTTTAGAAGGAACATTGAGGATCACTTGATTTTCAAAAAAATGTTATAACTATATTTTATAACATATTGGATACTAATAGATTACTGTCCCTGCAACATAGCTGAGAAAACTAAATCCAGAGATATGAAGTGACTGGTTCTAGGCCCAGTAGCTTTTGAGAGCAGAATTACAACCAAATGAAAAACATTATGTATCGAAATATGGTGTTTCTCCTAGTATTCTATTCTTCTTCCATATACCAGATGTAGCAGACTATGGATAAATTTACAACCAGATGTTGTCCATGCCTTGAGGAGTTTACAATCTATAGAGGATAAAAGATAAGTAGCCTAAGAGTTAGAATCTAAGCAAAAATAGGATAAGTAATTATTTACTTCGCTTATTTATTGGCTATTGCCTCTCTTTTGACTACTAGAATGAGAATTCCATGAAGACGGGGATCTTTATCTGTTTTTGACAAAATTGTATCCCTAGAGCCTAAAACAGTGCCTGATAGTCATTCAACAAATAGTTTTAAATGAATGAATGAAGTCAAGATTAAAAATGTGAAGGATTAGAACAGAGATTAAAATGCACTGGAGTGGGGAAATACTTTCCTACTAGTTTAGGGAAGACTTCATGATCTGGATGCTGCCTATGTCTAGAACCTTTCCTCCTGCCATGTTCCTGCTTCCACACTGTGTTTCAACTCCCCTGGCCTTTCCCAATTGCTAATGAAAAGTAGCGAAGTAATCCCTCTAACATATCCTAGCACTTGCCACTATTTGTTAATTAATCATTGTTATTTTTTAAGCTGTTCATTCTGGTAACTGTTAGCCTCCCACTTCTAAGGATTAAACTCCATGGCAGCAAGGATCTTTCTTTCAAACTTAACTGCTTTATTTCCAGCATTAGAAAACCCAGTTATGTAAGAGCTCAATATTTGATGACCAAAGAAATGAATATGGATGCAGGGGGAGACACTGGAGATTAGGATAGTAGTCTAAGAGATAGCAGATACAAAATTCTGGCTGAAGCAGGATGTCAACAATTTCTTAGACTGGTGGGGTTCTTTTAGGAATTTAATATGGGATATATTGAGAGAATCCAATTATTAGAAAATTGACACAAAAAGGAGGAGACATTTTTTGTTAGTTAGTTAGTTTGTTTTTTGAGATCTGCTTAAGGGAAAAATGAACTGAACTGCAGTTCCTGAGACAGAAAGACAGACTCTTATCTCTAGAGGTTCCTGCATTACATTCCAGGTCTGGTTTTCATGATCCAATGGCTCCTGTTCATCTCTGGAATTGTGATTTTGTGTTCTCTGATGTGATTTGTATTTTGATATCACCCTTTTATTACTTTCATTAGTGTAGTCTTCAAAATCTGTTGCTTACAACCAAACAAGTTCAATACAGTCAATCAGACCAACTCAGTTCCTCTTCAAACAACTCTTTATTTTCTTATTAGTTGACTATTTTCCTATCTTACCTGTCTTAAATAATTAAAAACTAGAGTCCACTCTTCAAATCATTTTATCTACATAGACCATGACCAGTCAGGGCAGATGATTGGAACATTACTCTTTTATCCTCTATCAGCCTTGTTGGTCTTAGGAGTTTCTAAAAATAGGAAGATCTCAGGGAACACTGCTATCTATCAATGTGGTGTAATTTGAAGGACACTGAAAAGATTGCCTAATCAAGCATGCTTCCATGATATACCCTGCTGTGATTCCCTAAATGTCTATTTTTTAAGCCATTTTTAGAAGCCCCTGTAGATACAAGCACATTTAAGTACAGTTATTGAACTATATTTGTCAGTCTGTGGAATTTTCAATATCAGGAATTACAATAACGAAAAAATAGAATATTATTGTGGGTGATACACAGGAAGAGAAATTGGCCTAAAAAGACTTTTTCCAATTTTACAAAATACAAGTATTGGCATTTTATCTTTGTTTTATTTCCTTTTTTTTTTTTTTCTAAACTTGCTGCCATTCCTTTACATTCTATTCTGAATACTATTACTCCTGCTTTTTTAGTTCCATCTGCAAAAATGCTCCATCATAGATTTGAACAATTGATTTGTAAGTAGAATGATTATATACATATATCTCCTAAAGAATAATGTCTTCTAGCTGCCTTTCAAGTACTTGTTAAGCTGCCTGTTGTTTTTGTCACAATTTGAGTCCTCTTTTTCAGTAGATGAAAATGGAAAAAAAAAAAAAGGCAGACACATAAAAAAAAAAAAAATAATCCCAGAGGCCATCCAGACTGAAAGTTGTATTTTTCACATGAAGAAACTGAGATCTTGAGAGATGATATGACTTCATAAGGAGTTACCCTGAGGGCCCCAGCCTATGTAAATTCAACCAACCATCTGTGGGACTAGGAATTCCAAGCAGCCAAAGACGTAGAATCCTCTGAAAGGGACTACGGTGCCATATTCTCTGTGGCACCTCAGTAAATATTTGCTGATTTTAATTACCACTTTTTCCAAAGGGTACACATTCCATTCTAAGTGTCACTTCATTTAAGAACAGCATTTATGTTGATCTTTGTCTCATAATTCTGATTATTCCAAGACCTTCTATTTGTGTCTTTTTAAAAATCTTGTTAGCTTTGTATGTCCTACTTTCCAGTCCTTTGCAAGTAAATTTACAAATAAAACAAAATCTTGATTATATACTTGGCCAATATGGATTATAGTGCAATTCTGTGATAACATTTTTTTAAACATCCGTATTATGTATGTCCTTTGGAGCCAATCCATTTTATCAGTTAATTATGTAATTAGGGCATTTTTTTCCATAGCATATTATGTACTTCATAGAATGGAATAGCTTCTTCAAAGCCATTCTGGTCTGTCATATAATTAAGTAATTAAGTTTGATGCTCAATAAAGAAAATACCCTTTGAATAATTAGTGAAAAAGACAGACTATAAGCAGTATGCAATATGTTTTCTTTCACAGCTTCATTACTGAAAACATAATGTATCATATGATAATACACATTCTTGATTACCGTAACATGAAAATGACAGAATGGTATTTCTGAATACAATGAAAACATCAAGAACAATTTATCTATATATAAATATAACTTAAACATAGAATCTAGTGCGCTTTCAGAAAATCTGAGAATCATTTCATTGTTAGGGAAAGAAGTGAGGTTTTTAAAGAGAATATTAAAATATGCTTATAGTTTAAAAAAACTCGAAAAAATGGTGAAAGGTTTTAAAAAAACAAGAAAAAGGTAAAATTTCCTTATAAACACATTATGGTCCTAATGCTTCTGTGTTTTGTTTTTAGGCTCCACTTTATGTTTATTTTGTTAATAATAAATTAATTTTAGGAATAATAATAAAATATATATGATTTTATTTTCAATAATTATATCATTTTAAAATAAGTGACTTTAGAGGAAAATAATTAAATAGTTTATAAAGACTATTACTAGAATTTTGTTTGAGCATCAGTCAGAATTATTTAATTTTACAAATCATTAAACACAGCTTCAAATATTAAGAATATTCCTGTATCATTTCATATCCTTTCAGTGAAAACCAGTCACTCTATTTTTGTAAAAACACTTAGGATAGACAGGGTGCTGGCCACCCAGGGGCAAGTGGCTTGGGACCTGGGGAGCTCAATACCTGAGACTTGAGAGCTATAAACCCATTCTCAGTACACCAAAGATGTGCCACTCAGCTTGAGAAGATCCTCAGTACATTGCAATGAGTTTGGCAATGGTCATGGAATAGAAAAGAGTTCAAATAAGTTGTCTCTGGGGTTTAGCAAAATCTTCAAATAAATGAAGAATTGATAAGAGGGCTTTAATAAAAAATTTTTTTGGAAAGGACATTGCAATGAGAGAGACAACACTTGTAATGATTCAGAACTATTATAAAGCATTTTATGCTCAGAGAACTGCATGTAATTTTATATTGCAGTTATGTTGAAGGGAAGTTGGGATTGAAATCACCTATGACAGGAAATGAGGCTGGAACCTTAAGCACAGTCCAACTTTTTGAGGACATTTATATGCCTTACAAAGCAATTTAAACATTCTTCCCTAGTTAATGGGGTGCTCTTAAGTGGTTTTAGGCAGGAGATTTGAATGACCAGAAATACTGTTTAAAAGTTCACAATAGAAAATAAAGAACTGATTGGAGAACAGAGAAGCCTAAGTATAGGACCCAATTGCCAAAGCAGTAATTCAGGAAGAGAAGTAAGATCTAAAATGAAGTAGCAGTGGGAACTAGAGAAAAAGGGTACAGATTTCTGAGTTCTTTTATAGCCATAATTGGTAGGAATTGAATAGATGAAGTAGGAGTCGGACAGATCAGGTATATGACAGCGAGCCTCCAAGACAGCCCCCAATTGATCTCCTTGCTGGTATTCACACCTTGTGTGGTTACCTACCACATTATACTGAGGTTGGTCAGTGTGACCAATAGAATGCAGAAGAGTTGATGGTGTATCAATTCCAAAATGAGATTATAAGAGAGATTCCCACTTGAGCACACAGTCTCTCTGTTGGATTATTTTCTCTGAGGGAAGTCAGCTGTATGTCATGGGAAGCCCTATGGAGAGGTCCAAGGGGTAAGGAACTGACACCACAAGCCATCAGTCTCATGGATAAGACATCTTGAACACAAATCCTCCAATCCCATTCAAGCTTTCAGATGAGTGAGTGTCCAGCCAACAATTCAACTGCTACATCATGAAGGACCTAAGGCAATACCACACAGCAGTAAAATATTCTTCACAATGTTTTAAGCTGCCAAACTTTGAGGCAATTTATTATGCAGTAACATAACTATTAAAAAGCAAATAAAAAACAGAGCACAATTATCTGGTTTGTGCTATTAAGAAGATAATGGGACCATGAAGAGGAGCATTTTAAAAATCATAGTGGATGAATAATGGCCAAGGGAAGAAAATAAGTTGTCAGCCAAGAGAAATTGTCAGTAGGTAATTTCTCAATTGACATAGAGCTCAAAAAAAAAAAAAAAATCAACTAGAGATAATGATTTGCCTAATTGATACGCAAGAAAATGTGTTTGAGAAATAATTGAACTTATCTTAAGTTAGGTGGTTCCATAGCAGCACAGCAATCCAATTTTTATTGAATATATTTGAAGGAGAAAAATTTGTAACATCTCCCAACTATCTGTTGAATAATGTCCAAACTCATTGGCTTTAACTTTACTGCCCTAGCATTATTTCTAATTAGTAATTTACTTGTGTACTATATTTTATCAAAACTGTGTTGCTATTATCATAGTCTCTGACAGAAATTCTCTATTTCAGTGTTTTTTTTTTTATTGGGTTTCCTGCTAACAATCAATTTACCAATCAAAAATTTTACTTTTATTTCAGTAACAGAATTTTACTTTAGAGAGGGCACACCATGCATTTAATATATTTTCTTGATTATAAAATTACATTTAATCAGATTTAATTTTTCTTAAATGTCGATGATTCTTACTGTTGATATCAAAGTAAGGCAGCAGCTGCCAGTCAAAGGAATGCATTTTGATGCATTTATTATTGCCAGCACATGTGCAATGTATTTAAAGTAGCTGTTGATGATTTCACCAATTGAGTGATTTATCTAGGCAACCCTAAAATAAGGGCATTCACTAAAATTTGTATCTTTACATGTATTTTAATGTCCTCAGCTTAAGAAAGAAAAAAATTATCATATATACAGATGATTGCTACATTACATACAATTTAAAAAAATTTTTAAACTTTATTTTTAAATAATCTCTATGCCCAATGTGGGATGTGAATTTATAACCCTGAGATTAAGAGTCACATGCTCTACTGACTGAGCCAACCAGGTGCCCCCAATATAATTTTTAAAATAGCCAAATTTCTCATAATCGATCATGACAATTTGAAATAGTGGTAAAGCTAACATGACCAGTTTATAAAACTTGAAGGGCTACTACTTAAAGGTACGATCAATGATCAGTGATCTTCACTATGGTATAAAAGTGTATCATGAAGCTTAATGGAGCTTATGGAATATGTTCATTAATAGAACTGCTGTATTGCACAGAACCATTTATGTTTTATACAACTTGAATGATGTACATTGGAGGTAGATAATGAAGGAGCTCTGCTTACGAACCCAGTTTGGATCAACAGTGTTTTATTTTGATGTGATCTCTCTGATCTGAATAATTCAGAAAAATATCTTAAGAATCTGATGATGAAGAGTTTATGACTCAACTTTTAATTCTATTCTGATCTTCAACAAGAAAGTAGTAATTTTATATAAACATATATGCTCTTTGTGGTACATTTTTTTTGTGTATTTAATTTGTATTTTATTTTTTTATCCATCCCCCCTCCATCTGTTATGATATGAATGGCAGATCTAAAATAGTAAAATCTTAAAGTGAGAATATATGGTACCATGGTCCAAGGAGGAATATTCTGTCAATGTAACATACTATCATATCTGCTTATTTAATTGAAGGCTATTAGTGTGTCTACAGCTTTTAAAGAGGAGTAATGAGGGTTAAAGGACTGTTTTTTGTTTGTTTAAGACAGTCAAATAAATACAGGAACATTAAAATGGCCAAGTCATTAGAATGTGTATAACTGTCTAGATTTGGGAAATATGAAGTTCTCTCTCTTTATCTCATTTTGTTTCAGTGTGTGTGTGGGAGAGATTGAGACTGAGAGAGAATAGCTTGTTTTTCTAAAACACATATCAGTGTTTGGCTGGAGAGGGCACATGGTCTGTTGGCAAAGCTAAATTTAGTACATATTCTATTTATTTGTTTGATTGAAAATGGACACTGAATCCATCAGAACTATGCCCATTTTATTGTTGTAGGTATAAAAAATAAAATATTTTTTCATTAATGATAGATGTCCTTATTTTGATTGTAAGAGAGCTTGAAAATTATGGTTAATTTTCTCATATGTTGAAGTTTCAACCTCTTTGTTGAGGCTGATGTGCAATTAGAGGTATAGAATTGATATATCTGATATTTCTTTATATCTGTCCTATGATTTGGGACTTGGGATGTTTCATCTTTTCACCAGTCCTAGAGCTGGTTGTTCTATTTATTGTCATGTTAACTGTACTATGAGCCTTTAGTAAAAAGTTTTTGTTTTGAAGCAAAATGTTTATTTTATATTTATCTCCAGTAATTCAGTAATTATTTCATATGAGCAAATTGTATTTGCTATGCTCTTTTCCTACCTGTGTTATTTTGAGCTCCTTTTTTCCCCTCTGATTCTTTCTATAAAAACCATATCATATGCATCTTTATTACAGTAACCTATATTTCTTTGATTTCATTAAAGTATTTCTGTAGATATTTCTATAGCATTTTCTTAGAGGCATTATTCAATATTAATTTTAATTGTTTTAAGCTCTTCTGGACAATTAAAGTATTATTTATTGACCCATCACTTGGTGAAGGTCTATTTTTCAACTCAAAATTGAGTACAATTGGATTATGATCCGATAAATTTGTTGTAAGAATATTGCATTTTTCTGTCTTGAAGATTCTCCCCTGAGCAATAAACAATAATCAATTCCAGTATGTCATTTATTTATTACAGGTAATATGTAAAGCCTTTTTCATTAAGATGTTTTCAATCCTCATGGTTCCAGTCGCAATATAAAATCATATTTTAGTTGATTATAAGTTGATGTTTGTTCCATTATAGTATATCAATCTTCATAAATGACTAATGCACAAAAACAAATTTAAATTTGCAATGTCACTATTACACTTTTATTTTCTTTAAAACATCTAAACATGTAATCACCATCCTGTTTCACTTGAATGGTCTAAGTCAAAATAAATGTCTTAATGATTTCAAATATATAATATATATTTGGTCTAAGTCAAAATAAATGTCTTAATGATTTCAAATATATAATATATGCTGGAGTCATTACTCATAGTTGAATATATATTTACTTCTTATAAACTTCTGGGTTTCCCAGAATGGCTGAAAGTAGTAAAATTTTTGTTTAAGAAATTAGAGAAACAAACATACTTATTAACTATCTTTAGTTATAAGTTAGCATCTCAAGGAATAAGGTATTTATATAAAACCAAACAAGGAATGCAAGGCAGGACCTCATGCAAGCTAATAATATGTCATCACTTACTAAATATTTGTCTAACCTATATTTAAATGAAGGGTTGAGTGTTACATGAGGAAAGGGCAAAGAAGAGCTATTTATTGGTAGTATCCCTTTAAAAAGAGAAAGAGAGCTTTCTCTCTCTGTCTCCCATCCTTCCACCACCTCTCTGGCAGGTGAGGACACAGCTAGAAGACACCCAGCAGCAAACTCTGAAGAGAGCTGTCACCAGAATCTGATCATGCTGGCACCCTGAACTCAGACTTCCAGAACTATGAAAAAATACATTTCTCTTGTTTAAGCCACCCAATCTATGGTATTCGATTATGCTAGTTCCAATGGACTCATGTAGGCTTGAATAATTGAGTTCTTGCAAACTTAATATAATGGACTACATTTGTCTTCTTCTAAAAGGCAAGAAGTATTTGTTGTAATTTTAGAATTTAGTGTAACTGAAAGAAATCCCACATTATATATCTTCTAACCATACACTCTACTTTCCCTATATAAAGGTTTCTCAATTCACTATTCTTGCAGTGATGTTTTAGCATTTTTTATTGGATTTGTATCTTAGGCTTCCTAGCAGGATGGCAGACCTGTAATTCAGCCTTGATTACGGCCATACATCTCCATAATTTACTATCAAATCTGTGGCACTATAGGCTCCTACTACAGATGTTTCACCTGTCAAATAAAACATGGTAAATTTTATCATCAGCTTCTGAACTAAAAATACCAAATTTTAATATTTAAATTATGACCCTCTGATCGTAAGTTAAGCAAACCAGAAATAACAACAATTATCATTTACTGAAAGCATACTTAATATCTTACTAATCTCTTCATCCCAACCTGAGTTTGGATAAACCTCATACTTTGCCTGAATTGTTTAAATTATGATTTGTTACTCAACAATGAAGTCAAATTTTCTTAAAGGCAAGCAAATGTCTTTGCATAACTTACTGGCTTCATCTCTGATTATTTTTGCCTTTCCATAATATGCCACACTTATGAGTGTAGACAATTGCAAAAGTGAATACAATTCTTTTGAGTTTCTGTCATCAAAAGCACAGCCTACTTCCCCATCCCTTGAATCTACGTTGTTTCTGTAAGTTGCTTTAGCCGGTAGAATGCAACAAAAGCAATATTTGTGAATTCTGAATCTGGGGCACAACAAGTGTTGCATTCTTCTACCCTTGCTCTTGAAATCCTGAAACTAGCCTATTGCGGCATTAGTGATCACATGGAGAGAGACCACATTTGCTCCCAATTTTTCAGAGGAAGAAATCATAAACCAGTCAGACCAAGTCAGTCCACAAATGACCACAGTTGTATGAGTGAACCTAGCCAAGATCAGCTGAGATAAGCTGAAACCTGAGAACCACATAACTGAGACCAGCATAAATTGTTCACCTATAACATTGTGAGCTAAATGTTTGTTGCATTAAGCTACTACATTTTGAGGTGGTTTATTACACAGCAAATGCTAATAGAATTATTTCCTTTTCCTATATTTCTCTCCTCAAAGCCCTCTCTTTCCCTCTCCTTATTCTTCAGAATTCAACACTGATGACCATCAATTCCAGTATTTCCCCAGTAAAAACCTTATGGAAGATATTGTTTGAGTTACTTATCTAATTCTATACCAATTTCTGTATATAAGAATTAGACTTTCTGATTCACCAGGCCTGAATCATGTTGAACCTAGCATGGAGCTAGGGATAGTGGTGTACCATGATTGACAGACTGACCAGAACCACATGGAATAGAGTAAGAGCCATCTCCAAAATGAGATGTGGGATAATCTTTCTAGAAAATTGGAGATTCAAAGTAATCTGGGCTATGAAAAGTAATAATCTCTACAATCTACAACTTTTTTTTCTTCACGTATGTGTATGTCAGCCTAGCTATATTTCTATGTATCACACATCAAGGTAACTATCTGCTTCTTATTTTCTTCATAAAAAACTCTCAGCTCCTTGCAGGTAGGGACAGAGTTTTATTCATTTTTGTTTCCTCAAAACACAAAGCCTGATACATTTTAGGAAATTAGGTATTTGCAAAATTGATAAATTCTCCATGAATGCTAGGCTTGGACACTATATGACCTCTTCTTCATAAAGCTATTACTCTCAGGAGATGAAACATAATGGGCTTTTCTAACACAGAGAAGACACAAACCTCGACAAAATGCCTAGACAGAGGGATTTATCCCAAAAGAAAGAACACAAAAAGGCCAGAGATCTAATTGAAACAGATATAAGTAAGATGCCCGAGGAGAATTTAAAGCAATAATCATAAGGGTACTAGCTGTGCTTGAGAAAAGTATGGAAGACATCAGGGAGACCTTATCACAGATATAAAAGAGGTAAAAAACAATCAGGCAGAAATGAAAAATGTAATAACTGAAATTCAAAACTGACTGAATGCAATGACCATAAGGATGGAAGAATCAGAGGAATGAATATGTAATATAGAAGATAGAATTATGGAAAATATTGAAGCTGAAAAAAAAGAGAGAAACAAAAATTATAGATCATGAGAGGAGACATAGGGAACTCAGTGACTCCATCAAATGTAATAACATTCATATCATAGGAGTCCCAGAAGAAGAAGAGAGAGGAAAGGGGGCAGGAACACAGTTAATTTGAGGAAATAATAGTTGAAAACTTCCCTAATCTGGGGAAAGAAGCAGACATCCAAATCCAGGAAGCACAGAGAACTCCCATCAAAATCAACAAAAGCAGGTCAACACCAAGACATATTGTAGTTAAATTTGCAAAATATAGTGATAAAGAAAAAAATTCCTAGAAGCAGAAAGACAAACAAAGTCCCTAACATACAAGGGAAGACCCATAAGGCTAGCTGCACATCTCTCCACAGAAACCTGGCAAGCCAGAAGACAGTGACATGATATATTTAATGTGCTGAATGGGAAAAATCTGCAGCCAAGAATATTCTATCCAGCAAGGCTATCATTCAGAATAGAAGAGATAAAGTGTTTTCCAGATGAACAAAAACTAAAGGAGTTCATGACCACTAAACCCCCTTCAAGAAACACTAAAGGGAACTCTTTGAGTGAAAAAGGAAGACCAAAAGCAACAAAGATTAGAAAGGAACAGAGAAAATCTCCAGAAGCAATGACAAAACAAGTTATAAAATGGCACTAAAAACATATCTAGCAATAATTACCCTGAATGTAAATGGACTAAACACTCCAATCAAAAGACAAGACCTATTTATATGCTGCTTACAAGAGATTCATTGTAGACCTAAAGACACCAGCAGATTGAAAGTGAGGAGATGGAGAAATATCTATCATGCCAATGGATGTCAAAAGAAAGCTGGAGTAGCAATACATATATGAGACAAACTGGCTTTTAAACCAAAGACTGTAACAAGAGATGAAGAAGGGCACCATATAATAATAAAGGGGACAATCCAACAAGAAGTTCTAAAAATTGTAAATATTCATGCCCCCAAATTAGGAGCACCTAAATATATAAAACAATTAATAACAAACATGAAGGAACATTGATAATAATACAATAAGGGATTTTAACACCCCACCTACATTAATGGACTGATCAGCTAAGCAGAATATCAATAAGGAAACAATGGATTTTTAAAAAAATATTTATTTATTTGAGATGGAGAGAGAGAGAGAGTGAGCATGGGCACAAACGGGGGAGGGGGGTCAGGCAGAGGGAGAGGGAGAAGCAGGCTCTCTGCTGAGCAGGGACCCCAATGCAGGGCTTGATCCCAGGACTGTAGGATCATGACCTGAGCCAAAGGCAGATGCTTAAATGAATGAGCCATGCAGGCATCCCGAAACAATGGCTTTGAATAACACACTGGACCAGATGGACTTAATAGATATATTCAGAACATTTTATCCTAAAGCAGCATTCTTTTTGAGTGCACATGGAACATTCTCCAGAATAGATCACATACTAAGTCACAAACCAGGCCTCCACAAATACAAAAAGACTGAGATCATATCATGAATATTTTCTGACCATAACACTATGAAACTTGGAGTCAAACACAAGAAAAATTTGGAAAGACCATAAATACATGAAGGTTAGATACATCCTACTAAAAATGAATGGGCCAACCAGGAAATTAAAGAGAAAATAAAAAAAAAATACATGGAAACAAATGAAAATGAAAACACAATGGTCCAAAACCTTAGGGATGCAGAAAAAGTGGTAGTAAGAAGGACATATGTAGCAATACAGGCCTACCTCAAGAAGAAAGAAAAATCTCAAATAAGCAACTTAACCTTACACCTAAAGGAGCTAGAAAAAGAACAACAAATGAAGCCAGAAGCCAGCAGAAGAAGGGAAATAATGAAGATTAGAGCAAAAACAAGTGATATAAGAACAAAACAAAACAAAAAAACCCAGTAAAACAAACCAATGAAAACAGGAGCTGGTCTTAAAAAAATAATAAATTGATAAACCCCTACCCAGACTTATCAAAAAAGAAGAGAAAGGACTCCAAATAATGAAATCACAAATGAAAGTGGAGAAACCACAACTAATACCACATAAATACAGACAATTATATGAAAATATTATGAAAAATTATATGCCAACAAATCAGACAATCTGGAAGAAATGGATAAATTCGTAGAAACATATAAACAATGAGAAATGAAACAGGAAGAAATAGAAAACTCAAACAGACTGATAACTAGCAAAAAAATTGAATCCATAATCAAAAATCTCCCAACAAATAAAAGTCTGGGGTCATATGGCTTCAAGGGGAATTCTACCAAATATTTAAAGAAGAGTTAATACCTGTTCTCCTCAAACTATTCCAAAGAATAGAAATGGAAGGACAACTTCCAAACTCGTTCTATGCAGCCAGCATTACCCTGATTGTAAAACCAGATAAGGACTCCATTAAAAAACACAACTATAGGCCAATATCCAGGATGAACATGGATGCAAAAATTCTCAACAAAATACTAGCAAATCATCCAACAGTACATTAAAAGAATCATTCACCATGATCACCATTTATTCCTCAGCTGCAAGGGGTGGTTCAATATCTACAAATCAACCAATGTGATACACTACATTAATAAAAGAAAGGATAAGACACATACTATCATTTCAATAGGTGCAGAAAAAGCATTTGACAAAGTACAACACCCATTCATGATACAAACCCTCAACAAAGTGAGAATAGGGGTGCCTGGATGGCTCAGTCAGTTAAGCATCTGCCTCAATTTCAGCTCAGGTTATGATCTCAGGGTTGTGAGACTGAGCCCCGTTTTAGGCTCTGTGCTGGGCACAGAACCTGCTTAAAATTCTCTCTCTGTCCCTCTCCCCAGCTCTCCTTCTCTTAAAGAAAAACAAAACAAAACAAAAAAACACACAACAAAACAAAGTGGGATATAGGAAACATGCCTTAACATCATAAAGGCCATATGTGAAAAACCCACAGCTAATATCATCCTCAATGGGGAAAAACTGAGAGCTTTCCCTCTACCATCAGGAGCAAGATAGAGATGTCCACTCTCACCAATATTATTTAACATAGTAATTGAAGTCCTACCCACAGCAATCAGACAACAAAAAGAAATAAAAGGCATTCAAATCAGCAAGGAAGAGGTCTTTCACTATTTGCAGACAACAGATACTCTATATAGAAAACCCAAAAGACTCCACCAAAAAATAGCTAGAACTGATACCAGAATTCAATAAAGTTGCAGGATACAAAATCAACATACAAAAATCTGTTGCATTTCTATACACCAATAATGAAGCAGCAGAAAGAGAAATCAAGGAATCAATCCCATTTGCAATTTTACCAAAAACCGTAAGATATCTAGGAATAAACCTAACCAAAGAGGTAAAAGATCTGTATTCTGCAAATATAAAACACTGATGAAAGAAATTGAAAACAACACAAAGAAATGGAAAATATTCCATGCTCATGTATTGGAAGAACAAATATTGTTAAAATGTTTGTACTACTGAAAGCAGACTACATATTAATGCAATCCCTAACAAATACCCAAGTGTTTTTCACAGAGCTAGAACAAACCTTCCTAAAATTTGTATACAACCATAAAAGACCGTGAATAGCCAAAGCAACCTTGAAACAGAAAAGCAAAGCTGGAGGCATCACAATTCTGGACTTCAAGTTGTATTACAAAGCTGTAGTGATCAAGACAGTATGGTACCGGCACAAACCAGACACATAGATCAATGGAACAGAATAGAAAACCCAAAAATGAACCCACAACTATAGGGTCAATTAATCTTTGATAAAACAGGGAAGAATATCCACTGGGAAAAAGACAGTCTCTCTAACAAACGGTGTTGGGAAAACTGGACAGCTACACGCAAAGGAATGAAACTGGACCACTTTCTTACACCATACACAAAAATAAATTCAAAATGGATGAAAGACTTAAATGTGAGACTGGGAAATCATAAAACTCCTAGAGGAGAACACAGGCAGTAACCTCTTTGACATCACATCGGCCATAGCAACTTCTTTCTAGATATGTCCCCTGAGGCAAGGAAAACAAAAGCAAAAATAAATTCTTAGGACTTCATCAAAATAAAACGCTCTGCATATCAAAGGAAACAATCAACAAAACCAAAAGGCAACCTATGGAAGGGGAGATGATATTTGCAAATGACATATCTGATTAAGGGTTAGTATCCAAAATCTATAAAGAACTTAAAAATTCAACACCTGAAAAATGAATAATCCAATTAAAAATGTGCGGAAGATATGAATAGACATTTTTCCAAAGAAGACATACAGATGGCCAACAGACACATGAAAAGATGCTCAACATCACTTATCATCAAGGCAATAAAACCAAAACTACAATGAGATATCACCTCACAGCTGTCAGAATGGCTAAAATCTACAACAGAAGAAAGATAGGATGTGGAGAAAGGAGAACCCTCCTACACTGTTGGTGGGAATGTATATTGGTGCAGCCACTCTGGAAAACAGTATGGAGGTTCTTCAGAAAGTCAAAAATTAAAACAACCCTATGATCCAGCAATCTCTTTACTAGGTATTTACCCAAAGAATACAAAAATACTAATTCAAAGGGATACATGAACCCCAATGTTCATAGCAGTTTTATCTACAATAGCCAAATTATGGAAAAAAACTTAACTGAGCCACCCCAGCACCCCAAGAAAAGACTCTTAACTGTAGAGAACAAACTGTAGAGAAAAAACTGTAGAGAACAAAACACCACTAGGTGTTGTATATAAGTCATGAATCACTAATTTTCATACCTGAAACTAGTATTACACTCTATGAACAGGAATTTAAATAAAAACTTGAAAAAGGAAAAAATTAATAAAAATACTATCCCTATTTTTATTTATCCGTCTGATGAATGGATAAAGAGGAGGTGATATATCTATATCATCTATATCTATCTATATCTATCTATATATCGATATCATCTATCATTTATATATGTAATGGAATGTAATGGAATATTACTTAGCCATAAAAAGAATGAAATCTTGCAAACCTGTGGATGGAGCTAGAATATTATGTTAAGTGAAATAAGCCAGTCAGAGAACAACAAATACCATATGATTTCACTCATGTGGAATTTAAGAAACAAAACAAATGAATATAACGAAAACAAGAGACAAGCCATAAAACAGACTCATTTTTTAATAATTTTTAAAGACTTATTTTTTTATTTTAGAGAGAGAGAGGTGGGGGATGAGGGAAAGTGAGATAGAGAATGTTAAGTAGGCTTCACGCTGAACAGGGAGCCCAACGTGGGGCTTGATCTCACAACCCTGAGATCATGACCTGAACCAAAACCAAGAGTCATACACTTAACTGAGCCACCCCAGCACCCCAAGAAAAGACTCTTAACTGTAGAGAACAAACAGGGTTACTGGAGGGGAGATAGGTGGGGATGGGCTAAATACATTATGGGTATTAAGGATTGCACTTGTGATGAGCACTAGGTGTTGTATATAAGTCATGAATCACTAATTTTCATACCTAAAACTAATATTACACTCTATGAACAGGAATTTAAATAAAAACTTGAAAAAGGAAAAAATTAATAAAAATACTATCCCTATTTTTATTTCTTTAAAATTGTACTTATTGCCTTGTAAGTCATACTTAGTAACAGAAAGTAGGTATATTTTATAGTCTGAATTATTTCTGTTCAAAATGGGCTAATTCGAACAAAATCCTTCAATTTTACTGATTTTCTCCCTTAACTATTGAACGTAATCACTGAACAATTCTTGGATGGCTTTGGGACTAATGGGTAGCTGAAATGACTAATTCATAAGTCTTGAGAAAATGGAATATGCATTGCCAATTTATATAGTTCTTGCAAACTTAAAAGCTCTGTGTCTGGTAGTTCTGTTGCACTGATGGAGATAACTATATTTTTAAATAAAACTGAATTCTTGATATTTTTATGCATAGAATAATGAGACACTAAAAGCACCTTGGAGGTCATCCCGTCAGAGTTCTAACCCAATGGATTCTTTCCTTAAATTCCCTGAACCACATATGTTAATAATACAAAGTTATTTTTTTTGGTAATATCTTATACAATTTTCAAACACACAGAAAGAATTGAAAGAATTATATAGTGAACACTCATATTCCACTATCTATGTTTTTCAATTAACATTTTGCTGTAATTGCTTTGTGATAAATCTGTTCTGTCCTTTCCTCTACCTGTTCATTAATCCATCTTTTTCTTTGATGGATTTCTTTTTTTAAAGATTTTTATTTATTTATTTAACAGAGATAGAGAGAGAGCACAAGTAGGCAGAGTGGCAGACAGAGGGAGAAGGAGAAGCAGGCTCTCCGCCGAGCAGGGAGCCCGATGCGGGGCTCGATCCCAGGACCCTGGGATCATGACCAGAGCTGAAGGCAGCCGCTTAACCGACTGAGCCACTCAGGTGCCCCTCTTTGATGGATTTTAAAGTAAGTTGCAAATAGTAGTACTAAACCCTTCAGCTTGCACGTCATTAACCAGACAGAGAATGTGACTTCTTTTTAAGTTCTTTACATTGTGTGAGTAGCACTATATAATGAACCATTCTTTCTGTTCCCCAAATGAGTCAACTTTTTCTAGTCATGGGCCTATACATATGCTGGTCTCTCTAGCTGGAAAACTATTTTCCATGCTCCTTTAGTGGTAAAATTCCTACTTGTCCTTCAAATTGTCAGCTCAAATTTCATTTCTTTCGACCTCTGTCTATATCTTGAGTCTAAACAAGATGTATCCTATTATTCTTTCTCAGGACACCCTGTTATTTTCAATGATGTACTTATTATCTGTTAGTTATTTGTTTCATGTAGGATTCTCCCAGATTATAAATGTAATTGTTCTTCATTATATATTTGACATCTAGTGCAGTGTCTAGCACACTGTTCCTGAAACATATCAGCCAAAAATATATGGAAAAATGTAAAAGGTTATTTGAAAGTGGTGAGAAAGTGCTATTGTTAAGCAGAAAACCTAGGTTCTCTTCACTTTTTCAGGAAACACACATATGTGTGTGTGTGTGTGTGTGTGTGTGTGTGTGTGTGTGTGTGTGTGTATGAATGAGCTCCAGTTTTGTTTGTTTGTTTGTTTTGTTTTTTTACCATTTTTGTTAGGGCCATGTTCTTCTCTCCTTTTACCTTCTATCTCCCAAATTCTCCCCACAGGTTCTCAAAATATGTCTCTAGATACATCTCTGAATCTATACATAATCACTGAGGAAAAAAATCTAAAAGCAAGGAAAATAGTCATAAACCTGATCAAAAAGGGAAAACTCCCTGTGAGATGCCTCACTTGTCAAGTCTACTCCAAAAGATCCCCAACAGAGATAATTTCTCAAAATGAATGTATCTAGTTTTGGAAAACAAAATGCTGAGTCAATGCTGACAGGATATTTTAATCACCTTCTAAGTATTACTTTTAATAATTATATAAGAGAAAAACAAGGAAGCCTAATCCAAACCTCCTTCCATATAGACATGTATCATGGCCACTGATACTGAAGAAGTAGGCCTGCAATCTGATCTTTTCCAAACAGATCTCATTAATTGAAATTCAAGGAGAGGAAGAAGGAGAAACATTTGGGGAAAGTGAAATACTGCATTCCTTGGTTATTCAAAATACAGATTAGCATTTCACAAGCATTAGAAATTCTACTGTAGGGGCGCCTGGGTGGCTCAGTTGTTAAGCGTCTGCCTTCGGCTCAGGTCATGATCCCAGGGTCCTGGGATCGAGCCCCACATCGGGCTCTCTGCTCAGCGGGGAGCCTGCTTCTCCCTCTCCCACTCCCCCTGCTTGTGTTCCTCTCTTGCTCTGTTTCTCTCTGTCAAATAAATAAATAAAATCTTTAAAAAAAAATAAAATTAAATTAAAAAAAAAAGAAATTCTATTGTTAAGGAAATTCTTTATCAATTCTACAATTTCCCAAACTTTTTTGGCCAAATAATTCTTTGCTATGTGTCTTAGTCATAACTTTTAATAGACCATATCATTAGCTCATGTTAATAGCTCATAATTCCATGAAATCGTTTGGGAAATGCTGTGCTTAAGTGTGACCTATTTGCGTGCAGAGTATTGATCTTAGCATAATGATACATTTACATAATCATGAAGTCTTAAATTCATTTTTTTAAAGCATGCTCCCAGTCTGAAGTCAATGGACTTGTCAGAGATTTTAGTTCTTTTGTGTACCAGTAGAAGCTGCCATGGTGGTTTAGGATATTGGTACTCTGGTAGTTTGGCATAAATGTCTTATCTCAGGCCTATGTTGTCTTCCTCCCCGCCATTATGTATGTTGCATTGCCATCTTATAGTGTATAAGACCTCTCTGTCACTTGGAAATTCATTGTAAGGAAGATCTTGTTTCTGAGAGAAAAAAATACTCTATTTTAAAAATACTGTAATTCAAATTTCTCATAGCATACAACCTTAGTTATAGTTATGGTAGAACATTTCAGGACTGTATTTTCTCTTCTGGTAGGTTTCTACTAGAGTGTCTTTCTTCCTTTCACTGTCCAATATGTATGTGATATTTTAGGTAACATATAAAGATCTAAATCCTAAGAAGTCCCCTGGATTGTCATTTTATGAGATAAAGTCAGTGTTTTCTTGCAAATCTTACTTAGGGTCCTTTTTATTATAGGCAATATTTTCTGACAAGTGTGACACAAGTGTTTCAAGCAGGTATTATTAATTTATTAGCACTTATGTCTCAAAATTGAAACAATGCTAGTGGAAGTATGTAAAAATTGTCTAATAAAACAATGCACAATATAGTCAGGCCATTTTGTTTGGGCAGTTTAAATATGTAAGCATTGTCCCATAAAGGAATACACAATGTAGTCAGGCCATTTTGTTTGGGCAGTTTCAAGGCAAGATATTGGAACCATGATAATTTTTAATAAAGTGTGAATAATTCCAAAACTGTCGTTATTGGAAATTAACATTATTATTTTCACACTTTCTACTACCTCATGATATACAGCTTGTCAAAAGTTCTCTATTTAGGTTAAAATTAGTTGCATGTCAATTGAAGAACTTTAAAGAAATTAGGATAAATGCATTCTATTATATAAAAGTACAAATTGTCCTTTTTTAGTAATAAGGTATTTTTATTCTTTATCTTTCCATGAAAATCTTATTTAAATAGTGAATGTTTTAGAAGGTGATATAACAATTGGGTTCCAACTTCACAGGAAAAAAGTTAGTTTAGTTCTGAGAAATGCAGAAAGTGTTTTGATCTTGAAATTTCCCTGAAACTGTGCATTGTTGATAAACAGAAAAAAATAACATAGAAATCAGAATCAAATTAGAAATATCCCTCACATGGCTCAGAGGCTAAAATCTTTCTTGATGGGAACCAGCCATGACCAAATGATGATAGATGTCCTGTTTTATAAAGAAAACATTGGAAGGTTTTAGCATAAATCAGTTAATATAATTTTGATCTAAAATAGTGACTCTCCTTTTGATTCTGAATTATAGTCTTTTGCTTCCAATAATAGGAGGCTAAATCCCCACTGAAAAAAATTGGAAAAGCTATTTATATATCTATTCATATATATATATATATACCTATATATATAGATGTATATATAGGTATATATCTGTTCATGTATATATAGATGTATATATAAATACAGATCTATTTATATCTGTATCTCTAGATAGATTATCTTTTTGAAGGTATTGGGCAGCACAAAATAAAAGTAAAATGGAAAGAGAGAAAATGAAGATAAACCTAAACGAATATTGAATGTAAAAATTAATATTTGTTTACTATTTATAGGATTGATATATATAACAAAAATACTATATTATTTAGGAGGTAGGATAGATATAGTTATAATTTATGAAATAATCATGTTCTCGCCCATTAGGAAAGTCTCAACAAATAGAAAAGGATGGACTCATATAAATGGCTTTCTCTGATCACAACACATTGAAGGTACAAATCACTAAAAAATAAAAATGTAGATATTCCTCTTACGTTTAAAAATAAAAAAAATTAAGTAACTTAAAGGTCTAAATAACAGGCATCAAATCCTAGAGTTTAGAGAACATAGTAAATTAAACATGAATAGTTTTTTAAAAGGAAATAATAAAATGCAGAAATTAATAAAATAGAAAACCTGTATGATACTAGAAGGAGCAACATAACACAGTTTTTTTTTTAATCCAATAAAATTGATTAATTGCTGGCAAGAAAAATCCATAAAAAAGAGAGATGACAAAATAATTAATAGTATAAGTAAACAAAGGACATAATCATATATCTTTCAGAGGTTTATAAGGATGATAAAGATAACAAAAGTACAATAAATAACTCCACTGTAATAAATGTGACTATTAAATAAGATGGGAAAAATCTTAGAAAAATAAAACATACCAAAACAAACACAAGAAACCTTTTTTTTTAACCTATGGAAAAAATGGAATCTGTAATCACATTCTTTTCATTAAGAAAACTCCAGACCTGGGTAGCTGGCTATCATAGTGAATTCAACCAATAGTTCAGGGAGAAATTTACACAAATTCTTTGGGGGTAAATTTAAAAAAAAATAAAGTATTCTCAAACTTATTTTGTGAGCCAGCTATGATCATGATATCAAAAAACCTAACAACAATGTTAAGAGATCAGAAAATTATAGGCTATTCACACTTATGAACATAGGTGCAAAAACCCTTTAAAAAGTCAACAAAATTAGGGACACCTAGGTGGCTCAGTCGGTTAAGTGTCTGCCTTTGGCTTGGGTTAGATCCCAGGGTCCTGGGATTGAGCCCCGCATTGGGTTCCTTGCTTGTCAGGGAGCCTGCTTCTCCCTCTGCCTGCCACTCCCCCTGCTTGTGTTCTCTCTCTCTCTCTGACAAATAAATAAAATCTTTAAAAAAAGTCAACAAAATTAATCTTGAATATATAAAAATGTAATATGATTTAGACAAGCTGAATCTATTCCAGTAATTTGAGATAGATACTAAGTTCAAACATTTATCAATGCAATCCATCTTAACAAAGAAAAAATATTTGATTATTTCAACTGATTCAGAAAAATTCTAAAATAAAATTCAATACCCATTTATAATAAAACACTCTAAGCTATATTTCTTCAATGAAAGTTCTAAGGGAACTTTCTTCTCTTCAGAATTATAGCAAATGTATTAAAAATTTATAACAAATTCATATTTATTTTAAAATACGAAAAACTTTCCCTTTGAGAACAGAAACTAGACAAGAATGTCTGCTATCATCTAACCAAGCATCTTATGTAATAAAGAATGTGTATACAATCCATCCTAGCAGATTGAATTTGTAATATTCAATGCACCATTTAGTATGAAGTATGAACAAATGAGCAAGAAAGAATCAGTACACAATTAACTGTTAAAACAAATACTGTTCACACTTACATTAAGGAAAATTGATAAGAAGCTTCCAGGTGTTCTTGATATTATTAAGGCGTTGGTTAATTTCTTATGCTGACAATCTCTGAATTTTATTATAGATTAAATATTAAATACATTATCAAATTTTTTAGTGAAATATTTAAAATTATTGAGGGAATTCAATTATTCTCCCAGTTTTTCATAAAATGATACAACATAAAGGATATTTAATTGACCTAAAAGTCCATCTTCTTGCTACCTGGCATATGGAAAATTTCCATTAATAACATGATCAGCAAATACTAGTCGAATGTATTCTGTGGATTATTACTCTTTCCCTTGAAAAGACTCTAATCATAGTAGGAGATGTGTGAAAATACATAAATAACAGTAATAGATAGTAGAAAATGAGAAGTGCCATCAGGTGGGAACCCAGAGAGGAGGAAGTATGCTGAGAACAATGAGAGAGTCCCTCTGGTAAAGGGATGAGTCAGTGTTGGTTAAGGACACCATACTTAGTATCTATTTACTATGTTGTTTACAATTTTTGTCCTGTTCAGTAGAAGTAGGAATTTCATCAATCAGTGAAGATGGTCTTCATCAACTAATCATGTAAATTCATAAAAGTCTTCTCCTTGATCTAGTTTATCAGATAATTTCTTTTCTCTCAGATAAATCCAAGTATGTGCTACTAGACACAATGTGTCTAGAAATCTGTTTCAGAAAGTTTATATATAAAATATGGTTTTATTATATCATAAATTAAATGTTTGTACAGCTTCATTACATTATAACTTAAATGTTTTTAAAATGTTCCCAGTGTTTTAGGATCTTTTGACACCCTCTCAGGGACCATTATTGATACGTAAGAGGGGAGTACTGTGTCTGCAGGGCTTCAAGCTGCCCCCTTCACACAACAGATCACTTTAATCACTTTTATGTATTGAGTAGTCTTCATTTTCATTTTGGACAAAGGTTCCCAGTAAGAAAGAAAGAAAGAGAGAGAGAGAGAGAAAGAAAGAAAGAAAGAAAGAGGGCGCCTGGGTGGCTCAGTTGGTTAAGCGACTGCCTTCGGCTCAGGTCATGATCCTGGAGTCCCGGGATCGAGTCCCGCATCGGGCTCCCTGCTCAGTGGAGAGTCTGCTTCTCCCTCTGACCCTCCTCCCTCTCATGCTCTCTGTCTCTCATTCTCTCTCTTGCAAATAAATAAAATCTTAAAAAAAAAAAAATTTAAAAAAAAAAAAAGAAAGAAAGGAAGAAAGAAAGAAAAAGAAAAAAGAAAGAGAAAGAGAGAGAGAGAGGAAGGAAGGAAGGAAGAAAGAGGAAGAGAGAAAGAGAGAGAAAGAAAGAAAAGGAAGGAAGGAAGAGAGGGAGGGAGGAAGAAGGGAGGAAGGGAGGGAGGGAGGAAGATAGACACAGAATTCCTTTAACTCACTACTTAAAGAAGATGTAAAGAATATCTTCGTTATGCAGAAAATTGACACCGTGTACTCAATGTGCTTTTTGTGGTTTACTTGGAAGTTTCACTTGAATTCTAGTACTTGGAGTCATGCCCTACCTTTCCAGTGTTGCTGAAATATCTGCAATACTCTCCCACTCCCAGAACATACACATTTCACCATTCATTCATTAAACAAAGAGTTGTTTACTCCTATTATGTGGGGAGTATAGGCAATATGTTGGTGGGAGTAAAAAGACCCTCCCTGTCTTTTAATTTTCCCCTTGGTTTCAAACATTTGTTTTCACACTACCATTTGGATCTTTGCCTCAGGCCATACCTGACTGACTGTACCTCATTTTTCTTGCCTTATTGTTTCCGTTTTTATTTTTGTTTTTTGTCTCAACACTCTCACTTCAACCTTTCTCACTGCCTGTGATTAACACTTCTTTTATGCTCTAGGCACACAGAATCTTATTATGCTCTCCTTTCTGGAGGTGCTTCACCTAGTCTAAGCTTACATTGCCAACCCCCCACCCCCCTTGCAATAATCTGTTTCTGCCCTATCCACCATTAACATTTCTTTGAAAGGCTTGTCAGGACTCTGTGGTCCAGGGGTGCCTGGGTAGCTCAGTTGGTTAAGCATCTGCCTTCAGCTCGGGTCATGATCCCAGGGTTCTGGGATAGAGCCCCACCTCGGGCTCCCTGCTCAGTGGGGAGTCTGCTTCTCCATCTACCTCTGCCCCTCCACCTGCTTGTTCTCTCTCTCTCTCTCTGTGTCAAATAAATAAATAAAATCTTAAAAAAAAATTCTTTTGTTCAACTTCCTCATTTTTCTTTATTTCCACAGTCCACTCCAATCAGATGTCACTAAGTCACTTTTGTCTAATTTGCTAATTCCACTTTGACAAATCCAGCAATTAGTAATTTCTGTTATTAGTTAACCTTTGGCCCATTTTCCCTGTTTTTCACACTTTTTGTTTGAGACACTTTCTTCAATTTCCCTTTAAGACAGTACAATCTCCAAATGTTTTTCCTACCTTATTAACCACTTTCAGTGCCCATTGCTACATGGATACTCCCCAATATCACAACGTTGGAGTTTCTCAGTGCTCAGTCCCATTTGTATTCCATATAGTATTTACACACAAATTTTTGGTGATCTCCTCCAGTCCCATGGATTTAACATCATCTCACAAATTTAGATCCCTAGCTATGACATTTACCCTGAGAAACAGACTGATGTATGGGAACTGTCTTCTGGACATTTCTTCATAAATTGGCATCTAAAACTTAGCATGTTCAAGACAAAGCTCTTCATTCTCTCATCTACACCACACACATATAAATACACATCTGTGCGTACATACACACACAGGAACACACACACACACATTCCTGATCCTTTTCAATAAAGGGTTCTGTATCAGAGTAAGTGATGTCATAATCACCCAGTTCCTAAGCTAAGACCTAGTAGTCATCCTTGATTCTTCTCTTCTCATTGAGGTCACTACAGGGAGTTGCCTTAAATAACCCCTCTGCCCATGTTTTGCTTCACTACAATCACTTATTTTGGTTTATCATTATAACATTTATCATTATCTGAAATGATATTATATATTTAACAGTTCACTTATTTATTTTCTGTCTCCACTACTAGAATATAAGCAGCATGATGGCAAGCACATTGTCTATACTTCTTTTTTTAAGAGGGAGAGAAAGAGTGCACGAGGGGTAGAGGGGTAGAGAGAGAGAGAGAGAGAGAGACAATCTTAAGCAGTCTCCATGCTCAGCTTGGAGTCCAATGCAGAGCTTGATGTCATGACCTTGAGATCATGACCTGAGCCGAAATCAAGAGTTGGACACTTAGCCAACTGGGCCACCCAGGCACCCTTTGTCTATACTTTCTAAATGTTCTCAGAACCTAGAAGTTCTGGCACATTATAGGCACTAAATAAATATTCACTGAGTGAATATATGTGTGTGCAGTGGAATTGAATATAAGCATATAACTTCATCAGTGCTATCCACTTTGCTGATAATGTCCTCCCTACTGGTCTCACTGTCTCCCAACATTTGTAGGGTAAATACTGCTTCATCCTTTGCCTGTACTAAAATAGCCTCTTCAGAAGGTTGTTTTTTGTTTTGTTTTGTTTTGTTTTGTTTCATTTCCCCAGGAAGTTTTAAGAGCTTACCCTGCTAGGCTTCTCTGTACAAATCTCCACTGCAGCTGGGTCATCATGAGTTGTAACTCTGTATTTTCATATCTTTTCCACCTTTAGCTTATATATACGTTCTTCCAGGGTAGAATTTGTTTTTCTTCTGCCTTCCTGGCACAGGAAAGACACTGACAAATGTATTTGATGAACAGATGAGATAAAAAATATTTTAGATTAAGATTTATTAGAAGGCTACATCTGAAACTCATTCCATACAGGGTTTATTTCTAAAATAATTTAAATAATTTCCTTTCAATAGATTCTCATGGCGATATATTATTTTGCTCTGAAACAAGTGCTCAACATTCCAGTAAAGGTGTGCCCTGTACTTTCTTGAGAGAAGGATTTAGTTTTTAGATGCTAATTTCTGTATAAGGACAATTCTGAATAAAATAAAGTATTTTGGATAGTTTAGGGAAAAGGAATACACTAAGAGCTCTGCTGTCTACAGATAAGAATAGGGTTGTCCAGTAAGTTGGTCTATTATTCCAAAATGGAGAATTAAGCCACTTGTATAATGCTCACTGATAATTTACCCATAGTTTAATAGCTATGTAGCAATACAACAGGAACAACAGTAAGCATATGCAATTGTGTAAAAATTCATATTAATGTATTTCCTAGCTATAAAATATAGAATGTAGTCCATATTAAGTTATATGAAAGCTTCAGCTATAGTGTAACAGTAGGTAAATATCAAACAAGATTTTAGAAAAAGGGTGACAATTATTTTATTGCTTATATTTTCAGTGAGACATGAATATTTTACTTTTCTTTTTTTTTTTTTAAGATTTTATTTATATGACAGAGAGAGACACAGCGAGAGAAGGAACACAAGCAGGGGGAGTGGGAGAGGGAGAAGCAGGCTTCCCGCCGAGCAGGGAGCCCGATGCGGGGCTCGATCCCAGGACCCTGGGATCATGACCTGAGCCGAAGGCAGACGCTTAACGACTGAGCCACCCAGGTGCCCCTATTTTACTTTTCTGAGTGAATCTCTTATTATCCTTAAAGTCTTTCCCCTAGAGAAAAATGAATGAGTCATCAATTGGTAACATTTGGTATTAAAAAATGTATAAATTTAATTCAATTGGCTCAATGTTGTGTATTTTGCCTGCCGCATTACACACAATGAAGAGTGATCTCTTAACCCCCACATGATAAACATAGTTGGAAATGAACCCAGGATCTGCCTCTTAAGCCTGGAAGATTGCTTTCTTCTTATAACCTTATTCTCAGACTTGATAAAATTTGAGGCTGACAGTGAGTACCCTATCATTTTCCAAAAGATTCTACAGACCTACTTCTCTTATATGAGGGAACCAAGTTCTATTTTATATGAAAAGCTAATTTCTGTCTGCAAAAGGAATAGAAAGTTTATGGTTTAGGATATGGTTTATACTGATTTCCCTATTTCAACTTTACTACTCATAGAAGTGAAATGATATTTTAATTCATATCTGGTTTCTTATGTCTCTTCTTATCAACATAGTCTAAGAAACACAAATCAGGATCATTATCTGAAGCCATGTGTGGTTATACAGATTCCAAATAAAAATTTTCAAGTTACAAGATATGGGAGATGATGGTCATAGCCCCAAAGTAATTACATTTTAAGATAAAGACCACATTACAGAAGCCAGAAATATGCCAACACACGTGAGGCTGTCTAACACAGGCACGGGCCACATTTTCATAAAGGGAATACACTGTGGAAATCATACCAAGACCAGAAATGAAACACTATAGAACAATCCCAGAACTACTTCCAGTCCTTCCCCTCCCACACGTCCAACTACCTTTCTAACTTTTAACACCATAGATTACATTTTTGTTGTTTGTTTGTTTTTGTTTTGGCATACATTTGCCCCCTTTTTGGCATCTTATGGTGCCCTCTGGAAAATGACAATTATATGAATAAATTTCCCACTCTTCTTTGGTTAACCAGACTCTGTTCAATGGATACAGATTGAGTTTTGGATTGCGAAGCTTGCTCAGGTTCACTAGAAAAATAAAAAAAATAAAAAAAAAATCAAAGCAATGTTTTCAAACACTAGAATACTAGAAATACAACTTGGGGGCATATTCTCTTAAAAAAGAGAGCAGGGTGTAACAGGAAAAACAAACAAACAAACAAAATAAACACAAAACAGGAATACCCTGGAAGTCCTTGGAGAGTTTATTAGATGTTGGTCAAATTACTTCATCTCTAAGCTCCACTTCCCCATCTGTAAAATATATCTAGTGCTACACAAAATACAGGGTTATTATGAGAACTAAGAAAACCCATGTGAAAGCTCCTTTTGATTACTTGATTTGTTCAGGGAGATTTATTTGAACCTAAATGTGATTTGAATGATGTCGATAAACTTTATGAACTTTGCGATGCATATTGAGAGAATGGTTGAAGAATAAGTTATGGCTTTATGTAAAAATTTGGTTGAATTTAACCATTTTCTTAAAATTTAAAATATTCTTCACTCTAGAGAAGGATTTTTGATGTTAAACTATATATTAGGCATTTTAAATGTAATTCTTTTGGTTTCCACAGAGCATAAATTTTAAAAGAATAAACAATTCTCTGGGTTTTTCATTTAAAGCTTTGTCCTCTGAAGTCCTTTGATGAATATTGTATTTATGGCCTCTAATGCCAGCCCCTTTAAAATACAAGGCTTTTCTAACTGCCTCTTTCATCTATGGCATTAGAGATGTTCAGAGGACAGGCAGCACAAAATAGCATGATTTGCATTCAGTGCGGAATCTGAACAGTGAAACTTTCAAGTCTTAATGAAAGGTCATAAAATCTTACAGTACTGACCAAATAGATTTGCTAGAACATTAAATCCCCCATGACTCCTCCTATACCACTTTAAACACAAGTTAAAATTGCAAATCATAAATACTGAATGCTTTCTTCCCTAATGTAAGTTCACTATCATAACCTTGTCTGGCAGAGATGCTCCACTTAAAAGTCTGTAACATTTTCATTATCAGCTCTATCTCTGAGGGTTTGGTAATGCAGCTTTTCTGTTTGTAATGGGCTGAAAATGCTTATACTGATTTTTTTCTTGAAGTCAGATGCTAGTGTAGCTCTTTTTGGGTCCTGAGTTAAAACAAACAAAACTATCTTAGTTTTCAATTGTCTTTTCCATTATTGCCAGTGAAAAATACAATTCTGTAATAGAACATATATTTTTATGAATATATTATATAAAGAGCTTTAGACTTCTTCTAATACATGGGTTGCCACATTATGTGTTTGTGTGTGTATGTACATATATATATGCATATGTAAATGTATGAACAGATAGTTTCTTTTTTCTCAAAGCTTAATTTTCTTTCTGGGATCATGACCTGAGCCGAAGGCAGACGCCTAACGACTGAGCCACCCAGGCGCCCCTCCACTCACTTCTATGACCATTTAACATATGGGTTAGGAGAAGTAATTCTTGATGTTATCTTGTCCAGACACTATTTCATCCTTTAACCTAAGATTTACAATAGCATGGGATAAGCCATAAAGATTTAGGGCATCACATCGCATACACTACTTTTCAAGCTATGTAGCTTTTACATATTATATAAGAAGCCTCTAAAATATTGTATCCTTGGGGCACCTGGGCGGCTCAGTCGTTAAGCGTCTGCCTTCGGCTCAGGTCATGATCCCAGGGTCCTGGGATCGAGTCCCACATCGGGCTCCCTGCTCGGCGGGAAGCCTGCTTCTCCCTCTCCAACTCCCCCTGCTTGTGTTCCCTCTCTCGCTGTGTCTCTCTCTGTCAAATAAATAAATAAAATCTTTAAAAAAAAATAAAAAATAAAATAAAATATTGTATCCTTGTTTAATTAACCCTAGGCAATTATTCTACTAGACCTAAGCAGATATGTTGTAAGTGATGATTTAGGAATGGAAATACACAGCGTCATATTCTATATAACAGAAAATAAATGGATGCCTATTTTAGACAGCTTGAGAAGATAATGTCAGGTTTCTATCAGGATTGAACTGTAAGAGATCCAAAAATTTCAGTCCAGCTTAATTTACTTCAATTACATTTGAATATCTGATGCATTTGTTACTCTTAGGCATCTACTATAGCAGACCTCCTTACTCTGTGTGTGTGTGTACATGTGTGTACATATATATACACATATATATATACACACACATATATATATATATGATAGATATATATATATATATATATGAACTTTCAATGAAAAGTAAAAAGCTCTCACACTTCCCTTGGAAGGCATTCTGCAATGTGATGCCACTGGAAATCTTTCCCTTCATTTATCAAGTAACAACTTAATTATTCTTTTTATTTCTTTCACTGAAATACTTGAAACTCTAGTAGATTCTGTCTTATCAATTCAGAGGGAGTAATAACTGTGATACTGAGTCAGAAAAGAAGCAAATGGATTTAGTCAGGGCCTCCTTTAAATACCTTTATTTACACACAAAGTAAGCGAGAAAGCCCTCACTGGGTTCCTTTAGTCTCATCTCCCTTCCCCATTCTGTCATTGGGATGGTCACTCCCTGACCCTGCAGTCCCCTTCAGCAGCTTGCATAACGTATTTCATTCATCTTCTCTGTTACCCTATTGCCCTTTACCAGTGCTTAGTGCTTTGGTCAAGGACATACCTAACTGTCTTTTTCTACCTGAACTGGAAGTGCTAGACACTTGTGATCAGTCCTGTCCTCATGTTTAGGGTAATGATTTGCATTTTGACTAGTTGCCCTGCCAGTCCTGAGGGCCTGCCATGCTCAGTTATGGGTAGAAGTTAGAGATCACGGGGTTATTTTAAAGAGTTCAGCCTTCCCAAAGGAGCCTTGATCATGAAAATACGTTTTTCAAGAATAAACTTGGAATCTTTTGCCATTATAAGGTGTATGTGTATGTGTGTATGTGGCATACCTTCTTTAATAAATTGTAAGCCTCTTATAGGTAGAATATAGACAAATAAGTCCTCTCATTTCACTAACCTTTCTCCCTTCTTACCATCTTTCTTTGCTATTTTGTTGCCTCATTACAGAGATCTACAGAGATCCACTTCCTTCTGGTTAGAAAGAATGTTTTCTGCTAGTCTCTGTCTATTTTTGACCAGTAGACATTTGTTCTAAACTTCTATTTCCTGTTCACCCCGATGCTATTAAACCTGGTCTTACCTAGGTGCCCTGTGGAAATAATTTAATGAAATAATTCATTAAAAAATAATTACTCATGATAAAATTAAATACCAAAACAAGTTTATTTATGGCAATATATGCTAGTTACCAAAGATAATGTTAGAAATTATAATATACTCAGTGGGAAGAAAAACATAAATATTCAAAGAAATTCAGTGGAAAAAATGGTTAAGCTAATCGTTCAAATAAACTGTATGCAATTTGTTTACCTACATCTTCCTGGTAGAATTTTATTCTCTCCTTTTAGTTCTTTTTTTTTTTTAAAGATTTTTATTTATTTATTTATTTGAGACAGAGAGAATGAGAGAGAGAGAGCACATGAAAGGGGGGAGGGTCAGAGGGAGAAGCAGGCTCCCTGCCGAGCAGGGAGCCCAATGTGGGACTCGATCCAGGGACTCCAGGATCATGACCTGAGCCGAAGGCAGTCACTTAACCAACTGAGCCACCCAGGCGCCCTCTCTCCTTTTAGTTCTTTACTCCACTTCACAATTGTTATGTTTGTATTCATAGCAAATGAAATTTAGGACTTCATAATGTTGGACTTATTCATATACCACCTAAAATCATGTTAAATAACTTCCTAGGGTATGCATATCACAGTTTAAGATACTTCCTTCTATTTCTAATATGACTTCTCCATCTTCCAGGGAAACCCAGGAACCCAGATAAAGGGATTTACAGGAGGGCATTAGATGTAACCCTAAGACAGGTTTGCATAGACAAACCTGACAGAGATTGCGTAGATAGGTAAAGTAGTATGAGACTAACTTGAACCACTGGACCTGGCAATGAATCGATCATTGGTGGTCTTCCAGAGCCTAGTACAAAGGGGAAAAAATGTATGAGTGGACCTTGAGTAAAAACAGACAAGAGTTATATGTCACTTGACTAATAAAAAAGAAGAGAATAATGGAAATTTAGACCACTACAACTTCCAAGGCTATCTGCATTTTTGAAGGTGCAATTTCAAACATCTGCCAAAAGGATGTTAGATTGATGGACTTTAACAACTGTCATTTTTCAAATCACATTTCATAGGCAGCCTCTAAGATACTATGGTGTTCGTTATCATTAATCTCTGATCAATGTGGTTTGGAGGACTTGGTAAAACAGATTGCTGGTAAAACCCATTCTAGGCATTATTTCTCTGGAAATCTGGGGTTCTGCCTGAGCATTTGCTTTTCTAACACTTTCCCAGGTGCTGCTGCTGCTTCTGATTCATGGACCACACTTGATAGATATTCAAAAATACTGTTATAAAAGGATATTTTGGCGGGGGCGTGGGGGGGTGTCCGCTTCAATAGGTGAAATTACAGATTAGCTTAAATTCAGTTCAGCTAAGAACAAAAAAAGGACAGGACCATTCAAATAATTATGGTGATGGAATGAACTGAAAATAAATACCATCCCACCTAATACTGAAATATTACCAACCATGCTGTGATACTTATTGTATAATCACTCATCTTTATGTGAAAAACTCTGCTGACCTGGACAGTATTCTATAGCCAGATCCTCCTGCTGAGGTTTTCTTTTCTAGATACATAAGCTTTACAGCTTATGATTCACTATTTTCTCCTTTATATTTGCTTAAGAGGATAGCAACCTGGCTTTCAACAAATAGCAATTAAAATTATATTTTCAGTCATTTTCTGAAACATGGGAGGGTAGTTCATACTTACAATAACAATTGTTGTTTATGTATTACATTAGTGATTCACTATGCCTTTTGTTTATACCAGAGTACTTTGTTCTATTTATCTTAAATCAAGACTTCACATGTAACTTTGTAGTTTTTTGTCTTTGATGACATAAAAACCCATGGAGTTTTCAGAACAAAATGAAAATCGGGATTATTTTGTTTTTGGATTAGTTAAAAGTGATTAAGTGGAGAATTCAACAAAATAATAACTTTTTGACTATTCAGAAGTGAATTATATTATCTGGAAAAAATACCTCCATCATATATATTCTGATATGTTTACAATTTGGGGACCGTTTTTATTAGTTAATAACTCTTCAAATGAATAGGCAGAATAAGAGGAAAAAAATAGCATGAGAAATGAACTCCAGGAAGTCCTCTGTAAACTTGATGATGAAAAAGTAGACATTCATTTTATAGATCTTATCTACACCTTACATATATGGTATAAATATTTTAGTATGTTTTCAATGTGTGATAAAAATTAAGAATAAAATTTGTAATACCTTTGCTTTCATGTTAAAAATAAACCAAAGTAGCCATTATTTTCAGATACAAAAGATCTAAAGATTTGAATCCTGTATCAGTGCCCTTTTCACATCACACATTATAAGTTCATTATGTGTTTTGAACTCACCAGATGATCTTGGGTAAGTCATTTGCTTGATTGATGAGTCCTTTGCTTTGTCTGTAAAGTGAAGGTCACCCTAGATGACCTTCACATTCTTCTCAAAGATATATGATTTTTTGGTTTCCTCACATCTGAATTTGAGCAATTGCCTTAAAGGGAAGCTGAAGAATTAGACCACAGTAGTATAAAACTCCCTTTGTGTATATATACGTATTTTTGAAACCAAATACATTTTAAAAGAAAACAAAATACAAAATTACTCTTTTCAGAAAACAGAAATATTTAATCCTCTTTCTCCCTTTGTATATATTTGACTATTATTAAGCCAAGTCCCTGCTTTCTTTTCTTTAGCTTCTAACTCCTGGAATACTTTCAGGCACCATATTTTTCCTATCACATTTCTATTTGTACGCTCACATAGTAAGCTTTTCTAAAAAACTATATCTTTTTGAAAAGCAGATAGAAAAACTACCCTAATCAAGAAAGAGGGCATTATGTCAAGTTGTCTGACTCCATTCTTCGAATTCCCTTATAAACTAAGAAACAGTTGCATATCTGAAATAAGATAAATACTTTTTTATTTTCAGGAAAGATGTTTGTGGAAATAAATGTAATCAGAAGGAGAAAGGAAGATAAACTTATCATATGTTCATTATACTCTGGGCACTCTGCAATATTAATTTTTATATAAGAAAGATACTGTGATGACAAAATATAAAGCTCATGTCCTGAAGATAATTATGTTATAGTCGTGCTTCAAATTTGTAAAAGAAAAAAAATGGAGAAGAATCTCTGACTCTTCAGAGAAATATATATATAATATATAAGATACATAGAATATGTAATGTTAGTAGTGTTAATATATTATCTACTTAACACAAATGATAGATACATAGATAGATAGATTTAAAGAGAGAAAGGGAGAGAGAGAGAGTGATTGATTGCGAGTCATTTCTCAAAAGTATCAACTCATCCACACAGAAAAGTTTGAGTGACTTAAGCTGGAAGAGTTGAAATTTTACTTTGTGCTCAGAGCATTTCTTCCCCTTTAGTTTACAGTGAAGCTTCTATGGATGTGCCTAAGAATGTTACCTTTTAATTAGACTTTAAGCTTCCTGCAAGCATATGTTATTAATTGTATTGCTGGCTTTTGGTCATGTGTTAGATTTAGTCCAGAAAAGTGACACCAATTTGAGTGGAGGAGAGAGGTGGCTCTCAATAAGGCCTAGATACTATTCCCTCTCCCCTTGCTTGATGTATGTCTTTATCCTAATGGTGTTGTCCTACCTTTACCAATGATACAAATAAATTAACAATGTTCAACATCTCAAACTCGATTTCACACTTCTTAGTGAGTTCTGTGAAATTTCCATGCTTCATCATTTCCAACTACTCACAAAAAGTATGTGTGAAATAACTGTGAAGACAGAGAAGCAAAACATGAAGTTGTAATAATTCATCTGTTAAAAAAAAAATCTCTATATGGTATATGAGCACTGACAGGACTTTTTTTATTTGACATTCAATTCCAACACTATAGACTTCTGCATCTGTCTAAGAAGCAGGAAAATGAATATTATAGGGCTGCCAAAACGAGGTGATGCTATAATTACCAGGTCTTTTTAAACTTCCCCATATTTTTCCATATACTGACAATGGCTTAAGCATAATATAATCATGTCTTACCCAGTTGAATTATATGTTTTCTTTCCTTTAACGAAGCTTTTTAAGCAATCCTTTGTTAGGCTTCAGCAGCAAAATAATTTTAAAATCTTATAATTTATCACCTTTTACATTTTTACACTTAATTTATTGACAAATACTAGGTATGCAACTGTAGACACAGTTTTCAAAAAAAAAGTATACTAGGCATGGTTATTTATGAGTTTTCCTATTACATAATGTACACTCCCCTTAATGGAACAAACAATATAGAGGCGAAAATTCCACTTTTCCATATGCTACTATTTATATCTCTATAAGGATATTATCATATGTCAAGTACATTTTTTGAATACTGCTCTCAATGAGAAAAAAACTAAAAGCTTGATTGTGACTATTAATATAAATTTTCTCCATTCGATATCTATTAAAGAAATTTCAATTCATCAGGAACTAATCACATTTCACTTTCTCTTTTTTTCTTCTCATGGTCAACATAGAGCAGTTGAGGTGTATGATAATCAAAGAATTGTTCATGGTTGAATAAATTTAATACTCTAGCTTCATCAGAGCATCATGTTAAAAAGCTCCCTGGAATATTTAGCTTGATTGGTTAAGGCATTCAACTGGATTTCTAACTGGATTTCTGATATTACTGATTTCAAATACAATACGGATGGAGCAAGGAATTGCTTTTTTTTTTTTTTTTTTAAAGATTTTATTTATTTATTTGACAGAGAGAGACACAGCGAGAGAGGGAACACAAGCAGGGGAATGGGAGAGGGAGAAGCAGGCTTCCCGCGGAGCAGGGAGCCCGATGTGGGGCTCGATCCCAGGACCCTGGGATCATGACCCGAGCTGAAGGCAGACGCTTAATGACTGAGCCACCCAGGCGCCCCAGAATTGCTTTTATCCATCTCTTACATGACATGAAAACTGGATAGAAATAAGTTTTTTTTTTAAACAAACACAAATAAATTAATAAAGCTGTAATCCAATCTTTGCCATACTAGTGGGGAAATAAACATTAATTTTCTTTTTATAAGGGAGACTACCATACGTATCTCAAGATATTTGGGACTACAAAAATAATCCAGTAGTGTAATACAAGAGGAAGTAGATATTTGTTTTCCCAGAAACCTCGTTTAAAAACAATCAAACAAAACATCCTTTCCATCATATTCTATGTAGATTGGCTATGGAGGCCTAATATGCCTTTTAGTGACACATTTTCTGCCTCCATGTCTCTTTGTAGTTATATATACGTATATGCTACTTTCATCTGTATTTCCTACTCTTTCCCCCCAAAATATTCTTGTTCTCTCAATTACCATTGGTAATCCATGCACAGTTACATTTTAAAGGTGCTTTTACTGTTTTGTTAAAATTACGAGAACTAAAGACAAACAACCACAACAACCCAGGTAGGAAATATTCATTCTTGTATATGTAAACTCCTTATAACTTTAATCCATATAGTTTACATTATGCTACTTTTCCTTTTGGATTAGAATTTCTTCAGAAAAAGGAACTATGTATTTTACTTCTTTGACTCTCCGGTGTTTAATATAATATGACATATGACACGTAGTAACACAAAAGAAAAGCTTGTTTTCTTGTAAATTATATTCATAAAAATGTATAGTAAATCTCTCTCTCTCTGCTCTGCCTTCCATTCTCTCATTAAAGTAGAATATAATAAGGAAAATAGCTCATATAATTCTGTCTCCAGATCAGAGCCAACAAGCTGACATTTGATGTCCCTTGAATAAAAGAAAGATGTGACAATCAAAAAAAAAAAAAAAGATGTGACAACCTAATAAATATTGGTCAAACTGTACACACAGAAATATTAAGAATAGAACGTGACTTGCAATAGAAAGTTCTAGGTATAACCTATGGTATAATGTAATACCAAAATAAGTAGTTAGTAGTTATAATTAGTGAAGAAAAAGAAGACAGGTCAAAAACAATTTTTTTCAACTGTCTTTACTTGGTAGCTTAGTGTAAGTATGAATTATAAACTGCGTTAAAAAATACACACTTTTTCCCAATCAGAAGTTAATAAAATATTCATAAAAATCTTGATAATAGCATACTTAATGTTTAAGAAACCTGGAATAAAGTGTAAGCTAAGGATAGTAAGCATAGATTTTTTAATTCAATGGATTCTTTTCTGGTGGGATACTATTAGCATTTTAAATGCATATTGTAACCACAAATATTTTGGGGATCCAATTGATAACACACGTTTTTCCCTGTATGTAGAGGTTGATCTAAATGACTTACATGT
Organism: Halichoerus grypus; assembly: GCF_964656455.1. Taxonomy (NCBI): domain Eukaryota; kingdom Metazoa; phylum Chordata; class Mammalia; order Carnivora; family Phocidae; genus Halichoerus; species Halichoerus grypus. The sequence goes on along the minus strand of NC_135716.1, from coordinate 128,690,010 downwards.
CTCCTAGGTAAATATAAAGATGTTAAATAGCTTTTGAAATGTTAGCCACCTAGTAGTATTAATCTGGTATATTTAAATATGATATTTAATACCTTAATCTTAAAAAGACAATCAGTGAAAATGAAGTTTAATAATGTATAATCTGTGCAGCTAATTATACTGAGAATTTAGAAGTGCAGACTTAAATGTGTGTGTGATATTGATCTGTCACTTCAGGAAAAGCTAATGAGATCGCTCACACTTCCCTGGGAAATAAGCAGAGGGTACATGAGAATGGATATAGTATTGGTTCAAACCTGATTGTATTATAATCTGGACATTTAAATGTACTTAAAATGATGTAGAAAGGCAACTAGAAATCATTTGACTCTTCCTCTCTAATTAAACCCGCCTGATATGGATTAGTGATCCATAAAATATGGACAAGCTTAGTCTTTCTGATGTTATGAATCTTGACCATTTAATTGGTTCCAAGCATCTTGTTAATGATACTGTTCTCTAAAAGATCACATCTTTCTATCATGTGGCAGAATTTTATTGTTTTAGTTTTGTTTAGTTTGCTGATTTTGTGTGTATCACTTTTTAAATCAAGGCTGATTCTCCTATAGCTAAAAAAGCTTGAAGATATACCTACCTTTGTGTTTTCTGTCCATAAAACCCCAGTGGAGCACTGGTCATACTGCACAATAACAGAATGGCCTTATAAAACTTTCAGTTCCCAGACTGAGTCATATAATGCAGAAAGTACAGGGTAGTGGATGGTCAAAACTGTGGAATTAGACTTAATGCAGTCTAAATCTTGGCTGCCAGTTAATTAAATGATTGACTATGGACAATATGCTGAGACTTATCTTAGTCTCAACTTTCTCATTTATCAAATGTGGATAATAACAACTACCTTATATGTTTATTGTATAGATTAGATACTATAGGTAAAATATTTGGCCCAGTACTCTATAGCTGGTGGGTATTATTATTATTTTAATTCATAATATATTTTGTTGTTAATAATATGGATACCAACAACAAACTATTTGAGGACCCACATTATAACCTATTAGACTGTAGTTTGCTATAATCTCAACTGTTTTTTCTCCCAATGGCAAATTCCCAAATTCCACTTTTTAATTCTGAGAAGATGTATCTAACCAGAAGGAGATACTGGAACTGATTTTTTTTTTTAACAAACATTTATGTAGTGGTTAATATGTATAAAGCACCATAAGAGGCACTTGAAATATTTCCTCACCTAATGCTCATAAAGACCCTATGACGTGGGCCCTCTGCTACTTCTCATGTGACAAATAAGACATCTGTAGCACAGTGGAGTTTCATAACGCACCTGAGGACAGTTCATAGCAGCAAGTGGCCAAGCAGGGGTTTTCATCCAGGCAGTCCTCTTGGTTTTAAAAATTATGTGATCTACAATCAAGAAATGGGCAGAAGACATGAACAGACATTTTTCCAAAGAAGACATCCAAATGGCCAACAGACACATGAAAAAGTGCTCAACATCGCTCGGCATCAGGGAAATCCAAATCAAAACCTCAATGAGATACCACCTCACACCAGTCAGAATGGCTAAAATTAACAAGTCAGGAAACGACAGATGTTGGCGGGGATGCGGAGAAAGGAGAACCCTCCTACACTGTTGGTGGGAATGCAAGCTGGTGCAACCACTCTGGCAAAGAGTATGGAGGTTCCTCAAAAAGTTGAAAATAGGGCGCCTGGGTGGCTCAGTTGGTTGGGCAACTGCCTTCGGCTCAGGTCATGATCCTGGAGTCCCTGGATCGAGTCCCGCATCGGACTCCCTGCTCAGCGGGGAGTCTGCTTCTCCCTCTGACCCTCCCCCCTCTCATGTACTCGCTCTCTCTCATTCTCTCTCTCTCAAATAAATAAATAAAATCTTTAAAAAAAAAAAAAAAAAAAGTTGAAAATAGAGCTACCCTACGACCCAGCAATTGCACTACTGGGTATTTACCCCAAAGATACAAATGTAGTGATCCGAAGGGGTACGTGCACCCTGATGTTTATAGCAGCAATGTCCACAATAGCCAAACTGTGGAAAGGGCCAAGATGTCCATCGACAGATGAATGGATAAAGAAGAGTGGTATATATATACAATGGAATATTATGCAACCATCAAAAAATGAAATCTTGCCATTTGCAACAATGTGGATGGAACTAGAGGGTATTATGCTGAGTGAAGTAAGTCAATCAGAGAAAGACAAGTATCATATGATCTCACTGATAGGAGGAATTTAGGAAACAAGACAGAGGATCATAGGGGAAGGGAGGGAAAAATGAAACAAGATGATACCAGAGAGGGAGACAAGCCATGAGACTCTTAATCTCAGGAAACAAACTGAGGGTTGCTGGAGTGGTGGGGGGTGGGAAGGATGGGGTGGCTGGGTGATAGACACCGGGGAGGGTATGGGCTATGGTGAGTGCTGTGAATTGGGTAAGACTGTTGAAACACAGACCTGTACCTCTGAAACAAATAATACATTATATGTTAAAAAAAAAAAAAAAAAGAACAAGATAGCAGGAAAGGAAAAATGAAGGGGGGGAATCGGAGGGGGAGATGAACCATGAGAGACTATGGACTCTGAGAAACAAACTGAGGGTTCTAGAGGGGAGGGGGGTGGGAGGATGGGTTAGCCTGGTGATGGGTATTAAAGAGGGCACGTTCTGCATGGAGCACTGGGTGTTATGCACAAACAATGAATCATGGAACACTACATCAAAAACTAATGATGTAATGTATGGTGATTAACATAACATAATAAAATAAAATAAATTAAAAAAAATGTATATGATCTACTCCTCTCTCACATGGCTCTCAGCACCGGGTTTTAAGGAGACTGCTTCAGGCCCTACTTCCCTCCAGAGTCCCTGATGGTGTTGCCAACTCCTGACCTGCTGTCACTCTGGGGTTTGCTCCCTTTTGCTGCCACTGGTCCATCTTCCCTTCTGCTTCCATCCTCCAGTGGCACTGAAGAAAGACGCAACTCTTTTCACCCTGAAACAACACAGATTTGCAGTTTATGGGTCTTAGCCAAGATAAACACTTTGATGTATAAATCCTGGCATTCTCTTTCCTTCATTTCCACGAGTCAGATTCCTAAATTTTGGATTGATGGATTCAAGAAAATACACATTTTGAATATTGATGAATGCTGATAGGTTATTTTCCAAAAAGACAATGCCAAATACTGCTACCACGAATAACATATGAGAGTGCTTATTTCACCATATAATCCCTGAAAAATTAACTGCTATCAATGTTTTTAATTTTTTTTTCCAGTTGGATAGGTTGAAACTTTGTATTTTATTCTTATAGTTTGCAGTAAGGTTGAACATCTTAAGTTTACTGGTCCTTTTCTCTTTTTTAAATTAATACAGATAGTTAACAAATATGAACTACATTACTTCATGCTTGTCATGTGCCTGGCTCTCTGCTAAAAATTTTTTTATGAATTATCTTATTAGTCCTCAAAAAATTCCTGTATGGTATATAGGATTTTTATTCCCACTTTACTGGCGATTTACAGAAAGCTTATGAAACATCCTCCAGGCCAGACAACCAGTATGGGTTGAAGCCAGACACAAACCCATATTTATATCCCACCTACATAAATAACTCTAGTTTCCAAGCTCTAACTACATATTTTATATTTCTTATTGATTTTCTTGTGGGACCACTTATCCTTTACTTCTCAGTATGGAAGGAGTTCCTTTGTGTATTCAATAAGGGTGAGTTGGGGAAGAAAAATTTAGTTAGAAAGGTTTTCTCCTTCAGCTGGGATCAGCAAGGATCACATACTTTGAGATAAAGTCACCTCTCCCTAGAAACCAGAACATGGGAACTATGACCACAGTTCTCCCAGACCTTTTCTCCCATTCTTCAGGAGTCAAGTGGGAGTTCTCAGAAACCCACCCCTCCCTAGACTCCAGTATTAATAGTTTAGTCATGACTATTTTTTGAGGATCCTGTGGGACTAACCACATTAGGTACTTTATTGTTGCTTGTATCTGCTACAACAAGAATCCTCAGGCTCCCAGGTCACCCACCACTCATCCCCGATTCTCTATCCTTTCTCATTTTTCTAAAGCTCACGAAACCCTTCCACTGGGAACCATGGGATTTATGGTCCATTATCAATAAAATCTGCTATACCCTCAAACCACTTCTGAAAATTCCCATCACTGTTTTGTTCTTGAGAGAGATTAACTCTGCAGTAGGGACCACATGTTCTCTGCACCCTGTCAGGTGATGGCTTTTTTCCTCCCTCAACCTTTACAGGAATAACTCATTTTATTGTGCTTCACTTTATTGCACATTGCAGATGTTGTGTTTTTTACAAATTGAAGTTTGTGGCAACCTTGTGTTGAACACCATTTTTCTGACAGAATTTGCTCACCTTGGGTCTCTATATCAAATTTGGATAGTTCTCACAACTTTTTCATTATTATTATATTTGTTTTGGTGATCTGTGATTTGTAATCTTTGATATTACTTCTGTAATTGTTTTGGGATACAACAAAATGAACCCATCTAAAGTGGGAAACATATCAATAAATGCTGTGTGTTCTGATTGCTTCACAGACCAGTGCTCCCCCATTTCTCTCCCTCTCCTTGGGCCTCCATATCCCCTAAGGCACAACACTACTGAAATATTGAAATTAGGTCAATTAATAACCCTACAATGTCCTTTAAATGTTCAAGGAAAAGAAAGAGTTACACATCTCTCACTTTAAATCAGAAGCTAGAAATGATTAAGCTTAGTGAGGAAGGCACATCAAGATCCAAGATAGGCTGAAAGCTAGGCCTCCTATGCCAAAGAGCCAGTTGTGAATGCAAAGGAAAAGTTCTTGAAGGTAATTAAAAGTGCTACTCCAGTGAACACATGAATGATAAAAATGCAAAACAGCCTTATTGTTGATATGGGGAAAGTTTGGGTGGTCTAGATAGAAGATCAAATCAGCCACAACACTCCCTCAAGCCAGGTCCTAATTCTCTTAAAGGTCATGAAGGCTGAGAGAGGTGAGAAAGCTGCAGAAGGAAAGTTGGAAGCTAGTGGAGGTTTTCTCATGAGGTTTAAGGAAAGAAACTGTCTCTCCAACAGAAAAGTGCAAGTTGGAGCAGCAAGTGGGAGCTGCATCAAGTTATCCAGAAGATCTAGTTAAGATAATTAAAGAACGTGGCTTACACTAAACAACAGATTTTTCACAGTAGATGAAATGATTTTATATTGGAAGAAGATGCCATTTAAGACTTTCACAGCTAGAGAGAAGTCAATGCCTGACCTCAAAGCTTTAAAAAACAGGCTGGCTCTCTTGTTAGGGGCTAATGCAGCTGGTGACTTTGAATTGAAGCCAGCGCTCATTGACCATTCCACCCCCTTAAGAATTATGCTAAATCTATGCTGCCTGTGCTCTATCAATGGAAGAACAAAGCCTGGATGACAGCATATCTGTTTATAGCATGATTTACTGAATATTTTAAGCCTATAGTTGAGACCTACTGCTCAGAAAAAAAAAAAAAAAAAAGAAAGATATCTTTCAAAATATTACTGCTCATTGTCACCGAAGAGCTCTGATGGAGATGTACAATTGTGGAGATTAATGTTGTTTTCATGCCTGTTAACACAGCATCTGTTCTGCAGCCCCTGAACCAAGGGAAATTTCAACTTTCAAGTTTTATTATTTAAGAAATAACATTTTGTAAGGCCATGGCTGCCACAAATAGTGCTTTCTCTGATGGAGCTGGGCAAATTCTATCAAAAACCTTCTGGAGAGGATTCACCATTCTAGATGTCATTAAGAACATTCATGATTCATGAGAAGAGGCTGAAATACAAACATCAACAGGAGTTTGGAAGAAGTTGATTCCAACCTTCATGGATGACTTGGAGGCGTTCAAGTCTTCACTGGAGGAAGTAATTGCAGATGTGGTAGAAATAGCAAGAGAACTAGAATCTGAAGTGGAGTCTGAAGATGTGACTGAATTGCTGCAATTTCATGATAAAACTTTAATGGATGAGGAGTTGCTTCTTACGAATGGGCAAAGTGAGTGGTTTCTTCAGATGAAATCTACTCCTAGTGAAGATGCTGTGAAGACTGCTGAAATGACAACAAAGGATTTAGAATATTACACAGACTTAGTTGATAAAGCAGTGGCAAGATTTGAGAGGATTGACTCCTATTTTTGAAAGACACTCTGCTTTGGATAAAATGCTGTCAAACAGCATTACATGCTACAGAGAAACTGTTCTTGAAAAGAAGAATCAATCAATGCAGCAAATCTCATTGTTGTTTCATTTTAAGAAAATGCCACAATGACCCTAACCTTCAGCAACCACCATCGTGATCAACATCAACATCAAGGCAAGACCCTCCACCAGCAAAAAGATTATGAGTTGCTGAAAGCTCAGATAATGTTTAACAATTTTTAGCAATAAATTATTTTAATTAAGGTATGCTTATTTTTGTCAGACATAATGCTATTGCATACTTAATATACTAAGATATAGTGTAAACAATTTTTATATGCACTGAGAAACAACAAAAAAAAATCATTTGGCTCACTTTCTTGAGATATTCACTTTATTGTGGTGGTCTAGAACTAAATCCACAATTATCTCCCATGTATGCCTGTACTTCTGGCTGGTAAGTTGTCGGTGTCTTTGATCCCTATTTTGACTTTAAGACTATTCTTCCCGAACACCCTCTAGTTTTATATCTTATATCTTCATATTATATCACCAATTATTCCTCATGTTAGCTGTCATTCATTGACCTCAAATCCATTCTGCCTCTTCTCAATAATGGTATCTACCTATTCAGTCACTGTTTCTAAGACTACCCCATCTGAATCCCTAGCAATTTCAACATAGATGCAAATGATACTTCAATACTTTAGACTTTCAGTCCTTCAAAATCTTTCATTAGCAATCTTATCTTCCACCCTCTCTCAGGTAGAATTGCAACACTTCCATCATCTTAATTTAATACACTTCCTATCTGACAACCACTTCCTTCAGACTTACTCACTTTTAATTCATACCTGATCCAACCTGCTAACCCTCCAATTCATTGCCCAAACTACATTGTTATTTTTCCTCACTCCCTTAGTATCTCCACTCCCTTCCTTACCTAGATTAAATTCTGTGGTTAATCATTATAAATATTCTCATAGTCTCTCAATTTTCTTATACCTTTTTCTCATTTCTTTGAATTTGCTTGATAACAAAAATTTATACAGTTAAATTCTTTCTGCCTCCCCAATCTTTGTCTTTTTTATTGATGATCTTGGTTTCTACTGCACTGAAACATTGAATTCATTAGAATCTCATTCCCATACACTTTACCTCCTCTTCTGTAACCTTAGGTCAGGGGTTCTCAACTTTGGCACTATTGACATTTTGGATTGGATAATACTTTGTTGTGGGAGCTGTTCTGTGCACTGTAGGATGGTTGACAGCATCCCTGGCCTCTACCCATTATATGCTAGCAGAAACCCCCCTCCCAGTCATGACCAACAATAATGTCTCCATGGATTGCCAAATGTTCTCTGGCAGATAAGTGGATGACTTTTTGAGAACTACTGTCATAGATGAATTTTTGTAGTCCTATCCAAAGCTAATTCCTCTTTTTATTCTCTTATCCATTTTTATGTATTTAAGGGCATGGCTTCAAAAATGTACTTCTCTTTTCTCTCTCCTCTAGGATTTATTTTTCATTCTTATTTTTATACACTTGCAAATGTGTTTATTTCTCCCATTTGGAAAAAAAAAAAAAAACCAAGAAAGAAAACAAAGGGGAAAAAAAGGTTCTTATGATCCCAACTTCCTCTCCATCTATTTCTTTAATTTTTTCCCCTCCATGTTGGAGCTGTCAAAGAAAAAGAAGAAACTCATGGGTAAACTCACAGTAAAGCATATATAAAAGAGTCCAAAGTTTCACAAAAATTGGAAACAGGAATAAAAAAGGACAAAGTTTACTGTTCAAAATTTACATCATAATTCTATTTGGATAATACTTAGGTCAGTTTTGATTTGAAAAGTATGTTTTCCTGTTTTTAATAAGAAAAAAGAAATTGTTTCTATTTTCTCATGGCTTATCTTAGTATGAAAGAATTCCAGATGTCCCTTTTCATGGCTATCTTGAAATGCAAAGATTTTGGAATGTGAAACTTTTCCATGATGTGTGGTATACTTAGTCAAAATGTCTGAGACTAAGGAAAAAAATGTCAGATTTTCTTAAAAGCAAAATTTCTGCTGAAGAGTTGCTATACTCACTGTGTCTAATTCCTTTCCTTTTCTAAAACTCATTGCAATCTGGCTTTTGCTCCCACTGATCCACTTAGAACTGCTTTTGTTACAGTCACTGATGGCATCCACATTGCTAAATTCAATTGTCAGTTCTCTTCTTCCTGCATTGGCTTGTTGCTTTGGGCACAGTTGACCCTCTGTGATACATTTTCTTTACATGATTTCCATAATATCAAATTCACTAGATTTTTTTCCCTCTTACTTCATTGGTTGCTGTCTGTCATAGACTCCTTTGCAGCCTATTCCTTATTTTCTTGAACCTTAAATATTAAAGTACACCACAGCTTACTGCTTACTGTTTTTTCACTCTTCTATCTACACTCATTATTTTGGTGATTGCAAATATGAATTTTAATTTCAGCTGTCAGCCCATGATTCCCCAGTGCATTTCTCTAACACAGATCTATTTCAAAAATTCCAGATATGTATATCCAATTCCTTTTTGGCATGTCTACTTGAACATTTAATACATTTCTTGAAGTTATCATGTCTAAAACTCTTGATTTTCTACCATGCCACCTATAGTCTTCCCTATCTCAGTTATTGGCACCTCCGCTTTTCCAATTGTTCAGGATAAAACCTGGAATCATCTTTAACAGCTCTCTCTAATATATCAAGCACTATTCTGAAAATCTTCCCAGAAACCAACCACATCCTTCAATCTCCACTACAATGATCACATGGCTTAAACCAACATAATCACACACTTGGATTACATCAGTAGCCATCTATAAATTTATGGTAGATAGTATTATTATTCCTAATTATCCACATATTTATTTCTCTTTCTTTTTAGAGTATTATGCAGACCTTCTCATTTCCATGTAACTTGCAGTCAGTGTCAGCTTCTTGAGTGTGTGACCTTCACTTGGGTTAATGCTCTGCTCTTGCCATCTTGAAATGTCTAATGTCTTTTGAATAAGAGATCTCACACTTCAATTTTGCATTGGGGTTTTCAAATTATGTAGCCAATATTGCTTGCAGTGTCACTTCTTGAAGGAGAAGAATTGGCTAACAAAATGCTTGGGGATATTAGGTGGAATTCCTGGCAGAAGCTTAAAGAACTATTTTGTGGGGCCACCATTGCTCTCATTTTTTTTCCTTCTGCACTGAGAATGGTATTCCCCAGATATGGGCTGTTCCTTTATCCTGGATCCTAAAATGAACAAGCCTCAGGGAACAGAGCCATAGCTACTCCTAGCCAATGTCCAACATGAAAGTGCAATAAATATTTTTTTGTACAAGCACTGAGATTTGGTGGTTTTCCTATCTTACAGTAACCTAGTGGAGGCCAATTAATATACAAATTTCCCTGCTTCATCCCCTTGTCTCTCTACAGTTTATTCTTAACAAGAGTCATAATGATTCTTTTAACAGTTAGGTTAAATCATATCATGGCTTTGCTCAAAATGATGCAATGACTGTATTGTTTTGTTTTGTTTTGTTTTCACTCAAATGAAAAGCCAAAGGCCTTGTAATGGCAAGCATGATTTTCTTCCCCTACCACTCTTACTTCTTTGACCCCATCTCTTGCTGTGTTCCCACATTTTCACCATACCATGGGCATGAAATCCTTGCTGTTTCTTGAATGTGCCAGGCACACTACAGATGTTCGAACTTTTCTTGAGCAGTCAGTTTTAGAATGCTCTCCCTCCAGTTATCTGCCTTGCTAACTCCCTCATCTCCTTCATGTCTGCCCAAATCTCACATTCCCAATGAGGCAAACATTGACCACTCTAAATTAGATGCTTCACACTCCCACTGAGCATATTTGATCCTCCTTTTTTCTTCTACTTTTTCTTCCAGTAGCATTTATCATTTATTAAGACATTTATTTATTTATTTATTTATTTATTTATTTATAGTATCTTCCTTCATAACTGTCTGTCTTCTTCCATTAGAATGTAAGCTTCTTAAGGACAGGGATATTTGTTTCCACCAATATTTCCCAAGTTCCTGAAATATTTCTTAGCATGTAGTTGATGTTTCATAATCATTTATTGGATATGTAGTGATTGAAAGAGGTCTGTGTATGGATACATTATTTTAAGTCCTCTCTGCCCATATGGCTTGGGGTCTCTTACTCCTCTCTTATATCCACACACTTTTTTGGCAAAATCCTAACTCTGGTTAAAGATTATAGTCTGAGTGCTCAGTGACTGCACATAGTAGCTGAAAGTCTCTGGAGTAAAAGAAACAAGTATGTTGAGTTGTTTCACGTTAAATTCAGGAATACCAGCCTTTATTGGGCCCTCACTTCTTTTTTCTAGGTGTATTTTTAAAATTTAAATTCAATTAATTAACATATAATGTGTTATTGGTTTCAGAGGTAGAGGTCAGTGATTCATCAATCTTATATAACACCCAGTGCTCATGAGATCATGTGCCCTCCTTAATGTCCCTCACCCAGTTACCACATCCTCCAAACCCCTTCCCCCTCAGTTTGTTTCCTATGATTAAGAGTCTCTTATGGTTTGTCTCCCTCTCTGATTTTGTCTTGTTTTCTTTTTTCCTCTCTTCCCCTATGATCCTTTGTTTTGTTTCTTAAATTCCACATATGAGTGAGATCATATGGTACTTGTCTTTCTCTGATTGACTTATTTCACTTAGCAAAATACCCTCTAGTTCCATCCACATAGTTGCAAATGAAAGATTTCATTTTTTTTTTTTTTTGATGGCTGAGTAGTATACCATTGTGTATATATATCATATCTTCTTTATCCATTCAACTCTTGATGAACATCTGGGCTCTTTCCATAGTTTGGCTATTGTGGACATTGCTGCTATAAACGTTGGGGTGCAGGTGCCCCTTCGGATCACTACATTAGTACCTCAGTTTTACCTAGGAGTCAAACTATATTTCCTGGTTCCATTCACTCTCTGTATCCCAAATGAAAATTGTTTGCCCCTTTCTTTAGACATTTAACCCTTTCTCTTTTATTCTGACTCTTACTGAAATGTCTTACTTTCAATCCCATTACAAAAACACACAAAAAACAAAATAGGAGCTCTCAGGAGAGAACTTCCACAAGCTCCCACAGTTATAAACAACAGCACTCCTGCATTTTTGCCACATATGATGCCATTCCTTCAGTTATGTTGGATAAACTTTCCACACTCAAATTGAAGGTCAGGACTTCCGTGTATCTAGTGAATAACATCTTTCTGTGCTTCTTCAAGAATAATGTACCAGCAACACTCCTTCATTTCAGACAAAATCAGTTTTTCAGTCTCTAGAGGATGACTTTCATCAGCACACACAACATAATTCTCCCATTTTAAAAAAGAAAAACTAAAAAAAAAAAAAAGTAAAACTAATATACAACTTCAACCAGTTACTGTATCAGTCCTCTCCTTTTCTTTATAATGAAGCTCCTTAGGAAAGTTTGTCTATTCTTGCTGTCTCAAACTCCTCTTCAGGCAGAATTTGCCCTTACTGCTCTACTATTCTGCTCTTGACAAATCACCAATGACCTCCATTAAGGTTAATGTACTTAACTTCCTATCAGCATATGCCACAGTGTTCTTTGTAAACACTTTTTAACCTGGCTTCCAGCACAACACATTCTGCTGTTTTTCTCTTTCCCCTTTAGCCATTCCATTTCAAACTCCTTTCCTGTTTCCTACTCATCAAACTAAACTTTTATCTTTTCTATTTTTCATAGCCATTGGTATTTTCCAATAGCCATAAGGATTAAATATCATCTTTATTCTAATGCTTCCCATCCTAATACTTCAAGACTTGATGTCTTTTTTGAACTCCAGCCTCAAAAATCCAACTCCTTCCTATCTATCTGGTCTTGAATTTTCAATAGGTATTTTTACCTTATCAGGTTTAAAACTGAACTTCTGATCTTTCTCTTTTCCCCCTTCAAACCTGCCTCTCATGTGGCTTTTCCCACTGCAGTGAATGGCAACTCCACTCAAATTGCACAGGACAAAGCCATAGAGTTACACTTGAATTCTTCCTCTCCCTTACTTCATAACCAATTCTTCAGCAAATTACATTTGTTATTTCTTCAAAGTTTATCAGGAAATCTGTCTACTTCATTAACCACACTGCAACTATGGTGGTCTATAATGCTGTTGTATCTATGTAGTATTATTTACATGACCTTCTAATTGATCTCCCTGCTAATGCATTTACCACCTTAGAACCTAATCTTAACAGAGCAGCCTCCTGGATTCTTTTAACTCAGATCAACCCATGCCCCTACTTCAAAGCTCTCCAATGTCTTTCCAACTGAAGTAAAGCCGAAGGCCTTGGTTAGTAATGTTTAAAGGCTCTACAATTTCTAGCCCTCTTAAAAAAAAAAAAAACAAAAACAAAAACCCTTCTGCTTTTTGCCCCTTGCTTACTTGGCTCAACATCATTGGCTATCTTGCTTTTCTTGAAACACATCAGATGTGTGTGTACTTGTCTGAAGGATTTTACAAAAGGTCTTTTCTTTGCCTGAGCTGCATTCTTTTCAGACATCTTCACAATTCTCTTTCATTTCATGTAGTTTTTAACTCAAGGATCTCTTTGTTGTGAACCTGTCCCTAATGCCCTATTTAAACATTGCACTATTTTCTGGTATCCCCTACCTACTTCCTTGCTTTACATTTTTTCTTAGCAATTATCACTTTCTGACCTTCTCTACTACTCTATACAATTTTAACTTAAGTAGAAGACAAATTTCATAAAATCGGGGAATTTTGTCTACTGTATTCAATGTTGTGTTCCAAGTCGCTGTAAACTGTCATTGTGCCTGAAAAATACTGAGACAGGTAGAGAGAGAGATATGATGATGTGATAGAGGATAGATAGATAGAAAGATGATAGATAGATAGATAGGTAGATGATAGATAGATAGACAGACAGACATAATCAGTGAATGAATGGATGAAAAATAAGATAGACTATTAAAAATGGGTAAAAAATATATGTATTGAAAGAGGGACATTGGCAGGCTGGAGGGCCTGGAAGCTCTAAAGGTCTTTATTTTTTTCATGGAAATAGTAAATAAACAACTAGAGACTGGCTAAAATAACTTTACAAGAGCTCTAGAAATCTGTCAAATATTTCCTGCAACCAAGCAAATGCCCAATTAAAAAAAAATTCACAAGGAAATTTGGGCGTGTTTTTATTTACCTTTGCTCTACCTTCCTGGTGCAGTGTGGCCTTGGTGTGATCTGGAGGAAGGGGCAGCTCTGTCACCAGTTATGTTCTATGAACCAGAGAAAATAGAGCAGACCTAATCTGCAACATTGTAAGTTATCTGGTGGCTACCTTAGAGATTGGCCTTTGTGTCATGTAGGTGAGAGCTCTCAGGCAGCCAAAAGCAGCACAGCTCATATTAGAGGCTAGAAAATGTTTCATGAAAGCTACAGGGGGACTATAGACCAGCAGATGCCTGGGGCAAGAGATTACTGATTAAGGAAAACAATATAACAGCTAAGCCACCAGAAGAAACAAGGATGAGAGTCTGAGGAAAATTAACACATTGAAAAGTAGCTATTATATAGCACTGGGTGTTATATAAGATTGATGAATCACTGACCTCTGAAGAAGGGGGATGGGAAACAAGGACACACCCATGCCTAGGGAAGACACATGCCCAGAAAAGTCCTAAGAGGATCAGAAACCTTAATGTCAAGTTGATTCTGAGGATCAGATATGTCTTGCTAATTGCTGAGAATTTCCTGCCGAGAGCCAGTCTTGAAAAACTTGGAGAGGTAACTGATTTTTTTTTCAAATTCTCAATTTTCGAACAAAAGATCACAAAGCATACAAAGAAACAGGAAAACATAAATTTTTATTTATTTATATATTTTTAAAAAGATTTTATTTATTTATTTGAGAGAGAGAACACAAGAACAGGGGCAGGGGGGGAGGGAGAAGCAGACTCCCCGCTGAGCAGGAAACCTGATGCAGGGCTCAATCCCAGGATCCTGGGATCATGACCTGAGCCTAAGGCAGATGCTTAACCAACTGAGCCACTTAGGTGCCCCAGAAACATAAATATTTAAAGGAACAAGTAAATTTCCAGAAACCACTCTTGAAAAACACAAGATTTGATCATACTAGACAAAGACTTTCAAATGTCCACCTTGAATACACTTGGAGAGCTAAAGAAAAATGTGGACAAAGAACCAGGAATAGACGGAAACTACCTCAACATAATAAAAACCATATATGTAAACCAACAGATAACATTACACTCAGTGATAAAAGACTGAATTTTTTTTTTTCTCTAAGAGTAGGAATAAGATGAGGATGTTGATTTTCACCACTTCTGTTCATCATAGTACTGAAGGCCTAGACAGAACAATTAAGTCAGGAAAAAAAATAAAGTCTTCCAAATTGAAAAGGAGAAAGCAATCTGCACAGTGAAGGAAACAGTCAACAAAACTAAAAGGCAACCTTCAGAATGGGAGAAGATATTTGCAAATGACATATCTGATAAAGGGTTAGTATCCAAAATAAAGAACTTATAAAACTCCGATCCGAAAAAGCAAATAATCCAGTTAAAAGATGGGCAGAAGACATGAATAGACATTTTTCCGAAGAAGACATACAGATGGCCAACAGACACATGAAAAGATGCTCAACAGCCCTTACCATCAAGGAAATACAAATCAAAACTATAGTGAGATATCACCTCACAGCTGTCAGAATGGCTAAAATTAATACAGGAAACAACAGTTGTTGGCGAGGACATGGAGAAAGGGGAACCCTCTTGTACTGCTGGTGGGAATGCAAATTGGTGCAGCCATTGTGGAAAACAGTATGGAGGTTTCTCAAAAAGTTAAAAATAGAACTACCCTATGTCCTAGCAGTTGCACTTCTAGGGATTTATGCAAAGGATACAAAAATACTAATTCTAAGGGATACGTACACCCAGTGTTTATGGCAGCATTATCAACAATAGCCAAATTATAGAAATAGCCCAATGCCCATCAACTAATGAATGGATAAATAAGAAGTGGTATATATATACAGTGGACTATTTCTCAGCCATAAAAACGAATGAAATCTTGCCATTTGCAAGGACATGGATAGAGCTAGAAAGTATTGTGCTAAGCAAAATAAGTCAGTCAGAGAAAGACAAATACCATATGATTTCACTCGTATGTGGAATTTAAGAAACAAAACAAATGAACTTGGGGGGAAGAGAGACAAACCAAGAAACAAACTCTTAAAGACTGAGAACAATCTGAGGGTTGCTGGAGGGGAGGTGGGTGGGGGATGGGCTAAATGGGTGATGGTTATTAAGGAGGCCACTTGTTGTGATGAACAATGGGTGTTGTATGTAAGTATTGAATCTCTAAATTCTACACCTGGAATTAATATTACACAGTATGTTAATGAACTGGAATTTAAATAAAAATCTGAAAAAGAAAAATGTATAGATTATATTAAAAAAGATGTATTCTTCACAAGATACTAGTGATATAGTATTAGAAAGAGATATGGCAAAAAAGCCTGATTAAAGTATATAAATGTATAAGAAAAAAAGAAGGAGGAAGCAAAATTATCTCTGTTCACAAACATGATTTATATGTAAACACACATACACACACACAAAACAGTTAAAACTAAAAATGGAATTCAGCTAAGTGACAGGATACAAATTCAATACTCAAAACTCAGTTGCATTTCTATACACTGACAACAATCTGCAAAATAAATCAATAATTCCTTTTATAACAGCATCAATAAAACAAATTACTTATAAATAAACTTAACCAAGGAAGCCAAAGACTTGAACAGTGTAACATAGAAAACATTGCTGAAAGAAAGAATGCACCAATAAGTAGAAAGACATTCTGTGTTCATGAACTGTAAGACATAATACTGTTAAGCTGTCAGTATTACCCAAGGTTATCTATACATTCACTGCAATCCTTCTCAGAATCCTAATGATACATTTTTTTCAGAAATAGAAAAAAAAAAAAATTCTAAAATTCATATGAGATGTCAAGTGACCCTGAGTAGCCAAAACACTCTTGAAAAAGAAGAATAAAGTTGGAGATCTAATACTTCCTGATTTCAAACCTAGAAGAGTGTGGTACTGGTATCAAAACAGTAATCTAGAATAATGAAAGAGTATAGAGAGACATAAACCCTCACATACACATTTCAATTATTTATGACAGGGGTGCCAAGACAACTGGAGAATGCTAAGACTTTTCAACAAATAGTATTAGGAAAACTAGATATCCACATGCAAAATAATGACACTGGCCTGTTATGTTCAACTGTATATAAAAATTTACTAAAAAATTGATCAAAGACCTAAATATAAGAGATAAAATTATAAAACTGTCAGAAGAAAGCATAGGAGAAATCCTGATGACATTGGATTTGGCATTGATATCTTGGATATGACACCAAAAACACAGACAACAAAAGAAAAAAATGAGACAATTTGGTCTACATCAAAATTAAAAATTTTTGCATAAAAACAACCAATGAAATGGGAGAAAATACTTTCACATCCTATATCAGATAAAGAGTTAATATCCAGAATATATGTTTATATATACAACTCAACAAACAAAAAGCAAGTAGTCTAATTAGAAAATAGGGAAAAGATTTTAATAGATATTTTTCCAGAGAAGATACACAAATACCTAACAAGCAAATGAAATCTAATCTCTAATCATTTGGGAAAACTAATCATTACCACAATGAGATACCACTTCACACCCATTAGGATGACTATTATCAAAACAAAACAAAATGAAACAAAACAAATAACGAGTGTTGGTGAGGATGTGGAGAAATTTGAATCTTCATGCATTTTTAGTGTGAGTAGAAATGGTGCAACCACTATGAAAAAGAATACAGCCCTTCTGCCAAAAAACTATAAACAGGATTAACATATAATCCAGCAATTCTAGTTCTTGGTGTATACCCAAAAGAATCAAAAGAAGGAACTTGAAGAGATGTTTGTACAACCATGTTCATAGTAGCATTATGTACTATACTCAAAAGAGAAACAACCCAAGTGTCCATCAGCAGATGAGGGATAAGCAAAAATGTAATATGTACATACAATGGAATATATATATATATATATATATATTTAATTTTGGAATGTTTTTATTTAAAAATTATTTTAAACACAAAGTAATACAATTTATCCATAACAGATAAACTTTATTTGAACACTTAACCGACTGAGCCACCCAGGTGCCCCACAACATCTAAACATTTTTATTTCATGAACTTTTTTTGTTTAAGATTTTATTTATTTATTCATTTTAGAGGGAGAGAGAGCACGTGGGCAGGAGGGAGGGGCAGAGAGAGAGAGGAAGAGAATCTTGAGCAGACTCCAAGCTGAGCATGGAGCCCGACATGGGTCTCAGTCTCATGACTCTGAGATCATCACCTGAGCCAAAATCAACATTCAGATGCTTAACCAACTGAGCCACACAGGCACCCCTATTTCATGAACTTTTATTTGTAATTTTATTTTTAACCTTTTTATTAAGTTTTTTATTTTCATTCCAATATTGTTAACAAACAGTGTTATATTAGTTTCAGGTGTACAGTATTGTGATTCAGTAATTCTATTCTCAGCTTTCATTATAGTAAGTGTGCTCTTTAATCCCAGTCACCTATTTCACCCATCCCCCCACCCACCTCCCCTCTGGGAACCATCTGTTTGTTCTCTAGAATTGAGAGTCTGTTTCTTCGTTTGTTTCTTTTTTTTTTTTTTCTACTTTGCTTATTTGTTGTGTCTCTTAACTTCCACGTATAAGTGAAATCATGTGCGGTATTTGTCTTTCTCTGACTGACTTATTTCAGTTAGCATTATACTCTCTTGCTCCATCCAGGTTGTTGCAAAAGGCAAGACTTCATTCTTTTTTATGGCTGAATAATATTCCATTGTAATATACCATATATTCTTTATCCACGCATCTTTTGATGGACTCTTGGGCTGTTTCCATAATCTGGCTATACAGTGGAATATTATTTAGCCTTAAAAAGGAGTCATTTTGACACATGCTACAACAGTGATAAAGCTTGAAGACATTATGCTAAGTGAGATAAACCAGCCACAAAAGGAAAAAGTACTGTATGTTTCCACTTACAGGAAATATCCAGAGTGGTTGGAATCTTTTTTTTTTTCCTGAAACATACAGATTAGAGAAATTAATTAACTTTCTCAAATGTACAGAGCTGATATAGTAGAATTAACATCCCATTTTGGATTTAGGCTTTATTTCCTGGGGAGTGTTTCCTGATTTCCTAAACCTAGATTGAGGATGTCTCCCATATTACCCCACATTTAATATTGTTATTTACCTTTTCACTCTGTATTTAATCACTTACTTATTTAATAAATTATAAATCCCTCAAGGGCAAGGATGGTGTCTTTTCTTGTTTAGCAATTAAATTCCCAGATTTTATTAAAATCCTGCTTTTACCACCATGGGTCCTCCTCTCATTTCTTCAATTCTACCTTAACTATTAATAACATCTCCTTTCTATTTAGTACTCACTATTATGCCAGCACCATGCTAGAATCTCATACATATTAACTCATTTACTCTTCACAATATATCCTGTAAAACAGTACCATTCTCATTTTACAATGAATTCATAGGCCCCTCCTTTATTTGGAAACTTTGCCTATTACAGTCCCTAATGTCTTACCACAATGGTCTAGTGCATACTGGAATAATTATTAGGTATCTGTCCTCTCTCTGTTAGCTTTCAGTAACTTTTCTCCAAGTAGACCATGAGGGCCAGGTATCCAGGCAATGTGTCTAGGGACAGCAGTATCCAAGGTGCTTTCAAGACCTTACTTCAGATGGAAATGAAAACAGTACCTATGACTCCTCCTCTAAACAAACCAAAATATATTCACACTTTTGCATTTTCTTGTGGAAACATATTTACCTTTTCTTTTGTCCTCTCCTCTCTTCTTCTTCTTCTTTTTTTTTTTTTTAGGGTAACTTCCTTCTGAAGATAAAATATCTACCAGATAATAGTATATAAAAATGCATTCCATAAGTGAAAATATTTCATTCTTTTGTGATTCATAGAGTGGATAATGGAGGGCAAATATTGGTTAAACATTCCTAAAAAATAATGAAAATATAAGAAGAGTAACATTCACTGATAATCATATAGTTGTAGAAAAAAGTGTCAGCAGAAATTTGAAATTGCTTCCCCAAATTTGAAACCTATAGGCTTTTCCTTTATTTTGTACCTCTTGCACACTGCAGATTTGTAACCTCATTTTAAAATGCTACATAAAAATTTGAGCTTTAAATGCAAAGCTTTAACCTGTATCTCTAAGTATTAGTAAAATTTATGGAATATTAAAATAATATGATAAGGAATAGAGAATTTAATATTCACAGTATCCTGCCTTGTTTCTTCCTTTCTCTCCAGGAAACTGTAAGCCAAAATATTAAATACATATATTTGGATAAGGTATATTTACACACAAACATATCTCACTTTATGACACTAGTATTAGCTAGGTATGGGTATGAGCACTTTTTTTCTGATGGGAAAGAAAAGACAAAAGCACTTTCATATAGCAAAATTCTTTTTCTAAATTCTTCAGTATAATCTCAGAAATTCTTGCTCAGTCAGCTGTTAACCGGCATTTAGATGCTTACACTTAGAATTCTATGGACTTCAGCATCTTATTTGATTTTGCAACCACTGCTGTTAACCCAGAAATGTTTGCTTATGTGACTTCTTATGAAATGTTCAAATTGCACTGAGTGGGCCCTGGAAATACGTCACTTTGGAGTGCAGTGTTCTTTAATTGAATCCAGGACTTAAGTAAATCATAGTTTTGAATGAAAGGAAAATAGCTGAATCAGATCTTACAAGATTGGTTTAGTTTAAAATAGTACATAGGATTTTAGAACTGGAGGGACCAAAGCGATGTAGATTCTGAGAACTAAGGGAAAGTGACTTTACTAAGACCCACAACTAGTTTGAGTCTGGTCTAGGAATCTGTGTGACATGATGTCTAGTCTGGGCATATGTGCTTGTCATGAAGCAGTATTGATTAATTAACAACACGGACATTATGTGAAGCTGACTTGGATTCTCATTCTAGCTCTGACACTTACTTACTGGACCTCTGGTAATCAGAAACCCAACTTCTGAGCATCAATTTATTTATCCATAAAATGTGTCCTAAAACTGTGTTGGCCTATTGTGAGATAGATAGGAGCGTGAGAGCATCTAAACACTTGACACGAGGACAGACACATGGTAAACACTCAAGAATGTTTGTTATTGTAGTGGAACTTATGGGTTCTCTTTGTCCAATAAATATTCTATCTTTACTTATTCTAGTTGTTAATGTCTATACCCAGAAATATTAAGGACAGGAAAAGGTGTGTTTATTTAGGAAGATAAAAGTGTGTAGTTATTTATTGGTTTAATTATAAAACATAAACATCACTATTGCATTTTTATATACACCTGCTTGTGGGTTAAAAGAACAATTTGCCTTTCCTTTGAGCAACACCAAATTCCTTTTGTACCTTTATTACTTGCTATGAAATTTTTAAAATCTCTCCATTCCAGGAATGTATAAGATGTAGTAGTGACTGCTGAACTATACATATTAAACATATAGGTATAGCTTTGAAAACTTACTGATCTAGGTTGAAATGAAAGATTAAACATGTAACAATTAATACATTTCAGGCATGCCTTTTTTGCACTCTTAGGTTATTAGAAGGAAGGAAATTTGTAATGAACTCTATAGTTTCTGACCCTGATTCTGATATTGAACTGACGATTACAAAAGGCAGCTTAAGGGGATGGAGTGATGTATTGGCATTGAAGCGAGGGCATCTGTTCTGCTTCTAGTACCCATACTGTTTAAGCAAATATCAAGGGTCTAACAGCTTGATATGTATTCATGGCCCAGAACCCTCCAATTATACCATGTGTCATGACATTGATGCAAATGCTATCCTCAATCGTTTGAGAGAAAAAAATGTTTAAAAAAATATATTATTGAGGCAGTGCATTAACCTGCTCTCAGCTGCTCAGCAAGAGACAATATAAGTGTGCTTCAGTTAAGGATGACACAAACCTTTGCCTTTGAGCTAAAAGGGCTATTAAGTTAAACACAGTGCTTATAAAAAGGTATTTATTGTTGGTTTGAAGACTATTACTATGTCATCACATTCAGCTAATGAATTTTGTTATTGTATTAATAACTTGGGGGTGCAGAGTTCTTTTCTGCATTTTCTGAACTTTAAAAAAAAAATGTCAAACTTTTGAGTTCCCTCAGTGTATAAAGCTGATTCCTCTAGGTTTATGCTTCATCATAATATAATACCTCCACTTGGTATATCTAGGAATGAGAAAGGACTTGCTCAAAGATCATAACTGGAATAAAGAAGCTGTTTTTGCTCCCCTGGAATGCCAGCTTGCTTAAAGTGTGCTTTGCTCTCAACTTCTAGGCTTACCATTATGTTTAATAATAACTCTTTAAAACATAAACTCTTGAAAATCAAAGAAACATTTCAAAAAACAGCTGTGCCCTAATAGTAGACTGATTAATTTCTGATTCTCTTTAACATAACTAACTAGGACAACTTGGCTCCATTTCAGCTGAAAATGCATTTCTTCTAACACTAAGTTGGCATTTATCTAATGACTGTAATAAAGGCAAATGTTACATGTTAATATTTCTGTAAAACTGGAAGGAGCTTAAGAAAATCAAAGGCACTTTTTATTTTACTTTGAAGAAACAAAATTGTTCTGAAGGCTTCCACAGAGCTTCAATGATTGATTCAAACCGACTGTCTCTGTTTTCCCATTGTGGTGGCTTGTGTAGGAATAACTATCCTTTTGATAGAAAAAAGGCAAAGGGGAGTTGCCATATTGTAAGAGGCCATTGTCCCATCTGGTCTGAATTCCTGCCTGTAGCCAGCTAATTTTCTTTTACTTCAAGCCTATATTACAGTCCCATGACTGTGGCTGGGCTTAAAGTCCCTGTAATATAATTGTCACACACAGGTGGTGGTAGGAATTGGACATTCACCAATGGAAATACTGGTTTGTGCCACTAAAAAACCACAATCCCATCTAAATAAAAAAAATGACTTACTTCAAATTCTATAACTTTGTATGAAAACTGTTAGTAAGCAAAATGCAGCTTCATATATTGAAGATTTTTCTGAAATATCTTCTACTTAAAAGCATCTATAACTAAAGCTTCCCTAAATAATTTCTGGAGAACTTATGCCAGAATTATACTGTTCAAATATATTTTAAGAGTAATGACAATTATGGACTTGGAAACTCTGTGTGTCTGTAATTGTCTAGCCTTTTAATCTTCTCACCTATAAATGAGTTGTAAGTGGTCTTATGCTCAGAGACCTAGACCTCATCTCCCCCTCTTACCATGAGCATGAAATCCATGATTGCTATGTTTTGATTTCTCTTACCCCATTAGATTTCCTTTTCCCTGTGTCAGAGGATAAAATAAATTTACCTCTTTTATCAGCCCATCAGATTCTAGCATTGATACTAATTTATTGATTATTGAATTTCTGAGAAGATCCTTTATAGTTGAGAGTTAGTTTGTCAATGATTTATGGTGTAGTGATATCAAAGTACTGGAAAACATTGATAAGCATCTACACTTAAACTATTTAGCAAAATGAATAATGAAGATTCAGTGTTAATATTTTACCTTTCCACTTATATTCCTCTATGCCTCATTTCCTCATGTAAAAATGGGGTAAATACCTACAACTCATAGTGCAGTAGTGGAATGAGATAATGCATATCAGGGATTTCGTATAATGCCTAAAGCATATTTGTTGCTCAATACAGGTTTCACCTACTCTGTGGAAGTGGAGCATTCCTGTGAAACTTTGTGCGAGCTGAACTGAGGTAAAGGGAAGAAGCGCTTAATACTTACCATAATTTATATGGAAAAGTTTGGAGCATTCCTAGAACCCCCCCCCCCCAGTAAAAAATAACCTCTGTTGGACTTTTCTAACATCTTAGGACACATCTTGTTAATGGATGCACACAATAAATGGAGATAAAGCGCAGATGCTCACAGACACAGGTCAAAGCTCTGGCAATTTGATGTTGACATGCTGAGTGTGGTTCCCAGAAACGAGTTTGGGGGGGCCGCTCTCACTGCTTGGGGGCGCGCTCTGCCTCTGTAATAGCTTGCTGCAAAACACACACTGAACACTGTTTCCACTTTTTGCCTTTTTAGTTTGAGTGAAAATCCTTTTTGAATTTCTTTCCAACAGGGAAAACAGGTAGGCCTTTCATAAAGGTGAAACGGCATAAAGCAAACTTTCAAAAAGCGGAGGATAGTTATATATAAACATTAATATGTGAGCACTGTTTTTACTACCAAGCGCATCTTTTTAATCTATATTCCCAAATATAAATTTCCCAACTAGAGGAGAATAGAAAACAAAACAAAACAAAACAAAAAATGAATGTTACATGCTAATTATATTATTTACTGGACTCAGAAGCTGGTTTTTATGTACCCGACTGAGTCTCTGTTCCTTAAGCTGGATATAGTTTTATGTACAATTTAGTGTTTAATATTTCAATTTGCTTGAACTGATATTTTAGTAAATATGCTCATTTGTAAGAGAATTTACTTTTCAGTTCTGTTCTTGAAAAGGACTTTCTGCATGAGTGTGTGTTTGATAATGGCTATTTGTTAATTATATGAGTCACAAAAAAAAACCGTGAATATTCTGGACTCTCAAAGATAAATTTTATTCAACATTTACATGTCTTACCTAAAGAAACTGGAGGACTTGAAAAGCTAATATTTATCTATCTGCTTATCCATCCATCCATTTATTTTATTTCTCCATCATATTCCTCAGTGAATTAAGCTAATCCTTTTCCCATCTTTGGATGCCCCATAGTGTATTTTCACTGCTGAAATCTTTTTCATTAACTTAGTTCTAATTTGATCTCTAGGCATTCTTTCTTATCTACTATAACTGACATGATTTCATCTTTTCTTTGAACATACAATACCTATAATGTTTAGATTTGCCTGGTATTTAGTTATATGATGTCTTTTGACATATTTTGAATTGCTATTTTTTTTTTTACCCGAGTATAGTGGATGCACAATGTTACATTAGTTTCAGATGTACAACCTAGTGGTTCAACAAGTTTATACACTATGCTATGTTCACCACAAGTTCAGCTACACTTACATTTGTCCCCATACAACATTATTACAATATCATTGACTACATTTCTTGTGATGTGTTGTTTTTCTGAAGACTTATTCATTCCATAACTAAAGCCTGTACTTTATCCATTCTCCTTCATCCATTTTGCCCATCCCCCAACTCCCCTCCCCTCTGGAAACCATCAGTTTCTTCTGTGTATTTATAGGTTTGATTCTGCTCTTTGCTTATTCATTTGTTTTCTGTTTGTATTTATTTTTGTTTTTTTTTAGATTCCACTTATGAGTGAAATCATATGGGATTTGTCTTTCTCAGTCTGCCTATTTCACTTAGCGTAGTACCCTCTAGGTCCATCCGTGTTGTCTCAAATGGCACAACCTCATCCTTTTTTATGGGTGTGTAATATTCCGGTGTGTGTGTGTGTGTGTGTGTGTGTGTGTGTGTGTGTGTGTGTGACATGTTCTTTATCCATTCGTCTATTGATGGACACTTAGGTTGTTTCCATATCTTGGCTATTGTAAATAATGTGGCAATAAACATAGGGATGCATATTTCTTTTTGAATTAGTGTTTTCATTTTCCTTGGGTAAATACCCAGTGGTAAAATTATTGGATCATACGGTATTTCTATTTTTAATTTTTTTGAGGACCCTCCATACTGTTTTTCACAGTGGCCATACCAATTTACATTCCCAGCAACAGTGCATGAGGGTTCCTTTTTCTTTACATCCTCACCAACACTTGTTATTTCTTGTCTCTTTGATTTTAGCCACTCTAACAGATGTAAGGTGATATCTCATTGTGGTTTTGATTTGCATTTCCCTGATGATTGGTGGTGTTGAACATCTTTTATTTTGAACTGCTATTAATCTCTTGTATAGTTATTTAAGTCTTAAAAATGAGTGTTCAGTTACTACAATTTAAATTTTTGAATCTTTAAAATCACAGGCTATAAATTATGCTTCTTGATATTCTTTTTTTTAAAGATTTTACTTATTTGAGAGGGAGAGAAAGAGCATGAGTGTGTGGAGGGGTGGGGCAGATGGAGAGGGAGAAGCAGACTCCCTGCTAAGCAGGGAGCCCAATGTGGGGCTCAATCTCAGGACCCCAAGATCATGACCTGAGCCGAAGGCAGACACTTAATCAACTGAGCCACCTAGGTGTCCCGCTTCTTGATATTCTTTTACTTGTAGAAACACTATAAGTATTTGCTGACTGGTTTATTGTGTAAGCGAAGACTACATGTGTAGAGATGATGATTACTGACAAAACTAGTAGCATTAATGCTATGAAATTTAAGACTCACTGGAACCCAGGATTCAACTCCCAGGAGTATTGATTCTTCATTTTCCAATTTGGCAGAAAATGCCAGATTCTACATTCCTGTGAGTAGAAGAGAAACAAGAGTAAATATCTGGCCTAAGCATGACTCGACCAACCAGGATTTAACATTACTAGAAAACTTAGTTTACGTCTAGAAAAAAAAATATTCATGAGACAGTTAAATCTTTATTTAAGTACTAGCGACTACTCTAAAACATGTTTTGAATCAAAAGCACTTCACTTCTCTTATCTGAAATTTGATGTTACAGGCTGTTCCTCTTTTCTCTGTACCTATCTTCATATTTTTCTGTAGCTGCTGAAATCTCTAGGGAATATCTCTCCAAGGAGACAGAGCCAGACGGCCTGAGTTTCTTCTCTGTTCTTGAGTTCCTGTTTTCAAGTAATGATTCGGATAAACTAGAGACCAGTTTCCTCTCCTGCAACTCTGGCAGCTGAAATTAATTCTCCAAAGACTCCTCTTTAGAGGCAAGCAGATGGTACACATGCACGTGCTTTAGTTTTGATTGTACCAGTCCTGAATAATTTAAAGTTCCAAATCTCTGTAAAACTACTGTATTCCCATTTCCCAATACAAATTTTTTTTTTTCTTTTTGCCTCAGAAATTCCTTCCTTATATTTTGACATTTGGCTGAAACTTCGTTCATTTTGTACTGGCTTCATTGTCACACACCTCCTGCTGTTCTTTGTTACAGTTTTAGATAAGTATGGCTTTAGAAAACTAAGATGCTTTTAGAAACTATTCTGCTGGTGCTTTTCCCCTTACCATTTGCAAAGCATTTTGTGTACATAAACAGCACATTAGCCAAATGATGCTGTTATCACAGTTCCTGTTTGGTCTGCACTTGGCTCTCGCTTTAGAATTACCCCAAATAGGTTTGCAGACTTTTATAGTAGCATTATGAGGCATTCAGTAATATGTATGAACTTAAGGCATGTTTTTTCCCTGCCATTTTTGAGAAACAGCCAGTCCTATCTGTGTTGAAGATTCACAGCCGCTCCAGGTACAACTCGTACGATAAGAAGGGAATGTTCAGAATAATCTCCAGGTAGGTTGCCCCATCAGTAAATTGAGAAGACTTGCCAAACACAGTCTGAAATTTTCTATGTGATCCAGTGATTTGTGAAGTTATCAGAGGCTGTGAGGTATGCAAGTATTTGCACCCTCACCCATAAATATGCACACGCATCTACAGCTAGTCAGCTCACCCAGAAAGCTCTGCCACTGTGGCCAACAGCACCGGGATTTAATTCTGAATGAGTTTCACTAAGTTTTATTGCCAAAGCCTTCTCCTCTTCCTATGGCTAAGGCATAAGAATATGAGCTAGAATGCTCTGTATTAGTGTAAGTCATTACTACTATCGGAAAAGACAAATATATATTCAATTTCGAATGAGATAGTAATCTTAACTGTGAAGATAAAAGCAGTGCTAACTACAATACGCATTTAGCTTTTACCAAATGATGTTTGTGTACTGCTTTGTGGTTCATCCAGCCCCTACAAAAATTATATCTTTTTTAAATTTTATTATGTTATGTTAATCACCATACATTACATCATTAGTTTTTGATATAGTGTTCCATGATTCATTGTTTGCACACTGGGTGTTATATGCAAAAAAAAATTATATCATTTTTGATCACCATAGTATGAACGCAGAACCTAAGCCTCAGAGAGATTTAGTGGCTTGGGTATATACAACCATGCATAGAAGCAAGGATACAAACCACAGGTACTATGATACCAAATTCTCTTTTTCCCCTCCACATAAAATGGAACAAAATGAAGAGCATAGCATTTATAGAATGCCCAAACACATTTTTATCTGGGATAACTGTATGTTATTTAAGAAATGTAACTACATAGGAAGTAGGATATAAAACACATTGGGTTTTTTTTTTTTGTTATTTGTATATAAAATTTGGAAAACAGGAACAGAACAACTGAAGAGAGCCTCAGAAATCTCATCTATTTGATAGAACACTTCCCTTAGGGACCTTAACAATTGCTAT
Source organism: Halichoerus grypus (assembly GCF_964656455.1). NCBI lineage: Eukaryota > Metazoa > Chordata > Mammalia > Carnivora > Phocidae > Halichoerus > Halichoerus grypus. The sequence continues at coordinate 128,662,140 of NC_135716.1, read as the reverse complement.
GCAGAATCAACAAATAAATAACTTTCAGTGGTGTTTTGTCTCTCTTGATTCCAACTATTCAAGTGATGTGACTTTGACCACTTCCCTCGAGGGATAATTCCATAATCCAGCAGTTTTCGCTGTCAGGAAGTTTTTCATGTATTCCATCCAAATTGTCTTTTCTCTAACTTCATTCCATTTCTCATACTTACACTAAATCTGAACACATCACTAAATGATTTCTCATTTCCAGTGAGGGTTGCGCTTTTAAACATTTGGTCATCTGTTGTTTTCTTCTTTTATTTCTCACTTTCCCAAGAGTTACACTTTTACCTCCAACAAACTTTTTTTTTTTTTTTTTTTAAGTCAGTCCCTCTACTGCCTTCATCAATTTTAAGCTCTTCCCTTAACAGCCATTTATTTGCTAAATGGTTTGAAGTCAGGCATAGGAAGATTATGGCTCTTTACTCCAAGGCTGTATTCTAAACATGTCATTTAAAACATTACCAATATTGATGTGTTTCAATTCAAACAAACAGACAAACAAACAAACAAACAAATGAAACCAGAATGCACAACCTGAATGCACAATTAAAATAAATGGAGAGGTAAGATTTCCACCTTGGGGGATGCTTTAATTTCAGGCCTGATAGATCACTGCTTGAGAATCTGGTGTAGAAGCAGTTTGTTTATTCATTTGTTTTCTGTTCAAAAGAAATTATTAGAACTCTATGATGTTCAGGCAAGAGGTTATATTCTAGTTAGTTATACTTCTTGTCCATGTCTAGTGAGGGAGAGATATGTCAATAAATTTCAGTTATGTATTTAAAATTGGTTAAGAGCAGTGCACGCAGGGTACGCTGAGGCACAGCAGAGTGAGAGCAAGCCTGTGAAGGTGAGGCAAGGAGGGAGGGATGGAAAAGGTTTTTAAGGTGATGCTTCATCTGAGTGTTTAATAGGAATAGCTTTTACTAAACACCTGGAAGCCAATGCCAGGTGATGGAGCAATGCAAGGTCACAAAGCACAAAACAACCTGATGTGTTCAAAGAACTATTAGTAGTTTTGTATTCCTGGAGCACAGGCTGGAGCAAAAAAGGCATTTAAGATGAAGCTCAAGAATTGAAAAGGGCAAAATGTATGTCATAGAAAGGATTTTGGATTTTAACTCAAGGTTGCATCTAGCTATGGCCCTATGTCAAATACAGCCTCAGCTTTTTTAGTAAGGGAAGATCTATTGGGACACAGACATACCATTTGTTTACATATTGTCATGACTGTTTTTATGCTACCACTGCAGAGCTGAATAGTTTCAGCAGAGACCACATGTCCTGCAAGGGCTGAAAATATTTGCTACTCACGTTTTTAAAGGAAAAGTTTTCTGACCTCTCCTCTGGGCCACGTCAAGCTGCTGAAAGATCTGAGCCAAGAGGTAGCATGATCAGTTCTCCCTTTTGGGAAGTTGAGTTTGGAGGGAGTAGGACTAGATTGGAGGTGTCATAAAGTGTACAGCCTGGCATTTAAAAAGTGCTTTATAACTGCTGTGTCTAGTCCGTCCCCTTCCTTTTTCTTTTCGGTTTTCATCTTAAACTGTTTACACCGATGTTACCTGATACTTCGTCCTCTTGCCTTGTCCCCTTGCATTAATTACTAAGTATTTTACTTTACCTATTTGGGAGGGGAGCTGTTTCAAACATAATACATGATACATGGTTTATAAAGCCTTAATGTCTATTCTTGGTTATATGCATTTTCCATTTTTGTATAAAAACAGCACCACCGGCAACAATAGACACGGTGCCGCAACTGCCTATAAAGGACTTTGCTAGGTAAAAACTTAGTATAACGATGAAGGGCAATGTAACTGATCAAAATATTGTTAAGCTATACATTATTTTATGTCCAGGCTTTTCAATAGCATCACTGTTGACATTTTAGGTCAGATAATTCTTTGTCATAGGGAGCTATCTTGTACATTGTAAGATGTTTAGCAGCATACCTGACCTCTACTCACTAGATGCCAATAGCACCCTCCACACTAGTCAGGACAATCAAAAATGTCTCTGGACATCACCAGATGCCAAATGTCTCCTAAGGGAACAAAACCTGTGCCGGTGGAGAACTATTGGATTTTGTTCCTTTCTCTGAGCTGGGCCACCATGGTGCACGAGGAAGGACCAGAAGCCCCGTGTGGCATTGGGCAAGCCACGGATCTCTGTTTCTCCCACTGTAAAATGGGGCCAGTCATCGTGCTCTGCTGTCCCCATGGGACTGTTGAGAGGCTCCGAGGGGGACAATGTGAGTCCCTAGTGAGAGGAGAGGCGCTGGGAGGCAGTGTCACTGCTCACCTCCCCCCCATTGCCACCCTTGCCCCCCCTTCTCTGAGCCTCCACAGCCCTTTGTTGTAGCGCCCACTTTGGTGTTCATTAAACACAGTCTCGTTACATGAAAAAAAAAAAAAGAAGGAAGATGCGCAGAAGGGACGGTACTGCTTTTGGAGAGGAGCATGGGTAGTCTACTCGCAGGAACAAGAGGGGAGACAGAACATATGGAAAGATGAGGAAGCAGAAAATTCTCTGGGTTTGGAGGCCGATGAAGACATGTTAAGGAAACTCTATCAACTTGCCTGGGTATTCCCACAGAGTCAAAGGACAAAGGGATTGTGATTCATTTTCTATGGCAGATTCTCTGCCACTCGGCAGTTTGCACCTATGTACTCCTGACAGGGGCCAGGGCTACATGGAGGATTCCACAGAAGCCCAGGCTTTGATAAAAATAACAAGAGACAAAAAGAGAAAAACTGTTTTATTTTATTTTATTTTTTTTTGTCAGGGAGTTCTGTAATCAGAAAGTTGAGATCACAGGCTAATGGTGTGGTGAGATGGGTTCGGCGTGTGCCGTGTCCCAGTCTCTTCCTGAAAATTAACTTCATGTTGTGACATTTTCAATTCTTGCAAAAATCTCTGTCACAAAAACGAGGTATCAGATTTCAATTGTCTCATTTTTACATTCCTCTGCTGTAGTTTGTTGACCTTTTCAGTATTCTAAGCAAGATTTTGAAAGAGTTGACCATTCCTTTCTCTTCCTATTAAAAAGTACAGTAACCTGTTGCAGAGACTAAAATGACTGGCCAACTGAGATAAAGAATTTTAAAAAGGTCAAAATGGTTCAGCATACCAGATATTTCACAGTGTTTATAAAGCATTTTGAATGTATGTATTAACTATTTTTTAAATAAAATATAAACCAATGGCTAAAAGAAAGTAGAACATGCCCTATGTTCTTCCTAAAGTTGTTCTCACTTGTTATATAGCCTTTGCCTGTAGTCACAGAGAATTAGAATTTATATAGCCTCATGTCAGAATAATAATTTTTGATACTGTTAGACAACTGTTTATAGTCTTCCTGGACCTGGGAATACTTACGTCTCTGTGACTCTACTCAGCTATACAGAATTTCCAGACAAGAAGGTAAAACTCATTCAAATAAGAGACATTAAATTTTCTGCTTCTTCAGCAACATTGCAAGAATTTTCATTTAACAACGTGTAGCATCAGCAATACCATTATCAATGGACATCTGGTTTTCATTCTCATATACATAGGCAGCAAATTTAAGGCCCGGTTTAGCATAGTCAGTGAAGAAAATGTATTTGGGAGGGGTACTGGGGGAGGTAGATGAATTTCTGCACTCCTTTTGAGGCAGAACCGAGTTTGAAATTACTTACATATCAAAAAGGCAAATGCATTAGAACACAAGACTTGTAGTAGAGTAGGGATTTAAAAATACAATATTTGTGATGTATGTAAATGACATCAATTCTTGAGTACAACAATCATGTAAAAATGTGTCTATTCTTTTCGTATTTAGTACCTGGAAGTACCAAAGGACACAGCGGCTACCTGAATACTCAACTATACAAATCCTGAATTGAAACAAAGGGTAGCAATTGGATACTAAAATGTATTTTCTACTTGTAGCATGTGAAATCAATTTACAGGTGTCATGGGAACTGAGGGAGAGGAGTGGCAAGAATAGTCTAAATGAAAACAAAAATCGTTTTGACCCATGTGTAGCTATAGGTGGAAGGGAAATTATTTGATCCACATATTTAACACTACAAATTTTAATAATGAAGTTAGTTTTGACCTAGGAGTCAACATTGCATCTCCTAAGGATGGAATTTCAGAGGAGCAAATATGGGCAGTGCGTATTTTCTGTGGGGGAGTATACACTTCCTATCCTTGAAAAGAATCCAAGGTAGGAGTCATAAAACCTGGCTTCCAATTTAGGTTGTGTGTGTTTTCAGTACATTACTTTAGGTATAGATTGTACCTGTTGTTGGCAGATTTTTCTCTAGTATAATGATGTTAATAAAAGCAACATTACTTAAAAGAGAACTGTTGAGAAGATATAGTGAGTTAATAGGTTTATTTTATATTACACTCTTGGAATCATCTAGGGACCTAAGTGCTAGAAGTATAAAAACTCACTCTTAAAAAAACACTTTGCTAAATATCTACTAAAGTTCATGTCCAAAATTGGGAGGAGGATAGAAAATGTACAATGGATTGTCTCTCTCTGCCTTGAAGAAGTAAAGGGCCTAAAAGAGTAGTTAGGAAAAATGGAAATACCTTGATGAGTACAGTATTTTATACTTTTCAAAACACTATTCAGCTATTCAGATCTGGTTAATAAATATTTGATTCTAATTGTGGGCTGGATACTCTGGTTGATGCGGAAACACTGTAAAATTGCCCTTGATTTTGAGCAAGTTATAGTCTAATTGGGAGTATGGAAATTGCACCAGGTAAAGATGTGACAAGGATGTGACAAGGTGCGCACAGTATAGACTGGTATTGCTATAACTTATTTCAGATAAAAGAATAAGTTTAAAACAGTTAAGTGATGATTTGTGGTCAAAAATTGGAAAATCCAGATTTCAAATTCAGATTTTCTGCCTCCCAATCAAAAACTCTTCCTATGACAACCACGCTCTTTTAAATGGTATTTACAAATAATTAGGAGGCAAGCCAGAAATCAGTGACTAAAAACAAACAAGACAGATACAAATTATAATGGGTATTGAAAAGTGGAAATAAGACAATGTTATTAAAATTAAAACAACAGAGTGAATTCTCACTTATAGCACAGGATATGGCAGTGATCGATATCAGTATTTCAGAACCCATTCAAGATAAATTATGTGTACGCATATATGTGTGTGTCTTTATGTGTGTGTATGCACATGTATTTGCATGTATGTTAACATAGCTCATAATGTTAACTCATGAAAGTAATCGTACTGTCTATGCAGAGACTCATTACAGTACTTATACATCTAATATCCCTTCTTTGAGTAAATGATTCAAGGACATCTTACAACAATTCTAAATTTCCTCAAGGACTTAAAAACACTTTGAAATCAATAAAACAAAAAAAATTAATTCATTACATCATGGGTCATGATTGAGCAATTATACCAATACATTCTCTTTGATTATTTTTCCCAATTTTACTATATAAGCTAAGTAATCAACTGGTTGAATCACTTATTTTCAAGTGATCACAATCTAAAAATGTGCTAAAAAAAGTATCAGTGGTCAATTAAGTTACACTGTATATACATGCTAAAATTTTTATGAAGATATTTTTATGAGCTCTTGTGTTCTGCAAACACTTCTGCAATTAGAGTTTATGATCCAGGGAAATGTACTGTAAATACTAGCTTGGACTTCAGGTGACCTGTAGATCAGTCTTCCCTCTAAAACTCACTAACCCTCAACTGAGTCACTTTCAGGCTTGGTTATCTCATCTGCAAAATAAGGAGAATGAGCCCACTGATCCCTTAACTACTCTTACCTCTAATATTCCATAAACTCATGATTCTGTGTAATTAGCCCCCTCTCCCCTCCACATACACACACCGATTTATCATAATGATTAAATGTTCTTTTCAAGTTTACTTTCTAGGCCTCAAAAATCTCAACATATTTGAATACCCTCTGTGTAACACAAGGCACATTTTTGTGTCATAATGCAATACAATTTGAAATCAACAGCAAAAATAGCAAATATAAAACACATTAAACTTAAAACAAAACAAAACAAAAACAAAGCTGTCAACAAGATCTGGGCTCAAGTTCAACCATTAATTTTTAAGGAAGTACTACCTTTTGTGATAGACACATACTTATTTTCTGTATTTAGTTCATTTTCACATTGATTTCCATCTATGAAATTCAAGTAAACTTCAAAGCAAAACTATATCCAGAGCACCCAAGATCATTAGTTGCACTATGTGGCATCTGTTGATTTTTAAACTTACTTGGAAAAAACACCACGGGGTTTTTTAGGGGGAAATATAGTAGGCAGATTCTTTCTCTCTGTGTCTCTCTCTCAGTAAGAAAAAAAGAGAATTTGCTTTTTATTTCCACTAACAAACTTGATTTCTTTTCTTTCTGCTATATACAAGATTCTTTTTCTGAATCCATTCCCTGTCCACTCAACAATATATGTTATTAAATAATATTTCATGTAATTTTAGTCTGCTCAAATGACTTTTGCAAACCTTTGTAAGTTATGAATATATATTGTAAAGCTATATCACATCAATCAGTTAAATATGGCTTTACTAATTCTATCTAAAATATTAGATCCTAGACACTCTTTCAGGAAGTCAATCTTTTATTATAATGTAATTAGAAAATTTGTTTCAACTTACAATGCCTTCTTCCAACTATATATCTTAATAAAGACTGCATGTGTCATCTTTAAAATGAAATTGATAAATGATTTAGTACTTTAAAATTAGAACGATGATACCATAATCCAATAGGAATCCAAATTTTCCATGAATGCCTGAGTCATCTTTTAAAAAAGCTGATTAATTACTTAGTATTGACTTGCTCTATTAATGAACTATACAATAAATAATTTAAAGGACTTTAAAATAATTACCAACCAAAAAGTTTACATAATTGTTTACAATTTGTAGGCAATAATTACATAGATATTTTATAATATCTTTTTTTTTTTAAGGTTTTATTTATTTGACAGAGAGAGACACAGCGAGAGAGGGAACATAAGAAGGGGGAGTGGGAGAGGGAGAAGCAGGCTTCCCGCAGAGCAGGGAGCCCGATGTGGGGCTCGATCCCAGGACCCTGGGATCATGACCCGAGCTGAAGGCAGACGCTTAACGACTGAGCCACCCAGGTGGCCCGATATTTTATAATATCTTGATCTATTCAGTAGAAGTAACTATAATGAACCAAGTCTTAACATACAATCTCTCTAGTCCCTGAAAATAGTCTATGAAATTTGAGAGAAATGCTCTTTCTTTCAGGCCACAGGGGTACTATTTAATAAACTGCCACTTCAGTGTGCTAAATGATGCCCCAATGGACTGAAAGAGAAGACCTGCTTCCAAAACTCTAATTTGCACTGTGGGAGCACTTTACTCACCTGACAAGTGCTGACCTGATGCATCACATTCTGAAATGCCAACGGATTTATGCAAGTATAATTGATGGCAAATGAAAGCTGCAAAAGTCTACTTTTTTTTTTCTTTCTTCACTTCCAAACATTAGGTCCCCAATTCACCAGTGTATGATTTTTACAAAGCAGACACTTTATTAGGGCACAGGGACTTAATGTGACATTATAATTCAATAGCTCTTGTCAGGATTTATTATGTGATATGTCTCTGATTTTTTTTTAAGTTAGATCAGGTGTTGTCATTTAAGACAAATTAAGTTTCTGACAAGACATTTTTTTACAGACTTAATATTCTGTAAATGTTTTATTTTTATACAACTTTAGCATGATGGATATTTTACAAAATAGAGAAAATATGACACATTAAAAAAGAAATGCAGCATCTTGTGAAAAATTCTAAGAATATATTTTGTTGTAAAAAAGACCTTTAGAAACTATTTTAGACTTCGCCAAAATGGCGACAAGCACTGGGCCATTAACACGTCTCCAGCTCTCTGGAGAAGTGCCATTAGTATCATTTCCTAATGTGACTGATAAAGCATTTTAGTGTAATATTAAATATACTCTTTGACATATTCTTTTGGGGCCATTTTAGAAAATGTAAATGAGAGCATCCAAGGAAAGATATAATAAGTGATTCTGGTCAAAGCTGTTAAAAAATCTGGGTTGGTCCAAAGGGATGACTGAAAAGCAAGTGTGCCATTCAATTGGCAATTGAAGGGAGGCTTGGAAAGGTTGATGGCCCATTCTCTTTGTTTTCCTTTAACCTTGGTCTAAAATCTGTTTTTATATTTGGCTCCTCAAAACGTCACTATATTTGGCATGCCATGCAATTTCCAGTGATTGGCTGAATCATAGTATTTTAAAGATATAAAGAAACTTATAAAGGAACTTACAAACCATATGGTTACAATCTCTTTTAACTAAAGGTGAAGAAACTGAATCATAGAAGAAAGGACTCTAGTAAAATATTATATAGTTAGGTAATAACAGAGCCAGATTAGAACCAGAAACTTCTTTTTTTGTTGGTGTTTTTCTTGAGCCAAACTAGCTTCTAAAATAATAATAGTTTAAAAGTTTACGTGGTATATTTTAAAGTATAAGGCAAAATTAAGATATAAACCTTTATTTCTCTAATTGAGAAGATCCTATATATATATATTTTTATTAATCTGGTAACTCTTTCAAGGGGTACAAATAATGGCATTTTGCCCTGCTTCTTCAGCCTTCTTTAATAGTGTTTTTGGAAATAAAATTCTTTTGGAATACAGTGACCCATTGCTAAACACTTTTTTAAAATAAATCTGTATCTAATGGGAATCATGTTTTGGAGTGGGAAGCTAACATTTCTATTTAGAAGAACATTCAGTCCCTAATTGGCCCATGCCAAAAGCTAAGAGGGAGCCACTTGACCATTCAGTGACTAAAAACTAACTAAAGAGACAATTCAGAGTGTGATGTAAAGGAGGTACTGTCTTCAGGGTATGGGGGAGAATGTTCTCCCTTTATTTTATGTACTGTGGCATGAGAATAAATTAGATAGGAGAAGTGGGAAACTCTAAATGTATGTTCTGAATTTCTCTCTCTAGGTTAAAATACCAGAGTTGGAAACCATGATCTTTATTTAGGTTGAAGAGAAGCCATTCTTAAATGATCTATTCATCTATCACAACTGTAGTTTTGGTGACCTGAAAATTGGCCATAATGGAAAGGTGCCCCATGCCAACATGACTGTAAATAACACATTGGTAGTAGAGGAAAATGTCTATAGGTGAGCCTTAGGTATGTTTCTGGTTCTTTCCTTTCTGCATGCTGTATTCAAGGGATCCAGAGGTAGTCACATGCCCAGGTGAAAAAACAGATAGGTAATGAGAGAGCAAACAGGCCAGCAAAGGACTCTGGTCACAATAAACAGACCACATTATTCACTGATTTACAATTGGAAATAAATGTTGAGGATGACAATCTCCAGATGTGAGTGGCAGCATGACATTACCAAATGCCGGTTATGACCTATGACTAGTCCAGAGACCAAAAAGATGCACGGTTGGATCCACAAGACACTGTGAACACCAGATGCTCCTTTCTTTGCTGCTGCTACAGAAGTGCTTATTCCCACACCCAATTCTTTATCAACCTAAAGAGGGGGTTGGGTAGAAATGGGAGCCCTGAAAATTTACCCAAAATAGAGTATCTAACCTGCAAGTGACTTATTTGTATTTAATTTAAAATTTTAATTTGAAGAATCAGATTTTTTATTTTTAAAAATTTATTTCATGGAGGCACCTGGGTGGCTCAGTCAGTTAATTGATGGACTCTTGATTTTGGCTCAGGTCATGTTCTTGCAGTAGTGGGATTGAGCCCCATGTAGGGCTCTGTGCTCAGCATGGTCTTATTCAGGTTCTCTGTCCCTCTCCCTCCCACTCACTCTCTCTCTAAATAAAATATTTAAAAAAACTATTTCATGTACTCTTCAATGGAGTATAACTTATGAAAAAGAGCTAAATAAAGTAATGTTAATGATAAAATAAAACAATAGTAATAATAAATATGGGAAATTCAAAAATACTTTGAATTTAGTATAATTAACTTAGAGTGACTTGGGAGGATACTAAGGCCATAAAACAAAAGATTGCTATAATAAAAAATATACAAAATCTTAGAAATTAAAAATAGGCTATAAAAATTTAAACAGATGGGCTGAAAAGAAGAATGAATGCAACTGAAGAACAAATTCTTGCGTCTGGGTGATTAAGCTAAAGGATTCTCTCAGAAAGTCTGGCAACGGAGCAAGGGGATTCTTCCCCTTCTAATACTAAGGCAGCCTAGATATTCTGAAATTGCCTTTCATTGTTATACATCCAGATGAAAAACAATTCATAATAATAATAAAATAAATGCATTGCTGAGCTCAGAAGAAAAAAATAAGAAAATTCTTAGTGTGGGATATAATAAAGAGTATTATAATAACACCAGAGTGGTTAAAAAATGAAGCCAGAGTTTTCCTGGACTTTATTGCCAATATAAGGCAATTAGAAATTAGAGCCTTGGGGATTAACATTTGCGTACTGGGCAACGGAAGAGGCCTTGAGTCGATTCAAAGGGAGGGAACTGAATTTGATATAAAAGCATAAATCTGGAACACCCAAAGCAGCTAGTTCTTTAGAATAATTTGGAAACAATGTCTTATGTCTTAGTTTAGCTTCCTCTAGAAGCCAATTGTGTCAAGGATTTCAGGAGATACCAATAAAAATGTGGGAGACTGAGACAGAGAAGGGAAGAAAGCAAGTAAAAAAGTGGATTATAAAGCAAGTAATCCCTGTGGGCAGCTGGAGCCTTATCATACTGGTAAACTCTGTGAGGTAGAACATGCTCCAAAGTTATTCCATGTTGGGTGGGGGGAGGATGAAGCAACAGGATATATGAACGCACCAACTTCCATCAGTCGTTGAGTTCTGTTTCCCATCGCCATTAGTTGCCCAGGACTTCTGAACTGCTGAGAGGCGGAGCGTGCTTCAAAAGCCAGAGAAAGTCCTCAGGCAAAGGCATGCGTCAGCTTCTGTGTGGTAGTTAGATCCCCCTGGATAAAGAAGATGAAGGAAGGCACAGGCATACAGGGGGAAAACTGGCAGTTTCTCTGCATTGTATGTGCTAGAAAATGGCTTGCATATGCGTAGAAATTTACCAGAATGCTCAAAGAAGCATTGTTCATGGTAGTTAGCACACACAAAGAATTGCCTTCTCTAATCAAACTCAATAAAATAGAGATTTTATGTAGTACCCGGTTATATTAGTACTTCCAAGGAGACCAAGATGAAGCAGATTGAGGTCTGAGACATTGAGAGCAGCTCTAGAGTCCCTCCAATGACTTTTGGAAGATAAAACTATGTAACATTACACAAAGGACTTAGGGTGGTATCTAGTGGATAAAAGGCACACATTGTTTCACTTTTTAAATAGATAGATACTATGTTATGCTAACTTTAATGGAAAAAAACAGAACATCAGATAAAAATGTTACATCTCTGATGCTCATTAATCTATATGAAATAATTAATTGATCAATTTCTGTAAATATACTCAATCAGTTATTTGGAGTTGTGGTAAAATGGATCTTTGTTTTAACTCTTAACAGATATGGTCACACATGAAAGCACATTTTTCAGTTTTGATCTTTAGTTTATTTCAGAAATTAAATATTGTGATTGGCATGTTTGCAAATATTTAAAATAGCTTATATTTGTATAACACTAACCATTTTGAAACCATATAAATGATGGAAAATGAATATTCTCTGTTCAGTTTCTTTTTCACCTATCATTACTGCTTTTCTACATCTAAAATATGGATTGACCTAATTCCGGAGTCATTATGTTGCAAAAATTTTCTTTCCTATAGCCTCAAGGCCCTTCAGTGATATTGGTTATTCTACCAATAGCATGAAATAATCAATGTGGTGGAGACTATATGATCCTGAGTTTGGTCAACATTGAAACTGGCTTTATTGCTTTTCTATTTCTAAGGCAATATTTCCTGAAAAAATTTCAGCAAGAGCTGGTGAGAAAATTTAACTTCACTATCTTTTATATATAGCAGAGTATTACTCACATTTTACCAAAGAGCCTGTGATTTTTAAAAAATGAAGACTAAAAAAGGTAAACTCTAAGCTTTTTGTCCCATTTCTTTTTGTTTCCAAATATAGGAAATAGGAGCCTTGTTCCTCTCTGCTTCATTGCACATTGTGTTTTAGTTCCTGTTGTTTTCATCATACTTGTTTCAGTTTCTTTCATGACTTTTTGACACAGAACATTAGAGTAATCTATACCTGGTGAAGACCCTTCAGAGCAGAGCCATTTCTGTTGAATGAAGTACCACATAAAGAAAGAAAGATTCCAAAGCTGAGCTCAAAGTCCAAGGGGTGGGGTGGGGGGTCATGCCTGGAACTCTCCATTAGAAAAGTCTCCATCTCAACAACCCTGGAAATCATTTTGAGGGGGACTTTCTGGGAGATACTTTATCTACTCCTTAGGTGCCCTTTCTGAAAGTGGATGCCTTTTTTTTTTTGGCCCTTTTCCTCACTGTCAAAAGTTGGTGATATTCTTTTGTTTTTTTTCCCCCAGACTATTTTGTTAAGTTCAGATCAGTGTTAAGGTCACTCATTCTCATAATTCTGCATATACATCAGAAATGCCTGCATTTTGCTTTGAAAATGATACTGTGATGCCCTCATTCATAAGAGGACACTGAAAATTACTTTTTGTAAATTTAGAATGTTTCTCTGTGCGGCAAATTTCCTTATAGAAGAGAAATCTTCATTTATCAAAATAAGTGTGTTTAGTTAGGGAAACCTTGTTCTTCTGGCCTCTTAATAAAGTTACCCCATGCTTTAACTATTTCTGTTGTTTCCTAAACAACTGAAGACTTCCATTTGTTTTAGTTTCTTTGAGCTGCAATCTATCCTATGGGTTGCCAAAATATTAAAGTTATAGGTTCTGTTTGGATATCCTCATATCTAAACATACCGAATATGTTCTTAAATCCACTGCAACCATAAAGTCAAATAACCCACGGTATTAGAAATACTTTATATTTTGCTAAGAATTTAAAATCATCAGAAAATATTATTCCTCAACTGCCATATAATATACCCTGTTGTATAATAATGGTTCTTAAATGAGTATAATATTGCAGTATATTTTTCATTTTCCCTGGTATAGTTGAATTCCTTAGCAAGCTACATATTCAACACTTAGCAACACATAAAATAGAGTAACCTGTTTCCTTCAATATGATTTCCAATTATAACTCAGAATATTCTTTGGAATCATTATATTCTATAATCCTGCCAATTTGCATTATTTACAGTTTTACTTTCCCTTTGGAAGACACAATTCTTTACAAATTCACACTTCATTTTTTGTTTGTAGAAAACAACCATACTGCCAATAGTATTTTCTGAGTTCCTTCTGTAAACTGCTACCTAAATATTGGCGTGGCCAAATGTGCATGGCTTTGGGCAAAGTCAAGAAGCATAATATATAGCCTGGTGCAAAGATACATTAAATTTGTTGTATTTATTTTGTATTTACACATGTGAGGTGCTGAATTGGCTTCTTATTGGAAAACAATACTCTGATTCTTATATATGAATTCTAATAAATTATGTATATCTGTAGTATTTTGATATGAATAGAGACAATAAAAATATTGGGTTTAATTTCCCAAGAACAATCCAATTAATAAAAATGTCTGAATTGTAATTATAATTTATATCATATAATATCATAACTAAATGAGTCTAATATACTACTCAACATTGCATATGTTAAAATAAATCTTTCTTTTTCATTGAAAAATTGTTAGAATCCAGCCATGTTGATTTAGTGGGTACTAAACAGCATTATTAATTTAGTACTGACACATATACCAATTCTTCTAGTTTAAGTTAAAATTTAATTAACATTATAATAGACTGGAAAGAAAAATTTAAAAGCTGTTGACAAGCAATATATTTTAATGTCACTCTCAAATTGTAGCCATAACCCTTTCTGTTTTTATTAATTCAATATCATGTCTCTAAAAAGAACCAAATAGAGATGAGATAAATGCTTAATAGATATATATTTAAATAAAATTGTTATAAAACTTGGAATGGAGGGGCGCCTGGGTGGCTCAGTCATTAAGCGTCTGCCTTCGGCTCAGGTCATGATCCCAGGGTCCTGGGATCAAGCCCTGCATCGGGCTCCCTGCTTGGCGGGAAGCCTGCTTCTCCCTCTCCCACTCCCCCTGCTTGTGTTCCCTCTCTCGCTGTGTGTCTGTCAAATAAATAAATAAAATCTTAAAAAAATAAATAAATAAAACTTGGAATGGAGAACATAATATGAAAATGAGAGTAAGCAATATTTCTTTTCATACATTTAAAAGCTGATGTTATTGTCTATATTTACCCTTTTATTAATACATATGTAATAGCCCTTAGTGAAAATATCTTAAAGAACCATTTGGAAGGATTAATTTTAAACATGTAACAGCATGTCACGTATATACCTTTCATAGGAACATTGACAAGTCTACATGGTATCTATCAGATGGTACCTCTCAGCTAGCAAGGTTTCTAGGGTGCCAGTGAAAAACTATTTTCTCTCCATTTCCTGTCTCTATTCCTCTTTTTTCCATTATCCTTTTCATTTTTCTTTCAACCCTGCATAAGAAGCTCTCTTTCTGTCTCCCCCTCTCTCTCTCATCTCCTTCCAGATTTACACATGTGTAAACATTTGTGTGAGTGACACACACACACACACACTCACTAGTAGAGAGATTAAAAGCAGATTTTGAAGCAATACTGCTTGCTGTTAAATACTAGTTCTGGTTATTGCTAGATGTGTGACATTGGGAAAATTACTGAACAACTGTTTAGCAGTTTTCTTATCTTTAAAACAATGGTGATGATAAAACCTACCTCACATAATTGTATTAACATTTGAATGACTTCATGCATGTAAAACACTTAAATCAGTGTCTGGAACACTGTAAGGTCCATAATAAAGTTTTTTTCCCCCAAAACAAATACATTTTGACATAAATAAAGTTAACATTGGATAATATTAACACATATTCTAGGTCAACCATTGAAGTTTTGAGTGAGATATAGTGCGTTAGTGAGTACCTAGAACCTTTGTTGAAAGCCAAGTTGGTATATTCTAGCCTGGTGTTCAGTGAGTTCATAGATATTATAGCTAGTTTCTCTTTAATCTACATAATCAAAACTAAAATAATGATGTATTTTAACTTGGAAAATATATGTAAGGACACAATAATGATTATATTTTTGATTGTTATCTTAATATGTAGAGGGTTCATAATGATAAATAAAATAATGACTGTTTTACCATCGTGCTGGATTTATTGGCAAGGATGACTACCAGACACTGGATTCAGTTTTTTGTTTGTTTACAGTTGTAATTGTCTAAAACAGTATGGATTATGCCCAACTAATTTACTTTTTAAATAATTATTATATGGTATTATTAACTGAAGCACTCTAGTATGTCTTCTAAGATTGGTAGGCTAGGTAGTGATTGTAGCAGATAGTATTGTGATTTCTTTCCAGGCCATAGTGACTCTTATTATGAGAATCTACCATTGGTTGTTTTAATTTCTATCCTCAATCTTCTGGTATTTGATTGTAGGAAGTCAGATTCCTGACCCAAGTTTGGACCATTACATTACTTTTTCTAGGAATCTGGAATCTGGACTGAGTTGTAGTCTTTTTTAGTGACTGGAACTAAACTGATGCAAACTTAAGAGTTGAGGGGCAAACATGCATGAAAAAGGAGCTGAGAAAGCCAGCTTGTACAGAGAAAAGAATAAAGCAAATAAGTACAGAAAGGTAAAAAGGAAAGATAATATTGTAGACTGAAGTAAAATGGTGAGATGATAACTCATAGATTCCTGGTGCTTTAAGTCCTTGATCCAAACATTCCTGATTCCTGGTCATTCTGCTTTTCTTGGGTTACTGTAAGATACCAGTTTGCTTCTAGCATGGTATGTAGTTTTATTTAAACTTGTAGATTGCAGAACAGTAATAACCACTACCCCGGTAAAGTGAATTTATTGCAATAAATATCTTCAAATTTGTATAATTTTTTTCTCATTTGAAATGATAGAAATTAAAATTCTATAAACATGTAATGATTATGGAAAATATGTATTAGTCATATATAATAAATTTAGGTAACCCTATGAATCCATAAATATAAAATAGCTAGTATTTACTGAACACTTACTATAAATTAGACTCTGTTCCTAACACATTTAATTGTTAACACATTTGATTCCCCAATAACCCTATGAGGTAGATATTATTATTACTGCTATTGTATAGATGAGGAAATTGTGGTAACCAGGTCAGTCAGTGAGTAATGGGCACAGCTTGAGTTTGAACACCAAAAGTCACATTGGGGAGCCCATTTTCATAACCACAATTCATTGTGCTCAGATTTCTATATCTGTCCACTGAATTGTTAGTTTATTATGTTGTTTAAATCATATTTTTCAAAAATTTTGAGTGTTTGACCTGTTAGTCTTTAGGTGAATTTTTATCATTTGTCAAATATAATTATAGATTTGTCAACTTTTCCTTGTAATTATGCTAAATATAGATAGATAGATATGTACCATATAATGAGGTGTGTTTAGATTCAGGATTGGTATGAATTCTTAGAAAATAGTAACAAATCTATCCATATTTAATCTGATTTCTTTTTCCACATGTATCTTGAATTCCATTCTTTTCTTTTGAATTTGTCTTCTTTCTTGGTAAAGCATTTTAAGTAATTCTTTTAGTGAGGATTTGTGAATTATGAAGTCAATTGGTGCTTTCGTTCTTGAATAATAATTGTGGTGAGTGTAGACATCAAGAATGAGTCATTTTTCCATATCAATATCATGTCTTTGCTCATTTATTGTTGCTGATTGGTAATTGCTGATTGGTAATCAGCTGGTTGTCAATTTAACATTTATTCCTGTTAGACTATACATATATATGTCTTAGTTCACTTGGCTCTAACAAAACTGTAGATAAGGTGTTTTAAACAACAAACATTTATTTCTCACAATCTGGGGGCTGGGATGTCCAAGATAAAGATGCCAGCAGATTCAGTGTCTGGAGAGATCCCACTTCTTCATTTGTAGATGGCCATCTACTCCTTGTAACCTCACATAGCAGGGAACAGAGAGGGAGAGGAGGCAAGCTATCTGATTTCTCCCTTCTTATAAGGGTACAAATCTCATCACGAGGTCTCCATATTCATGACCTAATTACCTCCCAAGGACCTTGCCTCCTAATATCAACCCATTGGGTGTTAGGGTTTCCACAAATGAATTTCGGGGTAACACAAACATGCAGTTCATTAATATATAGTCCAAAACTATAAAACTATATATATTTAGTTATAACTCTATAAATAACTGTATAACATATCTAGTTATGGACTGAATTTATAAATATATAAAAACAAATACATGTAAATGTAAATAAAACATAAATATATACATATTTTGTTTTTCTGGAATATGTACTTTCTCCATGATATCACTCTGTGTTCATTTGTCTTTATCCCACTTTTGATTTGTAATGCTTCGTGGATACGAAGATTGAAATCTTTAGTCAATTCTGAAAACTTCTCAGTAATTCTTCTTTGGAATATTATTATCCCATTTCTTCTATCATCCTTTAAGTCCTGTTAGAGTGACTGGCAATTCTTATACTATTCCCTATGTCTCTTGAGCCTGTCTTGATAATATAAATATCTTTGTGACACATACTGGATCATTCCCCATATCTGTTTTCCACATCACTTACTTGATCTTTATTGTGTCTAATATAGTTCTTATTCCATTCATTAAATATTTGATTTTAGCATTTTTTCCATTGTGAGAAATCCTATGGAGATATTTTTAAATTTGCCTTTTTCTTATATCAAACTATCCTTGTCATTTAATTATTTTAAGCTTAATTATTATAAGAGTACCTTTCATAGTGTTCTATTATTCTATGTTTGGGGACACTGAGTATCTCATTTCTTCTATTAATGGACCCTTCTTCATGGTTGTTTTCATACAAGTTGTAGATTTGTTTAACCGTAAGCAGAGATGGTCTATTCTATGTGAGTCCTATATGTCCTATACTGTGAAAGCGCTTCCATATTTT
Source organism: Halichoerus grypus (assembly GCF_964656455.1). Lineage (NCBI taxonomy): Eukaryota > Metazoa > Chordata > Mammalia > Carnivora > Phocidae > Halichoerus > Halichoerus grypus. The sequence continues at coordinate 128,643,955 of NC_135716.1, read as the reverse complement.
ATCACCCAAGTTTTAATAGCTCTAGATTCTTCTTATATAGTTTTGTAGCTCATGGATTTCATATTTTGCAGGTGTTTAGAATTCTTTTTCTGCAATTTGTTTTCTTTGCGTGAACGAGCATTGGATTCTGTTTTTACATATTTTTTTGTCCTCTACTCAAAATATATTTTAAAGGTTAAGGTTCCCTGTCGCCTCTAAAGGCTAGTGGGTGAGATTTATTTTGTCCTAAGCTATTAAAAGGATAAAGAAATAATGCTCCTGACTCTGGCTGCCATGCCTACTGTCTAAACATCTCTTAGCCCATAGCCCTCTGGACTAAATCTGATTATTTGAATCTAGTTTGGGATAACAAAATATCAGATTTCCCTTGCAATTTTAAAAATTTATTTATGAGTTTCTAGCATGCTATGTTCCTTTTTTTTCTTTATAATTTTACTAATTAATTTAAAAACATGTTCTACATATTTCACCCAGAATTTCCAAGGCTTAGAAAGAGATAGCAGTCCATCATTTTCAGCTCAGTTCATCTTCTGCCAAAAAATCTGTCTTATGTATTTTTCCTTGAAGTTATTATTGATTTTAATACATTTTTAAATGACCACTGAATTTTCTAATTAAGTCTACAATGTTATGAATTATTTCTCTAGAATTTTCCATAAAGTAAATAAAACTTCTCTTACTGATGATAATAATGTTTTTTCTTACACTAATACTTCCCATTTCTTATATTATCATATTTCAAATCAAAGAAGAATGCGAGTTAAAAATTATAATCACAGCAGACATTATTTTCTTTGGTATTAGAGAAAATTTTATTATTTTGTTTTTAATCTATAATGATGGATCTTTAAGATAGATGCCTTCTTACTTTAAAAATGCCTTTTGTTATATATTTCTCTAAGAACTTTTTTCTTTATTAGATATTCCTAATTTCTCTATCCATTTTTCACACAATGATAGCCATATGGTGTTCTTTACCTTTTAGTTGTTAATATGTTGAACTATTAATATATTTTCCATTACCAATCAGCATTTTATGGAATAAATTTTACTTGGCCAACACGTAGTCATTAGTTAATAACTAGTACGATCCATTTATTAGTATTTTAGTTGACATTTAACATCTCTATTATTGTAATTGTTCATTTGTGCATGTGTGTTTATATGTGTATATATATGCCTACATATGCACACACATGCATATTTATATACATATATATTTGTTTGGGATTGATGAGTTTTAATATATACACATCCCAGCTTAAATATCAGCTTATATAAAAGTTACACTAATTTGGAGAAGTTAATTAATTTGAATTCATTTCCAATATAAGTGAAATTATGTAGTCGCAAGCAACTAACTTTTTTAAGTATTTTAATATTTTACCATCTAAGTTTCCAGGACCCTCTCTTCCTATAACTGAAATGGTCACCAGAGAGTGGTCTTCCTATGCCCAGGAACAACTCCCAATAAGCAACTCCCAAGTTGAGTCTGGTGGGAAGATCCATTGGCAGAGTTTATCTCACATGTCTGAGCCCTTGAATCAAGAAGAAAATGAGGAAATTCTCATAACCCAAATTGTGTAAATCAAATATAACCACAAAATTCTATGAGAACAGGATATGATTCATAGCTTGGTTTCTGTTTTTTGCTTATGTGTTTTTTTTTTTTTACTTTTACTTATGTGAAAGACATTCATCATAATGTCAGCTGCAACATCTTATGTGGTTCTTCCACCTGAAAGATACCAGATAATCCGTTTTCTTCACCATGACACTGAACCAAGGTCTAGCATAGTCGTACAAAAATTAAAGTCATTTTTGTAATATCATTTTTGTATGTTTTGACAATGTAGACTCACCCGAATGTTATTACCCAAACCTGTGATTATTTGCATTCTACCACTTAACAAAAGTCTTAGATGTCAATGACTATCTATAACCTTAAAAAAGAGGGGGTGATGGGGAGAATGTTTCTGACTTTTTTCTTTTAGTGAAAGGTATGCTTTATCTTCCTCTAAGATACATCAGGTACAAAAAGTTTGGTTACTAGAAGCTAAGAGGAAGGACATGTTCCTTAGTTATTTTAAATGAATTACCTATAAAAGTTATTCGTGGAATATTATGCAGCCATCAAAAGGAACGAAATCTTGCCATTTGCAATGACGTGGATGGAACTAGAGGGTATTATGCTAAGCGAAATAAGTCAATCAGAGAAAGACATATATCTATGATCTCACTGATATGAGGAATTCTTAATCTCAGGAAACAAACTGAGGGTTGCTAGAGTGGTGAGGGGTGGGAGGGATGGGGTGGCTGGGTGATAGATATTGGGGAGGGTATGTGCTATGGTGAGCTCTGTGAATTGTGTAAGACTGATGAATCACAGACCTGTACCTCTGAAACAAATAATACATTATATGTTAAAAAAAAAAAGAAGAAGAAGAAGAAGATAGCAGGAGGGGAAGAATGAAGGGGGGGAAATCAGAAGGGGAGATGACCATGAGAGACTATGGACTCTGAGAAACAAACTGAGGGTTCTAGAGGGGAGGGGGGTGGGGGGATGGGTTAGCCTGGTGATGGGTATTAAAGAGGGCATGTACTGCATGGAGCACTGGGTGTTATACGTAAACAATGAATCATGGAATGCTACATCAAAAGCTAATGATGTAATGTATAATGATTAACATAACATAATAAAATAAAATTAAAAAAAAGTTATTTGGACTATGTGGATGATTACCATGTGTGACTTTATCATCCTTCTGATGAAAGAACCCACTTCCTCTTAAGTACAGGAATCAACAAACACTGGGAAGATCAAAGTCATATGCATTGGTTCAGGGATGGGCATGTCACTTAATATTGTTATCTAAAAGGTATGCTCAGGAAGATGCCCTTTCATTGTTGATCTTGATGCTGTAAAGAAATGGGCCTATAGAGAAGGCTTGCTTCCATGATAAGCAGGAGATAATGTTGCTGACACCCAGACAGAAGAGGACACAAGAGGCAGAGAGTCTGAGAGGCCCAAGTTCATGGTTATTCTCTTAGTTCCATACAGTTATACTGGTTCCAATTATGTGAGGATTAAAAAAAAAAATCTGCATTGGGTTTTGTTTTGTTTTTTTCCCCTCAATTTGGCACACTGTAGAACTTATGACAAAATTTCTCTTTTTCATTGTTACCCAGTTTTTCAGCCTTCTTGAATTCAAGAATGAATATGACATTTTTCTTATCAATGAGACTTGCAAATAAAATTGCCACTGCATTAAATAATTCCTGGGGTGCCTGGGTGGCTCAGTTGGTTAAGCGACTGCCTTCGGCTCAGGTCATGATCCTGGAGTCCCGGGATCGAGTCCCACATCAGGCTCCCTGCTCAGCAGGGAGTCTGCTTCTCCCTCTGACCCTCCTCCCTCTCATGCTCTCTGTCTCTCATTGTCTCTCTCGCAAATAAATAAAATCTTAAAATAAATAAATAAATAAATAAATAATTCCTATACTTTAAAATTTAGACCAATTTTGAGTTAATTTTTCTAAATGGTGTGTTTAAGGCTTTTTTTCCCCCCTGGTTTATTTTTTTTCCTGATTAGATAAATCCACTTATTCAAGCACCATTTTTTTTTGTTTGTTTATCCTTTCCTTTCCACTGAACTATGTTGTACCTATATTGAAAGTAAATTGACCATACATGTATGGGTTTATTTGAAGGTTTTCTATTCTATTCTGTTGATCTCTATATCTATCCTTATTCCAATATCACAGTGTCCTGATTACTTAAAGATTATGGTGAGACTCAAGATCTATAACCATTTTATTTACTTCTAACAATCAGTTTTTGATTAATATATATATATTTAGTTTCTCAATTTATTGAAAAGTTCCTCCATTACTATTTTTATCCTTTATAGTTTTCTTGGACATTTTTCTTTTCTAACCTCTTAAGTCAACTGATTTTAACCTCTTTTTTTGATGATTTTAAATAACTAAAACATTACATTTATGGATTTTCTGTTTTTTTTTCTTTAATCTCAGAAAGGTGGGTTTTTATTTAGCTATCAAATAGTAACAATTTCTGTTTTTTTACTCTATATTTCATTGATTTGTGTTTATTGTTCATAATCTTATAGATGTCTTCTCAAATCTTGAGGTTTTAATTTTGTTACCTCTTACATTGCAGATTTAAATTTGCTATTATTTAGCACATACGGTTTTAAGTGGCCCATTTTCATTAATATCTCTACATGGAACTTTATGTTATTACCTGAAAATATTAGTTAAAGGATACATATATATAAAAAATTAAATTGATCCATAAGAATGTTAACCTTTAGACACCCCAAGATATCAGAATATGACCTGTAATGGTCAGAAGAAAATCAACATTTACAGTTTAGACAAATGGCATTAGAATTGTTTATAATTGCTCCTAAAACAGAAAGGAAAGTACTCTGCAAAATTTCATCAATTTTAAATATTGAAGTACAGGCAGAGGTTAAAAACAACTGTCTTGTATATATCACATGGTTTGTGTAATTTCAAACGTGCCCAAGGACTCTAATGTACAGTAATAAATCAATCAGAGAGAAGACATCTGAATTTTGATTTGTGGAAGAGATTTATGAACTTTTTCTGCTTTGTAAGGAGAACATACTGTCATCTAAAAGAACATTTTTGCATATGACTGATGAATATCCATGCATGCCTACAGCAAGGGAAATTTAATTAGAAAAGATTCTAATTTTAATTGAAGAACAATGTTGTTTGCCTTTGATTAGAACCCACTTTCACAAAATTCTTACATTTTTCTCTGGAAACTGCATTTGAGTAACTTCAAAAAATTCGGGGACATATACCTTTAGGACAGGTGAAAGTATACCTGTGGAGACAAAGCGTTGGCCTTTAATGAAAACAAGACAAATATCATTGCCTGTAAGATTTACTACAGATTAACCTCACATTCATTTCAGATTCCTTGCATTTACTCATACTCACAGTATCAGGTGTGACTTCAGTTTAAAAATTCACTCAGATCAATATGTTCCCAATATGTGAGTAGCTCTTATTTTTCTATCTCAAGAATGTAAATGTGGACATTCACTCTTCAAGTCCTCTTATATGCACTGGAGTCTGGTGTGTTGCCCAGGTACTTTTGGCTTTTTAGCTTCTAACCAATTTTTGAATCCATCTTTCAGTATAAGAATTATTACTGTTCTTTTATGCATACTGCCATATCATTTTTGCCTGGTGGCAGGAGGTTGAATTGATTGGAACTTGAGAGAATTTCCTGTGATGAAGTTGTTATAGATTTTGCTGTGAATGGTTCTACAAGGATGTATCCAATTATCAAGCTCATCAAACCCTCTACAGGTATACCTCAAAGATATCGTGGGCTCAGTTCCAACCACCACAATAAAGAAAATATTGCAATTAAGCAAGTCAGATGAACTTTTTTGTTTCTCAGTACATATAAAAGTTATGTTTATATTATACTGTAGTCTATTAAATGCGTAATAGCATTATGTCTGAGCAAACAATTCATATACCTGAATTTAAAAATACTTTATTTGCTGAAAAATGCCAAGTACCACTGATCTTTCAGTGACTGGTACATAATACTTTTGTTGGTGGAGAGTCTTTTTTCAATATTGATGGCTAGTGTCTGATCAGGGTGGCTGAAGGTTGGAGTGGCTGTGGCAATTTCTTTAATAAGCCATCAATGAAGTGTGCAGCATTGATTGACTCTTCCTTTCATAAATGGTTTCTCTGTAGAATGGGATGTTGTTTCATAGCCTTTTTACTCTCAGTAGAACTTATTTTAAAATTAGATTAATCCTCTCAAATCCTGTTGCTGCTTTATCAACTAAGTTTACGTAATATTCTAAATCCTTTGTTGTCATTTCAACAATCACAGCATCTTCACCAGGAGTAGATTCCAACTCAAGAAACAAATTTCTTTGCTCATCCATAAAAAAAAATAACTCCTCATCTGTTCAAGTTTTATCATGAGATTGCAGCAATTCAGTCATATATTCAGGCTCCACTTCTGATTCTAATTCTCTTGCGATTTCCACCACATCTGCAGTTACTGCCTCCACTGAAGTCTTGAACATTTTAAAGTCAACCATGAGGTTGGAATCGGTTTCTTAAAAACTTCTGTTGATGTTCATATTTTTACCTCTTCCTATGAATCACAAATGTTCTTAATGACTTCTAGAATGATGAATCTTTTCCAGAGGGTTTTCAATTCACTTTGCCCAGATCCGTCAAAGGAATAACTATCTATGGCAGCTATAGCCTTACAAAATATATTTCTTAAATAATAAGACTTGAAAGTTGAAGTTACCCTTGATCCACAGACTACAGAATGGATGTTGTGTTAGCAGCCATGAAGACAACATTAATCTCATTGTGCATCTCCATCAGAGCTCTTAGGTGACCAGATATAATGAGCAGTAATATTTTGAAAGGTATCTTTTTTTCTGAGCAGTAGGTCTCAACAGTAGGCTTAAAATATTCAGTAAATCACGCTATGAATAGATGTGCTGTCATACAGGCTTTCTTGTTCCACTTATAGAGCACAGGCAGAATAGATTTAACATAATTTTTAAGGGGCCTAGGATTTTTGGACTGGTCAATGAGCATTGTCTTCAACTTAAAGTCACCAGCTGCATTAGCTGCTAACAAGAGAGCCAGCCTGTCATTTAAAGCTTTGACTCCAGGCATTGACTTCTCTCTAGCTGTGAAAGTTCTAGATGGTACTTTCTTCCAATATAAGACTGTTTCATTGGGCGCCTGCGTGGCTCAGTTGGTTAAGCGACTGCCTTCGGCTCAGGTCATGATCCTGGAGTCCCTGGATCGAGTCCCGCATCGGGCTCCCTGCTCAGCAGGGAGTCTGCTTCTCCCTCTGACCCTCCTCCCTCTCGTGCTCTCTCTCATTCTCTCTCTCGCAAATAAATAAAATCTTAAAAAAAAAAAAAAAAGACTTTCATTTACACTGAAACCTGTTGTTTGGTGTAGCTGCCTTCTTTAATTATGTTAGTTAGATATTCAGAATAATTTGTTACAGTTCTACATCAGCACTTGCTGCTTAGCTTTGTACTTTTATGTTATGGATATGGCTTCTTCCCTTAAACCTCACAAAGTATCCTCTTATAGCTTCAGACTTTCCTTTTCCAGCTTCCTGACCTCTCTCATCTGTCACAGAATTGTAGAGAGTTAGGGCCTTGCTCTGAATTAGGTTTTGGCTTAAGGGAATAATGTGGCTAGTTTGATCTTCTATCCAGAACACTAAAACTTTCTCCATATCAACAATAAGTCTTTTTTGCTTTCTGGTCATTAGTGTGTTCACTGGAGTAACACTTTTAATTTCCTTCAAGAACTTTTCCTTTGCATTCATAATTGGCAAACAGTTTGGTGCAAGGGCCCTAGCTTTAGGCCTGTCTCAGGTTTTGACATGTCTTTTTCACTGAGCTTAATAATTTTTAGGTTTTAATTTACAGCCATGGTATGGTTGTTAATTGGCCTAATTCCAATATTGTTGTGTCTCAGGGAATAGGGAAGCCTGAGGAGAGGAGGAGAGATGGGGGAATAGCCAGTCAGTGAAGCAATCAGAACACATACAACATTCAATGATTAAGTTTGCTGTTTTAACTGGGTGTGCTTCATGAAGTCCCAAAACAGTCGTAATAGTAACATCAAAGATCACTGATTACAGATCAAAATAACACAAAAAAATGACAAAGCTTGAAATACTGTGAGAATTACCAAAATGTGACACAGAGACATGAAATGAGCGAGTGCTGTTGGAAAAATGATGCCAAATGACTAGCTTGATACAAGGCTGCCACAAATTTCAATTTGTAAAAACAAACAAAACAAAACAAACAAACAAACAAATAAAAACAACCCAGTATTTGCAAAGTACAATAAAGCAAAGTGCTATAAATCAAGATCTACTTGTACTTAAGAACTTAACATTTTATTTTATGTCAGTTAGATCTCATTTTAAAAGTAATAGGAGGAGTAAAGTTGATGTCAACAAATATATACTTTACTTTTGAGGAGGTTTCTTTTGATGACAGCTAACCAGTAATTGATTAGTTATATGAAGTGACAAGATACATTCTTTTGTCATTATATTTTAAGATGGGGGAAATAACAATTTTGTGTGCTGATGAAAACGATCAATAGAGGGGTGCCTGGGTGGCTCAGTCAGTTAAGCTTCTGCCTTCAGCTCAGGTCATGATCTTGTGGTCCTGGGATCGCTCCCCACATGGGGCTCCCTGCTGAGCAGGGGGTCTGCTCCTCCCTCTTACTCTCCTCTGTGTGCACTCTCTCTCAAATAAATAAAGTCTTTAAAAAAAGAAAATGATCAGTAGAGAAATAAATAATGAATATGCAGAATGATAGCAAAAATGTAGTAACAGTGCTCATGAGTAAGCAAGAATGGATGGAACCCAGTGTATGTGGCATGGGTTGGCCTCAAATAGGGGAAAAAGTCATATGTGTATAATAATCCAAGAGACAGCACAAATGCAGAGGGATAAATTGTTGTGTTGGTAGGAATTTACCAAAGCTATTTTCTGATTATTTTCATTTTATCATTCAAAAAGGGAAGCAGAATTAGAGGCTGGAGGAGAAAGAAGATAGGACAAACTGACAATGTGTTTCCAAAGTTAACACTGGCTGGATTTAGTATTGGGTGAAAGAAAATTCAATGGTGATCCTAATTTAGTATTTTTGATAAATTCTATGTTTTACCTATTTGTTGATACTATGGAAGGTAGATCAGAAACTCCAAGAATAGTAGTGACTTTCTTAGAAGTATTTCTCCATGTAGTCATTCTAACTAAAATCATGGTCTTTGGAAGCATATTTTTCATGGAATTTTTTCTTTTTTTTTATGAGATATAAATAGGAGCTAGGAATGACTTTATAGTATGGACTTGGGTTATAATATATAAAAGTTTAGTGACCCTATGAAAGTTACTAGGTAAGAAATTTAATATTTTTTAATATAGGAAAAAAAAAAAAAAGCATTGTTTCTCCCTGGGAAATTTTACTCATTCTAAACCTAGCTGAACTATTGCTTTGCTTTCTAGAAATCCTTTCTGTCACTCTTTCTCTACCCAGAATTATAATCTCTATTATCAGTACTCTACTACTACTTGAGGTATATCTCTATCATGATACCCATCATATTATATTATAGTTCTTTCTTCATACTGCAATATTCCTAAATAGCCTATGGAGAAATGACAATTTCTAGTTCATTTTTATATCCAGAGTATCTAGAGCACGGACATGGAAGTAAAGCAATAAAAGCATTGCAATGAATTGAATCCTCTATCCTCTGCTACAAAGAAACTCCATTTTAGAATGACTAATGGACATAGATTTATACTCTTTCAAACATTTTTTTCCCAAAAGTAATAATTCATCAGCAGACTGACAAAAACAGCAGCACCAAAAACAATTGGGTATCCAAAATACCAGTAGACTTCTGTTGTGCCCAAACCTGGGAGAATATTTTCTATTAATTTTACAATGAATGGAAATCTTATTTTCTAGAGAAAGATATTAAAAACTCAGGTGATAGTAAGATAATTTAGTGCTAATATATATAATATTGTAACACTTGATGTGATTTTAGAATGCCATAGACATCAGTAGCCCATACCCTTTTTTAGACCCTCAGATATTATTTCATCTCACTGAAGAGAATAAGTTCGTTCCACTTCAGGTGGCATTATACAAATAATAATATTTCTTATTCAAAACACTATACTCCTTGCAAAAATTGCCACACATCCAGAGTTTTCCTAATAAGAGCTATTTATTTTTTCTAAACTCTTTGAAATTTTTAGAAATGGACTTCTACTGAATTGAGCTGGATAAGAGTTTGGAAAGGAATCACCAGGATGGTAATTGTGGTTAAGGCTACACTATACCTCAGGGGAAAACCATAAAAGTGTCAATGAGTATGCTATGCATATGAGAAGATTTATATTATTACTGTTAGAAATTTCTATAAATATAGGTCTTAAGTTGGGGATGAATTACTAACCATGACAAAACTATAGTGAAATGTAAAAATTAATAGTTATAATGAGATATTGCCATAAAAAGCCTAAAATGTAATCTTTCAAGTGTTTGAACATTACAGAAGGGGTCATTCCTGTGGATTAGTACATTTAGCTGTATTGATACCTATTAAATGTGCATAATTTTTAGCTTCCCCCCAAATTTTCCTCTCATTTTATCCAATGGATCAAGTAAATCCCTGGTAAACAATTTTGTTGAGTGGATAATTCAAAGACTTCTGTCCTTGGCTTAATATGGAGAACACTGATATTAAGGTAAAGTTGGATCATGGTTGTAATCTTCTTTTTGGGTAAATATGTTTCTAAAATGAGTTCTAAACATAACTAATTCCTAAAGAATTTTTCACTTGTAATCTATTTAAATGGGACTGTTGTTGTATGTATGTGTGTATAACTCCACTTTAAAAAATAAAACAAAACAAAACAAAACACTCTGAAGCATCCAGCTTTACATTACCTTCAGTAGAAATCAGTCTCATTCTTTGTGAAATAAACAGCTGTTGCTATGGCAAGAATTTGACTGAGATAAGTTGTTCTCATGTATAATATTTCAAAATCCTTAATGTAGTTTCTATGTGACCAGGGTAGCTGAATATTCTCAAAGGATTTGCTAGCAGCATAAATACATCCTGTGCTTAGAGTAACTATACAGTATTCAGTAGATGATCAGTATTCAGAAGGTATGTATTAAAATTTTATCATAAGTATGATACTATTAGAAGCTCCTTTGGATAGAAACAAAATAAAATAACCCCACAAGGAACATGCATTCCAGTTGAAGAGATGACACAACACATTAAAATTTGAACTGAAAATTAAATGAAAACATGATACATGATTCAAGAGAAGTCACAAAAATATTAGGTATTCAAGCAATGATAAAGATGATTAGGGGCTGAATGTCAAGGAAAAAATCTCTTAGAGTAGGTGAAATTAAACAAAAAAGGTTTTCAGGAGTAGATGGAGCTTGAATCAGATATTAAAGAAAAAGTACGATTTGGAAGAGCTAAGTGAAACCGAGCATATATTATCTTTGGGGAATAAATGCAGGGGATCCAAGGAGTCTGGGGCCTGCAGATTGCAAAGACCAGAACTTTTGCATGGAACAAAATAACAAGCCAAATAATAGAATTTTTGAACAAGGCTGAAACTCATTTTCAAGGCAAGCAGAGGTCCCATTGTTAAAACTTAGGTACAGGCTGTGAGCAAAATTAAGGAACATCATTAAAGTTACATGACCAGTGTGTATATCTTTGACATTCTCATTCAGAGGCCTTATTTAACCCGCAAACATTGATCCTTTTGTGATTCAAGGTCACTAGCCATGCTGTCAAAGGTGGTAAAAGAAACTTGTGTAAGCAATCTTAACATATACTGTGTTCCAGCAATCACACTACTCGGTTTAACCCAAAGGATACAAAAATACTAATTCAAAGTGATACAGGCACATATAACTTGTGTAAGTATTTTAACATATATTTTCTCAGGTAACTAACAAAAAGTAGTCTCATAATTGTTACAGAGAGCCCAGTGAGGCTCAGAGTCTCCCAGGTATTGTCACAATTACTCTGCTTTTCTACTAGCATGCCTTCCATAATCCTACTTTGTAAAAGACTGGTGGAGTGATTACCATGGTAATTGCCCCTCTTCTTTTTTTTCTTTTTTCTTTATTTATTTTTTACCTTCAAAGTGTGTATTTAAATTCCAGTTATTTAACATACAGCGTAATATTAGTTTCAGATGTGCAATATAGTGATTCAAGACTTCCATACAACACCCAGTGCTCTTCATAGCAAATGCACTCCTTAATCCCCATCACCTCTTTCCCCCATCCCCTTGGCCCCCTCCCCTCTGGTAGCCATACGTTTTTTCTCTATAGTTAAGAGTCTGTTTCTTGATTTGCCCTCTCTCTCTTTTCCCCCGTTTGCTCATTTTTTTATTTCTTAAATTCCACATATGAGTGAAATCATATGGTATTTTCTGGATGACTTATTTCACTTAGTGTAATATACTCTAGCCCCATCCATGTCATTTCAAATGGCAAGATTTCGTTCTTTTTTATGGCCAAGTAATATTCCAGTGTGTGTGTGTGTGTGTGTGTGTGTGTGTGTGTGTGTGTGTGTCTTCTTAATCCTTTCATCAGTCAGTGGACACTGGGGCTGTTTCTATACTAGTGTAGATAATGCTGCTATAAACATTCAGGTGCCTGTATCACTTTGAATTAGTATTTTTGTATCCTTTGGGCTAAACCTAGGAGTGTGATTGCTGGAACATAGCGTAGTTCTATTTTTAACTTTTTGAGGAACCTGCATACTGTTTTCCAGAGTGACTGCACCATTTGCATTCCTACCAATGATGTAAGAGGGTTCCCCTTTCTCCACATCCTCACCAACACCTGTTGTTTCTTCTGTTTTTGATTTTAGCCATTCTGAAAGCTGTGAGGTGATATCTCATTGTAGTTTTGGTTTGTATTGCCAAGATGGTAACTGATGTTGAGCAACTTTTCATGTTTCTGTTGGACTTATTTTATTACTTCCAGATTGTCTTGTTTGGAAAAATGTCTATTCGTGTCTTCTGCACATATTTAATTGGATTATTCATTTTTTGGGTGTTGAGTTTTATAAGTTCAGTACGTATTTTGGATACTAACCCTTAATCATATATGTCATTTGCAAATATCTTCTCCCCATCCATAGGCTGCATTTTAGTTTTGTTGATTGTTTCCTTTGCTGTACAGAGCTTTTTATTTTGATGAAGTCTTAGTAGTTTACTTTTGCTTTGGTTTCCCTTGCCTCAGGAGACATATCTAGAAAGAAGTTGTTATGGCCGATGTCAAAGAGGTTACTGCCTGTGCTCTCCTCTAGGATTTTGATGGTTTCAGGTCTGACATTTAAGTCTTTCATCCATTTTGAATTTATTTTTGTGAATGGTGTAAGAAAGTGGTCCAGTTTCATTCTTTTACATGTTGCTGTCCAGTTTTACCAACATCATTTGTTAAAGAGACTGTCTTTTCCCCATTGGATATTCTTCCCTGATTTGTCAAATATTAATTGACCATATAGTTGTGGGTTCATTTCTGGGTTCTCTATTCTGTTCTAGTGAGGTATGTGTCTGTTTTTGTGCCAGTACCATACTGTCTTGATGATGACAGCTTTGTAATAGAGCTTGAAGCCCAGAATTGTGATGCTTCCAGTTTTGCTTTTCTTTTTCAAGGTTGCTCTGGCTATTCAGGATCGTTTATATTTGCATACAAATTTTAGGAAGGTTTGTTCTAGCTCTGTAAAAAACACTTTGGTATTTTGTTAGGGATTGCATTAAATATGTAGATCACTTTGGGTAGTATAGACATTTTAACAATATTTGTTCTTCCAATCCAAGAGTATGGAATGTTTTTTCCATTTCTTTGTGTCATCTTCAATTTCTTTCATCAGTGTTTTATAGTTTTCAGAATATAGGTCTTTCATCTATTTGGTTATGTTTATTCCTAAGTAGGTTATTGTTTTTGATGAAATTGTAAATGGAACTGTTTTCTTAATTGCTGTTTCTGATGCTTCATTATTGGTGTATAGAAATGCAACAGATTTCTGTACACTGATTTTGTATCCTGTGACTTGAATTCATGTATCAGTTCTAGCTATTTTTTGGTGGAGTCTTTTGGGTTTTCTGTATAGAGTATCATGTCGTCTGCAAATAGTGGAAGTTTGACTTCTTCCTTGCTGATTTGGATGCCTTTTATTTATTTTTGTTGTCTGATTGCTTTTATTTATTTTGTTGTCTGACTTAAGTACTATGTTAAATAATACTGTTGAGAGTGGAAATCCTTTTCTTGGTCCTGATGGTAGAGGAAAATCTGTTTTTCCCCAGTGAGGATGATATTAGCTGTGGGTTTTTCATATATGTCTTTTATTATGTTGAGGTATATTCCCTCTAAACCTACCTTGTTGAGGGTTTTTATAATGAATGGATATTGTACTTTGTCAAATGCTTTTTCTGCACCTATTGAAATGATCATATAGTTCTTGTCCTTTCTTTTATTAATGTGGTGTATCACATTGGTTGATTTGCAAATATTGAAACACCCTTCAACCCAGGAATATATCCCACTTGATCATGGTGAATGATTTTTTAAATGTATTCATTTTTATTCATTATGTTCAGTTAGCCAACATATAGTACATCATTAGTTTTTGATGTGGTGTTCAGTGATTCATAGTTACATGTCTTGTTGGACTTGGTTTACTAGTATTTTATTGAGAATTTTTGCATCCATGTTCATCAAGGATATTGGCCTGTAGTTCTCTTTTATAATTGAGTCTTTATCTTGTTTTGGTATCAGACTAATCCTGGCCTCATAGAATGAGTTTGAAAGTTTTCTTTCTTATTCTATTTTTTGATATTTTGGGAAGAATAGCTATTAACTCTTCTTTAAATGTTTGGTAGAATTCCCCTCTGAAGCCATCTGGCCCTGGACTTTTGTTTGGTAGGAGTTTTTTGATTACTGATTCAATTTCTTTGCTGGTTATCAGTCTGTTCAAGTTTTCTATTTCTTCTTATTTCTGTTTTCGTAGTTTAAGTTTCTAGGACTTTGTCCATTTCCTCCAGATTGTCTGACTTGTTGGCGTATAGTTTTTCATCATGTTCTCTTATAGTTGTTTGTATTTCTGTCTTGGTTGTTATTTCTCCTCTCTCATTTGTGACTTTACTTATTTGGTTCCTTTCTCTTTTCTTTTTGATAAGTCTGGCTAGGGATTTATCAATTTTATAAATTCTTTCAAAGAACCAATTCCTGTTGAAATGTTCTTTTTTTAGTTTCTGTATCATTTATTTCTGCTCTGATCTTTATTATTTCCCTTCTTCTGCTGGCTTAAGGCTTCATTTGTTGTTCTTTTTCTAGCTCCTTTTGGTGTCAGTTTAGGTTGTTTATTTGAGATTGTTATTGCTTCTTGATAGGCCTGTCAATTGCTATATATTTCCCTATTAAGACTGCTTTTGCTATATCCCAAAGGTTTTGAACCATGTGTTTTCATTTAATTTGTTTCCATGTATTTCTTTTTCTTTGTTTTACTGGTTGATCCATTAATTGTTTAGTAGATGTTGTTTAACCTCCAACTATTTGTGGCCTCTCCAAATTTTTTCTTGTGCTTGACTTCTAGTTTCATAGGATTGTGGTCAGAAAAGGTGCATGGTGTGATTTCAATCTTTTAGTATCTGTTGAAGACTATTTTGTGACCCAGTATGAGATTTATTCTGGAGAACATTCCATGTGTACTTGGAAAGAATGTGTATTCTGTTTTAGGAGGGAATGTTCTGAATATATCCGTCAAGTCCATCCAGTCCAGTGTGTCATCAAAACCATTGTTTCCTCATGTTTTCTGCTTAGATGATCTGTCCATCAATGTAAGTGGAGAACTAAAGTCCCCTACTATTATTGTGTTATAATAGATTAGTCCCTTTATGTTTGCTATTAATTGTTTTATATATTTGAGTGTTCCCATGTTGGGTGCATAAATATTTACAATTATTATATCTTCTTGTTGGATTTTCTCCTTTATGATTATATACTGTCCTTCTTTATCTCTTGTTACAGTCTTTGTTTTAAAGTCTAGTTTGTCTGATATAAGTATAGCTACTCCAGCTCTATTCTGACATCCATTACATGATAAATGTTTCTCCACCCTGTCACTTCCAATCTGCAAGTATCTTTAGGTCTAAAATGAGTCTGTTGTAGGCAGTTACAAGAGACCCATATTGATAGTCTTTTTTTTAATCCATTTTGATACCCTATGTCTTTTGATTGGAGCATTTAGTTCATTTACATTCAGAGTAATTATTGGTAGATATTTAGTGCCATTTTATTGCTTGTTTTGTCATTGGTTCTGGAGATTTTCTCTGTTCCTTTCTAGTCTTTGTCAATTTTCGTCTTCCCTTCCCACTCAAAGATTCTCCTTTAATATGCCTTGAAAGGCTGATTTAGTGGTCATGAAGTCCTTTAGTTCATGATTCTTTTTTTTTTTTAACTCTTTTATCTCTGCATTAATAGTCTCACTGATGTCTTCTATTCTTTTCTCAAGCCCAGTGAGTATCCTTATGATTGTTGCTTTAAATTCTCCATCAGGCATGTTACTTATATCTATTTCACTTAGATCTCCATTGTGGCTTTATCTTTTTCTTCATTTGGGATAAATTTCTCCATTTTGGCATTTTGTCTAAGTCTCTGCCTTCTTTTCTGTGTTAGTAAAGCCAGTTCTGTCTCCTGCTTCTGAAAGTAATGGCCTTATGAAGAAGAGGTCATTTAGTAGACCAGAGGACTGGCTGGCTCTTCAGACATTGTCTCTGGTGTGTGTTGTGTGCACTCTGCTGTCATGTTTTCGCTGCTATATCCTTCAGGCCAGTCATTTGTAGAGGGTCACCTTGCCTGCTTTGGGCAGTGTTTGTCCCTGGCCTGAATGTGGTGAGTTTTAACTAAGTGTGTTCTGGTCTGCTTGTGAAATGAGACCTGACACCAACTCCACCAGAACTGAAGCCCTGCAGAACTCTCTGGTTGGAAGATATGGTGTTGGCCAGGTTTTGGCTGGTCTTCTTGGGGAGGGGCCTAACATGCTGGGACTGAGGCAAACTTGGCTAAGAAGGGTAGTCTTGCCAGAGTGCAGGGGGTAGGGTTTGGCGTAAGCCAATTAGGTAGCCAGAGTTGGTGTTGGGCTTCTTCCCATAGGTGGCTCTGTGTTTATGCTGAAGGGTAAGGGAGGGAGATGGTTCCAGCCAGCTCCTTTGTTCCTGAAGAGGTCTCTCCCTGAATGCTCCCTCTCAGAGACAAGCTCAAAGGAGAGTGAATCATCTCTAACCTGTGTGCCCCAGGCATTCTTCAGATTTCTATGTCCAAGCTGGCTATCACCCCCCACCCCCCAGGGTTGCTTGCCTGTCTTCTCTCCAGAAGCAGTGCAGTGCCAAGCCAGCTAACCTTTGAAATTCCAGGCTTTAAGCCCCACTAGTTGCAAAAACTCATGAATTTCAGTTACTTTTCTTTTCCAAGCCAATGGCTTTGGGGAAACATTCTCCTTGTGCATTCTCCTGTGTGCTCCTCTCTCTCACCCTTCTCCTGACCACAGCTCCCTCTTCTCCATAGCACCCATGATCCATTTCTCCCCTAAACTATGTCTCCACACTTCCTACCTTCTTCAATGTGGCCTCTTCTCTGCCCCCCTTCTTTATGTTTATCTAGATGTGTCATGTCCATTATTAGACTGAATCTCAATTTTTCCTGTTCTGTTCATACAGAAAAATTCAGGGGGTATAGCTCAGTGGTAGAGCATTTGACAGCAGAAAAATTCAAACCTTTGATCACAGTTACTATATTTACTCCATTACCACCCATTTACTTTCTTCAAACTCTGAAATTTCATTTGTTTGGATCAACAGTGATTTCATACTTACCCACTCCAGGGCAAATTTCAAGTTCTAGGATCTGAGTGAACACCTCTGCTGCATTAGCAATGCTGATCATGCCCTCAGTTTGGAAAAACTCCTATTTTTTTGCTTTTTACAGTAAAAACACCCTTTGCTAGTTTTCATGCCATTATGACCTTTGCCTCCTTTTGGGTTCTACTTCATCTCACCCACTAATATTTGGAAGTCCTCTAAATTTTCTCCTCCAATTCTGACATGCACACTCTCCCTGAATAATCTGTAGTGAAATTAAAATAACTACACATACATGCTGATGACTCAAAACTTCATATGTCCTATCACTTGCTGGATATCTTGCCTTAAATGTTCCACCTATATCTGAAATTCAAGATCCTGCCCTAAATTTTACTCTTAGGTTGTATCTCAGTTCATAGAAACAGTACCCATCTGTTTACCCAAGTGAAAAGCCTGACAGATAAATTTGACTCATCCTTTCCTCACCCTCCAGATATACTAAATCACCAAATTCTATAGTTTGCTTCTAAACATTTTGCTAATCCATTCTGCCTAGCATAATGTTCTGAATGTTGTCTGAGAAAAAGAATAAACCTTGATTTTTGATATTTGCCAGTTATCTTTGTGTAGATTATATCTACCATGGCAAATTTCAAGCCATCAAAGTGATGTCACTGAACACATAGTTGGGAAAAGATGCACACTCATTTGACTCTCATGAGCCAGCATCAGCACACTGCTGATTCTCCCTAATTTTCTACAACCATTTACCCTTTACTCAAGTCCTAAATATTTATCTAATATATTATTCTACTATACTACTTCCACAGCTTCCTAACAGGCATACTTCCCTCAATTATTGTCCTCTGATAATTTATCTTCTACCCTGCTTTTGCAGAGATTATTCTAAAATGTAGGTTTGATCCATTTCCTTGTCTAAATCACACTAATGGCTTCCCACCAATGCATTCACATGCTCCAGAAAAAAGAGAAATGATTACAAGGTCTTTCATGGGTTGCTGAGTGTTCTCTTAAGCTCCACCTTTACTATTATCTATCTTATACTTTTTCCTTCTTTGCCTCCAGTTTTTCGGTAGACTAATCTTTCCTTTCATGCTTGCCTAAGAGCTATTTTCCTTGCTTTATCATTGCTTGGCATAATTCATGACAAATAACTACCTAAATATTTTATCTCTACACCATATTCTTTATTCTCAAAAACAGAACAAAAAACAGCAACAATAAGGACAATAGAAACAATGTTCCTGCTATGTTCCTGCTTTTATGATCAAGGAGGAACAAAGTACCAAATATAGCAGGAAACCAATTAATGTTGAATGGACAAAGCACTGCTTATAGAGGATGTGGTATCTGTGACTTTCCATAAATTTTTCCATATTTGGAAGAATTATACATCATACAGATCTTCTAAATTTTATTATGTGTATCAGCATGTATTTAAAAATCATGAGGCATGGCAACAGACAGAAAAGGTCAGAATTAAAAATAGAGATAGAGATTCTTGGAGTTATAGTAATGTACTTTAAAATAGCTGTGATTAACATATTTAAGAAAATTGGTATTACCATGTAGAATTTTCACAGAGATTTGTAATATACGGAAATATCAAATAGAAATTATAGGTTTGAACAACTCAATAATTACCCAAATTCAGTCGTTAGTAGATAGGTTTAACAGCATATTGGGCACAGCAAAACAGATATATGGTGAACTGGAAATAGATGATTACATTGAATCCAGAATGAAGTATAGAGTCCAGACAGATGGAAAAATAGAGAAAACCATATATGACAAACACTGCATATAGTAAAAGGTTTTAAATATATGAAACTGTAGCCCTAGAAAGAGAGACTGAATGGGAAAGACTGAAATTTGAAGAAATATTGACATAACTTTTCAAAACATATGAAAAACTCCAGCACAGATTCAAAAACCCTTATGCATCTGAAGCAGAATAATTTCAAGGAAAAACATATACAGACATTTTATAATCAAACTATTGAAAGCCAAAGAAAAAGGGAAAACCTAAAATCAGCCAGAGAGGGAAAAAAGATACATTATGATCAGGAGAGCAATGATAATTCTGAATGTTGATGTTTCAATAAACTCTATAGTCTGGAAGGCATATTATCACTGAAAGAAAACAAGGACCAACCTCGAATTTTATACCAAGCAAAAATATCCTTTAAAAATGAAGGTGAAAGGAGACATTCAGATTGAAAGAGAGAAAGAGAATGAATTTTTGTCCATTGTGCATGCTCTAAGGGAAATATTAATAAGAAATCTTCAGGAGGAAGATAATCTATCCAGAAAGAAACATAGAAATGCCAGAAAAAATAAAGAACCACAGAAATGATGAAGAAGTCAGGAAATTTTAAGTGAATATTATTAGATTGTGAAGCTTAAAATATTCATAAAATTCAAATATATGAAAATAACACAAGTTAGGTTGGATCAAATGGAGTTAAATAGTTCCAGAGTTCTAACCTTGTCTGGGAAGTGATATAAGCACTAATATATATTAAAATATACACAGTACAGAAGCATGTTTTTATTCCTAGGATAGCCATTTAAAGTTAGCTTAAAAATAAGTAATTTTAGGTGATGAAATGGAAAAATAGAATAATAAAATATATCTGAGTAGTTGAAAAGAAGAGAGAAAAGGCACATAAAACATAGGATAAGCAAACAAAAACATTCTCTGTTAGATATAAACTAAACTTTGTCAGTATGTATAAAATGTGCTTGAATTCTAAATAAAAGAAGAAATATTGTCATAAAAGTTAAGTAAAGCAATATCTTTCTTACAAGAAACAAATCTTACTAAATAAGAGCATAGAGAATTTTCAATTAAAAGTATGAAAGAGATACATTCTGCAGTCACCTTAATTCTCCTCCCCTCCTCCCAAACACGCAAAATCAGTATGTCTATACTACTATTAGGCAAAATAGACTTTAAGGGAGAAATGGGTCTAGAAGACCTTACTTTATGATAAAATGGAATAACTGATAAATTTGTATACATGTAACATATAGCTTTGGATATGCAAAGCAAACACTGACATTATAAAAAAGAGAAAAACATACATGTGCCATAGTGAGAACTTTAACACACCTGTCTCAATAACTGACAGAAAAGCAGGCAACAAGTCATCAAATGGATAGAAGACCTGAGCAAAAAATATAATAAAATTGATCTAATTGACATCTCTGGAACATAGCATCCAATGCTGACAGAATATACATTCCTTCAAGTATACATGAAACACTAATAGAAGCTGATCATCTGCTGTCCTAAGCAAGTCTAATCTTGTTTACAAATAGGTGCATTAGACAAAATCCAACCACAGTCAATAGCAACTCTGAGCAAAATCTATAAAATGATTAACTGTCCCTCTGTTGAAATCATATCTTTCAGTGTAAAAGACAGGCCAATATATACTTCTAATGGAAGTGGTAGAAATGTCCTTTCTAGACTATGATCATTGGATTCTAGAAAAACAAGAAAGGAAGAGAAAAATTCTTACTAGCTGACAACAAGATGAGGTAGGAGATGGGAGAAATTTTCATGTGTCTCAATTTCTACTGAGTCATATCTCATCTGCATTTCATTCTGTCCTGTGAGTTTGGCTTGGTTAAAAGTTTCAGAGTTGAGGAATTCTGGCTGAAGCATTTTGTTTTAACCTCTTCAAATGCATTATTATTGAGGGAGGTAATGGGGTAAAGGTCAGGGATATTTCTGGTGTTTATATTATATTAGGGGAGAGAGAGAAAATTTCTATGTATTAATTAAGGAAAGAAAATTAGAAATTTCCATTAGGCTGTTTAGTCAGAAGATCTTGATAGGGAGTTGAATCAATTATAAATACTCTGAGGATATCCTAATTAGGATCTGCTATTTAAAGAAAATATTTCACTTATCAGTGAGTTATAGTCATAAGACACAGTCTGTATTATTCAATAGCAGAATTTTCTTGGGAAGAGGGTAGAGAAGGTAGATATGCAAACATATAATCATTACCCAATATAATAAGTGAGACAATAGAAATATCCTTTCTTTGTTTGCAGTCACTGAGTCTTATTATTTTTTTTTTTTTAGTCTAATACTTGTGCCATATCTAGCGTGTGGGTCCTAAACAAATATTGCTAATTTATTGAACTGACCAAACTCACATGAAAACAGAACAGTGAGGAACTACATTGTATGGAAACTTTGTTTACATTTTTATCCTTGAGGTTTTTCATCTATAAATATAGATTTAATGCCAAATATTGGCATGGCAAAATGAAGTTGTAAAAAACCCATCTGGTCGCGTTAACTCTCCATAATAGTGACTAGCCTTCAAATAAGTTACAGGGTGTCAGGAGGTGTGTAGTCTGGGCATTGTAAAACTAGACACTAATTGACACTATAACTCTAAACATGCCCTTCTCTTTTCTGGGCTCCAATTCCTCCAACTATACAGTGAGGTCCTTTGGTTTTAAAGCCATTCAAAATTATTTTGAAAGTAAATGGCAGTTAGATTGACAAATCATTATTAGAAAATAAACCTTTATGTGTATTTATAATGTATTATGTGTTCATAACAGAAATATAGTAAGTACTTAATACCTTCTGAATTAAAATTATGAGTTGTTGCAAACACACACATACATATCAAGTATACCAGGCAATCATTTTGATATGGTAAAGTCAACCAAGGGAAATTGATAGCTTTTTTTTTTTTTTTAATTTTTTTCCTCCCCCACTCAAGATAACCAACATTAGGTTTTCTCTTACTGGAAATAAAATAAAATGACTATTGTAGTAATGCATCTCTCACAGATTTTAAAGGATTTAAGATGTATATTTCTGACTATTATGTGTTTAAAATTTTTAAAGTTTCCCAGGGCATAATAACTAAATGATCTCATTCTTTCACAAATTAAGACCAACCATACAGATTTTTTCTTATTATTCTTGCTTATGAAGTTAATCCTCACTGAGCTCTCATAAAGACTTCTTTAAGCCTCCCAGGTGAGGGAGAAGCAGTCCTAATGAGCATGAATCAGTGGCATTTGATCCCCACCATAGTAAAATGCCGACATAGATATAATCTTTTGCTCTTCCAAAGGCTTTCAACTTTGAGGATAAAGAACAAAAATCTCCAACATCAGCAAGCCTTTAAACTAGTTTCTTCTTCTATCCAACAGCTTACCCTCTATTATTTTGCAAAAATAAAACTACAAGTGTTTTATGGGTTTCATTTGGAGAGAATGTGAAAATTGTAGTAGAAAAGGGACCTATATTCTTTCTATTAGAGTTCCTTGTTTCTTCCATTTGATCAGGCAAACTTTCCTTCCAGAACATGTTGAGCCAAATTGGCAAATAGAAAGAAATGAGTTTATACCATGTGTCAGTGAAGTTACCACATAAGTGTGGATTTATATATGAAATATTTTAGATGAATTAAGTGTTCCTTTGGGAAATATCTGGAAAGGACATAGCACAGATAAGGCAAATAGCAACAGCGACCATAAATTAAGCACATTCTCATTATGTCTTCACACCCCCTGACTAGAAACAATAACCTCTCCCACAATAAGCACACAGTCTCAGAAAAAAGATTAGTGTACCCAAAGGGCAAAGCAAACCGATATATCTTGTGATATGTTTGAACAATCGTAAAGCTGTACCTCTGGCAGATGATGGGTGGGAGTGAATTAAAGAGGTCTAGGTGAATTATTGAGGTGGGAATCTTCCATCAAGGAGGCCCAGCTGTCTGCCTCAAGGTGCATGACCCTGGCAACAGACGACGGGAGCAGCCAAGCAAGTGACGGCTGGTGCAGAGGAAAAGAGGAAATAGGTGAGATTCTCATAATTGGGCCTGGCCATGGTAGGGAGTATATTCCACCACCACATCTTTTAAACTTGAGTCAAATTCTAAGTCTCAAGTTATTATTATACTGAGCCTGTAATTGTATATTTAATACCACACACACACACATATACCACACACCACACACACCCACTCATACATACACACTAAATGGGAGTCAGTATCAATATTGGACCTTTAAGGTTTTTTTTTTTTTTTTTTCCCCATCTTAAAACAAAGAAGCTGCTAGCTAAAAGAAATCACAGGTAATTATGTGAGGGTATCTCAACATACTTGAAGATTTCTCTCTGACACATACTCAGCTTATAATGTTTTTTGTGGCTGCTCTCGTTAAATTTTATACAACAGAAAACCTGAACAAAAGTCTGTGCAATGTAAGGGAACAATGATTTGATTTGCAAGGAAAAGGAGATTTATGGGGAAAATTGCTTGTATCTGACAGTCACTGACATCAGTCCTTAGTTCATGAAAAGTGACTGGGGCCTGATAGATTCTTCTTCTGTTCATCATAAAGCTACTGTTTTCTTGTCTCAGCAATGAGTGGAAAATGAATAATGAACACAGTTATGTGGGGGAAAGAGTCTTATTTTGTAATGAGAGAAAAATTTTTACAAATTCAACATTGAATCATTAAAAAATGCAGATTAGACACCTGAAAATGTTTCACAGGATAACGTCCTTCCTTTGTTTTTTTAAAGAAAATATGTTTATTTAAAAACATCTTAAATACACACATTTAAAAATAAAATTAGCTGTCAAAGTATTCTAGACAAACGAGTAGAAAAAATTTGACTTCTTAGGAAAATAGGTCATAGATATTTGATGTTACTACTTAAAGCAAATATGCAACACTTAACGGCTCACTTAATGCCTCATTGCTGCTAGTCTTTCTTTTTAAGTAGAAGCAGAAACTGTCTCTTTGATCAAACTGAATTATTAGTATCAAACTTTGTTAGTGAATTATACTTCCAGTATTAACTGGCATCTCGACCATATTAGGGAAACCTCTAAATAGTCTTAATGAGTTAATATGTTTCTTAAATATAAATTATTTTCCCATAATGCCTCTATTATTGCTTAGAAATATATCAGATATAGCTTATACTGGCTTTATTGGTGACAAAAAATACCTTGTTCATGTTTGTCTAGTAAAGGGAGTTTATTATAAAGAAGCATGTTCAGTGATAAGAAAATTGCATGAAAGTCAAAAAAGAGGGGTATTGCTTTGGAAAAGTTGTTAGAATCCAGATCCTCTGGAGATAGAAACAGTCCTTGATTTAAATTAATATAAAGACTTAGTAGCAGTGTCTGGCTAGCAAAACTGACCTATTAAATGACAACAGATGGGAGTCATCAGTATGGTTATATGTGATCTATAGCTATCAAAACTAGTGTTCTTTCCAAGGGCTGATACAGAATGGAGCCTGGCCTTGACCATTCCCTAGTACACATTTCAAGAGAGAAAATATGAAAAACTGAGGGGAACATAACAAGGGAAGAGTACAACTCAAAATAAAACAGCAAGCTGTATTACTTATGCAAGGTGCAATAAAAACATTGGAACAGAAAAATAAAAATTCAAAATATGTGATAAATGTATTTAAGAAGATAAAGGATATTAGCCATTTGAAAACAGAATTAAGATAATATCAGTTGGGTATTAAGTGTAAAAATGGTAGTTGAAAAAAGGGAACCTGATAGATTATGGTAAGTAGTCAAATAGATAAAGTCAAATAATAGAAGAGTGATAAGGAGGATTTCCTGCTGAGGACAATGAGAAAGAACAGAAAATACTTAAAAATAAAATAAAATACTTAAAAAATGACAGATGTGTTAAATATGAGTCAAAGTTCAAAATTCTAGATGGTAAGGGTCTCAGAAGAAGAAAATGTAAATAAAATGGGGAAATATTTGAAGAAAAATGGATATAAATTTCCCAAAGGTATAGACAGATCAAATATCTCAGATTGAGAACATTTATAGGGTGCCAAAGAGTAGAATTACTCTAAACACATTATAATAAACTTTAAAATTATAGAAAAAATAAAATTCAAAGTGTTAATGAACACTTGGACATAAGACTTTTTAATAGAGGCAGGGGGGCTATTGAATAGAAATTTTAATATTTGATTTAAAAGGATGTTGAACTTACAATTTATATCCAGAAAATTGTTTAATTTAATGTAATATTACAATAAATATTATCTGAAATGGAATTGTCAAGAGACTTGACACCAAGACCCATAATAAAAATACTTTCAGAGGAAGTATTCAGAAGATTAGCAAAATAAATCCAGAAGATGCTGCAAGAAATATGAATAAGAATGGTGAAATAACTTGTCAAAGTCTAGGATGAGGAAAAGGAAAAGAAAGTATTTCACTATAAACTAGGACTAAAATTGTAGACAATATCGACCTAATGCAGTAAGGAGAGAACGTGTTCATAAGAGGACTTACTCAGCAGTAGCATTTTGTGTAAATATATATTAGGATGGATCTTAGGCTAACAAATATCAAGATAAGAAAATGAAATAACTTTTAAACAAGCAGAAGAAATCTCAGTCTATTTAATTTAAATCAATAAAAGAGAAGAAGGAAATAAAAAGAGACAACGGTAAAAGGAAAATAATATAATAGCAGAATTAAGTCCTAACACAACAGTGACTGCAGAAGTGTGTGAGTTAAAGGCTTTGAGAGAGATAAACCTTTGTAAGCAGACTAATGCACATTAAAACAAACAAATTTCACATTCTTCAAAATTCACCTTAGATTTATTAGGTAAAATTTATAAAGCAAGATAATATCAAGCACCAGTGGGAAAGTGGGCATACAAATCCCTCATACTCTCTGGGAGGGAGTATATACTGGGACATTCATCAAGAAGTCATTCTGGCACTATTTATTCAAATTAAATAAAACATACCCTATCAACCAGCAATTTCAATCCTAGGTGTAAATCCCAGGGAAATCTTACAGGTTTATGAGGTGTCATATTCTAAAATGTTCATTGCCATGTTAACTGTGTCAAAAGTTGGAGATAATCTCAATATTGATAATATATCAAATAGATATGGTAAAATATGGTGAACATATTCCATGGGATTTTATACAATAAAAAATAACAAATAAAAACTAATTTTTTAAGGAGAGAGACAATGAGATACAGAACATGATGCTGTTTATGTAAATTAAAAATGGACACAAACACTGGCATATATTTTTCATGTATATTTAAATATAAAGAAATGTAAGGAACATATTAAAATTGTTACCTGAGGGAGAGAATTGATGGGGGGGTTATAGGTATGGAGATAAAAAATAAATAAAAAAAAAAAACAAGATACGTAGACAGGTCAACAGTAAAGATGTGTTATGAACTTCAAGAGTATAATTAAATCAATTTTCTCCTAAATTAAAAATAGTAATAAATATGAATAACAGAGTAATTAAGCAGCTGAAGATAGAAATTATCTTTATAACAGTTGAAGATGATATTGGAAAGTATGTTTTAAGATTATAAAGTGGGCTGCCTAATACGTCATACCCAAATAAGAGATTAATTTATTCACGGTCATTGGCAGTGCTGAGCCTATATAGGCCTATTTTGAGGGGATCTGTCCTTGTATGGGATGAAAGTGCAGCATAGAATGTGTGTTCTCTGTAGGTAAGTATATATCAAAAAGGAGAAAAGGACTAGCTGATCCAAGCAGGTTATGAGCCTTCGCTCAAACTCAGTCCTTAGAAATAATACTCATTCCTGTGGGAAATGTAACTGACAGGGTAGAAAGAGGGCAGGTGTGATTTGCCTAACAGATATCCTCCACAAGGAGGGAGAATTTGTCCCTCCCAGACAACTATAAATATCACCCTGACTGTCCTTCAGATCTTTTCTCTGAAAAGTGAAGCAGCCATGACTCAAAATAGCTACTGATAGTGGCCATTAGTATTCTACCACCCTACTTTATTAAATGCTACTTCTGAATAAACTTCTCTCTATCCAAATATGAGCAAAGAAGGAAAACAAATTTACTGAAACATTGGGTCCATAAAAATCTTGTGACATAAAGAAAAGGGAACTTTGTCTTGAAGACACACATGGAAGCCATCAATTTGAAAATAATTTACATAACGAACAAGACAATTTAGAGGAGAAATACTCGGAGTCATTAAAATAAATTCTATTGTAAGAAATAGATATGAACAAGCTAAGATTAAAACAGAGATAAAAATAGGCTGAAATAATTAGAAACAATGACAACACAAAATAAACTGTCCATTTTAGGCAGCTAACTGCAAAAGATAATAATAAAGAAAAGTAAGTGAATGACGAAAAATTCTACCAGAAGCTTACGAAAAAATTTGAAAAAAAAAGGTGACACATGACAAAATATTACTATCTTTAAACATATAAAAATGCCAATAATTCATTAGAAATATTAGTTGAAAATTTAAAAAAAAAATAGAGGGGTGCCTGAGTGGCTCAGGACATCAGTTGAGTGTCCAACTCTTGGTTTTGGCTCAGGTCATCTCCTGGGTCTTGAGATTGAACCTGATCTTAGACTCCATGCTCAGTGGGGAGTCTGCTTGAAGATTCTCTCCCTCTTCTCCTCCCCCCACTCTCATGTGTGCTTACGTGCTCTCTCTCAAGTAAATAAATAAATCTTAAAAAAATTAAAAATTAAAAATTAAAAATAAATAGAAGTCTCAAACTTAAAAATATTGTAAATTATGATAAAAGTGCTAAAATTAATACAAAATATTTACCTTCACCAGTAAACAAAGTAAATGAAATTAATATGTAGTATAAAAGTTGCTCATAAAATAAAAAAGGCTTTAAAAATGATAATAAAGGAGGGGCGCCTGGGTGGCTCAGTCATTAGGCGTCTGTCTTCTGCTCAGGTCTTGATCCCGGGGTCCTGGGATCGAGCCCCGCATCGGGCTCCCTGCTCCGTGGGAAGCCTCCTTCTCCCTCTCCCACTCCCCCTGCTTGTGTTCCCCCTCTCGCTGTGTCTCTCTCTGTCAAATAAATAAATAAAAAATCTTAAAAAAAAAAATGATAATAAAGGAAAGTAAGAATTTGGTCCACTTGTGAGTGTCATTTTATATTAATACAATTCTTCTGAATTACAACTTGATACACTCTTCTTTAAAAATTTCCATACATTGATCAATTTATTTGTATGGAGCCTGTGATAAACTTACAATCAGTGAAAACTGTATGTGTGAAAGATGTTTGCTACAGCATAATATATAATGAAGGAAATTGCAGAGCCTGGGCGGTTCAGTCAGTAAGTGTCTGCCTTCTGCTGCCTTTGATCTCAGGGTCCTGGGATCAAGCCCCTCATCAGGCTCCCTGCTCAATGGGGAATCTGCTTCTCCTTCTCCCTCTACCCTACCACCCCCACTTGTTCTCTCTCTCTCAAATAAATAAATCTTAAAAAATAATCTCTAGAAACACCAATATATTCAGCAATAGCTTATCCATATGATAAATTTTTATGCGCTCATTAAAAAATTATTTTCAAAGGCTATAAAATAGCATGGAATTTTTCTTGATATAATGAAAATAAGGTAAAATATATATATTCTTTTTTAAAAGATTTTATTTATTTATTTGAGGGAGAGAGGAGAGAGAGAGAGAGCAAGCAGGAGCAGATGGGGAGGGGCAGAGGGAGAAGCATACTCCCCACTGAGGAGTGAGTCTGATGAGGGACTTGATCCCAGAATCCTGGGATCATGACCTGAGCCGAAGGCAGAGGCTTAATTGACTGAACCACCTACGTGCCCAAAACTGTGTATGTTCTTATCTCAATCTCTTGTAGTAATTTTATAAGACATTGTAACGTTATGACATTAATAGATTCATGTGCATTAAAAAAAGGATGGATAGAAAAGTGATTCCTGCTAAGTGATGAAATCAAAGGTGATTTATATTTCATCGTTATAGTTTTGCTATTCTCATATTATCTATATTGAGTTTATATTGTTTCTATTAATGAGAAAAAGTCGATTGAATATAAAGACAGATTATAGAATACAGATTAGGAGAAGAGATAATTTATTTGAACATGTTGATTCTGAGTTGCCTAAAGAAATCCGAAAATATATTTAATTGAAGTTTAGAAATATTAGTGTGATTTATGATATCTAGAGGTATCCATTTATCAGAATCCACATCAGGGGTAGTTGAAACAGTTAAAGTGTGTGTGATAATTTTGAGAGAGTTTATAGGCAACAATGGAAGTTGAATATTATGCATCTTGGGGAATCCCAACAGATAATGAAAAGTAAATTAGCAAATATCATTAGATTTCACTATCAAAATTTTTCTGCTTTTGTTTTTTCACACTATCGCATTATACTCTTCATCAAAATAAAGCAAAATCTGATAAATCTAAATTCCTAAAGCAAGGAAATATGAAGGAAACGGATTCTCTGTATAAGAAATGGAAATGCACTAAGAAGTTGTAAAGATTTTGACAAGTATGCACAGGTTTTCAGCAGCATGTAAAACTTCAACTTCTCATGCTCTGAGTTGCAGATTATATCCATTATTTCTATTCAAAACATTAACCAGAAGAATTCAATTAAAAATGTTTAATATTACCTTATAGAATGAGCTAAAAAATAGCATTTTATGAATGGACAGTAGTGGGAGAAGAAGTTAACAACAAATATTTACCTCTATTGAAAGATGTGAGGACCAAAATACCTTTTATTCAGTTCCATTCAACAATAATTGCATTGACTACAAAAATCATCCATCCATATGGCACTTATATTTGTGTCAGCTGATTTTAATCTCAAGCACCCAAACTTTACTACAGACATATACAAAAGTTGTTAATGAAACTCAGTGAGATTCAAGAACTTAGATTTGTACCTAAATTTATCTTTATATGAGTTTCAAACAGGTAAAATCCAATAACTGTCAATGTACAGGAACCTAAGCTGTTTATGTTTTGGGGGAAGGAAAAATCACAGTGAAGGGAAGTGACATTTATAGAATGTCTAATATGTTACAGACAAACTGAGAGATTATTTATCATCATTATCTCATCAATTCAGAAAAGTCCTTTTTGAACTTGTTGAAGTTAGAAGACTTAAACCACCTGATTTCAGGACTTAGTCTAAAACTACAACAATCAAGAGAGTAGGATGTTGGCATAAAAATAGACATAAGGATCAATGAAACAGAATATAAAGTTCAGAAACGGACCCACAGCCAACCGATTTTCAAAAAAGAGCAAAGTAGTTTAATAGTCATTAAATTGGGAAATCTTTAAAATGAATATTGCTACAATCATTAGATTGCTTGCTGGAAAAACTGAACCTCAAATATTAACTCACACCATAAGTGAAAATTACTTTGAAATGAATAATAGACTTAAACCTAAGAGGTAAAACTATAAAAGTTCTAGAAAAAAAAAAGAGGAAATTTTTGTGTTCTTATGTTAGGCAAAAATGTCTTAGGACACAAGAAGTCTGAATCTCTAACAATTGTATATATATAAATTGAAATTCATCTAAATTGAAAATCTTTGTTCATCAGATGACATTATTAAAAAAATGAAAAGGCAAGTTACAGACTGGGAGAAAGCATTTTCAAAACATGTATTTCATAGAAGATGTCTAGAATGTTAAAAATGAACTCCTACTACTCTGGATTGCCTGAGTGGCTCATTCGGTTGAGCATCCGACTCCTGGTTTGGGCTCAGGTCATGATTTCATGGGTCCTGAGATAGAGTCCCGCCTTGGCTCTGTACTCATCAGGGAGTCTGCTTGAAGATTTTCTCCCTCTGTCCCTCCCCCAACTTGCTTGCTCTTGCTGTCTCTCAAATAAATTAATCTAAAAAAAAAAAAAAATGAACTATTACAACTCAAACGTAAGAATACAATCAACCATATTAAAAACTGAGCAAAAAATTTGAAGAGCTACTTCACCAAAGAATGGCAAATAAGAATACAAAAGGATGCTTGACATCGTTTGTTATAGGAAAATGCAAATAAAAACATCAATGAGATACAACTACACAAGATTGTAAAAGCTACAATTTAAAAAGATTGACAATATATGTGTTGGCAAGAAAGTGGACCAAAGGCAAATTTTTT
This sequence comes from Halichoerus grypus, assembly GCF_964656455.1. Lineage (NCBI taxonomy): Eukaryota > Metazoa > Chordata > Mammalia > Carnivora > Phocidae > Halichoerus > Halichoerus grypus. The sequence continues at coordinate 128,612,421 of NC_135716.1, read as the reverse complement.
ATGTTGTTGGTTAAAATGCAAAATGGTACACCCACTTTGGACAATGGTTTGGTGGTCCCACAAAAAAATTAAACATAGTTACTCTACCACCCCCTAAATCTCACTCCTAGGTTTATACATAGAAAATGAAAATATATGTCCACATAAAGAATTAGACACAAATTTTTATTAACACCTTAATTCATGATAGCTAAAACTGGGAATAACTAAATTCTTATGAATTCTGAATCAATAAACAATATAGACTATATCCAGAGAATTGAATATACCACTATTAGTTAGCAATAAAAAAAGAACAAACTAGTTATTCGTGCAAAAATGGATGAATCTCAAAAGCATTTTGCAAAGAGAAGGAAGTCAGACATAAAGAAACATATACTTAATATATTTCCTTTTATATAAAATTTTAGAAAGGCAAAACAATTGAGACAAATCAAATCTGGATTCCAGGGACCAGGGGTGGCAGGAGGGGATTAATTGCAAAGTGGCATGAGTGGACTGTTACAAAATGTTCTATATCTCAATTAGTAAGGTTGTTACATATATATGTTGTTAAAACTCATTGACTTGTAAACTTAAAATCAATGAATTATATTGCACATCAATTTACCACAATAATGTGGCTTTATAAAAAAATCAGATTTGGCTAACTCTGAAATCCATACTCTTTGTATGCTAATAATCGTACCATAGTTAATTCATTAGTCATGTCCTAAAGTGGGCAAAAATATTTTATGTTTAATTTAGCATCTGGAGGCTTGTCTGTTGACATACTACCTATGTATTTAATTAGAAGATGAATGGTTTTGTGTGTTTTTGCAAACAAAAATATTTCACAACTCTGGTCTACCTGGCATATCTTTCAAATAATGCTAATACTGTGGGTTAGAACTGTTTTTTACTGATCAGCCACAGGTAATCTTTGAAGTAAGATGAGTCTTGGGATATCATAGTGAAATTTTTCCAATCTCAATTTTGTTCATGTCATATGTCTAATTATGAATTAAACTTTATGGAAAATATTATAATTGCTGGACCATGGTTTATTGCTTTGGTTGATAATTGTCATTGCTTTTGGCTACTTGACCTAAGAACTGCATCTGTTGTGACTGATGAGTGATAATCTGGATAAACATCAAATAATACATTAGTTTATGGTTTTTACTTTTATCAATTCCTATAAGGATATTAAAGAAGAAAATATTGAAAATGATGAATTTTTTAAAGATTTTATTTATTTATTTGAGAAAGAGACAGAGATAGCAACAGAGATAGAGAAATAGTGAGGAGGAGAGCACAAGCAGAGAGGAGAGGGGGAAGCAGCCTCCCCGCTGAGCAAGAAGCCCAATGTAAGGCTCAATCCCAGGACCCTGGGATCATAACCTCAGCTGAAAGCAGACACTTAACCAACTGGACTACCCAGGCACCCCGAAAATGATGAATTTCTAAGAATATTTACAATTTAGGATTCAGTTAACAGAGCATCTAAATTTAATTAAACAGAATTCATACTTTAATAAATAGATGTACAATATAATATCTGTAGTATTCAGAAAAAAAAAGATAGCTATGCCATGTTTTAAATGTATATAGAAAGTGACTTTGCTAGAAATAGGAAGTATAAAAAGGAATGAATATTTATTTAGTAACTACCGTGTGCCAGATGCTTTTGGTTCTGGTCATTCATTTATTCATTCAGTGAGCAAATATATTTTGAGCCCTTACTAATTGCTAGAGACTATGATAGATGCTGGGGTTTATGATGATCACCAAGATAGACATTATGCTTTCTGGTCCAAGATAGCACCTGAGCATATGCTTAATTTATGGAAGGACTGAAGCAATAGAGCAAAATGTATGACCTCAAAATAGCAAAGTACAAGTAGGAATGTGTGTGACAGAGACTGCTAGATATCACTTAATATGATCCCTCTAATTTTTAGTAGACACACTGTTGCACAGAATTAAGACCACATTTATCAATTCTCTTTGTAGTCAGTGTGACTACTTGGCAAAGTTTTGTGAATGGAGTCTATAAGCCAACTTCGTGGAAGTGTCTTCATAGTGTCCTCCTTTTTTTTTCATGGCCAGAGTAATAGAAGGGGCTCAAAGCCAGCTCCTTCATGGAGCATGGGTGTGAGAAGCTCAACCTAGATCCTGCACTGTTTTCTCCTCTGGGCATGATGTTCTCCATTGTTTCCTCAGCTCCTGTTCCTGATTATATACCCAATATCCTGTTATTGCAAAAGTTCTCGGACCCTTGTTGGCAACTGATGAGGTTCAGTACATGCTACCTGAAAATATTTCATTTTGGCATATTGAAGACTGTAAACTGAAGGAGAAAGCTCTTTGAGAAAACAGCAGAAGCAGGGTGGTCTCTCTCTGACTTTCCCCTTCTCCTTTTCCCCTGAAGCATGTCATAAAATCTTCATGTGTGAGTTGCCCTCTCTATACTAGGAGGAAAGAAACATCGTGATCTCCCAAGACAAAGGGACACTGAGAAGAATCCAAATAAACAGGCCTTGATGTTTTCCTCAGTTTACAATACTTAGCTCATATTCTTTCCCCTATCATATATTTCCACAACTTTTCACTCTTCATCAAACCTAGCATAAAAACACAGGTTAAACCATTTTGCAGGGTCTTCATTTCATTATAAAGATTCCTATGTCATGTAAAACTTAAAGACATTCATATGCTTTTCTCCTATTAATCTGTCTTTGTCAGTTTAGATTTCAGACCTGGCCAACGACTCTAAGATGGTCAAGTAAACCTTTTCCCTCCTCCACAGTTTCCCCCTATATAACCTTCTTGTTCAGGTTCTATCAAGGCAAACTGAAACTTCTCTGGATCTACTTGGAACTGAGGAAACATAACCAATACAGATAAAAAAAAAAAAAAAATTGCAGACTGTGTCATTCCTGCCCATTCTCCTTGCCCTGACTTTATGACTGGAATGATTCAGGCAGACAGCAGTCTCTATGTTTATGTGTAACTCTGATTAATAAGGATACATGTCAAATTCTTTTAAGAATACTTCCACATGATTTTACTCCTCTTCTAATGATACATGAAATATCCAGCTGGAAAGCGAGAGACCAGCATCCCTTCTTTTCAGTCTTTTCAAATCCCTTTAAGTTTTTTCCTTTCTTTTTTTTCCATCTATTCAATGGTTCCCTAGAGTCAGCTTGTATTGACTACAAAGAGCAGATTCAGCACATCTCTTCCCAACAACACATTCTGTGATATTAAGTTGGTAGCCCAAAAACCTGCCACATTGTAAGTATTTATACCACATAAATTTGCAAATACTCAAAAAGGCTTATTTATTTATTTATTTATTATTATTTATTATTTTGGGAAACAGTTTTACTAATACACCACTGAGTCCACATATTCAGGAAATAGACCCTAGATCTCCACAATAGTAGATAAAACTTCTATACATTTCTTTATTTCTGTAAATACTAGTATTCTGATTATACAGACTAGTTGGAAAAGGTGATAAGTTAACAGGAAAAAAAATGTGGTCAATGTTTAGATGCCCTGTACATCTCTCAGCTCTTTTAGTATAAAAGGAAAAGGCCCATTTTATACATTGCAATAAATTATAGACTTAATTATGAATATGATAGTACATAGGTTATCTATTTTTAAAATTTAAAGAGTTATCAGAATGTTGGAGGTAGAATGGAGGAGAATAAGAGAAAGATGTGGTCGTGTAACAAATTGAGGAGTCAAATATTGGTCTATTGATCCTGGACCACAAAAGTAAGAAAACAAATCATGAAATAAAAACCTACATATATTATTACAAGTTGCAAAACTAGGGGCTCCTGGGTGGCTCAGTTAAACATCTGACTCTTGATTTCGGCTCAGGTCATGACCTCAGGATCTTGAGATCAAGCCCTGCTTCAGGCTCTGTGCTCAGCAGGGAGTCTGCTTGAGATCCTTTCTCTCCATCTCCGTCTGCCCCTCTCCCTACTCGCATGCTCTCTCTCATCTCTCTCAAATAAATAAATCTTAAAAAATTACAGGGATATTATAAATGTAATTTTAAAATATAAGTGTAAATTATAAGAGGGGAAGTTGGGTTAGGTCGAATCAAATTTTGATCTGTTATAATTGCTTCTTGGCCTTTTGGCTAAGATCAAGTGCAAATTTTGATCCATTATTATAAAAAGACAATTGTTAATGTCTTAATAGAAATCACAAGAAACAATGACATAAGCATATTATATGCGGTTGTAAGATCATCTCCTAGAAAATACTAACAGTGGAAATAGTTCAATGTAATTTATTTTGAGAAGTAAGATTGGATATTGGTTATTTTGGGGCAGAACTATATCATAAGCACCTTTGCATCCTTAAGTATTTTAAACATTTTCATAAATTACTTTGGAAAAAATTGTTTTTATTTAAAGAGAGATATTTATTCCTCCTATGTTGTTATCAATATATTGAGAAATAAGTGTAATTAAATCAGAAATTGAAACACTGCAAGAAAAGAGATATAATGAGCAAAGAATAACATGGAGGGAATACTAACCTGAATAAAGAATGACTACATAAAGGAAGTGATGTTAAGTTCAACCTCAAGAATAAATATAACTTAGTTAAGTAAAATAGAGCAAGAGAGAAGGAAAATATTAAAGTCATTTTGAAGATTATCAGAAACATTTATGCTTTGATTGGAATAGACAAGTCATGGAGGCTGAGGAGTCAAAGTTTAGCCACTCTGTAGAATAAGAGAGGGAGAACTATGGATGAACACAATAATTGGCAAACAAAGGGAGAAACATTACTTTATAGTTGCAGAAATTGGAGTAACTGAGATTTTCTCTAGTAGTGCTAAACTGGCACAAAATTATGGCAAGAGTCCTGAGAATACTGTTAATGGAGCATTGGCTATAATGAACCATGGTGACCTGCAGAGGGAAGGGAGTAAAATTTTGTGGAAAGAAGTGAAGACGTACAGGAGAAAAGGGCCTGTAAATCTCTGGATAATCAAGGAAACATATTGATGAATAGGAAGGAGAGATTAAGGAATAAGAGTTTCAGGTTATTATGTTAAAGGAAAAAACAGTTTCAAGTATTGATAAGAACAAAGCAGATGAACTTACAGAAAAGATGATGATCTCAGAAGATGAAGAGGCCAAGCATTTGAAATCTCAAGACATTGAATGGATACTAAAGATACCTAGGAATGGTGAGATTAGGGATGGAGAAGAAAGAAACAAATTGAGAGAATGGAATCAAAAGTAGTCCTAAGGACAATAGATACTAGAAATGAGAAGAGATGGAGAATGATAAAGGCAGATGACAGGAACACAGGTTTTATGGAGAGGTAAGGATCAATGAATGAAAGCATTCCTGGAAGTAAGGAAGATAATTAGCCTGCCTACCACACTTTTCAATTAATTTATCCATTTTTTCATTGACTTTTTAATTCTTCACTCACTCATTCATTCATTCATCCATTTTTACATTTATTTTGTCCATTAAGAAATGTTCATTCATCACTTACTATGTACAATATCTGAGAAAATCCTTAAATAGTCTCCACTCTTGAGTTCACTCAATATTCTCTGCTCTTGAGTTCAATCTAGTTGAATAGAAATATGTGTAAAAAGAGAATGACACATCAGCATAAGTACTATGACAAAAGTCTTTGTAAGTGCTCTAGGGAAACAGGGAAATTATATGGGTATCAAAAGGGCTCAATCAGTCATAAGAAGTCTATGGAGGATATGGAGGAGTTGCATTTTAATTGAATATTTACTTCTTTTTTTTTTTAAGATTTTATTTACTTATTTGACAGAGAGAGAGAGCACACAAGCAGGCAGAATGGCAGGCAGAGGGAGAGGGAGAAGCAGGCTCCCTGCTGAGCAGAGAGACTGACATGGGGCTTGATCCCAGGGCCCTGGGACCATGACCTGAGCCAAAGGCAGACATTTAACTGACTGAGCCACCCAGACATGCCGAATATTTACTTCTGAGTAAGATTTCACCAGGTGAAGTAGAAAAGGATATAAGGATACAGAAGGACATATGGAGAATTCATTTAGAAAGACCTTCAGTAAATTTAGGAAATAGCAGTGGCCATGAGGCAGTCTCCACAGCATAAAATATTATATTATTTTCTTGAGTAAGTAGTCCTTGCTTTCAGTAGAATACCATTACTAGCAATTACTGAAGTATAATAAAGTAGTGCCTCTTGCCAGGTGCCTTGAATTTAGCACCTATATTAATGCTCATGTGGAGCCAAGAGATCTGCAGATTATTTACCTAACAAGATTTTTTATTTAACTTTCTGAGTGCTTAAGTGTCTAATTTATCTTTGAACCAAGGTGGATATTAACACATTCTGATCTAATCATCCTTGCGCTTGATGTTCTTTCTCCTTAATGTCTAATTAAATTCATTCCTCTTCTTCCATTGTTAAAGTTTTCCGAGGAACATTGCTTTGATAAGATACCTGTATACTGATGCTGCTTTAAGTCATTTCTTTTTGCTGTATGTGAGAAGAGTTTTAACATTTTGTGAAACATTTTCATTCATCCACAAGAGAAAATGTACTGGGCACTTTGTTACTTGACAGAATTAGTTGTTCTAAGTCTAATGTGCCAGTTAAACTATGAATGCATATTTCCCACAGTCTATTTTTTCAAGTCTAGGATTAGCAATTTTAATTTGAACTGTTACATTCATAGACCTTCAACTGGCAGAAGACAAGCTGTAGGATAGATGACAGAAGTTAGTACATCTTTGAAGATATATTTTAAAGACGTTTAACAACTGAATAAAATATTTTTATGAATAAGGAGAATATATTTCTTGTAGCTATTTTTTCTGAATTAAAGATCAGTTTTCTCTTTATGAATTTCTAAAATAAAATAATAATAAGAGTAAAGAAATTTTCTCTCTTTTGTCCTTATACTCTCAGTTGTTAGAGCTGTGATATAACCCAGACAAAACCATTGTACTTTCAGGGCATAAATTATCATCAGTCATTCAATTACGTATTTAACAAATAATGTCTTGGTGCTGGAGCTACTGTGCTCAGTTAGTCAAGACTGATTGGATAACATACTTTTATTACATCTTTAATATTTAAAAAAATTTTTTTCTGGTAAATATGGAGAACTTTGTGCTTCCTAAGTGTTGATGTATGAGATAAACAATTATACCTGTTTATTTTTCATCTCCATTGATTTATTTTATTTTATTTTATTTATTTATTTTTTTAAAGATTTTATTTATTTATTTGACAGAGAGAGAGAGATAGCGAGAGCAGGGACACAAGCCGGGGGAGTGGGAGAAGGAGAAGCAGGCTTCCCGCCGAGCAGGGAGCCCAGTGCGGGGCTCGATCCCAGGACCCAGGGATCATGACCTGAGCTGAAGGCAGACGCTTAACGACTGAGCCACCCAGGCACCCTCCATTGATTTATTTTAATCTAAAACTATTTATAAACTACAATCCTGAGCCAGGAAAACTGTTTTCAGAAATGAAACCAACGTAACTATTATCTGCCTTGTTGAAGCTACTGTTTCAAGTTTTCCTTTGAGCCACCACATATGACCACTCACTAGGTGCTTCATTCTTACCATGTTCCTCAAATTTTGCATGAGATATGTTTCTACCTCAGTACCTTGACTTGTTTTCTTTTTTTCCTGCAGTACACAAACTCTCTCTCTTCCACTCATTATATACCTTTCTCCACCTGGAAAATACCTAATTATTCTTCCTTCAATGTCACTTCCTTTGTAAAGCTTTTCTTGATCCCCACCCCCCACCCTCACTATTAGGCAATGGTTCCTTAGCCATCATATATATACGTAAAATAGACTATAATATATACATATAACTATTAATAGTCATTTTCTACCCTTAAATTTATGCAGTTATGACTTAAAACTGACACATAGAAATTATTAAAACACAAAATAATTAATATAACTATTAATAGTCTATTAATAGACTTATCACATTTAATTTTACTCTAGTCATGATGCCTTGATGGATTATTAACTGGGAGAACTTGAAAAGTTTAGTCAGTCTCTCTGGGCTGTAATTCTCTCTTCTGTTGGAAAGGAAATTAAGGTTATTAGTAGTTCTTAACAAGTTGTACTCATCAAAAAACTCACAGTAGTGTTCTTATAATAAAGAGTCCATAGATGTTTTTGTTGTTGCTCTTGTGGTAGTGTTTGGTAGTGTTGTTCTTATTGTTGTCACCACTAGTGGTAGCTCTAGTAGTAGTTGTACTTAAAGTAGTAGTTTTACATCTGTGATGGAGAGAACAGAGTCTGACTCAGTTTTATTTTTTTCTTACAGATTTTATTTTTTAAAATAATCTCTACACACACTGTGGGGCTCAAACTTACAATCCCTGAGATCAAGAGTCTTATGCTTTACCGACTGAGGCAGCCAGATGCCCCCAGGTTGTTTTTTTGTTTTGTTTTGTTTTAATAATTTAAGTCTAATTAACATACAGTGTTACATTAGTTTCAGGTGATTCAACAATTCTATACATTGCTCAGTGCTCTCATGATTTGTTTACTTTTAGTCCCCTTCACTTATTTCACCCATTTCCCCCTGCCCCCATCCGCCTCCTCTCTGGTAATCAGCAGTTTGTTCTCTCTAGTTAAGAGTCTGTTTCTTGGTTTGTCTCTTTTTTCTTTGTTCATTTGTTTTGTTTCTTAAATTCCACATATAAGTGAAATCATATGGTATTTGTCTTTCTCTGACTGACGTATTTCACTTAGCGTACTTTCTAGATCCATCCATGTTGTTGCAAATGACAAGATTTCATTCCTTTTTATGGCTGAGTAATATTCCATTATGTATATATCCATTATATATATATATATAATTGACACACACACATATATATATGTATATATATATATATCTCACATCTTCTTTATCCATTCATCTGTTGATGGGCATTCAGGCAGCTTCTATAATTTAGCTATTGTAAATAATGCTGCAATAAACATAGGGTGCATATATATTTTTGAATTAGTGTTTTGGTGTCCTTTGAGTAAATACCCAGTAGTGGAATCACCAGATCATATGGTAATTTTACTTTTTTACAAGATTTATTTATTTATTTGAGAGACAGGGAGAGAGAGAGAGTTGGGGGCAGGGCAGATGGAGAGACTCCTCAAGCAAACTCCCCACTGAGCACAGAGCCCAATGTGGGGCTCGATCCCATGACCCATGAGATCATGACCTGAGCTGAAACTGAGTTGGAGCTTAAATGACTGAGCCACCTAGGTGCCCCAGTAATTCTATTTTTAATTTTTTTCCAGTACCTAGTTCAATTCCTAGAACATGGTAGATAATTATTTTTCTCTTTAATGAACCAGGGAATTCATGATTAAACTTCAAAAGCTTATGTTGGATGACTTTCTCAAGGTTATGTTCTACCCTCAAGTTTATACAGTTCTGACTGAAAACTGACACATATAGACAAATTATTAAAACACAAAATAATAAAAACAATAGAGTTAGTACAAAGTTCAACATGAGTACCAGCAGGAAGTGCCCCAAAATTTTGCCTTGGGAGGAAGGGGAAGAGTTGAAGAAGTGACATTACTTTTTAATCTTGCTGAATCAGCATCACTAGGAATGAAGTGTAAGGATGATATCCATTTCTTCTTTATTGGGGTTTAATTGACATATAACATACTAGCTCAGATGTACAACATGATTCTATATTTGCATATATTGCAAAATGATCATTGCAATAAATCTAGTTACCATTTGCTACCATACAGTTATAAAAAGGTTTTTCTTTCTTTTTGCCAGTTATGAGAACTCTTAAGATTTACTCTCTTAATGACTTTCAAATATACAATACAATATTATTAATATAGTGAATATGTTGTACATTATATTCTCATGAATTATCTATTTTATAACTTGAAGTTTGTATCTTTTGATCTCCTTCACCCATTTTGTTCATTCCTCACAACATTTCCCCTTTGGCAACCACCGATCTGTTCTGTGTATCTATGAGCTTGTTTTCAATTGTTTTGTTTTTGTGATTCCACATGTAAGAGATCATATAATATTTGTCTTTCTCTGTCTGATTTATTTCACTTAGCATAAGCCCTTAAGGTTCATCCATGTTGTCACTAATGACAAGATTTTATTCTTTCTTATGACTGAACAGTTTCCATTATGTGTATATATGGTGTGTGTGTGTATAATCTTTATCCATTCAGCCATCGATGCACACTTAGATTGTTTCCATATCTTGGTTATTATAAATAATGCTGCAATGAGTACAGCAGTGCTGGTTATCTCCATTTTTAAACAAACTAGCCAGTAAATCTTATGCAACTAACATTTGGGAACCATGACTATAGAGGCCATGGGAAGTTATTTAAAACTTGGAGTGGAAGAAATTTTACTGAGATAAATGTTAAAAATTATTAGAGTATAAGACAAAAAGTTACGAATATCTACTGTATTGGAAACAAATGAGCACCTTCAAAAGCACATCACTATTCTCACAATTTTGTGTGAAATTAAGCTTCCTTAATAGCAGATCATGTAATATTAATTGTTGTTTTCACATATTTTAAGCATGGTTTCAATTCATTTATGTTTTTAATATCTCAATTACAAAAATCAGGAAAAATAGCTGACCTATTGAAAAATAATCTATAAAATACAAGACTGCTAAATCCCTAATGAATACAGAGAATATAATAAAGATGATTCATTAGTAATTTCTCTGTTATTTTCAAAATTAGTAAGGTACAGTTGAGATAGGGGTGGGAAGTTTCTATAGGTTTAGGGGCTATCTTGATAAAAGATTTTGAATAGGATTAGTGTCATAGATGTCATATAGAGAGGCCCATAATTAACTGGAAACAGACATGGGATTAAGATCGATGGTGGTAGACTTTGAAATACTTAAATATTAATGTTAGGGAGAAAACAGACATGTCATGCTTATATTAGAAAATAGATAAGTCTGTTCTAAAAAATACAAAATAAATTTTGTTCAACACAATTACATCTGTTTCCTAAACGATCATGTATCTGTTACCTTAAGTGTTAATTCAGTTGTCCTTCTTATTACCATGTTTTAGCCCTATGTCCTCAACCTGACAACCAGCCTTGGGAACCCCTGTGGTGACAATGGTCTTGGTGTCTTATAGCCATGGATTGAAAAATCCACATCTACCACTAAATTGTTATTTTTCTTTGAACAAGTTACTTGATATCATTAAGATATTTCTTCATCTTGCTTCTGTTACTATATTTTGATTATTTCTTCACCTTTGTACCCTAGACTGTAAGCTACATAAGGGTAGTTAAATATTTGGTTACTTTTGTCTGACCATGGATTAGCTCTGTGTATGGCACAAAGTGGGGTGATATGCTTATAGAATAGAAATGAGATATAGTGAACAGGAAATGGAAAGGGAATAAATGAAAGAAATAAGGAGAACATTTTCTCTTTGTATGAAAAATACTATTACAAGTCATGTTCTCCTAATAGAATAAATATCTTTAAAACATGGATTTTCTTCCCCAAACACTTTGATGCACATATCTTTCTTAAAGTAATTTTTATGTATTTAAGTTTCAGTATGTTATTTTAAAAACTAGATTTTTTGGTATTTTATCATTCTTATCAAATTATTAAGTAATAATTATTAGTCAAACAATTCAGCTTTCACATTCAAACTTTACATTTATTGCAAAAATTATGAAAAGAAATTTCTTAAGGAAGCATATTTTTTGTTTCACTGTGTTTCTTCTATTGATCAATTGAAAAATATAAATGCAATTCTTTTAATATTTTTATATAACACAAGAAGTGACATGGTTTCAGTAGTTGTCAGATGCATGTCTTGTGTTCATTTTTATTGTAATATTTTTATTCATTTCAATGGGTTGGACTATTTGGGTGAGTTTGGAGAAATCATATTATTATATTCTCCATATAGACATTATGGTTAAAGTTTATTAGAGAAAATAATAATTTACATTTAAATATGCACTTTATTTAAGGTTATTTTCTGTAACTAATGCTTTGAAAGGCTGTTGTCTGAGCCATACATCAAAAATCTTCATCTGGGCTTCTAAATAATTTTAAGGAGTCATTTTAGATATGTTACGTTACTCTGTTCATCTGACCCCTTATTTCTCTTAACTCTCATTCATCATGAATTTCAGTGAATACAAAGAGACTTCTTGATCTGTCCCAGCTCCACATCTAAGCAATGTGCTTATCATTTAAATTGTCTGAGAAGATTTCATACTTTCAGTCAGCACAGCAGATTTACCTGATTCAGGACTTCTTCAGAAAATGTCCCACACAGAAAAATAATTCCAATAATCCTTCCCATATATTTAATAGTTTTATTAAAATAATTAAAGATCATATCAATTGGAGGAGGAGAAGCAGTGAATAGGATAAAGATAGCAGACCAAACTTTTGCAACCTACCTTTCCTCCCTCAAGTCACTAAAAATGATAAAGAAGTTCAGTGTGTGCAGTGTATGCACACACACACACACACACACACATCTTTTCTTGTCTTAGAATCTGAACTGAAATATCAAACCTAAGGAGAGTGGATGATAAATGCCATAACATTCGAAAGTAAGGTGACTAATTGGGTCCTTTGAAAATCCTTTCTGATCTCTTATTTGAAGCCTATATACATACAGTAGGAGGGCCTGTGCTATGGGACCAACATGACGTGGTGACAGTGTTTTTGGGAGAGCTTGTACATACACTCTCAGGAGTTTTGAGAAATATAAAAGCTATAAGTTGAGAGGAAAAACCCATAAAGTTCACATAGAGAACGCCCTGCAGATCCAGAGTGTAGTACATTAGAGTTGAGTATGTTTTCCTGAAGGCCATGTTGACAACACAGGAAAAAAAATGTAGTATAAACTATCTTGATATATTCCATACCCAAGGAGGTTACCAAGAGGAATAAAAGGACATCATCTCCAAAGCAGGCATTAAAGATATGTCACAAAAAGACCCTAGCCCTTGTCAAAGAATATGAAGTCCCTATAGCCTATGGAGGACCGTATATCAAGAATTTACAGGAGTGTTCCTTAGGAGAAAGCAAACATTTGAATATTTTTTATTACAAAAGATATTCAGCAAAAAGATGAATCACTAGCTATGTAAAGAAACCCTTGTAAAATCTTAAAAAAAAAAAAAAAAAAAAAAAAGGGCGCCTGGGTGGCTCAGTTGGTTAAGCGACTGCTTTCGGCTCAGGTCATGATCCTGGAGTCCCTGGATCGAGTCCCGCATCGGGCTCCCTGCTCGGCAGGGAGCCTGCTTCTCCCTCTGACCCTCCCCCCTCTCATGTGCTTGCTCTCTCTCATTCTCTCTCTCTCAAATAAATAAATAAAATCTTAAAAAAAAAAAAAAAAAAAAAAAAGAAACCCTTGCTCTGTTGTCATTTTGCCTCTCATCCTTCCTCTACCCACAACCATTATCCATAGGACATGGAGGAGTGAGAAGTATAACATAATAAAGGGAAATGAAAAAACAGAATACATTCCCATTATCTCCAAACCTGGACAGTGAGCAACTTTAGACTGAGGGTTCTGGCATGGGGGAACAATAAATGGAAGATACCATAAATGGAATGATAAATTGTCTGTTTTAAAATAAATGCATAAATTTATAGCTCATATACAATAAACTGGGCATACTTAAACAATTTGGTGAGTACATGCACAAGAAATTATCACCATAATCAAGATTAATATCTTTCCATCATCTCTGAGTGTTTTTGTTTTCTGTAATACTTCCATCCTTCTGTTTATCATTCACAGGCAACTGATTTGCTTTCTGTCAAAGACTGGTTTATGTTTTCTAGAATTTTATATAAATAGAATTACAGTTTTCACTTCTTTGGCTGGCTTCTTCCACTCAGCATAATTTTGAAATGCATTCATATTATTGCATGGATAAATAGTTTATTCATTTTCCCTGACTTATTGAGGCATAATTGATATATAATATTATTTAGGTTTCAGGTATATAATATGATGATTTGATACATGTATATATGGCAAAATGATTACTACAGTGGGTTAGTTAACATATCTATCAACTCATATAATTATCATTTGTATATGCGTGTGTATGTGTGTGGGGTAAGAACATTTAATATCTACTCTCTTATCACCTTCAAGTATCTAATATAGTATTGTTAACTAAAATAACCATGCTATATATCAGAGTCCTAGAACTTACTTGTCTTATAACTAAGTTTATACTCACTGACAAAAATCTTCTCATTTCCCCTACTCCCTCTTCCCTGGCAACCACCATTCAACTCTCTGTTCCTATAACCTCACACTGATTTCCATAGAGGCTATACTAATTTAAATCCCCACCAACAGTGCATAAGGGTTCCTCTTTTCTCCACACCCTCACCAACATTTATCTCTTGTCTTTTTGAGTTTTTTTTGCATACATTTTAATTATTTATTTTATTTTATTTTATTTTATTATTTTATTTTATTTTACTTTATTTTATTTTATTTATTTTTTTATGTTACGTTAGTCACCATACAATACACCATTAGTTTTTGATGTAGTGATCCACGATTCATTGTTTTCATATAACACCCAGTGCTCCATGCAGTACGTGCCCTCCTTAGTACCCATCACCACACTAACCCATCCCCTCACCCCCCTGCCATCTAAAACCTCAGTTTGTTTCTCAGAGTCCATAGTCTCTCATGGTTCGTCTCTCCCTCTGATTACCCCCCCTTCATTTTTTTCTTCCTTCTCCTAATGTCCTCCATGCCATTCCTTATGTTCCATAAATAAGTGAAACCATATGATAATTGACTTTCTTTGCTTGACTTATTTCACTTAGCATAATCTCCTCCAGTCCCATCCATGTTGATGTGAAAGTTGGGTATTCATCCTCTCTGATGGCTGAGTAATATTCCATTGTATATATGGACCACATCTTCTTTATCCATTCATCTGTTGAAGGGCATCTCGGCTCTTTCCACAGTTTGGCTATTGCAGACATAGCTGCTATGAACATTGGGGAGCATATGGCCCTTCTTTTCACTACATCTGTGTCTTTGGGGTAAATACCCAGTAGTGCAATTGCTGGGTCATAGAGTAGCTCTATTTTTATTTTTTTTGAAGCACCTCCACAGTGTTTTCCAAAGTGGCTGTACCAACTTGCATTCCCACCAACAGTGTAAGAGGGTTCCCTTTCTCTACAACCTCTCCAACATTTGTTGTTTCTTGCCCTGTCAATTTTTGCCATTCTAACTGGTGTAAGGTGGTTTTGATTTGAATTTCCCTGATGGCTAATGATGATGAACATTTTTTCATGTGTCTGTTAGCCATTCGTATGTCTTCTTTGGAGAAGTGTCTGTTCATGTCTTCTGCCCATTTTTTGACTTATTTGTTTTTTGGGTGTTGAATTTGAGAAGTTCTTTATGGATCTTGGATACCAGCTCTTTATCTGTAGTGTCACTTGCAAATATCTCCTCCCATTCTGTGGGTTGCCTCTTTGTTTTGTTAACTGTTTCCTTTGCTGTACAGAAGTTTTTATCTTGATGAAGTCCCAAAAGTTCATTTTTGCTTTTGTTTCACTAGCCTTTGGAGATGTATCTTGAAAGAAGTTGCTGTGGCCAATGTCAAAGAGGTTGCTACCTATGTCCTCCTCTAGGATTTTGATGGATTCCTGTCTCACATTGAGGTCTTTCATCCATTTTGAGTTTATCTTTGTGTATGGTGTTAGAGAATGGTAGAGTTTCATTCTTCTGCACGTGGCTGTCCAATTTTCCCAGCACCATTTATTGAAGAGACTGTCTTTTATCCATTGCATATTTTTTCCTGCTTTGTCAAAGATTATTTGACCATAGAGTTGAGGGTCCATATCTGGGCTCTCTATTCTGTTCTATTGGTCTATATATCTGTCTTTGGCCCAGTACCATGCTGTCTTGGTGATCACTGCTAATATAGCTTGATATCAGGAAACGTGAGGCCCCCAGCTTTGTTTTTCTTTTTCAACATTTCCTTGGCGATTCGGGGTCTTTTATGATTCCATACAAATTTTAGGATTGTTTGTTCCAGCACTTTGAAAAATGTCATTGGAATTTTGATCGGGATGGTGTTGAAGGTATAGATTGCTCTGGGTAGCATAGACATTTTAACAAGGTTTATTCTTCCGATCCATGAGCATAGAATGTTTTTCCATCTTTTTGTGTCTTCAATTTCTTTCATGAGTGTTCTGTAGTTCCCAGAGTATAATCCTTTACCTCTTTGGTTAGGTTTATTCCGAGGTATCCTATGGTTTTTGGTGCTATTGTAAATGGAATCGTTTCTCTAATTTCTCTTTCTACAGTTGCATTGTTAGTGTATAAGAAAGCAACTGATTTCTGTGCATTGATTTTGTATCCTGCCACATTACTGAATTGCTGTATGAGTTCTAGTAATTTGGGGGTGGAGTCTTTTGGGTTTTCCACATAAAGTATCATGTCATCTGAGAAGAGAGAGAGTTTGACATCTTCTTTGACAATTTGAATACATTTTCTTTCTTTTTGTTGTCTGATTGCTGTTGCGAGGACTTCTAGTACTATGTTGAACAATAGTGGCGAGAGTGGGCATCCTTGTCATGTTCCTGATCTTAAGGGAAAGGCTCTCAGATTTTCCCCATTGAGGATGATATTCACTGTGGGTTTTTCATAGATGGATTTTATGAACTTGAAGTATGTTCCCCTATCCCTATACTCTGAAGAGTTTTAATCAGGAAAGGATGGTGTATTTTGTCAAATGCTTTTTCTGCATCAATCGAGAGGACCATATGGTTCTTCTCTCTCCTCTTATTAATGTGTTCTATCACATTGATTGATTTGCGAATGTTGAACCACCCTTGCATCCCAGGGATAAATCCCACTTGGTCGTGGTGGATGATCCTTTTAATGTATTTTTGGATCCTATTAGTTAGGATTTTGTTGAGAATTTTAGAATCCATATTCATCAGGGATATTGGTCTGAAATTCTCCTTTTTGATGGGGTCTTTGTCTGGTTTGGAGATTAAGACAATGCTGGCTTCATAGAATGAGTCTGGAAGCTTTCCTTCTGTTTCTATTTTTGAAATGGGTATAAGGTGATATCTCATTGTGGTTTTAATTTGCGTTTTCCTGATGGTTAGTGATATTGAGTATCTTTTCAAGTACCTGTTGGTCCTTTGAATGTCTTCTTCAGAAAAATGTCCACGTAGTTTTTCTCTTCTTTAAATCAGACTTTTTTTGCCATACAGTCGTATGAGTTTCTTATATATTTTGGATATTAACTCTATTGGGTATATTTTTTATTTTCATTTTGTTCATTGTTACTTTTTTGTGCATAGTCTTTTTATTTTAATGTAGTTCTACTTATTTATTTATGCTTTTTCACTTCGTGCTTTTGGTGTCATATCCAATAACCAATGCTAAGACCAATATCAAGGAGATTTTCCCCTATATTTGCTTCTGGAAGTTTCACAATTTCAGGTATTACTTTAAAAAAAAAAAGATTTATTTATTTATTTGAAAAAGAGAGAGAGCACACGCATATGTGAGTAGTAGTAGGGGCAGAGGGAGAGAATTTCAAGCAGACTCCCTGTTGAGCACGGAGCCTGATACAGGGCTCAGACATGGCCATGAGATCATGACCTGTGCTTAAACCAAGAGTTGGACATTTAACCAACTAAGCCACCCAGGAGCCCCTCAATTATTACTTTTAAATCTTTAATCCATTTCAAGTTAATTTTGTGAGTGATGTACAATAGTGGTTCAATTTCATTCTTCTGCATGTGGTTATCCAGGTTTCCCAACACCATTTATTGAAGAGAGTGTCATTTTCTCATTGTTCTTGGCTCCCCTGTCCAATATTAAGTGACCATATATGCAGGGTCTTTTTTTCTGGGTTCTCAACTCTGTTCCATTGATTTGTGCATGTTTGTTTATACCAGTACCACATTGTTTTGATTACTATGACTTTGTAATATAGTTTGGAGTCAGGAATTCTGATACATTCAGCTCTGTTCTTTCTTACAATTGCTTTAGCTATTCAGTGTTTTTTGTGGTTCCATACAATATTTAGGATTGCTTTTCTATTTCTGTCAAAAATGCCACTGGAATTTGATAGGGATTGCATTGGATCTATAGATGGCTTTGGGTAGTATGGAAGTTTCAACCATATTAATTTTTCTGATCCATGGTATATCATTTCATTTATCTGTCTTCTTCAATTTTTTTTTCACCAAAGTCTTGACATTTTTAGAGAACAGATCTTTTTGTTTTGTTTTGTTTTTTAAGATTTATTTATTTATTTGAGAGAGAGAGAGAGAGAGAGCAGGAGCAGAGAGACAGAGCAAGAGGGAGAGAGAGAGAGAGAGAGAAAGTCTCCAGCAGACTCCCTACTGAGCATGAAGCCTGCTGCAGGGCTTGTTCTCACTACCCATGAGATCTTGGTCTGAGCTGAAATCAAGAGTCAGATGCTTAACCAACTTAGCCACCCAGGCACCCCTAGAGAACAGATCTTCTATCTCCATGGTTAAACTCATTCCAGGGTATTTTATGTTTTTTGATGCTATTGTAAATGGGATTACCTTTAAATTTCTTTTTCCTCTTTGTTTTAAAGATTTTACTTATTTGAGCGAGAGACAGAGCACAAGCAGGGGGAGGGACAGACGAAGAGGGAGAAGGACAAGCAGACTCCTTGCTGAGCACAGAGCCCAACATGGAGCTCAGTCCCCGGACCCTGAGATCATGACCTGAGCCAAAATCAAGAGTCAGATGCTCAACGAACCAAGCCACTCAGGTACCCCTAAGTTTTTTTTTTTTTTTTTAGATACATTGTTAATGTATAGAAATGAAACTGATTTATATATGTTGATTTTGTATCTTACAACTTTATTGAATTAGTTCATTAGATCTAACAGGTTTTTGGTGAAGTCTTTAGGGTTTTCTCTATAAAATATCATGCTATCTGCAAAGCCAGGCCAGGTTTTGGCAGCCTCCCTTTTGTTCTCCCTAGAATGGTGTTGTATGCTCAAGTCTTGTATGCATCCAGTCTTGGATTGTTTTGCTCCAATGGTGTGCTGGAACTTCTCCACTAAACACCTGGAATTTCAAAGGCTATCTTGTCTGTGGATGATTATCTAGGTCAGTGTTCTTCAGGGCTTTCTGCACTGCCACCAAAAAGAGCTTGAGTTGGTTCACAAGGCTATTTCAGGGTCCACATTTGAGACTGAGGTCTGTATGCCTATTATCTAATGTGTGGGTGGGCAAGACTTCTGGGATCATTGCTGTATACTGATGGACAAAACCAAAGCCAAATGGGGCTATAGCTGAGTCCTCAAGGATATGGAGCTATTTCCAGGTCTATAGCCAGGACCAGCCTGATACTTATCTGCTCAAAATGCCTTTCCTTGTTCTAGGTCTGCACTGGAGTTTTACAGTGTCCTACATGGATCCCACAGCTCCCACCAAGGCACTTTTGTCCGTAGATGGATGCTAAATTATTGTTGAAAGAGGTGTATGAGTGAGGGATATTTTATCTAGCCATCTTAGTGACATCACTCTCTCATTCATATTTTAATGTAGGCTAGTATTCCATTGCATGGCTATACTAAAATTTATAGATACACTTGGCAATGGACATTTGAGTTGTATTTTACAATTGAAACTGATGAACTCTCATGTACATATATTTTTATGGACTTTTTTTTGCAAATACCGAGGAGTGAATGACTGGTGAGTAAGTACATGTTTTACTCCTTAAGAAACTGCAGAACTGTTTTTTCAAATGGCTAAACTATTTGACATTCCCAGAAACAGTATTTGAGAATTTCTTCCCCATCCTTGCCAGCATTCTATCATGTTTGTCTTTTTAATTTTAACCATTCTGTTTCATTGTGATTTTAGTTTGTATTTCTCTTATGAATAATGATTTTGGCTATTTTTATATGTTTATTGGCCACTCTTTTGTCTTCACTTAGGAAGACATTTTAATTTTTCATTTTTTTAGTTTTTTCCCCATTTTTTATTGTGCTGCTTGTCCCCCTATATTGAGGTTTAAGAATTCTTTATATTTTCTGTCTATAAGTCTTTTTTCTAATACATGTTTTATAACTATTTCCCAATCTAAAACTTGCCTTCTCATTTTTCTGATGATGTCTTTTGAATAATTAATTTTTAATATCTCTGTGGTCAATTTTATCACATTTTTTCTTTATGAACCAAGGTTACAAAACTTCTTTCCCTAATGTTTATTTCTAGACGTTTATAGGTTAACATTTTATGTTTAGTTGCATGATCCACTTTGAGATCATTTCTGTGGAAGGTATAAGTCAAAGTTTAATGTTAACTTAAAAAAAATAAATATCTAGTTCATCCTGCCTATTTTTTTGAAAATACTTTCCATATTGAATTTTTTGGTGTTTTTGTTGAAAATCAATTGGCCTTATATGTGTGAGTATATTTGTGGATTTTATTGTGTTCAATTTATCTTTATGTGTATCTTCATAATACCAAGCTGTCTTAATTAGCTCTATCTTAATATAGCTTTATATTAAATAGTGAAATCTGATAGAGAAATTTATCCATCTTTGCTTTTTAAAATAATACTTAATTTTGGTTTACATTTCTGTATAAAATTTTAAATTCTCAAAATGTCAATTTCTACAAAAATACCATCTGGGATTATGACTGTGATTGCACTGAATCTGTAGATTGATTTGGGAAGACTCCTTTACTAACAAAATTGAGTCTTCTCTATTTATTTAAGTCTTATTTAAATTCTTTCAGAAAATTTATATAGTTTTTTTTTTTTTAAAGATTTTATTTATTTATTTGAGAGAGAGAGAATGAGAGACAGAGAGCATGAGAGGGAGGAGGGTCAGAGGGAGGAGCAGACTCCCTGCAGAGCAGGGAGCCCGATGCGGGACTCGATCCCGGGACTCCAGGATCATGACCTGAGCCGAAGGCAGTTGCTTAACCAACTGAGCCACCCAGGCGCCCAGAAAATTTATATAGTTTTTAGTGTAGAGATCTTAAACTTCTTTTGTTAGATTTATTTATATGTTATAATTTCTTGTATTATCATAAATAAATTGTGTAATTTTATTTTCTAATTGTTTGCTGCTATTATATGAAGACACAATTGGTCTTTATATATTGACATTATATACAATTTTCTAAAATTAATTTCTAAATTTTAGTAGTTCTTTTATATATTTCTTCAAATTATCTGTTTACAATTATATCATCTGCAAATTAAGACAATTTTGCTTCTTTCTTTCCAACCTATCTTAATTTTCTTATTTTTTTATTTTATTTCATGGTTAAAATTTATGATACAATAATAAATATAAGGGAGGAAGAATGCGGGTATCCTTAATGAATTTCTGACATTAGTTGGGAATAATTCAGTATTTAATTATAAGGTATGTTACCTGGATATTTTTTTGTAAATGCCCCTTATCAGTTTCAAGAAGTTCCCAACTATTTCTAGTTTGCAGAGAGTTATTATGACTGTAGATGCTTAACTACATCTTTTAAAGCAATAATATGTTTTTTCTTTTTATTCTGTTAATATATTGAAATATATTGATTGGATTTCAATTATTAAGCATATCATCCATTTTATGTATTGTAGTTTTAAATTAGTTAGTATTTTGCACCTGCAATTCTAGATCTGTAATCTTTTCTTTACTTTTCCTCTATTTGGTTTCTTTCCTTTTTTGTGGTGTCTTGGTCAGATATTGATACTATGGTTTAGCTGGCCTCATAAAATAAGTTGTGCAGTGTTCCCTCTTCATTTATTTACTGAAAAGAAAATGTGAATTTTCCTTGAATGTTTCATAAATTCACTAGGAAAACTATCTGGGCACAGACTTTTCTTTGGGGGAAGTATTTTGATGATGAATTTTTTTGTAATTATAGGGCTATTCAGATTTTTTAATTTTTTTTAAATGTCAGTATTCATAAGCTGTATTTTTCAAAAAATTGCCTAATATTTTGAAGTTATTAATATCTGTGCATAAAAGTTTTAATAGTACTATCTCATATATGAGTATTTGCATGCTAATCCTCTTTAAACCCTGATATTGGTGATTTCTATCCTTTCTATTTCTTATATGTTCAGTCTGGCTAAAAATTCATCAATTTTGGTGATACTTTTTAAAGTACTACGTTCAAGTTTTGTTTTCTTGTTTCTATTTAATTGGATTCTGCTTTTCTCTTTATTGCTTCCCTCCTTCTACTTAGTTGTATGTTCTTTGCTTTCCTTTTACTCAAGCCTTCTGGTGCAACTATAAGCCATTAATATTGGATATAGACATAAACACTGATACAGATCATTCTTCTTTCTAAAATAACATTTTAAATTCTAGGTCTCTCTCTGAACACTGCTTTAGAAACAATTCAGAAATGTATATACATTGTTCTTTCATTGTTCATAAATTTCAAATAGTTTCTACTACTTCTTATAATTAAATTTTTGACATGTAAATTTTTTATGTGTGCTATTTGTCAAATGTGGTTTTCCACATTGAACTCTAATATGAGAGTTCATATTCAGAGAAAAATTGTATTCAGAGAAAAAAATTGTATGATTTTATTGATTTTTGTTTTATGGTATAGCATATAGTATATCTTAGTAATTGTACCATGCATGCATGTGACAAGAGTCTTGTTTTCTGTCTTTGTATGAAGTGATCTATAGTCAATGAGATCAAAGTGATTGATAACATGGTTAAGATCATCTTTGTATGTAGTATTTTTTTAATCTAGCTGTTCTAACAATTTCTAAAAGCAGTTTATGTTATTGTCTCTTTCTCTTTTTATTTCTCTCAATCTTTGCCTCATGTATTTTGAAGTTCTGTTATCAAGTAATACATGTTTAAATTTATGTCCCCCTGATGAATTGCTTTTTTCCTCATCACTTTTAAACAACCCATTTAATTGTTAGAAGCACTCTTTATCCTGAGGTCTCTTTTTATCTACTGTAAAGATAGCTATCCCACTGTAGCTTTTTTTTTTTTTTTTTTTTTTTTTTTTGCTATTTGTTTGGTATATACAAATTTCATACTCTTATTTTCAAACTGTGTTTTTTTATTAGAATATTTAGGGCAATAACTTTAATGCAATTAATGATATGTTTGGACTTATGTTCATCATTATGTAATTTGTTTTCTCTTTGTCCCTTCTTTTTGGTCTCATTTCCTAACTTCTTTTGATGGTTTGTGTTGGTAGTTTATGTTTAATATATTTCAAATGTTTTGTGGGCCTTTTTAAAAATTGAGGTGAGGTTTGCATAATATATAATTTACCATTTTAAAGTGTATAATTCAGTTCATCACAATACTCTGAAATCACCACTACTCTAGTGTCCAAAACTTTTTTTCCAACTCAGAACATCCCAATACCAATTAAATACTTATCCATTCCCTGTTTCCTCCATACCCTCTATTTAAATCCATGGAGATGTGCACTTAATATTTGCACATATTACCCACAATTAGTTTCTATGACAATTTAGTAAATTAAAAAAAGGTACAATATAACTAATTCAACACAAAGCTAAACTATTTTGATATATAACAAAATTGCAGGAACCACATGGAGCCCAGTCAGTTGCAATAAATGAGGATGATGTTAATGTGAGCCATTCCTCTCAGGCAAGCTGTCTACTCCATCCCTCATCTATCTTTTGGAATGTGCTTGTCATGTTAAACAATTTTGATGAGCAGATACAATCTGTTTGTTACAGCATTGACAAGTTCACCTTCCGTATTTATCTAGATTTAATCATTTCTGAGAACTGAGAAACAAGAAGAAAATCAGGGATAAATTTGAGTATTTCTTGGTCATTTAAGAGTCAGATCAGCTGCTATTTAACTAAATTATAGTGTGTCTTTTCAGTGTGTGTGTGTGTGTGTGTGTGTGTGGTATGTGTATGATGAATGAAGAGAGAGAGAGAGGAAGAGGGAGTTTTGTTTTTGTTTCCTGAGAGTTAGATTTCTTGAAGATTTATCTGTTCACATTCTTAAGGCTTGGGTTGAAGGTGAGCCCACCCAGAGAGATTTAGTGGTGCTTCTGCTGGTTTCTTGGAAGTACTTTAAAATGGGATTACTTTTAAACTAAATTCTCAGTCTAAAGTTTTTCAAACCATCCAAGTGGTGTGAATTTAGCCTGCCAATGCACTAAAGGGCCCAACAACTACTCACAGCCTACCTTCTCTGTATTTGAAAGAAAGGAAATACAATTACCTTCCTAGAAATGTTTTAGTCAATTTTTAATAGGTTGTATGATTATATTACCTATTTCTAAGTTCATGAAAGTGTGAAAAAGGGTGAAAATAAGTGTTTTTCATAGTTCATACATTCAGCAGTAGGAAGCCTTATTCTTCAGAAGCTTAATGTCCAGTTAGTATAAACAATAAGAACCCATTTGTTTGCATTTATGTCTTGTCAAACTGACAAACAGTAAAATATGCATATATACTCTCCAGCATATAATTTATTTATACACACACAACCCTATGTTGAAAAGGTTCAGGGTACCCATTATATAATGTTAATATAAATGTATATTAGTATAATACTTCTAGAAGGTAATTTGGTTTTATGTATCTGAAGTCTTTAAAAGGTACACACACACTTTGATCACAATTTCACACTTGGGAATTTAGCCTAAGGAAATAGTTAAGGTTTTGCAGAATAGCTAGAAGAATGGCCACTGTAGAATTATATATACATGGAAGAAAAATAATAAAGAAAAAACAGGAAAGAAAACTGAAAGCAACTTAAAAATCAAACTAAAGAGGTCATGAGCATGCATTATGTTGTATCATTATAATGCAATACTACAGATTTTATTTAAGATAAGATTTACAAAATAAGGAGATTGAAGAATAGAATATGTTTGCTTACTGACACACAGATTTTAAGTGGTGGAGCTAGGATAGAAACTCAGTCAATATGTCTCTGGAGTCCATTTGCCTGAGTCTATAACTCTATGCTTTTTCCATTATATTATTATTCTTTTACATTTATAAATTTAATATCTATGCTATTAAAGAATAGTTAACCTTAAATGTTATTCATATTATTAGATAAAAATCAAGACAAGTATAGAGAGCGTGATTGCAATATAATTGTATGTGCCTGTGATTAAAAAAAGCTAGAAGGTTACACCCAGTTTTTATCTTTGAGTGATGGAATTATAGGAGACTTCTGAGGTGTTTTATGTTTTGCTTCCTCCATTTTCTACAGTGAAAATGCATAGCAATATTTCTTTTAAAGAATAATTCTACA
Organism: Halichoerus grypus; assembly: GCF_964656455.1. NCBI lineage: Eukaryota > Metazoa > Chordata > Mammalia > Carnivora > Phocidae > Halichoerus > Halichoerus grypus. The sequence continues at coordinate 128,587,081 of NC_135716.1, read as the reverse complement.
TAAATAAGTGGTCCATGAATTATAACTTGCATTTGAGTAAGAAAATACAATAAAATAAATTACAGTAGAATCTTAATTAATTAACTGAAACTCAAAGCCTATCAGCTGTTGTGTTGTTTTCAAGTCTGGCTTAGTACTTCTGCAAAAGAGTTTTTCAGAAGATAACAATTGTTCAGGAATTTCCTAAACTGGATTGTATACTAATATGGTTACTCCATTCAACCCAGTCTGTTGTGTATGCATCTATATTATTACCTTTATCAAATGAATTAAATATTTTGTGCCTTGACAATAGTCACTAAGAATAGTTGACTAGAAGAACAAGAGTAACAGAAGAGTAGACTCTGGGTAAACCCTCAAACAGAAATGAAGGGAACTGAATTTCTCTCCTCATTGACAAGATGGCTGATAGCTCTTTGATCCAGCTTATGGCAGTTGATGGTATTGCTTAGATTATACGCTTCTGGTAGCTGTCAATTTATTGCTTTGCTTCCTGCTAGAATGGATTTTTTTTCTTCGGTGGCCTATAGCCATCATAATTGCTGTCACACTGAGCAATTGTGTGCCTTGAGCCTTGGGAAAGATCTCTTCTTACGGACACTATCTTGCTTCATTTACTCTTATTACATTCCCATTGACACATCATTTGTACCAGGCATAATGCTGAAGACCATCTTGGGGCTGACTTTGATGGAGTTGTAGCTCCTCAACTCCTTGCTCTGTCAGCACATTTAGTCACAACTTGCTTTGAATAAATGCAATATCCATTCCTATCAAAGAGGTTTTGGGGCCTGATCATTGTGTAATGCTTAATAAAATGTAAAAGTAGATTGGTATTAAAAGCAGTGCAGTATTATGAATATTCATTTCTACCTCCACCATTAACAAAAATTTTTACCTTAAATATGTGATTTAGTATCTCTGAGTCTCAAATTCTTTATCTATAAAATAAAGGTAAAACAGTCTTTCCCGGATAAAAACAAGTGACTAGATTATTATTATTTCTTTAATTTCCTAATACAGTCTAATGGCCATTTAGAATGTGTTTATGTTCTGACATAAGTTTCATAGTGTTGCCAGGAAGACATTTGGGGATTTAGTGCCTTTACTGAAGTCCCACAGAAGTGATCTTCAAGTACATGGTTTAGAAAGACATTTGCAGAAGAGAGTGAGAAATTCATCCCTGGTATGCTCTTCATCGTCACTTTACTGACAAGAACTGCATAATGTCTAAAAGTAAAAGAAATTGTAGAATTTGCTAAAATAGAAATTGTCACTGCCAAGAGATTAGAATGTGTTCCTGTACAGTGGCTCTTCTATTTACTATTAAACTGAGAGTAACATCAATATGAAAAGATCTTGACATTAAGATTTGATATATCAGGGTTTGTATTTGAACTTCCACTGTGTCCTAAGCTTCTGGTTTGTGCTTCCAAACAATAGAAAGTCTGAAAAATGCAATTGCTCTAGAGAACTCTGAAGCTACACTATTTCACAGGGCTGGAAGTTAATTGTGTGAGTCATGGTTTGCACTGTGGTTAAAGTACAACTCTTAGATAATACATCATAATACATGATCATGTCACCTCAGAAAGTTATAGAGTTGCCAGGAATTTCATCTCTGAAATAAATATTCATGATGTACAACTCAGTAATTTGTGATATATAAAATATAATTACCCAAACAGAAATCAGTCATGTGGAGATGAAATCACTGGATCAATTTTATTTTTAGTGATGGCTTTGTTGTATCTGAACATAAACCCTATATTATTACTTTTAAACCTCAGGCAGGATTCCACTCAGTAATGTTGGTTGAGAGAAGTGTGTTCCTATGATATTTCACCCTGGGCTGATAATCTTCTTTCTTGTAACACAAAGCAATGATGTGTTCAAAAAGTATTCTGAATAATAGGATGTGGATCCCTGTGCTTGTTACTATACCATGCTGTGGATAGACCTTACTTGGAATCAGGTTTATAAAAGTGAAATAAGGAAATTTATAAACTTGAAATCAAAAGATGAATTTTTTGAGGCCAAAAGGTATAATGGAAACAAAAGCTATATCAGATAAATTAAGGACAAAGTGTCTGTACTTTTCACAATGACTTGCCTCAGAACATCATAGCCACAGCAGAAATCTTCCTCCAGAATCTGATGACCAACCCTAGAAATTTTCCAGACATTTTTGTTAATAAAACCAATCTCAAGAGAATTAAGAATGACATAACAAGGCCTTTCTTACTCTGGATTCCAGTTTATACCTAGAAAACTACATTGTGATGTTACCATGGTTTTGCCTCCACTTTAAAGCCAGGCTCTGAGGTTTGAAGATTTTACCTGAAAGACATGACATCACAATCCCGATATTTTGTAATAGAAGAATGGAACATTTTTTTTAGCTTCTGAAGTAAAATTTAATATTTTAAATATTTCAGATTTTAGTGAAGTAAAATATTCTTACATATATGATAGCATTGGCTTAATATCTATACTTGTTTAATTATTGATGAAGCTAATATATATAATTTAAAATTATTTTATCTCATATTATCTAAAGACAAGAATTATATTTATATCTTATATATGTTTTAAAATGTTACCATTGAGCAGGAGAAAAAAATTTCTTGCCTCTCAGTTTTAAATGATAAATCAGCATCATGATTTGATAAATCAAATATACATTTAAATTCTGTATCTAAAGTTCCTAAATATCTCATCATTAAATAATTTATAAAGACATTTATTTCCTCAATACTCATTACACTATCAACTTAAATTTCTCTATACCCTCAAATTAATCAGACAGAGATTATCCTCTATAAAAGCTATTTTCCATAACTTACAAATGTCATGAAAAGATGTGGAAACTTTGTGAAGCATGCAAAAACCTCCTATGTTACAGGGAAACTTACAGTTTTAGAAGGTATAGGAAATACACTGAAATATTACCAGCATTATACTTCAATAATGAGCGTATTTCTCTTTGTACTTTTCAAATTTTGTGTAGAATTTTCATTATTCTACACAAAATTTGAAAAGTACAAAGAGAAATACGCTCATTATTGAAGTCGCCTGGGTGGCTCAGTCGTTAAGCGTCTGCCTTCGGCTCAGGTCATGATCCCAGGGTCCTGGGATCGAGCCCCGCATCAGGCTCCCTGCTCCGTGGGAAGCCTCCTTCTCCCTCTCCCACTCCCCCTGTTTGTGTTCCCTCTCTCACTGTGTCTCTCTCTGTCAAATAAATAAATAAAATCTTAAAAAAAAAAATAAAATAAAATAAACATTACAAGACTCTACAAAGTAATTTTACCCCATTTCAGAGATTAAAAACTTAAGGCTTACTGAGGTTAACTAATTTTTCCAATGCCACACTAAGTGGCACAACCAAAAATGCATATTTTTCTACTTAGAGAAGAATGCAATCAAGTTTAACAACCCACAGACATGCACACACAGTCCTTCTCAGACTCTTCCAAAAAAATAGAAGAGGAGGTAATTCTTCACATATTACTATAAAGTACTTCCCATATAATCCTTCATTCCATGAGACCAATGTTTCCCTGATACTAAATTTAAACAAAGATATCACAATAAAAAAATACTGCAGGCCAATATCCCTTATGAGTATAGAAGCAAAAGTACTCAAAAAATGCTAATGAATGAAATCAAGAAACATATGAAAATAATTATATAACTTAACCAAATAGAATTTATCCTAGGAATGCAAAATCAATTCAACATTCAAAAATAAACAAACGTGATGCATTATATTAAAAACACATAATCGGGGCACCTGGGTGTTAAGGTCAGTTGGTTAAGTGTATGAATCTTGATTTCAGCTCAGGTCATGATCTCAGGGTCCTAAGATCAAGCCCCAAGTTGGGCTCTGTGCTCAGCATAGACTCTGCTTGACTCTCCCTCTGCCCCTTCCGCCCCTGCTTGAATTCTCTCAAATAAATTAATTAATTAAATCTTTAAAAAAATGCATAATCATCTCAATATAGAAAAAGCGTTGGACAAAATTCAACAGTGTTTCATGATAAAAGCACTCAAAAAAAAGACTAGAAAGGAACTTTCTTGGGGGCCCAGGTGGCTCAGTGAGTTAAGCATCTACCTTTGACTCAGGTCATGATCCTAGAGTCCTGGGATCCGGCCTGGTCTCAGGCTCCCTGTTCAGGGGGGGTCTGCTTCTCCTTCTCCTTCTGCCCCTCCCCTCCTGCTCACGTTTTCTCTCTCTCTTTCTCAAGTAAATAAATAAAATCTTAAAAAAAAAGGAATTTCCTCAATATGACAAAATGTATCTAAAAAATAATCCACAATTAACACCATACTTACTGACAAAAAATTGAATGCTTTCCCTATAACATCAGAAAGAAGAAAGGATGTTCACACTCACTGCATCTATTCAACATTGTACTGCATGTTCTAGCCAAGGCAATTAGACAAAAATAAATAAATAAATAAATAAATAATAAAATTAAATTAAAAAAATAAAAGGCATCTAAATTGGAAAGGATGAAGTAAAATTACTTGTATTTCCAGATGGCATGATTTTGTATATAGGAAATTCTAAGAACCATTCCTCCCAAAAGCAACTAACACTAACAAATGTTCAAGTTTATAGGGTACAAGATCAATATACAAAATCCAACTGTATTTCTATACACTAGCAATGAACAGCATGAAATGAAATTAAGGAGATAATCCCATTTATTATAGTATGAAAAAGCACAAATTTAGGAAAAATTTAACCAAAAGAAAACAAGACTTGCACACTGAAAACTACAAAACATCATTGAAAGAAATTAGAGAAGACCTACATAAATGGCATATAGCCCATGTTCATGGATTGGAAGGCAATAATGCTAAGATGACAATGCTCTCTAAATTGATCTAAAGCATCAATGCAATTCCTATCAAAATGTCAGTTGTCTTTTTTGGAAAATTAAAAAGTTCATTTTAAAATTCATATGAAAAGGGCACCTGGGTGGCTCAGTTGGTTAAGCAACTGCCTTCGGCTCAGGTCGTGATCCTGGAGTCCCGGGATCGAGTCCCGCATCAGGCTCCCTGCTCGGCAGGGAGTCTGCTTCTCCCTCTGACCCTCCTCCCTCTCATGCTCTCTGTCTCTCATTCTCTCCCTCTCAAATAAATAAATAAAATCTTAAAAAATAAAAATAAAAAAAAATAAAATAAAATTCATATGAAAAAATAAGAGATCCAGACTTTTTTAAAAAAAAAACAAAAGAAGAACAGATCAAAGTTCAAAGATTGACACTAGCCTATTATAAAAGTGATTGTAAAAGAATAATAAACAAGGGGCACCTGGGTGGCTCAGTTGGTTAAGCATTCCACTCTTGATTTCAGCTCAGGTCCTGGTCTCAGGGCCATGAGATCAAGCCCCACTTCAGGCTTTCTGTGGGGACTCTGCTTGAGAGTCTTTCCCTTGCCCTCTCCCTCTGCCCCACCACCTGCTTGCAGTCTCTCTCTCTCTCTAAAATAGATAAATAAATCTTAAAAAAAAACTTTAATAACCAAGAATGGGACATGCATAAAGACAGGTTAGTAGATCAATGGAAGACAAATAAGAGTTCAGAAATAAAGCCATATATTTATGAGCAATTGCTTTTTGACAAATGTGCCAAGACAATTAATTGGGAAATAATAGTCTTCAACAAATGGTATTGGGAAAAGTGGATATCCACGTGGTAAAAATGGAATTTGACCCCAATTCACACCATATATAAAATTTAACTGAAAAAAATAACATAATATGAGCTTAAACTATAAAACTCTTAGAAGAAAACATAGTAAATTCTCATTATCTTGGATTAGGCAATGGTTTGTTAGATAAGATACCAAAAGTTTAAGTGAGAAAATGGGAATTAGATAAATTGGACTTCAAAATTAAGTAATACCATCAAGAAAGCAAAAAGACAATGCACAGAAAGGGAGAAAATATTTACAAATAAGATATCTGATGGAGCCTAGTTTGCCAAATATATAAAGAAGTCTTACAATTTATCGATGCAAAGATTTAAAAAAAAATGGGTAAAGGATTTGAACGCATATTTTTCCAAAGAAGATATGCATGTGGCCAATAGCATATAAACAAAAACTTAACATCATTATTCCTTAGGGAAATGCAAGTCAAACAGAATATGTTACTAGTTCCTATCTATTAGAATGGCCCTAATAAAAAAAAGACGCATATCAGCAAGTGTTGGCAAAGATTTGGAAAAATCGGAATTCTCAAACATTCCTGGTGAGGATGTAGAGCAGTAAAAGTGCCTTGAAAAACCATTTTGCAGTTCTTCAAAATATTAATGTTCTTCAAAATGTTCCACTCCTAGATATATGCAAAAGATAGTTGAAAACACATCTACACAAAAATTATCATATTAATGTCCTTAGCAACATTATTAATAATAGCCCCAAAATGGAAAACACAATATCCATCAACTGATGAATGGATAAAGAAAATATATCTGTGAAATGGAATAATATTCAGCAATAGAAAGGAATGAGGTACAGATGTATGTTACAACATGGATGAAACTCGAAATTATTAATGTTAAGTGCATGAAAACACACACACAAAAATAATATATTTTATTATTACATTTATATGAAATGTCCAGAATGGTGTAGTTGTTGCCAGGAGCTGGATGAAGAGGGTAACAGTGACTGCTAATGGGTATGCAGTTTCTTTTTTGGATAATGAAGATATTCTGGATCTAGAGAGTCATGATGGCTTATAGCTATGTGACTATATTAAAAGTCAGTGACTTGTACACTTTAAAAATGTCTTTTATGTCCAATGAATTATATATATGTACTAATATCAGGTTTGAGATTCAAACATCTAGAATTTTGTTTTGTTTAGACCAGTCAGCTTTCTTTTTTTTTTAAAAAAAGATTTTATTTATTTTTCAACCCAGAGAGAGAGACAGCGAGAGAGGGAACACAAGCAGGGGGAGTGGGAGAGGGAGAAGCAGGCTTCCTGCTGAGCAGGGAGCCCACTGTGGGACTTGATCCCAGGACCCTGGGATCATGACCTGAGCTGAAGGCAGATGCTTAATGACTGAGCCACCCAGGCGCCCCAAGACCAGTCAGCTTTCTTATAAAGCTAAGAAATATCTGCATATTATGCAGAGAGAAGTACAATAGCTCAAGAAGAGCTTTGAAATTACTGTATAATACAAAATTAAGCATAGTTTATTATCTCAGAGAAGGGCAGCAAGTAGGTATAGTCTCTCTAATTAATTGCAGTTATCTACCTACAGTGGTGTTAGATTTCTGATTCAAATACCTGGGAGTGTGAGAGGCTTTGAGTAAGTGAGTGATGTTTACCATTATCAAGGAAATAAGAATTTATAAAGTGAACTCCTTGCATTTGCTTTCCTGATCTAGAAATTTAGCTCTAAATGAAATTGATAACTAGGATAAGAACAGCATGATTTATTTAATTCTTCCTATGTATCAAATATATTTCAGTCAACACTCACAGGAAATCTATAAAATTTATACTTTTATGCTTTCATTTTATAGATGAGGAAACTGTGTCATTTTGCAATTTACAAATTTGCTTAAGATTATTTTAGAAAAATCATTTAACATTTCAGAGACGTAAGTGATTTTGCTCGTGATTCTTTACTTTTAACCACTACACAGCAGTGCCTCCAGCTGCCCAATGGCTCAGAAACATCAAAACATTATTTCCCTGACATTGGGCTGGCATGATCTATATAGCCAGGATAGTCTGGGTGGACAGCACAGATTTAGCTTTGGATATCAGTCAGAGAGTCTTACATATTCAAAGATCCTTGGAATGGAGGAATAAGGCTGAAACATCATGATCCTTAGTAGATTATAGAAACAGTGAACCTAGTCTAAGAGAAATAGTATAGTCATCAAAGACTAGTTCATAGTATTTCAGGATTTCAAATTTATAAAATTTGTTCTTAATATTGAGTTAACATTTCTTCCAGACAAACATTTATTCTTTCGTTCACTCTTTATGGCCAGCTATGCAATTGGTTTGAATATTTGTTCTATTTAAAATTACCAGACAAATACAACATAGGTGGGACAGGTAGAAGGTAGTGATAGAGAAAAATCATATAAAAGGCAAATTTAGAAGAGGAAGACCTCACAAAGCTGGGATTAGCAACCCTAGAAAATGACATACAGTTTTGCTTTAAGTATGTAAATCCTAGGTCTTTTTTCTGGCACCAGAATATACAGAAACAAGCTATGCCTAAAAAATATTTTTAAGACTTAATTTTTAGAAGAGTTTTATGTTCCAGCATAATTAAGAGGAAGGTGCAAAGATTTCCCATATACCCTCTGCCTGCACACATGCATAGCCTTCCCCTTTATCAACATCCTCCACCAGAGAGGTATGTTTGTTACAATTAATGAACCTATAGTGATACATCATAATCACCCAAGGTCCATAGTTTACCTTAGATTTTACTCTTGTTGTACATAGTCTAAGGGTTTGAACAAATATATAATGATACGTATACACTATTATAGTATCATACAGTGGATTTCCACTGCCCTATAAAAGCTCTGTGCTTCACTTATTCACACCTTTATCCTTCAGTCATTGGCAACCACCAATCTGTTTTACTGTATCCATAGTTTTGGCTTTTCCAAAATGTTATATAGTTGGAATCATACAGTATGTAGCCCTTCAGATTGACTTATTTGACTTTGTAATGTGCATTTAAGATTTCTCCATGCTTTTTCATGGCTTGATATTTGTAAAACATTAATAAGATGAAAAAGTAGTTCCTAAAATGGTATTTAATTTAAATAAAAATGATAGATAAAGCTAGATTTTTCATTTCTTTTTAATGCTGAATAATATTTCATTGTCTGGATATATCACAATTTATTTTTCAATGTTTTGGCAATTATGAATAAAGTTGCTATAAGCATTCATGTGCAGACCCTTCTGTCGACATGTTTTCAACTCCTTTGTGTAAATACCAAGGAGCACAATTACTGGATTGTATGATAAGAGTATGTTTAGTTTCATAAGAAACCACCAAATTGTCCACCAAAGTGTCTGTACTGTTTTGTATTCCTACCTGCCATGAATGAGAGTTCCTGTTGCTCCAGATCCTCATCAGCATTTGATTTTGTCATGTTCTGGATTTTAGCCATTCTAATAGGTGCATAGTGGTATCTTGTTGTTTTAATTTGCATCTCCTTGGTGACATAGGGTGTAGAACATCTTTTCATATGCTTGTTTTTCATTTGTATATCTTGTTTGGTGAGGTGTCTGTTAAGATTGTTGGAGCATTTTTTAATTGGGTTGTTTGTTTTCTAATTATTGAGTTTTAAAAGTTTTTCATATATTTTGATTAGGAGTTCTTTATCAGATGTATATTTTGCAAATATTTTCTCCCATTATATGACTTGTTGTCTCGTTCTTTGTCATTGTCTTTTGCAGAATGAGGTATTTAATTTTGATGAAATCCACCTTATCAATTATTTCTTTCATGAATTGTGCCTTTGATGTTTTATGTAAAAAGTCATTGCCATATCAAGGTCATCTAGGCTTTTTCTTATGTTACTTCTAGATTTCTGAAGTTTGTGTTTTACACTTTGACCCATCTTGAATTAATTTTTGTGAAAGGTATAAGGTTTGTGGTTAGACATGTGCATGTCTTGTTGTTCTAGCACCATTTATTGACAGAAAACAAACAAACAAACAAACTTCTTTACCTCATTGTATTGTTTTTCCTCCTTTGTCAAAGAATAGTTGACTGCATTTATGTGAGTCTGTTTCTGGGCTCTCTAAACTGACCCACTGAACTATTTATCTATTCTTTACCCAGTACCACATTGTCTTGACTATTGTAGCTTAATTGAGATATAATTACATTATGACACTGTGTAACATATTAAGGTATACAATGTGATGATTGCATACATGTATATATTTTGAAATGATTAACAAAATAAGTTTAGTTAAAATATTCATCACCTCTCATATTTCCCTTTTATCGTGGTGAGAACATTTAAGATTTACTCTTTTAACAACTTTCAAGTATAGAGTACACTATTGTTAACAAAAGTCATAAGGCTGTACATTAGGTCCCCAGAACTTTTTCTTAAAACTGTGACTTTTTACCTTTTGACCAACATCCCATTTTCCCTATGCCTCAGTCCCTGGCAACCACCATTCTACTCTCTATATGAGTTTGGCTTTTTCTATATTCTACATATAAGTAAGACCATACAAAAATCTTCTTTCTTTATCTGACTTATTTCACTTAGAGTAATGCTCTTCACAAATGGCAGGATTTTCTTTTTTCTTTTTTTTTTTTTTAGGATTTTCTTCTTTTTATGGCCAAATTATATATATAATGTAATATATATTTATATAACATGTATAATCTATATGTATAAATATATATTTATATGTAATTTATATAATATATAATACATATTCTATTCTATACATTATATATTAAGTAATATATATATCACATCTTCTTTATCCATTCATTCACTGATGAACACCTGGTTGTTTCATGTTTGGTTATGATGAATAGTGCTGCAATGAACATGGGGGTGAATATATCTGTTTTAGGTAATAGTTTCATTTTCTTTGGATGTATACCCAGAAATGGTATTGCTAGATCATATGGTAGTTGTATTTTAAATTTTGGGGGAACCTCCATATTGTTTTCCATAGCGGCTATGACAATTTACATCTCCACTGACAGTGAATGAGGGCTCCCTTTTCTCCACATCCTCACTAATACTTGTCTCTTGTCTTTTTGATGATAGCCATTATAACAGATGTGAGGTGTGATGTCTTATTGTGGTTTTGATTTGCATTTCCCTGATGATTAATGTTGAGCAGCATTTCATGTATTTGTTGGTCATTTATATTTTATTTAGGAAAATAGTTATTTCCTCTGCCCATTTTTAATTAGATTACCTATGTTTTCCCTATTGAGTTGTAAGAGTTTGTTATAATTTTTTGAATGTTAACCTATTATCTACTATATAGCATGTAAATACACTCTCCCATTCTGTCTGTTGCTTTTCATTTTGTTAATTGTGTCTTCGGCTGTGCAGAAGATTTATAGTTTGATGTAATCCCACATGTTGAGTTTTATTTATGTGGCTTGGGCTTTTGGTGTCATAACTAAATTTTGCAAGACTTTGTTCTTGATATATTTTCCCTAATTTAATCTTTGTAGTTTTTATTTGTCCATTTAAATTTTCTATTTCCTCATGATCAATTTTGGTGGGTTGTATATTTCTAGGAATATATCAAATTCTCCTGCATTATCCAAATTGTTGACATGTAATTTTTGATAGTAGCTTCTTATGATCCTTTGTATTTCTATGGCATCATTTGTAAGGTCTCTTCTTTCATTTCTAATTTTATCTGAGTCTTCCCTCTTTTTTTTCTTGGTTTGTCTAGATAAATGTTTTTCAGATTTGGTTATCGTTTCCAAAGCCAGCTCTTAGTTTTTTATTATTTTTTATATTATTTTTCTGGTCTCTGTTTCATGTATTTTAGTTCATGTAATAGGGTAATAACAGTCCTGGAACTTTGTTCTTCAATATTGAGTTGCCTAATATGTTTATTTTGGCTGTCTATATAAGTTTTAGAAGCAGTTTTTCAATATCCATGAATTAACTTGCTGGAATTCTTATTGGGATTGCTTTTCATCTGTGAATTCAAGTTGGGAAGAATGGACACCTTTATAATGTTGAGTTTTTCTATTCAAGAACAGGAAATCTCTCTCCATTTATTTAGTTCTTATATCAGAGTTTTGTAGTTTTTTCTCATATAAATCTTGTCAATATTTAGATTTATACCAAAATATTTCTTTTTTGGAAGGGGATACAAATGTAAATGATATTGTGTCTTTAATTTCATAATCCACTTATTAATTATTGATATATAGAAAATCAATTAACTTTTATATATTAACCCTATATCCTGCACCCTTACTATAATTGCTTGTTAGTCCAGTTTTTTTAAATTATTATATTTCTTATTTTAGATTTTTTACATAGGTGATCATGTCATCTGCAAACAAGACAGTCTTGGGTGCGTGGGTGGCTCAGTTGTTAAGGATCTGCCTTCGGCTCAGGTCATGATCCCAGGGTCCTGGGATCGAGTCCTACATCGGGCTCCCTCCTTGAGGGGCAGTCTGTTTCTCCCTCTCCCACTCTCGCTGCTTGTGTTCCTGCTCTCGCTATCTCTGTCTCTCTCAAATAAATAAATAAAATCTTAAAAAAAAAAAAAGACAGTGTTATCACATCCTTTCCAATCTATATATGTTTTATCCTTTCCTTTCCTTTCCTTTCCTTTCCTTTCCTTTCCTTTCCTTTCCTTTCCTTTCCTTTCCTTTCCTTTCCTTTCCTTTCCTTTCCTTTCCTCTCCTCTCCTCTCCTCTCCTTTCCTCTCCTCTCCTCTCCTTTCCTCTCTCCTTTCCCTCTTTCTTTCTTTTTCTTTCTTTCTTTCTTTCTTTCTTTCTTTCTTTCTTTCTTTCTTTCTTTCTTCTTTTTCTTTCTTTCTTTCTCTTTCTTTCCTTCCTTCCTTCTTTCTTTTTTTTTTTGTCTTATTTCAATTACCTTTCTAAAGTCTGATTATCAGTCACTATAGCAATGATTGGTTCACATGCTACAGAAATCATAACAATATGGCTTGCATTATAGTTATATTACTCTCTAGTTTCAGTTCCAAAACCCAATTTTGATCTTGGGTATATAATTTTGCAACTCTTCTGGATTCATTTCTGATAAAACTTTTGGAAATTTATATAATGAAGAGAGAGATTATTGCTCCCCAAATCCTCTCACCTTTTTGATGGCCATAACTTTACACTGTACAAATCCATTTGGTTACCTGGTTTTCAAAATTGACTTGGCCACAATTGCCTAAGAATAAAATATCACTAGCACTTCTAATTGACCTTCTGCCATTGTCCTGAAAGGAAGTTTATACGTTTCCCCCATAATGTAACTCATTCAATATAGAGCTTCTTTTGTGAAGAGCCATAATTCCAATGAGATGAGATTTCACCAGTCAGTTTCATAGGCTTTCTACCATTTTGCTCATGAGGTAAGCATGCCTGATGCAAACAAAACACATGTTGCTTTGCCTAGACCTACTACAGTTCCTGGGTTGGTGAAAATTCTCACCAAGAAATGTTGTTTTGCTAATTGTATGAATTTGCTTTTGATAACTAAAGGTATGCAGGATTTATGAAAAGTCAACTAAAATTTTATGTTCCCCAGCACTCAAAGAGTTGTATTAACCACAGTCAGTAAATTTTAAATCTAACTATGGACCTGTATTGGTTTATTATGGTTTTTCATCCATAATTATAGTCTAGTTAATTTTTATTCATATTTCTAGATCAATTCTTATGACAAGGCACCATTCATTAGGATGTTCACATGACATGGGTATAGGCAATTTAATTATTGGTTTTTAAATTTGGAAATAATAAAATTATATCCATGTGTTTTTATGAGTGTAGCGATTTGAGTAAAGAAATCATTATTATGTTGTGGTTAACAACTCTTATCCTTTAAAAAAAAGCTATCTCATTTAATATCACTTAATGAGCCACTAAATATATTCAAGGGTTCATTAGAATCACTTAAATTCTCTAGAAATCATAAATGTGAAGTATACCATCTGAAGATGGTTCAACACAGTTCATAAGGCATAACATATGTCATGAGCTGCTACTCAACTGCATATTTTACTCACTAGACAAATCAAGACTTATCTCCTTTCCATTGAGCTCTAAAGGTTGGAACAAGTTTTCCTTGAAAGGTCTTTAAGGGAAAAGTTTCTATACTCACCATTTATAGTATAGAATAAAGTTGAATCCACTGGCTATGAAAAATGCTAGAGAAAGCTTTCCTACTCAGTTATTTTCCCTAAATTTATTTTCCTTGGGTCATATAATAATAATAATTTTAAGTGTGAATAAATTTTTTATGATTTTCCTTTAAAAAAAAACCTCAGATACATCACTGTGGCCTGAGTTAATACATTCCCCTAGAAGTATAACATCAGATTGTATGTGAAATCTTTGCTTTCTTGGCTGAGATCAGTCAGGGACAGTCATTTTCTCAATTTGAGCCTGGAAGTATTTCTAACAAAGAAATACATGTTTGTTGTTCTCTAGAAGAAGAGGGAATGAATTTGCTTCAAGAGGAGACTATTACTGTTGTCAATTTAGAAAGCTCAAAATGTATGTGCCAAAAAAACCTATAAAATGCCATATGTGTTCACCCCTAAAATTATGATAATAAAAATGCTAATAATGTGTCTATTCCACATAATTCAAATGCCTCAATTTCCCTGTGTGCAAGAAATGAGTGGGCAAATTTATGTCATCTCTTGGCCAGGGGCATTGTGAGGAATTAATTTTACAATTATTTTTTCCTCTTTAGATGGAAGTTGCTAGGACTATAGTAATAAAAATTGTTATAAGACCGTCTTTATATTTCAGACAGGCTGCATTTTGGAAATTTGTACTCCTTGAGTTTCAAAATGATTATTTATGTCAAAACTTTGTTCCAGTTGTCTTTGATAAGCATCATAAGTACAATGAATTACTTGTGCTTTCTTTTTAAAACTGACTTTGAATCTTTTAATACAAGTTTCTTAGTCACAATAGACTTGTTTCTACTTGCCGTGCATATAGTAATCTTGACTGCAGCTTCCTGCAGGGTCTAGGATATCCTGCCGAGCTTCACATGACCAACATTATAACAGTACTGCTTGCAACCCACTGCTTGTTTACTTCATATTCTCAGCTCAAGATTATTCATCTCTTTTCCCCCAGATGTTAGTTGTCATTTAGCTCCTGTGACTTTTTAAAATCTTCTAACAAGGTCATTTTAGATTTTTTTGGTCAAGATAGTAGCCAGACAGTGCTTTCCCCAGGCTTCCATTGAAAACACAGAAAGACAAGGAAGGTTATTAGCAGCAATGGCAACTCAGAAAATTGATTAAAAATTTATCGGAACTTAAGAGGATTTCTAATAACCAAAAAAAAAAAAAAAATCTGGTATGGAATATTGGGACAATGCAAGAAATCAGTAAATCAGATCTTACACTCAATGTGTTTCTCTGCATCAGAGGTATGGATGATTTGTTGACCTGGAGGAAGATAGCCATGCCTCATACTACATCGGATCTGCTTTATGAGGCAGGCAGGCAATAAGAACTTCATTTTTCTATTCTCCCCATTGGTATTTCTTTTTGTCTGCATCACTTATCAAATAAATTTCTCAGCAGTGTTACTGGAAGGAGGAGTGGGAAAGCAGTAGAGCGCTACATCCTGGCGTGTGGAATCGTGATAGAGAATGGGTAGAACAGAGCCCTCTGGGGGTGCAATTTTATTGGATTGTTTTCAGGCAAGAAAAGAATTACAGACTGTTTCAAATTGTCTGGAAAAAATGCCCTCCTCACAAACTGAAGTTCAGGAATGGTGAACAGGCAATCTCTCCCCCATCCAGCAGAGCCATGCTACGTGAATGACTGACAGATACTGTAAATGTGGCTTGGATCTATAGCAACAAACAAAATATTAGTGATATAAGCAATACTTTTAACAGCCACTAGACTGATGCTTCTCAGCATGTGCTCCAGGTACCACCTTCACTAGCCTTACTTTGGAAGCTTGTTAAATGTATAAATTCCCCAGCCTCCTTTTTTTCCTCCACATTTCTCAGCTTTGTTGTGATGACACCCCCACAACTTTAGTGACTGACAACAACAAACATCTGTTTAGTGCTCAGAATTGCTGGAGTTTGATCTACATGTTTTCTTGTTCTTGGATATTGCCTTAGGGAACAGCTCCTCCCTGGCACGTGTTGTTCTCCTGACAGAGCTCAGCATCAAGAGATGCACAGAATTGTGTTTGAAATGCACTTTTGGATGTTGCATGTGTTACACAGACTTACATTCTATTGTCCAAAGCAAGATACCAATAGGAATATACTACAAACCATATAGTATATGTATATTTCTTTTCAAGGAAGGGAGAAACAGTTGTGAAGAATACTACAGTCTTTCATAACCTCAGAAAATATATTTTTCAGTAGGGTAAGTGGGGCCCATGAATTGCATTTTAAGAGTCTGTCCCTATTTTATATATATATATATATTTAGAGAGAGAGAGAGAGAATATATATATATATATATATATATATATATATATATATATATACTTAAGATTATTTATTTATTTATTTGACAGAGAGGGAGAGAGAAATCACAAGTAGGCAAAGAGGCAGGCAGAGGGAGAGGGAGAAGTAGGCTCCCTGCTCAGCAAGGAGCCCAATGTGGGGCTTGATCCCAGGACCCCAACATCATGACCTGAGCTGAAGGCAGATGCTTAACCAACTGAGCCACCCAGGAGCCCCTATACCAATATACATTTAACTTGAGAATCACCAAGCCATGTGAATAATTATAAATTTTGTGTTCTTTCTTATATGGTAAAGTGGGGATTATGATAAATATCATAGGAAAGCATAATTTGGCAAAAATTATTGAAGGTACATTTTTAGAAACACCTCCTTTGTGTTTTGATAACTCTTAAACAGATTGGATAATTGGTGAAATAAAGAGACAACATTCTGGAATTAGAGATCAGATTATGAAATAAGTAGAGGTAAAATGAGACTTGAAGAGATATATATTCAATATCAAACATTTAATCTGAATTAGAAGCATTAATGACCATAATTGGCAATTTATAGTATTAAATCCACAAAATGGAGAACAATCCTTCAGACTTAAATATAGAAGGATGTATAAACATAACATAATAAAATTTAAAAAATAACGATGCAGCAGAAGTTGATAAATATGTAAAATAGATAATACAAACTTAATATTCAGATTATTGATGTTACAGTAATCATAAGAAAAAGAGAACAAAACATTCTGTGTAGAAAAAATATGAGTTTGCACATTGAAAGAGCACAGGTAATATCAAATTGTTAAAATGTATATATGCATAAATTATTATGCATTTCTATAAGATTTACATATTATATATAAAATATATAAAACTTTTGAATTTTAAGAAAACATTTTTCAAATGTCCAGGAAAGAAAAAGAGGTTACTTTAAACATTTCTCTGTGTGGCATCAGACGTCTGCTGAACAACACTGAGCCAATGAAGCATCATTCACAGATATTTGAAGGAAAATGTTATAAACTCAAATTTCTATATCTAGACAATTCATCTTACTCATCTAAAGCCAATAAAATAACAATCCCATATTTTCAAGGTTTCAGAAAGTGTGCCATCTATATTTTTCTCCTGATGTATCCCAAATATGAGAGTTTTCTAAATATGCCAGAAATAACTCCTTTAGAAAGTTATATAATGAAAAGTAATAGTTATCTAGATCTAAAAATAACAAAATATAGTAATACAAATATTATATACATACCTATGATAAATTTTAATCTATAAAGTAGGCATATTAACAGATTAATAGCAATAAATAATGATAAAATAGAATAATTATGACAATATGCTATAATAAAAGTTATGTGAATATGGGCTCTTTCTCTAAATATCTTATTGTACTGTGCTCATTCTTCTTATGATGTGAGATGATAAAATGTCTATGTGATGACAGGAAGTAAGGGGAATGACAAAATCATTGTGATGTAGTCTTTTTGGCCTTATGGTGATAAGTCAGAAGGAGGATCATCTGCTTCTGGACTGCTGTTGACCACAGATAACTGAAAGCGTGGGAAGCAAACCCATGGATAAGTCAGGACTACTGTATTAACTTTAGTTAAGAATATATCTAGAATACAGCAATTCTTGAATTTCAAAAACTTGTGGTTTCACCAACCTATAAAAATAGACATCTGGTAAAGATGAGAATAATTTTGATATCCTTTAAAAATTATGGGGTTAACTATCAATGGATAAATATTCTAGCCCTCATTAGAAAAATTAATTAGTTGTATTTAAAAATTCCTTTACTCACTCAACAGATGAAGTTGCTCGTGAATGAATGGTAGGACTAGGATTAGTTTAACTGTGAGAGTTTGCTATCTCTAAAAAACTCTGATTTTGTGTTTAAGCCAGTGACATTCATTTAGGCCTTCTACTAATAATGCTATTTGAATCGCACCAGTCTTTTGATAATTAAGGTGATATTAGGTCCTGACTTGAATGGTGGTCCAGGTTTAATTCTGTTATCTGAGAATAAGTATTGATCGTACCCCTTCTAATATGTCAAAGGGTCTAATTTTGGTAAATTAAATGACTAACCTATTGCATTGAAAAAGAAATATTGTATAAAATATAAATTCCCTCAGAAATACTATAACTGAATCATTATTTAATACAATGCCCTTTACCTCAGGTGGACAAAGTCATTGAATATGAATAGATTCTTAGCAGTTTTGAAAAAAAAAAAAAAGCTATTGTATTTACCACCTACTTGAAAGTTCTATATTTTATTTACAAAGATTTTTCAATATATTCTTCCTAGAGTTCAGAGATAAGGAAAAAAAATAATGTCTCCCTTTGTAAATTAAAATATTATGTTTGGGGCACCTGGGTGGCTCCGTTGGTTAAGCGTCTGCCTTCAGCTCAGGTCATGATCCCAGGGTCCTGGGATCAAGTTCTGCATTGGGCTCCTTGCTCTACAGGGAGGCTTCTCTCTCTGCCTCTCATGAATAAATAAAAAAAATAAAAATCTTTAAAAAAATTTTAAATACTCTGTTTGATTTATAATTTAGTGTCTGCAGTTCATTCTGTTTCTCTTTTAGCCTTCACTTCCAGGAAATACTGAACCAGGTTTTGCTCTGAAATATAAGACCTTCCTTCAGCCTAGGTTTTCTAGGAAGATTATTTGTTTCCTAATATTTGTTGTTTTGTGATTTGTTTATATTTTTACATATTTATATTTTTACATTTAAATATAAAATCTACCTTAATTTCTTGGAAATAGGCAGAATTTGTGTGTATGTAAAATAAACAATAGTATTTTAAGTGGCTTAAGGAATTTTAATATTAAGCTATAGTAAGTCATAACTTCTGTATTGAAATTGTGTACATTGTTGTTTAGTTACTTCATAATGCTTTCTGTTTTGTATTATCTTCATTGTTTTTATTTTTTCTTTTAAACACTGCAAATATAACTCCCATTTTGGAACAGCTCTTCCATATGTTCATATACTGAGCCACAGTAATACCCCCTTATAAAATAAGCTATATTTCTCATCAACTGAAAGAAGTATTATTGAAGAGGAAATTAAGTAAATGATTTTTAAAGGGAATAATCTATTTTTAATCAAATATCCTCTCCCTAAAATTTCAAAGCCATAAAATAGTTGAATAATAAAATTATAATTGTTGGTTAAAAGCAATAGTTCTTTTTAAAAAGAAATGGCAGGGATGCCTGGGTGGCTCAGTCGTTAAGCGTCTGCCTTTGGCTCAGGTCATGATCCCAGGGTCCTGGGATCAAGCCCTGCATGGGGCTCCCTGCTCCGCGGGAAGCCTGCTTCTCCCTCTCCCACTCCCCCTCCTTGTGTTCCCTCTCTCGCTGTGTCTCTCTCTGTCAAATAAATAAATAAAATCTTTTAAAAAAAAAAGAAATGGCAATCATTATATTAAGTGATTGTGGGAATCATTAAATCATGTTTTTCTGATTTTGTGTGACTTTTTTCACTATTTCAACATTTGCCTTTTTAATTTTTTTTAATTTTACTTATTTATTGAGAGAGAGAGAGAGAGAGAGAGAGAGAGCACAAGAGCAGTGTGAGGGGCAGAGGGAGAAGCAGACTCCTGGCTGAGCAGAGAGCCTGATGTGGGGCTAGATCCCAGGACTCTGGGATCATGACCTGAGCCAAAGGCAGACACTTAACTGACTGAGCCAGGTGCCCCTCAACATTTCCCTTTTTAATGAAATGACTCAAGAAAGGTTTCCAAATTCAGGTAGTATCAGACATATTTTTACTCTTAAATGCTCATGGTGGCTTACTCTCAGGATGCCCACCTTTTGTTGCTACCACATATCCCATTGAAGCAGTGGGTATTCAACCATATTCCATGGCTCAGTCATCTAGCTACATTGTTGTTTTTTCCTTAGGTTTGGACAATTTGACCCTGTATTTGCCATGGTAAAATAATCACATGAATTTTTCAAACAAACAAATTTCCAACTGAAAATGTCCACAAAACACAAATGGGTTTTTGTACTGTTTATACAAAATTTTCAAGGAAATTCAAAGATGCAGGTGTAGATTAATCCACTATGGGTTCAGAAATTCCATATAAAGAGAGTTCTGCATTCTAAGAGAGAAGATCTACATAAGAAACATAGTTTAAATTGCCAAGGTACATTTACAATTAATGTTTTGGTAGACATATATGGTAAAGACAACATAAAATAACTCAAAAATAATAAAGCTAATTTTTATTGATTATCACTCAATTGACCAATCAATCAAAATGAAAGATATTTCAAAAATTTATGTGGTTATTTCAGAAGTATTGCAGGTATACTATTTTGTATCTACTAATCCAATCCAAATTATCACCCTTAACCCAATGTCCTCAATCATCTTTCCTTGTTCCTTTGCCTCTCTCTTCATCTATTAAATATTGTAGTGCCTAACCTAGATTTGTTTTCTTTTCTGTATATATAACATACTTGAGTAAATGAATCCAGTTTTATAGCTTTAATTACCTTCCACATCCCCATAATCTCCAAATACACTTCCAACCTTAATCTATTCCTTAAATTCTAGGCAGATATATTTAACTGCCTTCTTGATTTTATCTCTATGTCTATCATTGATCTATCATATATCTATCTTTCAATCATTGATCTATATATTTACATCATCTAATAGATATTTTAAAATTAATGCAGAATTCTCAATTTCCTCACTCTACCCAAAGTTATTCTTCCCCACAGGCTTCCATCCATATCAATAAATTTCCCACTTGTTTAAGCAAAAAAACAAAACACCTCTAAGTAATCATTGATTTCTCTTTAATTCAGCCATCATATATAATCCATTGGCTAATTCATTATACCTAACTCCAAAACTTATCTTAATTGATCAATTTCTTTCCATTTCCACGTCTATTGCATGATTATAAGTCATTATTCTCTCTTACATAGACCTCTATAATACTTACCTAATCATGCTGTGTCTAGTTTTGCCAACCCCAAATCCAATCTCTATCAACAACCAGACTTATTTTAATGAAAATAAATCACAAAATTTCCTCTTTATCCCTGCTTATAAGATATGCCCCCTGCCACTTATATCATGGTCTTTATCTTGTACCATTTCCCAGACTATTACACTTCATACCTGTTGCCTAACTTTTAGATCCTTCATCACTACAAATTCATCTAGATGTTGAATTGTTACTCTGAATGCTTTCCGTTATGTTGATATTGTTCACAACCTTGTGTTATTCAGTCCTCTCTATTCTCAAATACTACCTCAGTAAAACTTTCACACACCACCAAGTCTGAAGTATCTACATAGTTATGTGCTATTATTACATCACCTAGCTTTATGATTTTCTAGCACATGCCACTATTTTTATTCTCTTATTGTCTGTATCCCTGTACTAAAATATAATTTCCATAAGAGCAAGTTTTTTTTTTCTTATTACTAAACCCTCAATGTCTAGAAGAATGCCTAGAACATAGTAGATATTTGATAATTATGGATTGAAAGAATAGGTGAATAAATGAGTGGGTAGGAGCTATTTAGCTACTTCTGTGCTTTGATTTTTTTGCTTAATTCTCTTGGGATGAATATTGTCCTCTAACTCTAATTCCTTTCCCCTCATATAATCAATCATCCTCTTTCCTCCTCCAATTTGGATATTTCAAAGACTATTGTAATTATTTCATAATATGAACAATATTCTTTGAAAAGTTGGAGACACTGTACCTATATATAAAATATTTTAATTATTATTACATTGTGAACTCAAAGTACCAAGCATAACTCAAATACCCAAAGAGAGTAATTCTTTAAATCTCTTTAATTGTCTTTATATGGCATGTGGTACTAAGGTCATAAGATATATAGTAAATACTTTATAATCATATTTCTAAATTTTTTAGACTTGTGAGATTAAAATGTTTTAAATATTTTTTCTACTTTCATTGTGTTTTTTAAGAAATATGACAAATATTTTCAAAATTATTAGTTTTTCTAAAGAATAACTTTGAAGATCTTGAACATTTTAGTGAAAGAATAAAATTAACCTTGGTTTATAGTGTCCATGGGGTTTGAAAGATGAGTCAACCTCAAAAATAAAAATAGCTAGTTATTTTGCCAGCAAAAAAGAGTTTATACAGGAATAATGAAAGAATTGCAATTCAGGAAATACAAACTATGGCAAACTATAGGCAAGTTCAGAGAACAAAGCAGAGGAACATTCTTTTATTAAAAAAAAAAAAAGAATAGCTTCGGGAGCAGTTATTTTGAACAAAAGTTCAGTCCAGTACAGGAAGCTGGGAGTTTAAGTTTAGCAGCTCCTTATTAACTGGTAGGTTGCAGCTTCTCATTACCTGGGCTGTTGCTGGGTAAGGAAAAAATCTTCCTCCTGCTGGGGTAATGAAGTAGACCACTTCCCGCCAGAAATGTAAAATAAGCTACAACAAGTGGTACTTGCACTCCTCCTTCAGGGCTTCCTGACACCATCTTAAAGGAAGTTTCATTTTGTTAATTTTCATAGGTACTAATCACCTTCCTTCTTTTTTTGGATTGTTACCAATTAGAAACAAAGACCAAAGATCCAATTTTATTACTTTACTTTTCTTTGTAACAATTTCTTCATTTGACAAATGAAAAGATCGTCAAAGACCATATGATGGGAAGGTTATGAACTAATCCAATTTATTGGTATTGGTTATTTATCAGAGAGAGAACATCCTATAATAAAGTATGTGGGTTCTATAACCAGATGTCTTGGGTTTAAATCTGGATCTACCACTTTCTAACTCTGATTTCAGGAAAATTAACTTCTATAAGGGATCAGTTTCCCTACAAGTAAAATGGAAATATTATCAATTGCCTCTTGAGATTGTTATGAGAATTAAATGACTTACTTCATGCATATCACTTAGAGACTGGCAAGATAAAGAAAAACAAATATTACCCATGCTCTTAGTTTAGTGGTGTAAATGGATATTGATTTTTTTAAAGGGGATTTGAGATGGTCATTAAAAATTCACCAGGTACAAAAGTTATATTGAAGAGGCAGTGATTAATGTTGTCTAAGCAACCAAGAAAGTAATTTTTCCAAATTCTAATATAGCAAAACTAAAAACTATCTCTTTTGAAATTTAAAATAGATAATTATATATATTATTAATATATTGGGATAATAAACTTCTCAAAGTAGTTAACCAATTGTGTGATACCCTAAATATATTACTACATCAATAAATATTGAAATAAATAGGTAATTGATGTACCTTAAATGAATAATTTTGATATATAAGATGTCTTCCCCTATCTTAGTTTGAGACAGTTGTCTGAAGAAACACTCTTGCTTAAGACCACCTCTCCACCTCTGCCTTGTTCATAACATAGCATAACAGTGTACTGTGGTATTGACTTTAGATATGATCCAGCATAGCAAAAATTCATTCATATGACCTATCCTTTCAGTTTCCCTATTTCTCACTGTGCTCTCACTCTCTCCCTCCTGCTTTATTCTCGTTCACTATCTTGTATTGTCAAATTCAGCATTGCAGAGGGTGGACAAAGGCAAAGTTGGAGGCTCTCCAGGTTTGTATCAGGCATCTAAAGCTGAGACATGTTTAGTTGTTTTTCAAAGAGAAAGCCACAGAGAGTAGATATTTACATGGAGACCTTAGTACTCTTTCCAGGGGTTCACCAAATGCTATAATATTATTAACTTTAGAGTAAGAGGAGAGAGAGAGATAGAGAGAGAAATATATATAATGCAAAAGGGATTTCAACAGCTCCTTGTAGAATACCCATGTTGAAGGGAGACAGACATTTTTCATCCCAGCAGTATTTTAAAATCTCCTATGGAACTTGTAACAAATACACATTCAAAGCTCTGCTTGATTATTATAATTCAGTATATCTGGAATGGAGCTTGGGCTTCTGTATTTTTAGAAAATTCAATAAGTTTAGAGAATCCCTGATTTAAGAAGTAGGACTATGAAAATTCAGCTAGGAAAGAGATTTGAAAAAAATCAAAATAATTCTGAGAAAACTTTAAATAACACAAAAGGCAGAGAGATAAAGAAGAATGAAGATCTTTGAAAGAGGTCTTTGGATTAGATTATTAGAGGAGCACTATATAGTTTGCAAAACATTATTTACATTAAAAAAGGAAATTCCAGCAACTTAGAGGTTTATATTGATACAAGAAAAATGCAAAAGATATATTTTCTTGGACAAAGTTTATGCTGTCATAGAATGAACGGGTTAATATTTTATGATGTCACATTAAGCCAAATATTTAAGCAGCATGACAGAATGTTAGCATTATGTCTCTTAGTATTTATCAAAGAAAGACAAAGTTCATACAATATAAAAAAAGAGACAGAAACCTGAGTTCAAACACTGCCTTTGATTCTAACATCCTGTATGATTACAAATGAGTCACTTTAAAAAATAATGATCAGTCACTTCACTTTGACTTGAGTTCCTTGGTACCACTTATTCAGGAAGGCTTTCTCTATACCCCAGTCATGCCAGGTATCCAGATACTATTGTAATCAGCTTACCGACTGGTCTCACCAACAAATCTGTAAAATTATGGATGACAAGCATGGCAAGTAAAACATTTGGTATCAGGAGAGAAACATTAGATGTAGATATACAGTTTTAATAGAGCATTAAATGAGAGAGGGAGGATAGCACATCACATGTCACTGGGCACAGAGAATGGAATAACTACCTCCTACAAGGGTCATGATGAACATTTAATGAATACTTCCTAAAGGAGGTGGTACTTGAGCCAGACATTGGGGTTACTAGAGAATATAGCTAAGATATTCTTGGAATTGTCAAATATATTAAGTAGAAGAATTTGGGGCCATTTTGATGTGTATTATTATATTTATCTGGGAGCTTGCTGTGTGAAATAAAATGGTGGAAATTAAGGTCAAACAATCACAATTTTGGAGTGGTACCTCTTTTGAATTTATATTTAAAGTAATAGGAAGTTACTGAAAATCTTTAAGCAGTCAAGTACTATGAATATATACCTGTATTGTGGAAATTAGGTGGATATGAAGTGGGATATACTGGTGATAGAGATCCAACCAGAGTAGTCACAAACTGTTGCTGTGGTGGTATTAAGAATGAGACCTAACAATAGAATTACCCTGTTTTCCATCTTACTCTCTCTTACTAAATATTAGGAGACTGAACTGTCTCCATTCTTAATGATTTATGATTCCAGGTAATAAGCATAATTATCTTTCTAATTTGATTAAACCTATAATATCTATAATGGATATAGTCTCTGGCTCTCAAACCCATATACTTAGAAAATGTTAAGACCATAAACTTGACTTATATTTCAGAGGTGTTGAACTCCAGAACAGTAAAATAAAAGATGTCAAGGAAGCTCTCTGTAGATCAAAAACATTTTATTCAGTGGTTCCTAAGTACTCCAGTATCTCAGTAATGTGATGAAAATGATTACTTAGGAAGTGGAAAAGAATAATCTCATGTAAAATAGAACATTAAATAAAGAGTTATTAAATGAATAAATTGTTATAAATGAAGTAACTGAATTCAGAATGTTAGGACTTTGGGAATATATTTAATTCTGTTTACTCAGTATTAGAACTTGGAAAGTTCATGTAGGTTGCTGTACATAAATGGTTTAAGACAGTGCCAAAAACATAGATATCTCTCATTAAAAGTAAACATTCTGATGATGGTGATAGGAATTATAAACTATGAGCAAGATGAGAATGCCCTGCTAAATTTTACTATGCCAAAGCTTCTTTGATTCTCATAGAGATTTTTATTTGATTATGTTTAAAAATATATAAATTATCATTGCATTATATTGGGTGATGACTCCAATTTTTCTTTCTTCCAATTCATATGTGTCTTTTGGCACATAACTTTTTAGTAACCTCACACAGACGGAAAGATAAAATTTGTCGCAACATGGTTTGCTCTAACAATAGAATGTTACAGGTATGATTCAAGGTGTACCTTAAAAACACTTGCATAATTTACTTCATTTGCTATTAAGCCTCTACCATTGTCATTAAAAAGACATACTGGGTTAGTCCCTTGTCCCAGGAAGAGGCTGAGAGACATGGAGCCATACCTA
This sequence comes from Halichoerus grypus, assembly GCF_964656455.1. Lineage (NCBI taxonomy): Eukaryota > Metazoa > Chordata > Mammalia > Carnivora > Phocidae > Halichoerus > Halichoerus grypus. The sequence continues at coordinate 128,560,712 of NC_135716.1, read as the reverse complement.
GTTGACTCAGGACACACAATGAATCAAACTGAGTTCCTCAGAAAGTTTGGCTGAACTGGATCTGATAAGCTAAGAGTTAGTCAGTGTACAGACTCATGAGGAATGATTTTTAAGTCGCTCAATTTTGGGATAACTTTTTAAGCAGCAATCACTAATACAATGTTCTAAAACTCTTATCAAAAGTAACAAAAATACCCTGCTCAGTGCTAGAACAACACACAAAACTTAAGAAACTCTTCAAACAATATCCATGATCCTGTGAAAAATTTAACCCACACATGATGGGCAGAAATGAAATTAAGGAATAAACATTTCTAAAAGCCTATTGTTCTGGAACAGTGAGAATTCAATGAATACTGACAGCTTATAGCTTTATGGTTTTTTTGACCCAGGTGAGAGGAAGAAGATTTCTATTTAGAGACGTAGGAAACAATTTAAACATATAAGCTTGATTTCTACTTCAGAATGAGAAAAAAGGCATCATTTGAACATGTTCAAGTTTTTTTCTCTCTCTCCATTTGCTTTACCATCAGCTTTATATTATATATATTTCAAGGCAAAATATCTGTGTTGTTGTTTCCATCTCTACCCAGTTTCTCCTGTGTTTGTTTTTGTTAAGCAACCCTTCCCTCCTCTTTTTTTTTTTTTTTCATTTCTTCAGTTCTAATTGTGAAAAACATAGAGCTGCAGTTTAGCAGATTGGTTTCCTTAGAGATAGTGCTATAAACCATATAAATTATATGCAACTTTTAACACATATGATATAAATTTACAAAGTAACACCATTCTTGGACTAATAGATAAATATCTGGTTATGTGGCCCCACCCTTCCAAGGAGGCTAAGGTAGAAGCAAAATCATCACATGTTCTGAATTACTAAGAGGTAGAAAATATCCAGAAACAGTCCTATTAACTTCCTGCTCCTCGATTATTTCAGACTTGGGATTAATAATCATAAATCTCCAAACAGGAACTATGGTAGACATTAGTGCTATTTAACAAACATTTTTGGTTTCCTATTATCTAAACACACTTCTTATACCTTCTGTTTGGGTGAAGCTGTATGACCAGTTTTGGCAATGAATTGTGAATGCAAATGACTCGTCTAATATTTGGCCAGAGCATTTAAATGTTGGTATGATACCTTCCAAAGATCTCTTTTGTTCTGTTACTTTGATTGGCAATATTTCTGATAGTGGCAACTTCAGTCATCTGAGTCCTAAAGTAAAATCAAATTATAGCAGAGCACCTAGTCTCTCTGTAACAAATACTTTGCCCAAGTGTATACATTAAGTGTAAATAAAACTAAATGTAAAAGATCTTAGAAGAAAATTTACCATGTGATATCATTAGTAATTTTGGGGTTGTAAAATTATAGGTTTTTTCTCGTTTTTGCTGTTCTTAATTTTTCAAAATATATTTATTGGTTACAACATTATTTTTATTAGAAAATATGTTTGTTTTAAATATATATATTCTCTTAGTGTGCTTAGAGCTGCAACAGTTTGATTAAATAAGAATTATGTAGTGGATATCTATTATATATTGTGTGATCTTTTCCATATTATTTTAGAAACTGTCCCTTATCTACTTTAAACAATATGTGGGACCTTTGGTCTCTTCTACCACCGTAGGTAGTTTAGTCAGCGTCTCAAAAGAAACAGAACCATTAGGAGGTGTGGTGAGAGAGAGAGAGAGAGAGACTGAGAGAGGGAAATTTATTTTAGGGAATTGACTCACATGCTAGCAGAGTCTGGAGACCTAGGGAAGAGCCAATGTTGCAGTCTACTGCAATGAAGGCTGTCCACTGGCAGAATTTGTTCTTGCTCAGGGGAGGTCTGTCTTTGTTCTGCTTTATTCACAGTCCACTGATTTATGTGTTAATTTCAAAAAAAAAAAAAAAAAAAAGAAACATCCTCACAGTTAATTTGACCAAATATCTGGGCATTGTAGCCCAGATGTGGCATGATGGCTAAAATTAGCCATCACCGGTATTAACTTTGGCTACCGAATTATACCTACTTTATACCCTGGTAATTGGACCAGGAATACATGTAATAAGTAGGGTCAAGGAGAATTCTTTCTTAGGAACTAGTATGAATACAGAATCTTTCAATATCTCTCATTTTGAGTTTATAAGCTGTAAAAACTTGCAAAATCTGGGATCCATCTTTCCCTCCCTCCTCAGAATGAAATCAATCCAGCATGGTTTATAGACACATAAAGAAGGAGATTCCTGACTATTATTTAAGCAGATAGGTCCAGATATAACTTAAGTCATGAAATATTGAGGCTGTTTGTGACTATAGGCCATTCTAACAAATATTTTATTAACCAGTTCCTCCTTTTTTGCATACACTTGTTAGGGTTGGGTTTCTGTCACTTGTCATCATCAAAGAGGCTTAGATATAGCAGTAACTTATTATCTCGCTATTTCTGCCTTAATAAAATCATGGTAGAGCTATCTGTCAGAACCCAGGGTAATATTTAGTATTGTAGGATAAAATCTCAGACACTGTTGATAGTGCCTGCCCCACCTCTACATTAATTAGTAAGATATTGTCATTGAATCCCTGCACTATTTGTGGTATTAAGACCATGGGATCTTCCATTTGAATCTGTTTGTGCATGAAAAATACCAGAGAATCTCCATTTGGAAAATAGTGGCTTATTAATTCTCTTTACTACAGAAGATAGTAGTCTTTCTATCAAAGATTTTCTTTCAAATTATTTGTATTTAAAATATCTGCCTATTATTCCTAGGCAGCACTCACACATTCTGTGTCCTCATGGAGTGAATAGCATTGAGGAAACTGTTGATTATGTTATGGCTAGTCTATAGAAACTAAAAGTGTAACAGAACAGCAACCGTTGCTACCTGCAGAGTTTGTGAATTAAAACATAATGCACTGGCTGTGTCTGATTATTTAGAAAACAATAGGTCAGCATTTGCCAGTCATTAAGAAAGAAGATTGTAAAGCACAGCACTATTCCAGAACCACCATGTGAAGTATTATTACACACAAATTGAGAAAGGCAAGTGAGAGACTACTGATAATTATAATGGCAATAACTTCAATAACAATAATAAAACACCTTTCGATTACTCATTATTCTAATATTTATTATCACATTTGACTCTCACAATAACCGTATTTCATATGTAAAATAACTTTCTTGCCGTAAGACCCTCTTTTCCCACATATGAATCCACATTACTCATATCTACACTGGAAATAGTCTGTCTTTAGCAGTTGGGGTTTAAGGAACTCTAGTTCACAAACAATGCCGCACAGTCTCACGTCAACCCTGTGGTTACTCCTGCTCTCTCTAACTCTGTAGTGGGACATCTATTTTGTCCTTGTTATCAAGTTCCAGTTCAACTTCCTGGCTTCTTTCATGCCTAGGAATGCAATGTGGAAACCTGCCTAACATTACGGGATAGCCTTTTTCTTGCCTTACTTCTTAACAGCCTAAACTCCAGCCTTTCATGCAGGGTTCTGCTGCCGTTAGCCAAATCGTGATGCCCAGAGCATACTGGTATGAAGCACAGTATTTGGAATGAGAATGAAGGAGACTTGACATTAAACATTTAAACACTTTATCAGTTTTCTTATCTGTAAAATAAGAGTAACTAGGTTGTGCCTCACAATTTTTTGCAGATGATACTCCTATTGTGCTTACTGCAATGCCCTATATGATAACTCACAGGATAGTAGCAGTTTCCTATTTCTATTCTTTATGCACTGTTTCTGCTGTTCAGTGTTTCTTATGCCAACCATTTCATTGGCCTATTATCTTTTACGTGTGACCATACGTAGTGGACTATATATGTTTGTTCATATTTTGTCTTAATGAATTATCTTGAGTTTATATCATCTAGCTCCACACTAACCCAACTCAGTAGGTGTACTATATTTCAAATTCTAGCTTCTCTCAAATTGAAGGTTTGGGGACAGTATAAATAAGAACACAGAAAAGTGTTATATATATATATATATATATATATATATATATACACACACACACACATATATATACACATACACACACATATACATATACTCATATATATATATATATATATATATATATGTGTGTGTGTGTGTGTGTGTGTGTGTACTTAAATTGAATACAAATGGGTCCTTAGTTTATCAGAATGTTACCGGCAGAGAATTATTTTCTTTGTATTATTTAATGGACTGGAACCTGCATACTTCTTAAAATGCAAATCACAAGAATTAAAAATTAGCCTTAATGAAAGTGGATATTATACTGGAAGCAAATAAGATAAAATGTGCAAGTTGTTACATATAAGAATTTCCTTAGAAATAATTTAGTCTCTTTAAAAACAATACAATTATTATTACATATTCACATCTGACCATCAAATTCAAATCACTGGTTAGTTCAGTTCATTTATATAGACTACTTAGTTGAGTGAACAGAGTGTAAATAGAATGCATATTTTGTAGACATTTTCTAGTTCATTTAAAATGTGTTGAAGAAAAATCCTTACAGTATGTTGTAAACCTTTTAAGAATGCTTTAGGAAAGCTTTCCTATAGTGTCCTGGGGTTCATTCCATAGGAGTTTATTATAATTCCACATTTATAAAGTATTGTCAGGGAATAAGTTGATCCTTATAAACATCTCATTAAAAGCAGTATTTCGGGCGCCTGGGTGGCTCAGTCGGTTAAGCGGCTGCCTTCGGTTCAGGTCATGATCCCAGGGTCCTGGGATCGAGTCCCGCATTGGGCTCCCTGCTCTGCGGGGAGCCTGCTTCTCCCTCTCCATCTGCCTGCTTCTCTGCCTACTTGTGCTCTCTCTCTATCTCTCTGTCAAATAAATAAATAAAATCTTTAAAAAAATAATAAAAGCAGTATTTCAATGTAATTAAGCCAAAGTTCTATAAGATGCTATTTTTGTATTTTGTCAGTTTTTGTGGAAATCTTTCTAATATATACTCAAGTTCCTGTTCTCAAAAGAAATATATATCAAAGTTATCGTAACCTTCCATGTAATTCTCTAGTGCTATTTATCTCAAGGTAGGAAGACTCTAAGCCATTTTGGCCTGATTTATCTGTAGAAAATGCATCCAGGGTATGCTATACCTCCTGAAGTAGATTAGAGAATGATTATTCCATCAGCGTAGTTTCTTGTTGCCACATAATTAGGTTCAGAAACACATCTCTGTGTGTGATACATCATACACGAATGTGTATGGAAAATTGAAATTGTGGTTGGGTAACTCAGAGATGAAGGACCCTGGTTATTGGTGACCCTTTAACTTCTGAAATACATAAGACAATTAAATTCCCCTTTCCTCATTTTCCCAGCTGGTATATTTCTTATATTGGTCCTTGGCTCTACAGAACATACTCTGTGATTTCTGCCATGGAGTCCACAACTCTACCCTTTACTGTCCAATTTCCATGTTTGGTGGCATTCATATCAGGAGGGTGGTGAAGTGAAGCAATAGTGGGAATACAGTGTTCATTATTAACGACAAGTGAATTTTGCTGCAGTAAGTTAGTTGGGCCAGTGATATTCTCATTATTATGTATAATAATAAAAGTTTTCATTAACTGTTCGTTTGATACCTGCCATTTACCCACCATTAGGGAAGAGTATAAAGATGTATAATTGGTCTCTCTAAAGCAACACTCTTTAAAATGTGAAGACAAACTAAGGACCATGATTGAAAATCAGGTAACTTGGATGCAACGGTCCATATTGACAATGCAGTTTAAACAGAAGTCTAAATATGATAGAAAGCAAATGACCTTTGTAATGGTATAATGGTATAATTATTACTTAAAGGATTTTTTTTATTACTGGGATATTTTTGTCTCCACTTAAAATATATTTTTAGAGATAAAGTAAAGATTGATGCAGTTTTGGTTGTGTTCAGAGTAAAACCAAACGAGCACAACAAACAATAAAAAGGTAGTTTCCCTTGGGCGGCCTAGGGTTGGTTTTGACACAGGTGTTATAGGATTTTCTTTGAAGCTGGATCTCTAAAGTTCTTGATGACTAAATGCAATATTTGGAATAGATTAGGGTAGCAGCATGGCATACTCGAAGCTCTTGAGTATATCACAGTTCATAAATACACCTGTCATCACTGTGAGAATGTCTCTGGTGCCCTGAAGAACTCACTGATACTGCTGGGCAGTTATCTGCTTCTATCATGTGGTAGGCTGGGCCATCAGATCCTGAAATCCTCATGTCAGATAACCTCTAGGGAACTATATCTACTACACATCTGTAATGGTTGATTTTTTTTACAGCTTTATTGTAGTGCAATTGATATACAAAAAAGTGTATGTATTTAATGTATACAATTTGATGAGTTTGGGCATATGTAAACATGAATGATACCATATATTGGCTATTGTGAATAATGCTTCAATGAACATGGGAGGCAGCAAAAGCAGTACAATGAGGGAAGTTTAGGGGCGCCTGGGTGGCTCAGTCGTTAAGCGTCTGCTTTTGGCTCAGGTCATGAACCCACGGTCCTGGAATCGAGCCCCTCATCGGGCTCCCTATTTGGCAGGAAGCCTGCTTCTCCCTCTCCCACTCCCCCTGCTTGTATTCCCTCTTTCGCTGTGTCTCTCTCTGTCAAACAAATAAAATCTTAAAAAAAAAAAAAATGAGGGAAGTTTATAGCAATAAACACCTACATATAAAAAGAGAAAAACAATAAATAAATAAATAAATAAATAACCTAACTTTACACTTCAAGGAAATAAATTAAAGAAAAAAATAAATTGAAAGTTAGCAGAAGAAATAAAGATTAGAGCAGAAATAAATGAAATAGAGACTAGGAAAACAATAGAAAAAGCCAAGGAAACCAGAAGTTGTTTTTTTTTTTTTTTTTTTTTGAAAGATAAACATAACTGACAAGCCTTCAGCTAGACTAAGGAGAAGAAGAGTTAAATTAACAGAATCAAAAATGAAAGAGAAGACATTACAACTGATGCCACAGAAATAAAAAGGATCATAAAAGACTATTTTGAACAATGAATGACAAGACTCTATAAAGCATTCCTAGAAACATACAAACTACCAAGTGTGAATCATAATAGAAAGTCTAAACAGAACAGTAATGAATAAGGTGATTGAAATGATTAACTAAAACCTCCCAACAAAGAAACACCCAGGACCCGATGGCCTCACTAGTGAATTATCCAAATATTTAAAGAACAATCAATGCCAGTCATCCTGAAAATTTTCCAAAAACTTTAGGAGGAAGGAACACTTCCAAACTGTGGTGATTAATTTTATGAGTCAACCAGGCTAGGCCATAGTACCCACGGTACAGTTTTTGGTCAAGAACCAGTCTGGATATTGCTGTGAATGTATTTTTAAAATGTGATTAACATTTAAGTAAGTAGGCTTTGAGTAAAGCAGATTGCTCTCCATAAACTGAGTGGGTCTCATCCAATAAATTTAAGGCCTTAGAAAAAAGGACTTAGGTCCCCCAAGAAGAAGGAATTCTGCCTCTAGACTGCCTTTAGACTGTTATAATATCAGTTTCTACCCCAGCCTCCAGCCTTCTAACTGCTCTGCAGAATTTTCACTTGCCAGCTGCCACAGATACCTGAGTCAATGAACCAAATTCTTAAAATCCACTGTATGGATATATATGGATCCACCATATGTGTGTGTGCGTGTGTGTGTGTGTGTGTGTGTGTGTGTGAATTCCTTCTATTTCTCTGGAAAACTCTGACTAATACACCCCATTCTCAGGAAAGCTTTAGAAAAGTTAGCATATATTATGTGAAAAATTCAAGGAATGAGGAGGGGATAGTCTGATGGACCTAGTGCAATAGAATGTGACCTTGAATTAGTGATTTCATGTTTCTAAAGAAGTAATGATTGTAAGTCATCCCTACTCTAATTAAGCCAGATCTAAGAAGCATTCACCACATAGGGATCAGTTTTCCTGAGAGTATCCTCCTGGCACAGGCTGATATTAAATATTGCACTAAAAGAATAAATTGTAAGTGTGTGCTATCCTGGCTTGCTCCAAGTAAGCAAGAAAAAAAAAAACAAACAAAACTTTGTCTTTCATAATATTTCAGGCTTTTGTGATGTTCATGTAAACAAATTACCTTTTATGCAAAAGTGTTTATTAGGGTGGTCAGAGCAGAAAACTAGAAATGAAACTTCTAGGAGTATCTGACAAATCCTCAATCTTCTGATGTATTTAATTGATACCAGTTGAGAAAACAGACTCTGGTTTAGGAATTTCACACTGGGGCTCTCAGATACATATTTTTTTTATTATGTTATGTTAATCACCACCCATTACATCATTAGTTTTTGATGTAGTGTTCCATGATTCATTGTTTGCGTATAACACCCAGTGCTCCATTCAATACGTGCCCTCTTTAAAACCATGCTGTCTACCATATTACAGTACCTACACACACACACACACATAAACACTTACACAACAGTATCCAATAACATCAGAAATTGTCCTGTTTAATTCTGAATTTAAGTTAATGGCATCTAAAATTTCTCATTTAGCCAGGATTCCGCAAATTTCTACATCTCTTTATTACTTTATTTATATTAGCATTTGACCCTGGTGATTGCATCTCTAAAGAGGAGTGTTTCAGTAATCAAAGACTGGGTTGCAACTATAGTTGACCCTTGAACAACACAGGTTTGAACTGCATAGGTCCACTCGTATATGGATTGTTTATAGTACAGTACTATAAGTGTATTTTTAACATTTTTTCTTTAACTGATTTTATTGTAAGAATACAGTATACTTACATATAATATACAAAACATGTGTTAATCAACTGTTTATGTTGTCTGCAAAGCTTCCAGTCAACAGTAGACAATGTAGTTAAGTTTTGGGAGAGTCAAAAGTTATATGCAGATTTTCAACTCTGTGCCCTTAATCCTCACATTGTTCAAGAGTCAACTATAATTTATTGAAGTTCTTTGCCTGGTTTATCACTCAGAAAGCCGTGTATTATGTTGGATAAGGCCACTAAATAAAATAACTCTATATAAATATTATAAGTGAATTCAATTTTCCAATTGATTTTGACATACACTGCAATTTTATACACCATATCTTTTACTTCATCTTTTTTGCTATTTTTTTCACATTGTATTTGACTGATCTGCAAATTGATTTTGTTTCATAGTAACTGGAAATAATACAGTATTTTTTTTACCCAGATAGATATTACATTGTTTTTCCCCAAAGTATCTAAATTTTGTTAAGGATATATAATAATATTCATACCATTAAAGTGGGACTTCCATTTGGAATTCCATTCGCTTAAGGAAGGAAAGTGTTTTTAGGGTAAAGCCAAGAAATTTTGATCTCAAACACAGATTTACAAATTTTGTATGCATGACATAAGTTGATAGTCTTATCTCCTTATTTTCTGCACTTTATAAAATATTTTAAAATGTGGATAATATTAATAAGTCTTAGCCTGAGCTTAAATTATTATTACTATTATTAGGATGTGAAAGAGGGACTAGTGGATTTTTTTAAAATCTGATTTTCTGTCTCTGAATTATCTAAACAAGGAGTAAAAGCAAGCTTTATATTTTGGCTGTCAAGGCAATTGCTCAAATATAATTTTGTGGTTGGGTAACTCAAGAGTGGATTAGTTACAAAACTTCTGATATTTGGCATTTGCTGTTCAAAGTCCTGAAAGGAAGGAAGGATGCCTTGCTTCACAATGTGCATTTAAAAAACAATGTGGAAACAACAGCAATCTGCATCTCATCACTTTATTGGGACTCTAAGCAATTCTGCAGTCCTCTTCTGCTTAAAGCTGCACAGACTGCAGGGCTCCAGATGTTTGCACGGAAGGGCATTTGCTTTCACCAACATTTTCCTGACCACAGGGGATTCCCAGTTGGCTCTGGACAAAGGCAACAGAGGCTTTGTGTAAGTCCAGGTGTCATGCAGCTAACCCCTAGAGGTGCTGGGCTTTTTATGTAGTCTGTCTATTGCTTAACCGCCTTTCCCATGAGCAGATTTCTTTAGTGCACTCAGACAGTTTGCGGAGCGTGGCAGTAAAATGCTTAAGTTAACATTATTAAGAAAATGTAAACACTGTTTTGATAGATGTCGTGAGTCTACTCAAAGTACAGAATCAGTTGCAATGGAACAGCTGGCTACTTGCTGATTTAAAAAGAGCAGAGAGCCTGAATACGCTGTCTTTTATCTATTTCTTTTGCCAATAGAATTTGGAGATGTCCCCGGAATATTGGTTCAGACACTTGCTGTGATAAAGGGAAGGGTCTATTATGTGATTAATAGATATTTAGATCTCAAATACAAGTTCTGCATCAATAAAGTCTGTATTTTTTTTTTTAAGCTAACTTTGATCCCTGGTCTTTTATCTAGTTACTTGATGGAACTAATTGTTTACAAATACAATCATTTTTCATATGAAATTTCATCATGATGCTAATCTCTAACTACACACTTGGCTCATGAAGGTTTTCAAATTTTATTTATTCTCAGAAGGTTGCTTTCATTTATTAGACATTTTTATTTTCATTCTTATGGTTGAGCTGGCCTATTCTTTCTGAGAATCTATTTTCAGTGGCTTATAAATTTCCCCTTGGAAGGTCTCATCCTAGAGATGATAATTTTTTGAAATTTTAGAAAAATGCATTCATTAATTTTTGAAAATCAGATGCTAAAATCAGTGATGGGTAAATGGAATGCTTAATTTCCTGAATACTATGCACACTGGCACTATCTTGTTTTCTGATTAGGGTTGAGCCTCTGGGGCCAATATTCATACTAGTAGATATTTGGCTTTCCTTCCTTCCCAAAACAGCTTACAGAAGGTAGAAAAGCTTATCAGTACTCTATGTTCTGTTTTCTGAAACTCAAACAATAAGCAGCCTATAAGCTTTACCTGAATGTAAGTTCTTCTTTTCATCAGTCAGAAACAGACAAAAAGAAGCAATCTGGGACCCCATCAGACCCTGATTAAAAGGTTACTTCCCTCTAGTAGGCTTTCTAAATCTTTATTCTTGTCTTTTGTTGGTTATCTACCATAATCTTCATTCTTTCTTTCTGGTTAATTTTATTGGCTTTTCCTATGAATCCTACTGTGCCCTTTGAGAAACAAACACTGTCAAGACCAATGAAATACATTATAGGTCAGGATCTATTCTATTTGCCTTTGAGAAACTATGATCATCAGGAAATAGAAGAAGCCATCTTGACAGTCTCTCATTGATACACCTTTTTGAAGAGTTAGGAAGTCTGAAGTCTGAGTGATGTCTCTGAATCCACAACTTATTCCTGACCAAGCACTTCCTGGTACACCTGAAGCAACTAAAACCACTCAGTTCTCCAAAACATATAACATGCTTTTCCCACAGACAAGCCTTGTTTATTACGGTGAAATAAATGAACCCATGATTGCTATGCTTCACTGTGCCAGTTTCTGTGGTCTTGGTCTGATGTTGCACATTTTGATTAAGATTATTTGTCCAGTTATGCCTTGTTAAACTGGATTTTCTTATTTATTACTTGGCTGGTGAATTGCAGATATTTTTCTTTTTTTCCTGCATGAATATATTGCTAAATTACTAAGGGTTTAGAAGAGTTGATATCATATTAGGTTATAAATAGCTGTAATGATGGAGCATATATATATGAAAGGAAGGTTCTGAATGTTCAAGTATTTGCCTGCGTCACAGAGTTTGTTAGTGGCAAACTTGATATTTTAACCTGAATCCTACCGAAGTGTCTAGTGTTATCTAGATGTAATTAATAGTAATGATAATAATAATGACACTCATAATAAAACAATTCCACCACCACCACCAACACTAAAAATAGTATGCCTAAGAGTAATTCTGTATTCGGTATGTATTTTTCAGCTCAATATTGCAAAAAAGAAATTGCTTTCATTATAACAGCAGCATTATAGTAATTATTTCTGTTGTATGAACAAGACTAATTTGTGAGATTTGGGGCCAAGTCATGGCTCCTCTATGTATGGTTAATCATCTTTAAAAGTAAAAAGTTTGGCGAGATATTTGGTAATATTTCTTCCTAGTTTTGAACTTCTGTAATTTGATGATCTGAAGATAGTGAAAGTGACCTTCTTTGAAATGCTTACAGGTTTTATTTAAGTGATTTTTATCTTCCAAAGATATATTTAAGTCATATAGCAAATCTATTAAGAAGTAAATAGTAACACCTTGTCCTATGATGTTCAAAGTCATAGAACACCTTTAGGAACCCTAGTAATAATGATTGAATCATAGATAACTTACGCTAAATTTATGGAAGATGGTAGGATATAATCTTATAATTTTTAAAAAGATTTTATTTTTATTTATTTGACAGAAAGAGAGAAAGTGCACAAGCAGGGAAAGCGGGAGAGGGAAAGTGAGAAGCAAGCTCCCTGCTGAGCAAGGAGCCTCATGCAGGACTCGATCCCAGGATGCTGGGATCATGACCTGAGCCAAAGGCAGACATTTAACCAACTGAGCCACCCAGGTATCCCAAGGTAGGATATAATCTTGATTGAAAATTTAAGTTTGAGACAAATTGCATCTTTCAAAAAGTTATGGCATGGCCACACACATACAACATTTGTGACAGATCAAGACTATAAACATTAAACAGTCTGGAAATATACACAGTTGATGTACATCTACCTGAACATCTAAAATTTCCATAGAGAAAAAAAATTAACCCAACTGTTATCTTTGTTACCTTGTTACCTTACTAGGAAAAAACAAACCAGTTTTCTTGTGTTCTTAGCATGAGTGAAAAACAAACATTAAAATCAAAACAAAACATACTTTATCCTCACTCTCAGTAGATAGATAGATTGATAGAGACATAACATAGCTAGATAAATGCAGTTGTAGATATAGATCTGGATCTATAGCTATAAATGAATATAGATAGAGATATAGATCTCTCTCCTCTCTCTAGGTAGAGAGAAAATAGAATATAAATTGCTTTGCAATTTTTTCACTCATCTCTCTCTCTAAAAAAAAATACGTAGAAAGAGATATCATATGTATAACTACATATATACACACACACATATATATATAAAATACTATATAACTATATAAATTTCTTTTTTTTGTTTGAAATGTTAATTTTATTAGGAAAGCACTGGATAGTTGTATTAGATCACATAATCAGTCAGTTAATTGTAATGTGGTCTGAAGACATCAATTAAAATATGGATTTCTCATTCACTCAACAAATACGTAAGCACCTATAAGTGCTAGGGCCTGTAGCTGCAGGCTAAACGGGACATCCTTGCTCTCAGAGAGCTTACATTCTAGCAGGAGGGCAATATTAAAGAAATGTTTATGTTTCTCATAAATACGTAAGACAGAGAAGAAAGTGGCTGTTGCTTTACGAGAGCACATAGTGTCTAACCCAGCCCAGGGAAGTCACAGAGACAAAAAGGTAAGTGTTTAAGGGAAGGTAGGATGGTACAGGCAGAGGGAACTTTGGGTGGTGGACCCTAAGGTGGGAAGGACTCTCTAGGTTCAAGGAACAAGAAATCTATAACAGCTGGAGCACCAAGTGTGAGGAAGAGTCAAGGAGATGAGGCAGAAGAGGGGATGTGATGATCACAGTCCTGAAGAGCATGAGGGGTCTGACACTTCGACAGGGAACCAGTGAGACGTTGGAACAAAGGAACAGCATGACCAGATGCACACTTAGAATGGCCATCTTCATCTCAGTGAAGGGGAAGTGATGGGGAAGCAGTACTAGCTAAGACTGGATGCAGGTAGACCACTCCTAAAGCCCGTGGTGGTGAAAGATGGAAATAATGGGGAATCCAAAAGACAGGAGGCAAAATCAATAGACTTTGATGATTGAATCTGAGGTTCCTATAAGACCATCAGTGCAGACATCCGGTAGACCCGTTATATACACAGGTCTGGAGCTCAGGGAGAACAGCCTCGATGCAGGAATCATCCACATTCAGATGGCCACCGAAGCCATAAAGCCTGAAATGACCCAGTGAGAATAAACCAAACCATGAGAAACACCTACATTTAAGAATGAGGAGAGGGCCAGGGGCTGGGGGAGAGGGAATGGGGAGTTGCTATTCATAACAGAGTTTCAGTTTGGAATGATGAAAAGTTCTGGAGCTGGATGGTGGCCCTGGTTGCACGACCATGTGAATGGACTTCATGCCACAGAACTGTGCAGCTAAAAATGGTTAAAATGGTACATTTTATGTTATATATATTTTACCACAATTTTTCAAAAAGAATGAGGAGATACTTTCATGTTATTTTTGTATCTTTCAGAATCAGAATCTATTCATGTTTTACTAATGAAAAATCAGGACAAATGGTGAAGGGAGTGGGAGAGAAATGTGTAGAGGAACTATATAAATTTCGTTCCCTCTCACTCTCAGGATAGACAAACATATGTTAGAAAAATAGATTGATAGATAGATAGTCTAAGGAATCTGCTTAGACACAATTTGCATGATATGGCAGAAAGTATCTATGCCCTAAATCCTTGACTAATTGCTTTCAAGATATTTAACCATCCAACACAAGTTCAAGATACCCATTGAAAACTGTTACCATAGGTTGTTCTATGTGTGAACTCCACATTGAAACAGCATAATATAAAAATCAGTGCAAAAGAAAACAATCCAAATGGATATGTTCATGTTAACCCTGGAGAAATAGTCTTTCCCCTTATTTCAGAGCAGTGATAGATTGCACAGATATCACTATACTATTATGTTTCAAAAATTCAGTATGAAAAAAATCAGATCTTTTGCACCTTATTAAACAACTATGAAATAGGTGATAAACTCAAAATAACAGGTTTGAAAAATAAATTAAAGATTAAATGGATAAACAAACAATCACCCTGATCCTATTGCAAGCCTGATTGGATCTTTTAGAGATGGCTATTGCTACTGACCTTGTTGATGACCTTGTGAAACTGTCTCATCCAGATGAAGGTGACAATGCTGTTACTGAAAGACACAAACAGATGCAAGTGATAGAAGACAGGTTAAAAATATTCTATGGAAGTGCTCAGTAGTGCACAATAACACTTTTTAGAAATAAAATCTCTATCAAATAAATACATATAGACAAAACCTCATAAAATAAAAGCTGAATTCAGAGTTATGAATCTCCAAAATATCCATCTGTCATCTTATCCTCTTTGAATTTATATTTATCTCTCTGAAAGGAAAATACATCTACTGTTTCAGATTCTGTCTAAATTTAGATCTACAAAGTCAATGGTTAAATAATTTTATAAAAGCCGACAGTATAATTTAAAAGTTGCAGTCTACAGAAGCAACATTCACAAATCTATACATTGTATTTTTTTTTTCCTAGTAATCTTTATGCACACTATATATCCTTGTATGTGTGAAGTAGGGAAGCTCTGAAAGTTGTACACACTTCAGGTCACGAAGCTAATAAGATTTGCAATTCCAAACTTCATCTTCTCTCTACATTTCTGGGCTTTTTTTTTTTTTTTTTTCAATTTGCTTTAATTTTGGTCCAGCTGCAGCTAACGAAATCATAGTTTTAGGTCCAGCTTAAAGGGCTATATAAAAAGTGATATTCCCTTTGAAAGAGGGGGAAGATCAC
The DNA here is from genome assembly GCF_964656455.1 of Halichoerus grypus. Lineage (NCBI taxonomy): Eukaryota > Metazoa > Chordata > Mammalia > Carnivora > Phocidae > Halichoerus > Halichoerus grypus. The sequence continues at coordinate 128,545,077 of NC_135716.1, read as the reverse complement.
TGCTATATAGAACTTGTCCCTGCCCATTAAGTAGTTAAGTAGTAATGATGGATATCATTCAGATATGCTCCTAAAAAAGTTGGAGAATCCCTTACTTTGTCCTTTATGTTTCAGTTGCTGAAATACATACTTAGAATTGTGGACGCCAGCTGTCAAATGAGAGATCACCAGATGTTCCCAAAGTAAGTGGTTACTATAGGCATAACAATTAAATCCCAGGCTTGAATTTGTCAATTTGTGAAATATGAGTGGTATTATGAGGGAGCATCACCTTGCTAGCATTCCTTTTATTGCTCCAAAGAGAGCATTAATGTCTGGGGAGGCATATTCAGGACTCATGACTTAGATTGTTTCTACTTATGTAAGCATGGATTGAAATGCGCCTTCTGTTATAACAGAATAACGTAGACTGGGTAGCTTACACAACAAATATTTATTTCTCATAGTTCTGGAGGTTAGAAATCCAAGATCAGGGTGTCCACATGGTTAGATTCTGATGAAAGCCCTCTTCCCGGTTTACAGCCAGTCAGCTGAGATAGAAAGAGAGAGAGTGAGAGAGAAAAAAAAGAGAGAGAGAACAAACTCTATGATGTCTCTACTTATGAGAGTTCTAATACCCCCATGGGGACTCCACCCTCATGACCCAATTACCTCCCAAAGGCCCCACCTCCTAATGCCATTCCACCTACTTGGGTTAAGGTTTCCACATATGGATCTGGGGAAAAAGGGGGACACAAACATTCAATCCATAATAAGATGCTTTGATCAAAAATAAAAGTGGTTGACTCTCATAAACATAATAGAAATACCATGTTCTTCTTTCAGAGCAAGCAATATCTGAGAAGGTTAAAATATCTGAGAACATTCATCCTATATGAATGAAGTACATCTGCTTTAGTTTATAGAAAATTTAAGGGGAAGAACAATCATTACTTAGCTGAATCTCTCTGTAGTGTCCACTAAAGTGTATTTATCTATTAAGACAAGAGGTTATTTCATATATGATCTGACTTTTAGAATGTATAGCATGGAATAAAGAAAGCATATAGAAGTAGGAGGTGAATTAATGTTTATTGAGCCCCTTTTAGATAGTAGGCTAAGTAATCAGGACTTTTAAATATATTATCTAATGTAATACTCACAAGGTCATGATCTCATGTAATGATCTATTGAAATGCTCTCACTTTCAGCCATGATGAAATAACAGAGAAACAAAAATAATATAAAACAGTGATTTGCAGATAGCTACATCCTATGACTTTTTATTGTTGTTGTTGAGATAGATTCAGAGTTTGTGACTCATGTGGCTAAAATCTTCATAGTAGAGTACTGGAGAGAAGTAGCTGTAGAGAGAGTCTTGGTATTCCAGAGTGGCTCCTTGAGATTTTGGCAGAGTACAGATTTATGTATGTATATGAAGAAGATACAAAGATCAGGAAAGTACCACCAGAAAGTAATAGAGGAAAAAAAATCAGAGTTCACCCAGTGCCTAGAATACTTTGTATTCCCATCAGACAGACGAGAAGGAATTTCTAATACATGGGGCATAAGATAGAGTTCTCCTAAAGGTACTACCATAAAAGGATTTTGCTGCCGAGATGAGGAAATGATAGCCCTAAAGTAAAGGCTGCTCAAAATCCTTGCTATGAGGACTTGAAAGGAAATCTTAGGTGACTCAAACTAATTATAAGAAATTTAACTACATGACAGAAAAAAAATTACACTAGTGAGAAAAATAAAATATCTGGCAACCAGCAAGGTAACACATTTGGCATCAAATTAAAAATGATTCAGGTACGCACAAAGCAAGAAAATGTATAGCCAGGAGAAAAAGCTTTAAATACAAAGAGTCCCAGAAATAACAGAGATAATGAAATCAACACATTTAAAGCATTAAAACTATTGTAAATATTTTTCATATCTTCAAGAAGGAAAAAATACATGAACATGATTAGAGGTATAGAAGATTAAAACAAAAACTCATACAAATCTTTAAAAAAACACAGTATTTGAAATAGAAAATAAACAGCAGATTAGAAACCACATATGAAAATATTAGTGAATTTGAAAATCTAGCAATAGAAATATCCAAACATTAAAAAAAAAACAAACAAAAGAGAAAAATACCGGAAAAATGAACAGAGCTTTAGTGAAGTATAGGACATTATCAATCATTCTCATATATGTGTAATGGCATTCCATAGAAAGAAAAAAGCAAGATACAGAAACAAAATAAGATATAAGGGACATCGTTAAAATATGTTAAAAACTGTAAACCCACAGACCCAAGACATTCACAGAATTTCAAGCCAAAAAATGAGAATTAAAAAAAAGGAAGAAGAATAAAATCACACCAGTGTATATTATAATCAATTATGTATAAATTCATAGTAATAAAACATCTTAAAATAAATGAGAAAAAAAAAGACAGGTTTTATGTGAGGAAAAAAAATGCTATCAAACTTGTTGGAACTATGCAAACCAGAGGACAATGGAGTAACATTTTAAAAATACTGAAATAAGGGGCGCCTGGGTGGCTCAGTCGTTAAGCATCTGCCTTCGGCTCAGGTCATGATCCCAGGGTCCTGGGATCAAGCCCCACATCGGGCTCTCTGCTCGGCGGGAAGCCTGCTTCTCCCTCTCCCACTCCCCCTGCTTGTGTTCCCTCTCGCTGTCTCTCTGTCAAATAAATAAATAAAATATTAAAAAAAAAAAAAAACTGAAATAAAACAAATGTTTAATAGTAAATATATTTTTCAAAATTGAAGTAGATGTGAGTTTTTCTATAGATAAACAAAACTTAGATAATTTATGAAAAGCATAGGAGCATTATAATAAATATTAATAGAGTCCTTTAGGCTGAAAGAAAAATCAAACATGAAGATTTTAATCTACACAAACAAGTGAAGAAGATAAGATTAAATAGATATATAGGTCAATATAAAAGACATTTTTATCTCCATTAAAAACCTATTCAAAAGGTAATTGATTCTTTTTAAAATTTTTTTTTAATTCAAATTCAATTCAATTAACATATAGTGTATTCTTAGTTTCAGGGGTAGAATTTAGTGATTCATCAGTAGCATATAACACCCAGTGCTCATTTCATCAAGTGCCCTCCTTAATGCTCATCACCCAGTTACCTCATCCCCCTACCCACCTCCCTTCCAGCAACCCTCAGTTTGTTCCCTATAGTTAAGAGTCTCTTATGGTTTGTCTCCCTCTCTGTTATCATCTTATTTTATGTTTCCTTCCCTTCCCCTATGTTCATCTGTTTTGTTTCTTAAATTCCACATATGAGTGAAATCATATGGTGTTTGTCTTTCTCTGACTGATTTATTTCACTTAGCATATTACCCACAAGTTTCATCCACATGGTTGCAAATAGTAAGATTTCATTCTTTTTGGTGGCTGAGTAATATTCCATTGTGTATATATACCACTTCTTTATTCATTTATCTGTCAATAGACATCTGGGTTCTTTCCATATTTTGGCTATTGTGGACATTATTGCTATAAACATTGGTGTGTATGTGCCTCTTTGAATCACTATGTTTGTATCCTTTGGATAAAAATCTAGCAGTTCAGTTGCTGGGTCGTAGGGTAGTTCTAATTTCAACTTTTTGAGGAACCTCCATACTGTTTTCCAGAGCGGCTGCACCAGCTTGCATTCCCACCAACAGTGTAGGAGGGTTCCCCTTTCTCCACATCCTCGCCAACATCTGTTGTTTCCTGACTTGTTAATTTTAGCCATTCTGACTTGCGTGAGGTGGTATCTCATTGAGGTTTTGATTTGTATTTCCCTGATACCCAGTGTTGAATATTTTTTCATGTGTCTGTTGACCATTTGTATGTCTTCTTTGGAAAAACATCTGTTCATATCTTCTGCCCATTTCTTAACTGGATTTTTGTTTTTTGGGGTGTTGAGATTGCTAAGTTCTTTACAGATTTTAGATACAGCCCTTTATCTGATAAGACATTTGCAAATGTCTTCTCCCATTCCATAGGTTGCCTTTTTGTTTTGTTGACCATTTCCTTTGCTGTGCAAAAGTTTTTTATCTTGATGAAGTCCCAATTGTTCATTTTTGCTTTTGCTTCCCTTGCCTTTGGAGACATGTCTAGTAAGAAGTTGCTGTGACCGAGGTCAAAGTGGTTGCTGCCTGTGTTCTCCTCTAAGATTTTGATGGATTCCTGTCTCACATTTAGGTCTTTCATCCACTTTGAGTTTATTTTTGTGTGTGGTATGAGGAAATGTTCCAGTTTCATTCTTCTGCATGTGGCTGTCCAGTTATCCCAACACCATTTGTTGAAGAGACTGTCTTTTTTGCATTGGATTGTCTTTCCTGCTTTGTCGAAGATCAGTTGACCATGGAGTTGAGGGTCCATTTCTGGGCTCTATTTTGTTCCATTGATCTGTGTTTGTTTTTATGCCAGGATCATGCTGTCATGATGATTACAGCTTTGTAATACAGCTAAAAATCTGGAATTGTGATGCCTCCAGTTTGGTTTCCTTTGTCAACATTCCCTTGGCCCTTTCTGGTCTTTTCTGGTTTCATACAAATTTTAGGATTGTTTGTTCCAGCTCTGAAAAATGCTGATGGTATTTTGATAGGGATTGCATTGAATGTGTAGATTGTTTTGGGTAGCATAGACATTTTAACATTTGTTCTTCCAGTCCATGGAATGTTTTTCCATTTCTTTGTGTCTTCCTCAATTTCTTTCATAAGTGTTGTATACTTTTCAGAGTACAGATCTTTTACCTCTTCGATTAGGTTTATTCCTAGGTATCTTATGGTTTTTAGTGCAATTGTAAATGGGATCAAGTACTTGATTTCTCTCTCTTCTGCTTCATTGTTAATGTATAGAAATGCAACTGACTTCTCTGTATAGATTTTATATCCTGTGACTTTACTGAATTTGTTTATTAGTTCTAGCTATTTTTTGGTGGGGTCTTTTGGGTTCCTACATAGAATATCATGTCATCTGCAAAGAGAGAAAGTTTGACTTCTTTGCTGATTTTGGATATATTTTATTTCTTTTAGTTGTTTGATTGCTGAGGCTAGAACTTCCAGTGCTATGTTGAACAACAGTGGTGAGAGTGGACATCCCTGTCATGTTCCTGACCTTAGGGGAAAAGCTCTCAGTTTTTTCCCCATTGAGGATGCTATTCACTGTGGGTATTTTGTATATGGCTTTTATGATATTGAGGTATGTTTCCTCTATCCCTACATTGCGGAGAGTGTTTATCAAGAAAGGATGCTGTATTTTGTCAAATGTTTATTCCTGCATCTATTGAGAGGATCATATGGCTCTTGTCCTTTCTTTTATCAATGTGGTGTATCATATTGATTGATTTGCACATGTTAAACCAGCCCTGTAGCCCAGGAATAAATCCTACTTGGTCATGGTAAATAATTCTTTTAATGTACTGTTGGAACCTGTTAGGTAGTAAGTATCTTGGTGAGCATTTTTGCATCCATGTTCATCAGGCATATTGGCCTGTAATTCTCCTTTTTAGTGAGGTCTTTGACTGGTTTGGGGACCAAGGTAATTCTGGCCTCATAAAATGAGTTTGGAAGTTTTCTTTCCATTTCTATTTTTTTGGAACAGTTTCAGAAGAATAGGTATTAGTTCTTAAAATGTTTGGTAGAATTCTCTTGGGAAGCCATTAGGCCCTGGACTCTTCTTTGGGAGATTTTTGATTACTGCTTCGATTACCTTGCTGGTTATGGATCTGTTCAGGTTTTCTATTTCTTCCTGTTTCAGTTTTGGTAGTTTTTATGTTTCTAGGAATTTATCCATTTCTTTCAGATCGCCCAATTTGTTGGCATTTAATTGCTCATAATATTCTCTTAATAATTGTTTGTATTTCTTCCATGTTGTTTGTGATCTCTCATCTTTCATTCATGAAGTTATTTATTTGGGTCCCTTTTCTTTTCTTTTTGATAAGTCTGGCTAGGAGTTTATCAATCTTATTCTTCAAAGAACCAGCTTCCAGTTTCATTGATCTGTTCTACTGTTTTTTTTGTTTTGTTTTGTTTTGTTTTTTAATTTCTATATCATTGATTGTTCTCTAATATTTATTATTTCTCTTCTCTTGCTGGATTTAGGCTTCATTTGCTGTTCTTTTTCCACATCCTTTAGGTGTAAGTTTAGGTTGTATATTTGAGACTTTCTTGTTTCTTGAGGAAGGTCTATATTGCTATGTACTTCCTTCCTAGGACTGCCTTTGTTGCATCATAAAGTTTTTGAACTGTTGTGTTTTCATTTTCATATGCTTCCACGTATTTTTTTTTAATTCTTCTTTAATATCCTGGTTGATCCAGTCATTCTTTAGTAGGATGTTCCTTAACCTCCATGTATTTTTGGTCCTTCCAATTTCTTCTTGTGGCTGACTTCAAGTTTTGTAACATTGTGGTCTGAAAATATGCAAGGTATGATCTCAATCTTTTTGTGCCAGTTGAGACCTGATTTGTGACCCAATATTTGATCTATTCTGGAGAATGTTTCCATGTGCACTCAAAAAGAATGTGTATTCTGCTGCTTTAAGATGAAATGCTCTGAATATATCTGTGAAGTCCATCTGGTCCAATGTGTCAAAGCCCTTGTTTCCTTGTTGATCTTCTGCTTAGATGATCTGTCCAATGTTGTGAGTGGGATGTTAAAGTCCCCTACTACTATTGTTTTGTTTTCAATGAGTTTCTTTAATTTTGTTAATTGGTTTATATATTTGGCTGTTCCCAAGTTAGGGGCATAAATATTACAGTTGTTAGATCTTCTCATCAGATAGACCCTTTTATTATGATACAGTGTCCTTCCTTATCTCTTATTACAGCCTTTGATTTAAAATCTAGTTTGTCTGATATAAGGATGGCTGCTTCAGCTTTCTTTTGATGTCTATTAGCATGATAGATTGTTCTCCACCCCCTCCCTTTCAGTCTGGAGGTGTCTTTGGGTCTAAAATGAGTCTCTTATGAGCAGCATATGGATGGGTCTTGTTTTTTGTTTTTTTTTTTGTTTCCACTCTGGTACCCTATGTCTTTTGATTGGAACGTTTAGTCCATTTACATTCAGAGTAATTATTGAAAGATATGAATTTAGTGCCATTGTATTACCTGTAAAGTCACTGTTCCTGTAGATTGTCTCTGTTCCTTCCTGGTCTTTGTTACTTTTGGGCTCTTTTTCTGCTCAAAGGATTCCCTTTAACATTTCTTGCAGGGCTGCTTTAGTGTTCACACATTTCTTAGTTTTTGTTTGTCCTAGAAACTCTTTATCTCTCCTTCTATTCTGAATGACAGCCTTGCTGGATTAAGTATTCTTGACTGCATATTTTCCCCAGTTAGAACGTTAAATATATCATGCCAATCCTTTCTGGCCTACTCTGTGCACCCGTCTGCTGCCAGCCTATGTGTCTACCCTTGTAGGTTAAGGACCTCTTGTCCCAAGCTGCTTTCAGGATTTCTCTTTATTTTTGAAATTTGCAAGCTTTACTATATGTTGAGGTGTTGACCTATTTTTGTTGATATTGACGGGGCTTCTCTGTGCCTCCTGGACTTGAATGCCTGTTTCCTTCCCCAGATTAGGGAAGTTCTCAGCTATAATTTGTTCAAATAAACCTTTTGCCCCTTTCTCTCACTCTTCATCTTCTGGATACCCTATAATACAGATATTATTTTCCTTTATGAAATTGCTGAGTTCTCTAAGTCTCCCTTAGTGATCTAATAGTTTTCTTTCTCTCTTCTTTTCAGCTTCCTTATTTTCCATCATTTTATTTTCTATATCATTGATTCACTCTTCTGATTTGTTTATCCTCATTTTTGTGACCTCCACTTGGGACTGCATCTTGGTTATAGCATTTTTTAATTCAACCTGACTAGATTTTACTTCTTTTATTTCTACAGTAAGGGATTCTCTAGTGTCTTCTATGCTTTTTTTCAAACCCAGCTAGTATCTTTATAATGGTTGTTTTAAATTCTAGTTCAGACATCTTACTTATATCTCTATTGATTAAATCCCTGGCAATGAGTACTACCTCTTGTTCTTTCTTTTGGGGTGAAATTTTCCATATCATCATTTTGCCCAGAAAAGAAAAGGAAAAAAAGAGAGAGAGAGAGAGAACAACAATGACAACAGAAAAAAAAAAAACAAAACAAAACACAGGGGGGAAAAAACCTAGATCCTTCGTGTAAAAAACGTATTGAAAAAATAAGAAAATAATAGTAAAATACTAAAGAATAAAAATACAAAGAATGCTATATACTGTTTTTCCCAAGAGCTGAAGCTTCGCAGCCCTCTAAGATCCATTAACTTAGTGTGGGCCAATTGTTTGTGCTGGTCTTCTAGGGGAGGGGCCTGTTGTGCTGATTCTCAAGTGGACTTACCCTATTGCAAATGCAACTCCCTTGCACAGAAGCAGGGCTCAGTGTAAGTGTCTCTGGATTCCACTGTGTGGCGCTGTTTTGTTCCCTGCAGGTTTTTTTTTTTTTTTTCTTTTTTTAAAAGATTTTTATTTATTTATTTGAGACAGGGAGAGAGAAAATGAGAGAGAAAGAGAGCATGAGAGGCGGGAGGGTCAGAGGGAGAAGCAGACTCCCTGCTGAACACAGACCCCCAAGGTGGGGCTCAATCCTGGGACTCCAGGATCATGGCCTGAGCTGAAGGCAGTCGCTTAACCAACTGAGCCACCCAGGCACCCCACTTCCTGCAGGTTTTTAGCTCTGATGGGTGGGATGAATATGGCTATGCTCAGCTCTCTAGCCCTGGAGCTGAAAGTTCATGCCCCCCACTCTTCCATGAGACCTCACAGAAAAGCAGTCAATCACTCTTATCTCCCCAGTTTCCGTCAGAACTCTGTGTTCACCTGTCCTGTGACTGAGCATTTTTATCTCAGACACTCAACTGAGTTTCAAAACTCCAAATTTTATGGACTCCTGAGGTGTGGACCCAAGCTGTTCCTCCCAGCAGAGGGGTTGGATCTTGCCATGTTTCTCCCTTTTGCCAGACCCTTCCTACAAAGTGGTCACACAACTGTGCAGCAGTTCATAGTTTACGGCAACCCAGAGCAGAAATCTAGTACCTAGACTCACTGTTTTCAGCCAACTTCCCCACTCCTATGCCTGGGAACTCTGTCCCATTCAGGTAACTCCTGTTTTTCCTGTGACCCTGGTGATCCTAAAACCAACTCTCACACCTGGGATTCTGTCCCACTCCAGCACCTGAACACCTTTAAGCCAGAGATATCTCCCACTGTAGCAGACTTCTAAAAGTTCCAATTTTGCACTCCTCTGCTTATAATAACTTTACAGTAGCCTCCTTAAGCAGGCTCCCTCCCCTCCACTGTATTCTCAGTTATATCACTCCAGATTCAATCTCTGCACTTTTACCATCCAAAAGGTGGTTGTTTTTCTATTTGTAGACTTGCAGCATTTCTTTTCTCAGATCTCTGATTGATTTCTCAGGTATTCAGAATGACTTGATAATTATCTAGCTGTATTTGAGGGATAAGACAAACTTAGGGTCCCCCTACTCCTCTGCCATCTTAACTGCTCCTCAGTAATTGATTCTTTAAAGGAAAAATAATAACAATATATTATACATTTAAAAAAATATGTGGAGTGTTACCTGAGTGGCTCAGTCAGATAAGTGTCTGCCTTCAGCTCAGGTCATGATTCCAGGGTCCTGGGATGGAGACCTGTGTCTGGGATTCCTGCTCAGTGGGGAGTCTGCTTCTTCCTCTCCCTCTCCCTCTGGCCCTCCCCCTGCTCATGCTCTCTTTTGTGCACACTTTCTCTCTCAAATAAATAAATAATATCTTTGAAAATGTGGAATTAAAATGTATGACAGCAATAACATAAATGTTCTGGGGGAAATGAAAGTATATGTCATAAGGGTTTCATATTATGCATAAAATGTTATAATATTATTTGATTATAATTAGTCATATGCATATTTTAAATTGTAAAGCAACAAACATTTTAAAGAAAAAAATTAATAAGGCATAGCTTATAAGCCAATAGAGGAAATAAAAGAACACTAAAATTTTCTCAATTAACCTAAAAGAAGGCAGAAAAGGAAGAAATAGAAAAGTAGTAATTTAAATCCAATCATATAGATGATAGCATTAAATGCAAATGTTCTAAGTACTTAGGGAAAAGAACAGATTTCTAGACTGAATAAAAAAAAAAAAAGACTGGACAGTATACTGTCCATGAGAGACATACCTACAATATGAAAACATAGATGTATTTATGGCAAAAAGATATGCCATACAAACACTGTTCAAAAATAAGTTAGGGTAACTACATTAATAACATAAGAAGCAGATTTTAAGGAAAGGAATAGTGACTAGAGGAAAATAGGTTACTGATAAAAAGGGCAATTTATCAAGAGGACATTACACTCCTAAATGCATATGCACATGATAATAGAACACCTGTGTGCAAGAAGGAAAACTGATAGAACTGAGAAGAGAAATAGAAAACCCACAATTGCATCTGGATATTTCAAAACCTCCATCACAAGAGTTGGTAGAACAAGTAGACCAAAAATTTGGTATGATAGGGAAAATGTTTACAACATCATCAACCAACATGATATAATTCATATATAGAATAGTTAATATCACTACAGGAAAAGACATATTCTTTTCTTCTGCACATGGGTAAAGCATCTCATGTGTATGGATATGATGAACCATATTGTGGGCCATGAAACAAATCATAATTTTTATAGAATATTTGAAATTGTACAAAATATGGTTTTGATCCCTAGCAAAATTAAACTATAAATAAATAGCAGAATATATATCTGGAATGTCCCCAAGTATTTGGAAAAATACTGTTAAATAACTCATAAAATTCATTAAAAATAAATCATAAAAGGAAGCAAAATATGCTTTTCACGAAATGAGAATTTAAAAAGCAAAATAACAGAATTTATTTATTGGAGATAAAATGTGCTTTTAGGGAAATTAATAGCATCAGGGAGTTATTAGAAAAATGGAAAGACTTCATATCAATAATCTTTCAACCTAGGATACTAGAAAAAGAAGACCAATATTAACTCAAATTAACCAGACGGAAGGAGACACAGAAAACAACTGTGATAAATCCATGAGAACCAAAGTGAATGTGAAAAAAAAAAAAATTATAATTTTCAAGCCATGATTATCAGGAAAAAAAGAAATAAACATAATTTACCCATGTCTGCATTGAAAGAAATGACATCACTAAAATCTATTATAGATAGTAAATAATAATAAAGGAATATACTAAACACATTTCTTACAATAAATTCAACAATTTAGATGAAATAGACAAATTCTATCAATACAAACAAAACTATGTTATAGGAAAGACTATAGCCTCATTAATTTTCTATCTATCAGAGAAATCAAAGTCATAGTTAAAAGCCAATGGAACCAAAGCTTAGATGGCTTTACTAGTGATCTCTAATAATTTTATTTTATTTTATTTTATTTTTTTTATTTTTTTTAAAGATTTTATTTATTTGACAGAAAGACACAGCGAGAGAAGGAACACAAGGCAGGGGGAGTGGGAGAGGGAGAAGCAGGCTTCCCGCAGAGCAGAGAGCCCGATGCGGGGCTCGATCCCAGGACCCCGGGATCATGACCTGAGCCGAAGGCAGACGCTTAACGACTGAGCCACCCAGGCGCCCCATCTCTAATAATTTTAATAAATATCTGAGGAAAATAGCAACAATTCTACACTGGAAGAGGATGAAAGACAATGAATCTAAATCATGCTAATGGGTCATTATTCTGATACCCAAACCAGACAAAGGTTAAAAATATCAATATCTCACATGAATATAGATTTGAAAATTAAATAAAATTTTAGTAAAGCAAATCCAGCAATATCTAAAATTGATAATACATTACAGGAGAGTTTATCCTCAGAAACCCAAACTGTTTTAACTTTTAAATATATTTCAATGTAATTCACTATATTAAAATTTTTAAAAGAAAAAATACATGATCTCCTTAACAGATGAAGAAAAACATATGACCAAATTCAACACACATTTATGGCAATCATTTTCAGCAAAGTAGTTATACAAGAAAACATCAACATGAAAAAGAACATCTACAAAGAACTTACAAGTAGCATCAAAGTTAAGAGGAGATTCAATGCTTTCCTCCTAGGATGGGCATAAATCAAAGACGTCAACTCTCAAGATTAATTTTCAACTTTTGGCCAGTATAATAAGACAAGAAAGGAATAAGACACATACATATAGGAAATAAATCACTCAAACCATACTTATTTGTAAACAGCATGGTCATTTATGTAGATAATCCTAAGAAATTTATGAGTGCACACACACACACACACACACTTATTAGAATAGGTGACTAGCAGTATTTTAGGATATAAGGTCAACATTAAAAATTTATTTTATTTCTATGGAAATATAAAACTGAAATTAAAAATATTATCATTGCAATATCATCAAAATATGCACTAGGGGAATCTTAATAAAATATATGCAAGATCCACATACTAAAAACTGAAACACTGAAAAGAAAAAGTGAGGAGTATATAAATAAGTGGGGAGGTAAACCATGTTTAAGCATCAAAAGCTCAATATTTTTATAGATTCAACACAATTCCAATTAAATTCTTGGCACATTTTTTGTTGAAATTGTTAGACTGATTCCAAAATTTACATGGACATGTAACTACCCCAAGAAGAAGCAAAATTTTTGAAAAATAACACTTGAGGATTTACCCTACCTGATTTCAAGAACTACTATAAAGCTAAACTAATGAAGAGAGTAAGGCATAGGCTTAAGACAGGCATATAAATAAAAGTAAAAAAAAATAAAAAGTTAACTGTCTAAACACAGACCAACACGAAAATGACCAATTGATTTGACCTAAGATAGATATTAAAGTAATTCAGGGGGGGAAATGATAATCTTCTCAACCAATGATGCTAGTAAAAATGGACATTCATATGCAATAGAGTGAACATCAATACTTCATCTCATACATAACTTGAAATGTGCAATAGACTTAAATACAAGAGCTCAGACTGTAAAACCTCTAGAAGAAAAAAATAGAAGAAAATTGTAATGATCTTACATTAATTAATAATTTATTTAACAGGACACAAAACACTTCAGTTATAAAAGAAAATTTTATAACTTGAACTTCTCCAAATTAAAAACATTTTCCCTTGGGGAGCCTAGGTGGTGCTGTCAATTAAACATCTGACTCTTGGCTTATGCTCAGGTCCTGATTTGGCTCAGGGTCATGAGATCCAGCCCTGCAGGGAGCTCTGTACTCAGGGAGAAGTCTTTTTAAGAATTTCTCTCCGTCTCCCCCTGTCCCTCCCCACATGCTTGCATATCCTCTCTCTCTGTCTCTCTCTCTAAAATAAATAAATAAATCTTAAAACATTTTCTCATAAAATAATATTAAGAAAATGAAAAGATAAACTACAAATTGAGAGGTATTTATTTGCCAAACATATATCCACTACATAAAGAACTGTTACAATTCAATAATGTGAAAAAGGCCAACATAATTTAAGAAATGATCAAATGATCTGAACATTTTACCAAAAAGATAAATGGGTAATATAAGGTCAGGAACACAGCAGGGATGTGCACTATCACCACTGCTATTCAACATAGTACTAGGAGTCCTAGCCTCAGCAATCAGACAACAAAAAGAAATTAAAGGCATCCAAATCAGCAAAGAAGAAGTCAAACTCTCACTCTTTGCAGATGATATGATACTTTATGTGGAAAACCCAAAAGACTCCACCCCAAAACTGTTAGAACTCATACAGGAATTCAGTAAGTTGGCAAGATATAAAATCAATGCACAGAAATCAGTGGCATTCCTATACACCAACAAGACAGAAGAAAGAGAAATTAAGGAGTTGATCCCATTTACAATTGCACCCAAAACCATAAGATACCTAGGAATAAATCTAACCAAAGAGGCAAAGAATCTGTACTCAGAAAAGTATAGAATACTCATGAAAGAAATTGAGGAAGACATAAAGAAATGGAAAAATGTTCCATGCTCATGGATTGGAAGAACAAATATTGTGAAAATGTCAATGCTACCTAGTGCAATCTACACTTTTAATGCAATCCCTATCAAAATACCATCAACTGTTTTCAAAGAAATGGAACAAATAATCCTAAAATTTGTATGGAACCAGAAAAGACCCTGAATAGCCAGAGGAATGTTGAAAAAGAAAAGCTAAGATGGTGGCATCACAATTCCAAACTTCTAGCTCTATTACAAAGCTGTAATCATCATGACAGTATGGTACTGGCACAAAAACAGACACATAGATCAATGGAACAGAATAGAGAGCCCAGAAATGGACCCTCAACTCCATGGTCCACTAATCTTCGACAAAGCAGGAAAGAATGTCCAATGGAAAAAAGACAGTCTCGTCAACAAATGGTGTTGGGAAAATTGGACAGCCACATGCAGAAGAATGAAACTGGACCATTTTCTCACACCACACCCAAAAATAAACTCAAAGTGGATGAAAGACCTAAATGTGAGACAGGAATCCATCAAAATCCTTGGGGGGAACACAGGCAGCAACCTCTTCTCAGCCGCAGCAACTTCTTCCTAGACACATCGCCAAAGGCAAGGGAAGCAAGGGCAAAAATGAACTATTGGGACTTCATCAAGATAAAAAGCTTTTGCACAGGGGTGCCTGGGTGGCTCAGTCATTAAGCGTCTGCCTTCGGCTCAGGTCATGATCCCAGGGTCCTGGGATCGAGCCCCGCATCGGGCTCCCTGCTCCGCGGGAAGCCTGCTTCTCCCTCTCCCACTCCCCCTGCTTGTGTTCCCTCTCCCTGTCTCTCTCTCTCTGTCAAATAAATAAATAAAATCTTTAAAAAAAAAAAAAAAAAAAAAAAAAAAAAAAAAAAAGCTTTTGCACAGCAAAGGAAATAGTCAACAAAACCAAAAGGCAACCAACAGAATTGGAGAAGATATTCAAGTGACATATCAGATAAAGGGCTAGTATCCAAAATCTATAAAGAACTTAGCAAACTCAACACCCAAAGAACAAAGAATCCAATCAAGAAATGGGCAGAAGACATGAACAGACATTTCTGCAAAGAAGACATCCAAATGGCCAACAGACACATGAAAAAGTGTTCAACATCATTTGGCATCAAGGAAATCCAAATCAAAACGTCAATGAGATACCACCTCACACCAGTCAGAATGGCTAAAATTAACAAGTCAGGAAGTAACAGATGTTGGTGAGGATGTGGAGAAAGGGGAGCCCTCCTACACTGTTGGTGGGAATGCAAGATGGTGCAGCCACTCTGGAAAACAGTATGGAGGTTCCTCAAAAAGTTGAAAATATAGCTACCCTACAACTCAGCAATTGCACTACTGGGTATTTACCCCAAAGATACAAATGTAGTGTTCTGAAGGGGCACATGCACCCCAATGTTTATAGCAGCAATGTCTACAATAGCCAAACTATGGAAAGAGCCTAGATGTCCATCAACAGATGAATGTATAAGGAAGATGTGGTATATATATACAATGGAATATTATGCAGCCATCAAAAATGAAATTTTACCATTTGCAACAACGTGGTTGAAACTAGAGGGTATTATGCTAAGCAAAATAAGTCAATCAGAGAAAGACAATTATCATATGATCTCACTGATATGTGGAATTTGAGAAACAAAGCAGAGGATCATAAGGGAAGAGAGGGAAAAATGAAACAAGATTAAACCAGAGAAGGAGACAAACCATATGAGGCTCTTAATCTCAAGAAACAAACTGAGGGTTGCTGGAGTGGAGGGGGGTGGGAGGGATGGGGTGGCTGGGTGATGGACACTGGGGAGGGTATGTGCTATGGTGAGCACTGTGAATTGTGTAAGGCTAATCAATCACAAACCTGTACCCTTGAAACAAGTAATACATTATATGTTAATAAAAAATAAATTAATTAATTAAAAATGATAAATAGGTGATAAATGATATACATAACATGACAAATGATATAATATATGTTATATATTAGAAATATAATATTAGAAATTAATAAGATCATTAATCCTTAGGGTAATACAAATTATGACCATAATATGACACCTTTGTGTCATAATAACCACAATAATGCCTAAAATGGAAAAGACTGACACTTTCTAGCATTTGGAAGATGCAGTGCAACCAGCATTCTCATACATTGCTTGTGGGAATGTAAAATGGTACAGCTATTTTAGAAGATGGCTTAGTAGATTGTTTTAAAGTTAAATGTACCATTTTCCCCTGAAATTCCACCTCCGGGTCTAACATAAATAAAACATGCATTTCCACAAATAATTCAGGTAAATATTCATAGAAGATTTATTCATTATAGCCAAACCTAGAAATAACCCAAATGTCCATCAATTGGTGAACGCATAAGCAAATTGTGATGTAGACATATAATGGGATACTGTAAACAATATAAAGGATTGAATCACTGATACATGCAATCACAAAAGTTATGCTAAGTGAAATAATTCATTCATAATTGATTTCATTTGTAGAACATTAAGAAAATATATTAAACATCTTTTTTTTAATTTATTTGAGAGAGTGTTTGAGAGAGAGAGAGAGATCGCAAGTGGGGGTGGGAGATAGAGGGAGAAGCAGACTCCCCGCTGAGCAGGGAGCCCATTGCAGGAATGGATCCCAGGACTCTGGGATCATGACCTGAGCCGAAGGCAGACTCTTAACTGACTGAGCCACCCGAGTGCCCAAACATTAAGGAAAATATAAACCTATTGTTACAGAAAGTATATCAGTAGTTGACAAGGACCAGAGAGTAGAGTAGGGGAACTTAGTGGAAAAAAAAAACTGCATATAGTGATTGTGGCACTGATCATACACTGTATATATTTGTCAAAACTCATCAAATTACACAATTTAATTTGATTAATTTTATTATGTTTAAAACATATTTCACCAAAGCTGACAAAATTTGATTTTGAATTAAAATCCCCTTGGTTCTAGATAGGACATTCCCATTAGAATACTACTAATAAATGAATTCACTGGGAAATGTTTTCATACAGTGTTATTTATTTTCCTACCCAAGATGACCCAGAGCTTGTTTTGTTAATACTTATATATCCTACCAAAGACCTGTAAACTTTTTCATAAATGGCCAGATAGCAAATATTTTAGGCTCATGTTTCATATGACCCTTGTAGCAACTAATCAGTTCTGCTCTTGTGGCACAAAAACTGCCATAAACAATACATAAATAAAGGAATGTGTCTGTGTTTCAATAAAACTTTATGAAAACAGATGATGGTCTGATTACTCAGTTGTATTTTGCTAGCCCCTGTCTAGACTGCCAGGAAGGGAGGGTGATCTCAGTTTAATGTTATTCTGATTAAGACAATTTTCAGTTTAACAATGTTCTGTTTGGTTTTGGTCATACTAGTTTTTCTAAAAATATATATAATATTAGAAACTTTACATATATTTGTAATTCCTAGTACAATTTTGCTGTACAAGTGTTATGAAGGAATTGCTTGGAAGTTCTGTCTTAGTAATATATAGCATCTAACTTCACAAGAGTTCTTTGTTTCCACAAGGATTACATTTAAAAAAGTCACCAGTGCTGAAAGAGTTTTCATGTAATATTAGCAGATATTTAGATTGTTTCTGTTTTGGCTAAGATCTGGGCTACTTCTTTGTTTCAGTCATTCGTTCATCTGACAAGTAAAGTTATTGAATTTACGTTATGCTTGCTGCTTGGGAATCATCAGGAAACAAAAGGAAAAAAAAATCTCTGCCATTATGGAGATTTTATTCTAGGAGAAAGCGGCAGAAAAAAACAACAAACATAATGCATTGGTAAATTATATGGCATGTCAGCCTATGGTAAGTGCAGTGGAAAAGGAGGGCAGGATAAGGAGATATTGGATGCCGGACATGGGGAAAATACAGATTGCTATTTTAAAGTGGATAATCAGGTTTGCCCTACACAGATGGTGACAAAGAGTGAGTGAGCCACGTAAGGTATCTGGGGAAAGAGCATTACAGGCAGAAGTAATGGCTATGGTAAGAATATAATGTAGGAATCAGAGAATATAGTTCAAAAGCCATTGCAATAGGGGCGCCTGGGTGGCTCAGCCTTTAAGCGTCTGCCTTCGGCTCAGGTCATGATCCCAGGGTCCTGGGATCGAGCCTTGCGTTGGGCTCCCTGCTCAGAGGGAAGCCTGCTTCTCCCTCTCCCGCTCCCCCTGCTTGTGTTCCTACTCTCGCTAACTCTCTCTCTGTCAAATAAATAAATAAAGTCTTTAAAAAAAAAAAAAAGCCATTGCAATAATCCATATGTGAGATGATGTTGACTCTTGAAAGGGGTGCCAGTGGTGGAAATGGTGTTCAAATTCTGAACATGAACTGAAGGTAGGTCAAAAAATGTCCTGATATGATAGATTTCTAAGTTTTATAAAGAAAGAGAAGCCCCAAAATAACTCCAAAGAATTTTAGCCCGAGCAACTGTTTGATATGATTAACATTCAAATATTAACTTTTTTAAAGATTTATTTATTCATTTTAGAGAGAGTGGGAGAGAGTGAGAGAGTGTGAGTGGGGGGAGGTGCAGAGGGAGAGGGAGAGAATCTCCAGCAGACTCCCTGCTGAGCACAGCATGGTGGTGGGACTCCATCTCAGTATCCTGAAATCATGACCTGAGCCAAAATCAAGAGTCAGATGCTTAACTAACTGAGCCACTCAGGTGCCCCTCAAATATTAACTTTTTGATATGATTAACAGTTTAAAAAAATTGACAATGTGTAAATAACTATAAATACACAGTTAATAATATTTAATAATTTAGTCCAAGAGTAAATTGTTTTAGGAAAAAGATCTCGCAGGAAAGATATGAAGCTGTGTGCATATCATATTTTTTCTGTTTCCTGTGCTCCTATACCAGTCATTAATATCACCACTGTAGCATTCACCACAACTTCATTGAATCTGTATTTTTGCATGTCTATCATCCATTATAGTTTATGTGTTCCTTCATATGAGGGCTCAAATATTATCAGCCATTTGTTACTCACACCGAGCATATTGTTTGTTACATGGAAGGCACTTGATAAATACTGGTCCAATTATCATTTGATTAATTTCAGCTAGTATTAATTGAGCACTTATAGTGTTTTTGAGCCTGTATTAAATGCTATATATGCATTATTTTTTGTCTCAGCAACATCATATGGGGCATATTATATCATCACTCTATTTTAACGATAACAAGTGTAAGCCTAGTAGGTATTTAAGTCATCCTCAAAGTTATACAGCTAACAAGTAAAAGTGGAAAGATTTGTGTGAGTGTATATGTGTATGTATATATACATACACATATATGTGTATGTGTATGTGTGTGTATCCCATCCAACACAACACTACACCATATAAGTGAACTTATTTACAAATCAAAACCAGTGCATTATGAGAGTTGGTATGTATTTTTCACCTTTCTTTTTGGCAGGAGATTGGGAGAGAGCTCACTTTTCCCTTTGGATAACTATTTCCTTAGAATACTTTTGGTTCAGCAATACTTTGAGAAACTAAAGATTTGATACTTAGAACAGTGTTGCGGATACAAGGGAAGTCTTACTTATTGATTGGTTGTATGTATACTTATTAATTACCTACCATGTTCTAGACATGTTTTAAGCAATAAAAATATTGACAGTGGCCAAAATATGCAGCATGCTCTTTTTAATTTTTATTAATTGATTTTCTTACGGGTTGTATTTTTTTATTTAAGTTTTTATTTAAATTCCCATTAGTTAACATATACTGTAATATTAGTTTTAGTAGTAGAATTCTATGGCCATGCCACCCAAGGTTGAATGTGCCCAACCTCATCTACAGCATGCTTTTTTAAAATGGAATATTCATTTTAGTGAAGGAGATAGACAATAAATATTTAAATAATATGTGTGACCAATTCCCACATAGTTTCAGGACCTCATTTGACATTCAGCTCCTCAGTGAGGATGTACCTGGCCACTCTATCTAAAATGTTAACTCCCCACCCCTATTTTATATTCCACCTCCTGGCATCTTTTCTTGTCAGTAATTTTTACTATTTAATATTGCTGGGAGTTTGAGGGATTTGGACTAATCCAAGAAAACAACATGATCACAGAAGGCATTGATATACAATAAGTTTATTTGGGCAGCTTTTGGATAAGATTGCATGAGAGAGGAAGTTCCATAGAACAGAGGCTGTCCAAAGGCTATAGAGCTGGGGGTCACTACTCAGAACTGGAAGAAGGCAGGGTGCTCCTGAGAGAGAGGTGGACTGAAGAAAGGGCTTATGTGTCTAGCTGATGTTGCTCAACCCCATGGGAGGGGAGTCTCTGGGTCAGAGTTAACAAGGACCATGGTAGCTTTGGGTGTTATAACTGTAGAGCCCTATGTTATCAATAAGTAATAGTTATTGGATGAGGTTTTGCTGGTGTGCAAAGGAGGTGGTCTCTAAATGGCTAAAATTTGCATGGTTGAGTTTTTTAAATAATAAATAGATGTGTAAAAGTTTGAATTTGGTGCTGTCAGGCTTTGAGCAAATGGGTCTCAGCCTGCAATGAAAAAATTAACAACCAGGGGTCAATACACAGAGGCTATCTTTGGCTTATTCATTTAATAAATATACATATATGTTTAATTTTTTTATCTTTATTGTGTATCAAAGGTGGATTTTTTGTTTATATTGTTCTAAACTCAATCTTTGGGTTCTAGTATTTTTCCCAGTGCATAGTAGGTGCTTAATAAATATTTGTTCGATTAACTAATGAGTTAATTCTATGAATGTGAAAAAAAATAACTCATCCCTTAACATCATAAGAGCAAGTAGTTACTTATGTAAGCAAAAGAGGCAATTAAAGCAGGGATTCACTGGGGCACCTGGGTGGCTCAGTCAGTTAAGCATCTGCTTTTGAGCCCCGCATCAGGCTCCCTGCTTCTCCCTCTGCCTCTGCCTGTAGCTCCCCCTGCTTTTGCTCTCTCTCTCTCTGTCAAATAAATAAATAAAATCATTTAAGAAAAAAGTAGGAATTCATTAAAAATGATGTATCATATGATCTCACTGATATGAGGAATTCTTAATCTCAGGAAACAAACTGAGGGTTGCTGGAGCGGGGGGTGGGAGGGATGGGGTGGCTAGATGATAGACATTGGGGAGGGTATGTGCTATGGTGAGCGCTGTGAATTGTGTAAGACTGTTGAATCACAGACCTGTACCTCTGAAACAAATAATACATTATATGTTAAAAAAAAAATAGTAGGAAGGGAAAAATGAAGGGGGGCAAATCGGAGGGGGAGATGAACCATGAGAGACTATGGACTCTGAGAATCAAACTGAGGGTTCTAGAGGGGAGGGGGGTGAGGGGAGGGGTTAGCCTGGTGATGGGTATTAAAGAGGGCACATATTGAATGGAGCACTGGGTGTTATACACAAACAATGAATCATGGAACACCTCATCAAACTAATGATGTAATGTGTGGTGATTAACATAACATAATAAAATTAAATTTAAAAAAGATGGATATTTAAAATAACAAATTATTTTTGTTAACATTTATAAATATAGAGTTATTTGTCAGAATTTAATGTAGGAATAAGACTTCTCTTCAAGAGCTCTAGTTGCAGTTCCACATTGTGTCTATAGAACAAAAAACACTAAAAAACCTTAATTGTGATTTCCGGTTTGAGATATCCTTAAGTTTAGGTAAAAACATAAAGATATTTTTGAGGACACATGAGTGAAGCCCATGTAGATTCTTTACATTTTCCCCTTCTTTGACATTTATCTTGTATATAATGAGACAAAAATATTTTGTAGTCATATGTCTTTATCTAAATTTTTAAAACATTTAACTTAGTTTTTCATAAAAAGGGATTCATTCTTTTATTACTTCATTGTATAATTAGAAGCCGAGATTACAATAACAAATATGTCCAGTATAAACATGTTTGGGAACAAACACATTTGCTATAGTTAACGAAACAACTCAACTCAGAAGGGTAGATGTGGTCTTGAGCTCCTGTGTTGTTTCTACTTCTGGTCATGAAGGGACGGATAAGTGTTATTGGACTTGCCCTCCTACTATAACTGGTAGAAAGTTGGGCAAACTATGTAAAACAACTGTTTCACGCATTAGACAACAGGAAGTACACGACTCTGATCCTCAGAGAAAGAAAAGAGAGGGAAACCATATGATCTCTCCAGCTTTTGGTCTGCAGTCAGGAGGGGATCACAGGAAGGGCACATCCATCCCACTGAGCTGAGGAGACAGAGATTAGAGATAGGGGAGGCCGATGTGACTGCAATTTTTGGAGCACAGTGTGAGAGATGAAAGAGCTGTGCTGAAAAAGAGCTCCATAAATTGGCATACGGGTGTGCTTAAGAGTTTGGCCTAATGCTAAACTGCTCATTTGTAGTAAAGGATACCACAAGGCTTGTCAAAGAACAACCACAGAGGAAAGAAAGGTTACCGGGAAGCTGAGAGGTGAAAAATCCTGAGGGTTCACACCAGTCAGAGCAGAGCTGTCACTAAACCTGTGAGGCATTTGTTAGGGACCTCAGAGTACAGAGCTTTTCAACTGGGGGCATTTTGCCCTTTTCTAGGGACAGTTTTGATTGTCACAATTTAGGGGGGTTGCTACTGGCATCTAGTGGGTAGAGGACTACAGAACACAGAACCTCTTACAACAAAGACTAAATCATAGAGAGGAAAATATAATATATAATAACTAAATAAATCACCTTAAATGTAGTCACATTTTAAAAAACTAATGTTTGAAACTGAACAGTCACGAACACTGGGTTTTTCTATTACTAATTACATTGTACCTTCAGTAAAAAAAAAATGGATAATCTTGTGTGTGTGTGTGTGTGTGTGTGTGTGTGTGTGTTTGGGGCAGTCATGTTAGCACAGCTTTAAATTTTCCATGACTTAATTTTATCATCAAAAATATAACATTATCAGCTCTCATTTCATGTGCTTCAAATTTATCACGCATAGTGCTGTGTTTAAAGCAGAGAATGTTTGTCAGAGACAGATAGTATAGGAGGCCAATGTATCACTGTCAATAATGCTGAATGTCTACACAAACCACAAAATTAAATACCTTGGAATAACATTACAAAGTGCTATGTTAGCGTAGGCATCAATTGAACTTAGAAAGAGGAATCCCAGAGGGGCTTCATTTGCATAGCATTTACATTGCCACTCTTGTCAATTAGCTCAAATATAACCAACTCAATAGACATGAATGAGGCCAACCTATAAGGAATTATGTCAGTTTATTTGAGTTTCCATAACAGGAGGCACACATACAGTATTACATACATAGAAAAAAATAGAAAGATCAAGCACAAGCTTAATATTTTGGGTGTCTTAAATATTTGAGAACACTAATAATTTTATACATATACGTATACCTATGTATGTATATATATGTATAAATATAAATTACTTTATATCTATAGATGGATGCATAGAGATAGATGATAGATGATAGATAGATAGATAGATAGATAGATAGATGATAGGTAGATAAAATAGATAAATCTGTAGATGTGGTTTCTTTCTTTCAAACCTAAACTAAGCCTATTGGAAAGCACAAATAATTTTGATTACAATATTGCTATTCATATTTTTAAATATTGTCTAAGGAAATTTGGGGGTTTTAAAAATTTAAATTTTAAGGAAAACTCTTTTCAAACTTGGGAAATGGATCTCCAAAATCAGTTTTCCAAAAATTGGTATGTAAATTTTCAAATAAATATTTAGCAACACCTGAACCTATTTATTTTTTTATTAGGGTTGATTTCTATATTCTGTAGGGCTATTTTTCTATATACACCGTCAACTTGGGTGAAACTTGGGAGGTCAGCTTTAGAAACCTGGCATTGTTTTCAATATTTAGAATAGGAAAACAAGTTATATCACTTTAGAATCAATTCTAAAGTTCTTAAAACATTCAAAGCAGTTTACCTTCCTAACAGAAATAATATAGAGCTTGCAAAGTCCAGATGCATTATGAATGCATGGATTATGTTTCCCTACACCATCATAAACTACCAACTCAACCTTGCATTAATGTTTTATACATTCTTGGTGTGCTTGTTCTTCCTATCAAAGTTTTGGGAATTTGTATGTATATTGAAATAGAGTATGATGCTTATGAGCCCAGAACATCTTTACGTTATTGTTACCCAAGGTAAGAATACAATAATATTACATTCTATATGCATGACTATTGTCTTATTTTATGTCAATAGTGTCAAGCCAGAAATTTTTTCTTCATACTCTCTCTACCTATGTGTCATCCCCTTCTATTTATCTGCCTTAATTTTCCATGTATGTCTTCAGGGCTAAGGGCCAAGTTGGGGCCTGCCAAATTCTCCCTTTGTCTTGACTAGGGAAATGAATTGAACTGACTGCTATCTGAAAATAAAATTACAACTGGAAGACATCATCAACCCGTGTGTTAGAATGTCAGCTGCTTGAAGGCAAAGGCCATAACTTATATTTTTATGTGACTGTATGATACGATACTGATTGGAACATAGAAAATGCTTAATATCTATAGCAACAACTAGGGAATTAAAACAAATGACTGAATAAGCCTACTGTACTCCTTTTTTTTTTTAAGATTTATAGTGAACCCCAAATTCTTTAAAATACATTTTCTTTTTTTATTTCCTTTAAAATTGTGTGATATAACAGAAATATCAATGAATGTATATATTTCACAAATTAAAAATTTTTAAGCTTATAAAATCTCTAAGCTTATGAAAAATAAAAAGAAATATTTTTTAATTGCCTTTGAGTTTGCCTTCCTACCTGTATTCTCCTTCTTCCACCAAAAGTAGATGCTCTGCTTAATTTGTGTTCATCATTTTGCTTTCCATATTTTCACACATTGTACATATTTCTAAATAATACTTTTAAATTTAGCCTGATTTTGAAATGTATACAAATACTATGATACTTAACATGACATTTTTGAGATATATTCATACTGATTTATGGGTTAGAGTTCATTTTTATTGCTCTGTACTATTTCATCGTTTGAATACATCTCATTTTATTGATCACTGATAGATATTTTGGTTATTTTCAGTTTTTAACTTTCTTATAAGCAATTATGCTATGAACATTCATGTACAGATTTCTGGGCACATGGTACAAGAATCTCTCAAGATATGTTGTTACAAATGGAATTGTTAGATTATAGAATACACTTATATTTAAGTTAGTAGATAATGTCAAATGTTTTTTCTATAATAGATATATAAATTTACATACTTCTAGGCAGTATGTGAGAGTCCTCAGTGCTTTACATATTTGCACACATTTAATATTGTCAGACTTTTTATGTTTTTCCTAGATTGGGTTTATGATGTAGCATCTCACACTTTTATTTGTATTTCTCCATTACTATTGAGGTCAAGCATTATTTTCTTTGTTTATAGGATATTAATATTTTATTTTTTGTGAAATACCTGATAAGTATGTTGCCAGGTTTTCTAGAGATAAATGATGTAGTTGTAAACTTTAGATTCTGGAACCAAACACCTGCATTCACATTCTTTCTTTGACACTTACACTATCTATTTGGCTGGGGGCGGGGGGTGGATTTTAAAAATCTCCCTGATTACTGTATCACTTTGAAGCAAAGATAACAATAATACCTAACTTACAGGAATGTTGTAAGGATTAATTAAGTTAAGGGGCGCCTGGGTGGCTCAGTTGGTTAAGCGACTGCCTTCGGCTCAGGTCATGATCCTGGAGTCCCGGGATCGAGTCCCGCATCGGGCTCCCTGCTCGGCAGGGAGTCTGCTTCTCCCTCTGACCCTCCCTCCTCTCATGTACTCGCTCTCTCTCATTCTCTCTCTCTCAAATAAATAAATAAAATCTTTAAAAAAAAAAAAAAAAAATTAAAAAAAAAAAAAGATTAATTAAGTTAATATATACCATTCACTTAAAGTATTTGTACATAGTTATACTCTATGTGTTAACTTATTATTTCTTCATGTAATTCTGTCTGTTTTTGTTGTTCTTAATGTACTTTAAAGTTATGTTATTTGGAGCATACAATTTTTTTCCATTAGTTTTTTTTTTTAAATTTCTAGAATTGCTAATTTGCTATTTTTCAAATATGGCTGGTCGGTTTTGGTAGTCTCTCATCTATCATTGTTTCAATACTCCCTTATATTTCTTTAAAAATATAATTTTCAACTTTGTATCTTTTAAATTTAATTGTTTGCATTTCTTAAATTTAGTAATTTAATTTGTTTGGAGCATAATTATACATTTTGGACTGTCTTATCTGACTTTTTCCCATGGTGATTAGGTTTTCTCATATTTTTTACTGATTTTTGCTGGTGAGTCCACCTTCCTTGGAACTTTGTGGAAAATCTTTGAGGCCTAAATTTGAAATTATTTCCTCCAGAGATGATTTGCCTGGGCTTCTCCCAGGTGCTTAATTATTCCTAAGGATCCTAATAACTTGGGTCTACATTTTCAAATTTGAGGTTTGGAGATTTTGAGGAGGGGATATACAAAGGTAGGGTGACAGCAGATTTATGTTTAGAGTTTAGAGACAATGGTGAGACTGACATGAATTTCCAAACTTCTTGTTCTGCTAGGAGTTTTCTTATTTTTTCACTGAGGTTTCCTCTTTGGGGATATCAGATGTGACAATGGGGTGATGAAGTAGGGGGAAGGGCTGTTAACCCCCAACTTGTTTTGTCCTCTGGCCAGCTTCTAGACTAGCAATTATTGGCTTCAGGTTCTTACTTTCTTATTATTATGGATTTTAGTTTCTTGTTATTTTTGACTGCCAAGAAATTTTCTAAGTGTCCAGCTATGTTAGCCATGTATATATATTTATATGTTTTTCCCAGCATTAATATGTATACTGTATCTGGAGTGTTTTCTCTGAACATTTAATCCTCTGTACAAGCATACTGTCTTTTTTCTCAATTGGCAAATTTAAATTTCTAAAATTACGTAGCTGGTATCAATACCTGTTTAGTAAGTTTTAAGATACAGTTCTACTAAAACAATTCAAGTACATGATTTACATCTGAATTGAATGCAAGACAATAGAACCCATCAAAAGCAGGCTATATTTCATGCTATGTAACAGATCAGGAAGTAAGAGAAAATAGAAGCTATTTAGAGGAAATGCTAGTACATGTGTATAAATAATTTTCCACATATTTATTTTTATAGAGAACAAGATTTTGGGGATGGGAAAGAATGGTTGGCTCTTACAGTAAAGCTTACCAAGCACAAATTATCCTACACATGTTTTTTTCCCAAGAAAAAATCAATTAGAAAATTTAAGTCAGCAAAGATGAAAACAGTGAGCCTGGTATGTCTGATTTTTCTGAAATTACAAGTGGATAGCCCTTTGTGTTCAAATGCAAAAATGAAGATCTAATATATGTCATTATGGATATGTTAGCTGCACATATGATAAATAGAAATTTAATAACTGTTACATAGGAATAATGTGAGTTTAGACATTTCTGATGTTCAATTTCCCTTTATGTGTCCAATTAACCTTTATTTACTGAGAAGCCATGGCATTCTAATTTGATTGGCAGCACCAAAGCTGGCACCAGTAAGGGGAGTTCAGAAACTCTGCTGGAAAATCATGGTTTATTAATACATCATTAAGCACTTTAAATGGATTCCAATGGTGTATGTCTAAGGAAGGAAATAATTCAGCATTTGTTAGTTACTGACAGAGTATAGAATTGAAATTTACATTATAAGCCTTACGCTAAAAATCCTAATGTGCCAGCAATCAAATTACACATCACAAAATGATAGTGTATGTCATCTGCCTTTTACCAGGGAGTACTATAAATGTTAATGACTATATACTTTTATCCAGACAAAAGCATATTATCATACAGCAATATGATCTAGAAAAGTATGAATGCAAATAAAATAAAAACTAGATTTATTTGCAATATGCTTGTGATAGGCATGGAGTCCAGTTATGGTTTAAAGCTAAATGATATCATGCGCAGTTGGAAGTATGCAATCTGAATTACACTTTGCTTTTAATAAGTACACAGTTAATAAGGATATCTGTGATTTTTATTTTTTTTTAAGATTTTATTTATTTATTTGACAGAGAGAGACACACAGAGAGAGGGAACACAAGCATGGGGAGTGCGAGAGGGAGAGGCAGGTTTCCCGCAGAGCAGGGAGCCCAATGCGGGGCTCGATCCCAGGACCCTGGAATCATGACCTGAGCCAAAAGCAGATGCTTAACAACTGCGCCACCCAGGCACCCCAAGTTATCTGTGATTTTTAAAGCATCATTATATTTTTCTGTTTTAACATTCTAAATCATTTCTAGGAAAAACAATAAGTCTTGAGTTTAGAAACATTCACATCTTTATTTTAACATTTAATGTCAATCTAAACCATGTCTACATTTGTTAATGTCTCATGTGTATGTTTTAATCTATGAATTATCTAAGAAAAATTATTTGCATATGTTTCTGGTTAATTCATGCTTATACATAAAACATAAAAATGTTTTCTTGGAGATATTTGATATTCTCTTTTAGACTATTAAATATATACTTTTTACCAAACTTGGATATTTGACTATGAATGGATATATATTACATGCACACTTTTCATGGTGATAGAGATCCTTAAATAGTAATATTTGCATAACAATATCCTAAATCCTCTTCTTTTGGTATAAACTGAACTGTCAACTTTTGTCTAATCTTTGTATGCAGATATTTTGGACACATTTGACTGATGTACCAAGAAGAGCAACCACAATAATTAAGGTAATTTGATTATGTTGACCAAGTCACTTGATTGAAATCTGCATTTCTCAAATTGTATGTTTTGATATTTTAGGATCGATCTTTGAGAAATTCCAAGGAACAAATTGGTAACAGGAAATTTGGGATTACATATAAACAAGTTGTGCAAATCTCTCTCTAAGTTCATATCAACACAATTCCCTTCTTTGTCTCTAGCCACAGCATAAACTCTGATATGTGCTAACACATGACATCTTGTCACCTTTCTTGGCTATACCCTATTCTCCCAAGTGAGACCCTGATCCTAAGGAGATAACCACTTTTGAGGGAGATTTCAATATTTCAATGCACAACATGTACATGGAGTGAGGTACCTAGGGATGGGAGGCATAGAAGACAATCTGTTTTTTTAGGCAGAGATAATGACGTGGTACCTTAGCAACTGACACAGATGAGGTGGAGACATAGAATATATTTTGACATCCTTTGCAATGCTTCAAAAGATATTTCCTAGTGGAAAAATGGCATGAAAAGCCATGTTTCCAAATGGAATTTTCCATATCTTCTTTTTGTTTCTCCTTTACATAATGAGACCCTAGCTTTAAATGATCAAATTTGTCAATTTTGTAAAATTTGAAAATGCCACATTATATTATAGTCAAGTTTGTGGGCATAAATTTGAGGATATTTGGGCTGTTAGCCATGCTTTAAGGTATAGTTTATTTAAAAAAAAAATAATTCATTGAATTTTTTTTCTCTGAAAAAAATTAAGCAATCACATGGTTATATAGCATGATTACTGTATTAACAAATATATGCAAAAGCCTTCTTTATGTCTTTATAGCTTAAGAGTGATGTGCAAATCATGCTGATTTCTACATTAAAAATACCCTTCTCTTTAAAGCCTGCCAAATGGACCCACAAGTGTATACTAAGAATGTCTATATTTTATTTCATTTACATTATATAGACCCTGCTCTGAAACATTTTTATATTGAAAATGAATAACAATGTGCACTAAATTTCTTATTATCAGGTATCCTTAAAGTAAGCATCTAAATAACAATTAGAATGTGTGTATAAATGTGAAAGATTCAACAAATAAATAAAAATGTCAGAAACAATAACCGAAATATCTGGAATATTGATTCTTTAGTTATCTTTGGCACCACATTACCTATACATAAAACAGTGTGTAATTTCCTTTCCACACAATGTACACACTAGTAACCATCCATATATAGCTAGATTTTAGTGGAATCTGGTGATGTGTAAGGAAAAATAATAACAAAGTCTATTTCTGTAACTGTAGAATCATGTATTGATGTAAACTTTTTGCCATGATTGCAGTTTATGAAAAATATATATATACATTTTGCTAGGTGGGGATGTATAGAGGAAAAATGACTGTCATTGAATTCGTAGTGTAGACAGGAGTAAGATAGGAAGTCAGAAAGAAAAATGATCAAGGAGAGGGCAGCCAAGAGCAAGAAATAAGCTGTGTTCTTAAAATGAAAGTAAGGGAAAGTGAAACCAAAGGTAGATGGAGATAATATTGAAAATAGAATGTGATAAGGAAAACTGGAATCATAAACTCACAGTCAATTTTACACACTGCACTTCTCTTAGAATTTATAGGCAGGGGATCAGACAACCAAAATAAAGCCTGACGGAAATAGAAAAAACTAACATAATGCTAAGAAGAAATTCTTTTATGCACTTGAATTTTAAATGAGAACTGGTAGCTGGAGGTCTATTTTAGATATTCTCTCTTTGGAATTTTTTATCATCAATTATCAGCAATAAACCCCATAACACTTTCTCTTCATCCTCTTCTTTCAACATGAAATGGTATATTTTTGAGTTGGCCAGAAGCAGAATTGAACCTACTATCTTGTGAATTTTTAATCTCAAAATATTAATTCATCACCCTGGCATTTTCTTTTGTTTCTTCTCTGTATGTTTGGAAAGGTATTAATGGACAATAAGAACAATAAAAGAATAATAAGTAAAATTAAAAGAATCAAGTCACTTTTTGTCTTTACAAGTTTTCTGAGACTCCATAATGGTGCCTGTTGTACGCATCTAAGTATATACATTCAGTTATAGAGCATTTGTGTTAAAAATCAACACTGTTCTTCTTCCTGGTAAAGTTGATAGGTAAGCACCTTGTGAAAACAGAACAACAAAGTAAATACAGTAAACAATATGTATTCATGCATATACTGTGTTTTGGTAACTTGGTGATTAACATGCTATGGATATATATATATAAAGGGCGAATTAAAAACTTGAATATTGTTATTTCAACTATTAAGATAAGTAAAGAGGAGAAAGTTAATAAGATAGAACCGAGGACTAATATTTCCTAAATGACAAAAATAATAAAAACAACAACAAAACAAACCTAAGCAGTTGGAGAAAGCCTACCATTTATT
Source organism: Halichoerus grypus (assembly GCF_964656455.1). Lineage (NCBI taxonomy): Eukaryota > Metazoa > Chordata > Mammalia > Carnivora > Phocidae > Halichoerus > Halichoerus grypus. The sequence continues at coordinate 128,513,778 of NC_135716.1, read as the reverse complement.
TGTTTCCCTGGAGAACTGAAGAAAGAAAGAAGGCAAGAAAGAAAAGAAGAGAAAGAAGGCAAGAAAGCAAGAAAGAAAAGATGAGAAAGAAAGAAAGAAAGAAAGAGGGGCGCCTGGGTGGCTCAGTCGTTAAGCGTCTGCCTTCAGCTTAGGTCATGATCCCAGAGTCCTGGGATCGAGCCCCGCATCGGGCTCCCTGCTCTGCAGGAGGCCTGTTTTCCCTCTCCCACTCCCCCTGCTTGTGTTCCCTCTCTCGCTGTGTTTCTCCCTGTCAAATAAATAAATAAAATCTTAAAAAAAAAAAAAAAAAGAATGGGAGAGAGAAAGAGAGAGAAAGGAAAGAAGGAAGGGGAAATAAAATGATGTTTTCAAGGCCAAGAAGTAGAGATTAATATATCAAAGTACGACAGGGAGAATGAGGTAGTAAGAGCCCTATTAAAAACCAGGAGGATGTTTTACCAGGAAGACTAGACTTTTCCAGACAGGAGGAGACAATGTACAGCATTAGCTAAAGAAAGATATAACACTGCTTCAAAAACCAAAGAGATCATTTGGATTACAGCAAAGAATAGAAATGGAAAGGAAAGAAATGATAAAAAGCTACTATGTCTCAGGCAGGATGAAAAAGCTGATTTAGAAACATGTATGCAGATAAGAAAAGCCTGTAAAAAAGCGAAGGCATTAATCATGGAAGATTGTAATTATACCGATACCAACAAGGCTGACACCAGGAGGATGCCTATGGAAGGTGGCACACTTGGAGAAAACAGAATTTATAACATATAGATAATATTTATAAAGAATACATATCTGTATGTACACTGGAGCTGGATTTTGGAAACAGTTTGGTACAAATTATAAATGTGGTTGGTATAAATAGAATCAATAAGAAAATGAAAAAAAAAGATGGTAATATACAGTGATTAAATGCCAAGACAGTTTTATGTAGTTCAGTGTAAGAGATTACACTATTCAATAGATTTAGTGAGCACCTACTGTAGCTAAAGCACAGAATTTTAGAGACTAATACAGGATGAATAACACATAGTCCCCCAACCTCAAAAACTACAGTTTGAATTTATAGAGTATTTATCGGTGTTTAGTGAGTATGCCAAATCTTTAATTTATGAGAGTCTATATCTATCTGGACTGAAAATAACACTCTTTTTTAGATGAGTCTTCTGATCTGAGTAACAGAACTCCACAAAGCTTAGTTATATTAAAGAAGTGAAATCGAGGTGGGGATACCCAGGCACAAAGGAACAAGGTCACAGGAGAAACTGAGTCCTTCATCTGAAATTCCAAAATAAAAACAAAACCGAGAAGGCCCTCTTTCAGCTCAATTCTGCGTATGTAATTTCTTAGCTCAGTTTCTTTCCATACAATTGCACAAAGAAGTATTTTAACATTGTGTATAGTTTCTGGCCTCTAGTTAGCTGGATTTGAATTCTTAATCCACACTTATGTGTCTTGGGACAAGTTACTTACCCATTCTGTGTCTCAGGTTCTTCAACGGTAAAATGGGACTAATAATACCTGTCTCACAGATTCCCACCAACATAGGGATGAAAAAAGAAAATACATGTAAATAATTTAGAATAGTATCTATTTAGCCCATTGTAAGGGCTAAATAATGGTTCATTCTCTTCTCTATCTCCATTGCAAAGGTGGCTGCCTTTACTTCCAGAGTTTTTATTTTACATAATCTTCAATTTTAGTAACATGCCATGATTAAATTACAGTCTTTAAATCTCAAGTCTAAATATCCGGAAGAAACAGACCAATAATCATAAAATAAGAATAGTTGTTAAAGATCTATTATTTAATAAGGTTACAAATCTGGGTGGTTTTACAGCTAAGTTCAATCTATCCTTTAGATAAGAATCCACAATTTTATATCTTATTCCAAATAGTCAAGATCACGGAAAAAGATGCAAACCATCCCAATTCACTTTACAAAGCACAATTTTAATAGCCAAGCATGATAAAAATATGTGCACATGCATGTGCATGCACACACATTCTCATGCAAAATACCACAATCAATTTGACACATATATACTTACAGAAATTTGAAAAAAAAGTGTTCAAAATTTTAACATTTTATTAAACACATAGCACATTGTGATAAACGTGATGGTTTTTTAATGTGTCAACATGTCTAAGCTAAACTACATTTCTCAAAATTTCTTTTTTAAAAATGCGTTAATGATTTGGGTGAGCCACAACGGAGATTCCTTCAAAATTTGTAAGGTGTAAGAAAAGCAATAGCCATTGTGTAGGGCCCACTTACCACAGATAGGCTGGTGGCAGCTGGGCATGCAATTCCTTCCTTTAGGTCCTTTTTTAATTTCTCTGAATTCCATCTAGGTATATGCCTTTTTGATAAAGGGCCAGGCTTCTGCAGAATAACCTTATCACCAAGGTGGGAGTCAATAAGAATACAGATAGTTTCAGTCCATTCTTGTGGGCTTCTATCTCAAGCTTGTGGTTTCCAGCCTGCTTGTGATCTTCCCTTCCTCACTACCTTCCTTTGAACTTTGACCATCAGAGGAAGAGAAAACAGCCTTCTAGACTGGTAGGTAAGTCAACTCCTACACTTGCGTAATCCAATTGTCTATAACAAATCCCTAGAGATATACTATACTTGCACTAATATATATATATTATATACACACACACACACATATATATATATATATATAAAATAAATCATATGTGAGTATGTATATGTATCTATATAGGTTTGTATATAATATCTATCGATATATCTATATTAATTCTGGAATTCTGGAATTCCTTCTCTAATCTGGTTTGATTTAAAAACACTAGTGATTATTTCTAGAGGTAAAGAAGACACTAGTAAACCATAGCATGGCATGGCAAAAGAGTTACTCAAATTATTATCTTTAGGTAACTATAATCAAGTATCTCTAAATAGAAGGCAGGACTCTGGGTGACCCCCAATTAGTTGCTATTTTACAACATTTTAGTCAAAATAAACATGTAATGGAATTGGTTGGGTATTTCTAACTGTTCCAGAGAATTTGGGGAAAGAAATTGATGAGTTCAAGACCTTAAATTCCCAGATCAAGGTCTGCATGAAGGACCTAAAAACATCTATGACTGCTCTGAAAGAAGCCACTGTCTCCTACAGCTACAAAGTCAAGATTTCTAAAAACCAAACCCAATGGTTGAATTTTGCAGGTGATTTAATTACAATGTAAATTAAATTTCCAATCTTATAGGGTCACTTTTTTTATTGAAGTCTGGCTGACACACAATGTTACATTAGTTTCAGGTATACTACAGTGTGGTTCAACAAGTCTAAAAGTTCTACTATGTTCACCACAAGTGTGGCTACCATCTGTCAATACACAGAGCTATTACAGTATCATTGACTATATTCTCTATGCTCTACCTTTTATCCCTGTGACTTATTCATTCCATAACTGGAAGCCTTTATCGTCCACTCTCCTTTACCCATTTTGCCCATCCTTCTACCCCCTCCCCCAGCAACCATCAGTTTGTTTTCTGTATTAATGGGTCTGTTTCCACTTTTTGTATGTAGGTCACTTTTTCAAAGTCGGGGCATTGATTAGGGAGGAATGGGGGATCCTGAAAACTGGGGTGAAGACACATGGGAAAAATCCAATAAAGTTGGGAATGTCAGCAAATTTTATATTGGGGAAACTCTAGACCCCAGAATTCTGCTCAGTTTTTTGTTTTTTGTTTTTTTTTTTTTGCCAGTAGAAGCAGGCCTTCCACTCTTACCTGAAAAAGTTAGTCCCACTTCTCCTAAAGAATCTATAATGACCTTCCTGATTTGCCAATCACTTCTGTTCTCCTGAGCACCTAACTTTACTGTATCTCCTTGCTTTTAGACATATGACTAGATTCAAGCCCCAACAGACTCCAAAAAGTGAATTGCAATGTGTTATGACGAATTAGAAGGATCCCAAAATTTGGAATGGAGACATAAAGCCATTGCCATTAAAGTGGGACACATTGAGGCCTTAAATTCTTTGAGTTTTCTTTGATAATGTAAGGAGTCTTTCTATTCCTGGGGTTAATCCTGCTTTGCTTGATGAACATATAATAGCTTCCCCTAAGTACTTGTCTTGCAAAACTTTGCTGGTTATTCTCAGGTTCAACCCTCATTCCCCTCTTTACTTCTAGAGCTAAAGCTAGTTTCAAGTTCCAAGCACACCCCAATGGGTAAGATACAAAGTATGACAAATAAGGAGATGCACTACACACCAAAAGAATTGCATGTTTTTTCTGATTTATATGGATGGAAACCTGGAGAAGATGTGTGGAGTTGGATCTTAAGGGTGTGAGATGGGGGTAAAAACAATATAAAGTTAGATTAGGCTTAATTTGTTGATATGCTTCCCCTAAGCAGAGGTTCTGGATTCATTGTTTTAGCCCAAGTAGTTAGGAAGGGCTCTAAAAAAGATTGCTTAGTTGGCTGACTGAAACTTGGACCAAAAGGTGGCTACATAGTAGTAACTGCTACCATTGAAGTGGGAACCCTAAATGCAATAAGAATAATAGAACCCTAGAGTGGCAGGGACTAAATGGTGGCACCTATTTACTAAAGATAAAGTGATCATGGTTACCATAATGGACCAAGGAGGCAAAACAGTAATTGGAATAATCTTACTTGCAGAGAACTTTGACATTGGCTATTTGATCATGGCATCCCTAGAAATTAAATAGATGGAAAACCTACTATATTATTCATGTGGCTGTTCTGTGTGGCTTGAACTCACATTATGGGCACATGGATTCCAAGAAGAAGAAAAGTTTGAAATCAGAATTCTAGAACGTGACTTCTGCCGCATCCTTTTAGCGAAAGTAGTCATGGACTTAGCCAATATTCAAGAGAAGGAAAAATAATCTTCAGTCCTGGATGTGGATGTTCATACAGGGAGGGGAGAAATTTATTGTAAGAGATCAACTGTCACAGTCAACCTCTGGCCACAACAATCCATATCCCTCTTATAAGCAAAATATAAACAAGTCCTCCCCTTTATTAGAGCAGTGGCTTACAATACAGGATCTTATCATCAGGTGCAGATGAAGCTCCTCAGATGTAGCATTTTGGAAGCCACTTCTCAAGTGCATTTTCCCATTTACAGAGAAAAGTTATCTTTCCCCCAACAATTCTATCATACAGTGGTGAAAAGGGGACAGCATAATCACAATAGACATGCCAGTTCATAAAGAGCAAAAGTGAAAGACACAATATAGTTAATAGTACATGGAAGTACATTTGAAGCCCAACTGGGCACATGTTACCATTTCCTCCAACTCCAGAGTCAAAGACTGTTCTTTGCTTGGGACTCAGGTCCTCTCCCTAGGAGTAGTTCTCAATGACTGTTAACTCTTCTTTCTGGATTTTGACTCTGCCCTCTGATCCGTCCTATATTTTCCACTAGAAATTATCCTTGTTTGCAGAAAAGTAGTTTTTTTTTGCTTACATGTAGGAGGATCGGGGTCCAGTGATCTCCTTACATACAGAACTATATTCCTTTTAGTCAAGAGTGATGTAATTCTTTAAAAAGTCCTGCATATCAAATTATAATAAACTCTACTTCTACAAAAGCCTCAACAAGAAATATGTTTGAGAAAGTAACCCTCTCTCTACCTTAGACTAAGATTCAGGGTACTATAGAACAACAACCACAGAACTCTGAGAAATATCTCTGTGTAGATGAGAGGATCTATATGTCAAACTACTAAATCTATCCGACGTTTCAACAAAGACTCTTACAGACATATCTTTGATCTAATCTTATACCTGAGGTTACAATTTATAGGAAAAGCCTTGGATTAAGATGTGATCTTTGTGCCACACTTTAATTAATTGATTAATTTATTTATTTTGGAGAATTTCTTGTGAGCTGGAGAAACTATAATGATATACAGCTTGATCTTCCAATTTGGTATATATTTGGTTGAAAATATTTCCCTAAATTTGCTCTGAAAACAGAAGAGTCCCTTCTTCAGTTCAACTACCCTATCTATACCTTATTACATATAACTAAATAAAACCAGTTGACAGCTTTACCATTTGATCTGGAAATCTATTAGCAAAAGTGTCAAATTTATTAGGTATATATAAATTTTTTTAAAGATTTTATTTATTTATTTGACAGAGAGAGACACAGCGAGAGAGGGAACACAAGCAGGGGGAGTGGGAGAGGGAAAGCAGGCCTCCTGCAGAGGAGGGAGCCCAATGCGGGGCTCGATCCCAGGACTCTGGGATCATGACCTGAGCCGAGGCAGACGCTTAATGACTGAGCCACCCAGGCACCCCTATTAGGTATATTTTTATCTATTATGATGAATCATTTAATATACCAACTTGGCTAGACTATGATGCCAGTTGGTTAGTCAAACACCAGTCTAGATGTCGCTGTAAAGGTATTCTTTAGATGTGATTACCACTTAAATCTGTAGTCTTTGAGTAAAGCAGATTACCTCCCGTAATGTGAGTAGACCTCATTCAATCAAGTGAAGGCCTTAAAATGAAAGACTGAGATGAACCATGAGAGACTATGGGCTCTGAGAAACAAACTGAGGGTTCTAGAGGGGAGGGGGATGGGGGGATGGGTTAGCCTGGTGATGAGTATTAAAGAGGACACGTAATGCTTGGAGCACTGGGTGTTATATGCAAACAATGAATCATGGAACACTACATCAAAAACTAATGATGTAATGTATGGTGATTAACATAACATAAAAAAAAAAGTGCATTTTGAAGTCAAAAAAAAAAAAAAAAGAAAGACTGAGGTTTTCTGAAGAAGTAATTCTGCATCAAGATTGCAACATAGGAACCCTGCCTGAGATACCTGCCTGCTGGGCTGCCTTACAGATTTCCAACTATAATGTCAATATCAGCTTTTTACCTGAATCTTCAACCTATTGGCCTACCCTAAACATTTCAGATACATTTCATGTATCTGTTGCCGGCCTTCACACTCCACAATCATAATCATATGAGCTAATTCCTTAAAATAATCATATATATATGCCTATTGGTGCTATTTCTCTGAAGAACACTATAACACTGACTATTACAAATTTTGGTAATGAGAGTGATTCCAGAGGAACAGAATATTAAAGATGAGTTTTCTGAAATGGTTTTGGGATTTCTGGATTTAACTTGATTAGATTTAAAGACAGTGTATTCTATGTCTAGTAGCGCAAAAAAAAAAAAAAGCATGGATAATTCATGGTATGATATGGCAATAGAGATACACAAAATATCATCATTGGATATGCCTAACAAATACTTAGACAAGTTTCTGGGTGATCATTATTTGATACCTTAGAATATTTTTGTCAAACTCATAAGTTTAAAGAGATTGGCTAGTTATTCCTATTGTGCTGGACAAAGTGGGGAAACAAAAGGATGAGCTCAAGGATCAAATTCCCAGTCAAGTACCACATAAGTGACCTGAATGTTTCTATATCCGCCCTGAAAACTTTATCTCCTGGAATCACAGAGCTGAGTTTGCTGAACACTACACCCAGAGTCTTATCTTGCCAGTGGTTGAATTGTAACAAATTAAATTCTTAACCTTGCAGTATATCTGTTGTTTGGAGGCAACATATTCCGAATCATTTTGGTGTGTTACTCTGGCTCATTTATGAAGTGACCCAAAAAAACTGTGTATTTTGAGTGGGGGCCTGAGCAAAGGAGGACTCTACAGCTGATCCAGGCTGGGGTGTGAGCTGTTCTACCACTCGTGCAGTACGATGCAGCAGGTCCAGTAGTACTTAAAGTATCTGAAGTAGATAGAGACCCTGTTTGGAGCCTTTGGCAGACCTCTGTAGTTGAATTGTAGTGCAGACCCTTACAGTTTTGGGGCACAGCGCTTCTATCTTCCATACATAACTATTCTTTTGAGAAACAGCTTTTGGCTTGCTATTAGGCCTTAGTAGAGACCAAATATTTAATTGTGGGTTACTAAGTTACCGTGCAATTTGAGCTGCCATCATGAACTGGGTGTTACGTGACCCACAAAGCCATAATTTAGGTGTGCACAGCAGCACTCCACAATCAAATGAAAGTGGTATGCACGTGAGTGAGTCTGAGCAGGCCCTGATTCCATAAGTAAGTTACATGAAAAAGTGGCCCAAATGCCTGTGTTACTTATTCTTAGTACATTACCTTCTCTCTCCCACCCTTCACCTATATTTGTTTCCCATTTAAATTATATTATCCATAACACACAAACTATTGGGTAATAGTGGAGACAGCAGGCATCCCTTTCTTACTTATATAAGCAATGGTAATCTTTTTCTTACATACCTTTCTCATTTTTATAGAATAACTTTAGTTTATCTTTTTTTATTTATTATGATGTTTATCTTTTTGCCGTGGTGGATATTATTCAGCAATTGCTTCATCTAATATATAGTGCCATCTCTCCCATAGTGAGGATTTAGGGTCCAGCGATCAAGGAATATAAATGAGAGTACACCACTCTCTATTACCCCATATAATCCACTAGCAAAATTTTTGCTTCCTGTCCCTGTAACCTCACACTCTTCTTGTCTAGAGGTCTTAGTTCCAAAGGGAGGAATATTTTCACCAGTAAACACAACAATGATCCCATTGATCTGGAAGTTAAGACATACTATCCAGCCACTTTGAGCAACTCATGCCTTTGAATCAACAGGTAGAAGAGGGAATTACTGTACTGGCTGGGGTGATGGATCCTGACTACCAAAGGTAAATTGAACTGCTAGTTCACAATAGAAATAAATAAGAGTAAGTCTTGAATACTGTCCACCACAACAAAAGGATAGACATCATAATAAAAGGTGAAATACTAAGGTTATTCTATAAAAGTGATATATAAAAAAGAGATGCCTGCTACCTCCACTATTACCCATAATTTGTAGTTTAGAGATAATGTAATCAAAATGGGAGATAAAGTGAATGTGCAGATTTTATTTTCTAAAGATAGTGACAACAATATCTGCCACTCTATTTTCTTACGATATAATCTTGATACCCCTTCTATTGAACAATGGGGATTATAACCTTTCCCCTTGAATCTAGAAAGGACTTTATCACTGCCTCAACAGCCAAAAGAAACTGTGTACTTTGAAGGCGAGATTTTATATATATATATATATATAATGCACTACTGCTTTGTTTTCTTGCAACTCTTGTGATTGTAAGCTAGCCACCATTCTGTGAGGAAGCCCAAGCAGTCACATAGAAATTTTCTGGTTGACAGTCACAGCTGACATTGCAGTCAACAGCCAGCATTAACTGTCAGGCTTATGAATGAGTGAGTCCTTCAGAGGAGTCTAACTCTCAGCTGAGCCATCCCCAGCCTTTGAATATTCCCACCTGAGACCCAGACACTGTGAAGGAGAGAAAATTCATCTGTGTTATGCTCATTCCCACTTCATGATTTACAAAGTCTGTGAAAATAATAAAATGCTTGTTATTTTAAGCTTTAAGTTTTTAGTTGACATGTATTTGCATGCAGCAATAGATGATTGAAACAATAATCCTTAGAAACAAAAAATTAAATTAAATTTGCATGTTCTACAATCATCTTAACAATAGCTAACTTTTATTGAAATGTCATAAACACTTTGTATGTTTTATATAGTTTAGTCTGTATAGCAACTATACTTGTAAGTACTATTATGTTTCTTTATTTGACAGGGGAGGTAACTGAAGCACCGTATCTTTAAGAAAATTCTGCAGGCACCTGGGTGGCTCAGTTAGTTAAGCGACTGCCTTCGGCTCAGGTCATGATCCTGGAGTCCCTGGATCGAGTCCCGCATCGGGCTCCCTGCTCGGCAGGGAGTCTGCTTCTCCCTCTGACCCTCCCCCCTCTCATGTGTTCTTTCTCTCTCATTCTCTCTCTCTCTCAAATAAATAAAAATCTTTAAAAAAAAAAAAATTCTGCAAAATCGGGAATTGACAGATCTGGAATTTGAACCTATGTGTTTCACTCCAGAACAGAGATGTTTATCTTCCATTTCATTGTCCCTCACCAGAAAGCCTAAGAGAAAGGGAAGGGAAAGTTCCAGAATGAGGGATGAGAAAGAACAAGGACTAGTCTGGAAATTAAGGTGAATTAAGAAACAACATAATGAAGTTTATTGAAAGCAGTGATGGGGTGCTTTGGTGGCTCAGTCAGTTAAGTGTCCACCTTCAGCTCAGGTCATGATCCTGCAGTCCTGAGATCAAGCCCTGCATTGGGCTCCCTGCTTAGCAGAGAGTCTGCTTCTCCTTTTCCTGCTGACCCCACCCCAACCACCCCAGCCCTCGGCGCATGCTCTTGCTTGCTGTCTCTCAAATGAATAAATAAAAAATAAAAAATCTTAAAAAAAAAAAAAAAGCAGTGAGGCTATGTCAAGTATCCATGAGGTTATTATCCTAAGAGGTCTTTTTTTTTTTTGGATTAGATCTAAGTCATTGTAAAGAAATGGGACTTTAGTTCTCTTCGCCAAAGGTAACTAGAAAAGAAAGGCCGTGCTAACTAATTGTCTTATTCTATTATTATTTATTTTACTTGCTTCCTATGTTTACAGGATATGCAGCAATTATTATTTTTAAGGGTGATTTTGAGAGGGGTAACTCCATTAAATATATAATTGTGTGTATGGGTTTGTGGGTGGGTGAGTGGGTGTGGGTATGTGTGCACACGTATTTTAATCCTAAACAAACATCAAAGTCTAAATGATTGGCTCCCAGTAATGAAGAAGAATCAAGCCTAGACTTTTGGCTTAGACAAATGGGTACATAGGGTACCAATCATTGTGTTCAGTTTTGGCTATATGAGTTTAGGATGCTTTTATGTTATCATGGTAGAGTTATTTGATAATAAGTGAAAATGTAGATCTATAACAGAAATCATGGCTGGATCAACGTGCAGATGATATTTAAGCCATAAATACAACTCATTTTCATCTATTTATCAATGATCTAAAAGATAAATGGCATATTCTACAAATCTGTAGAATGTTGCTTTAATGAAATACTGAATATATTTTTTTATTAAAGCAAATGTGTTTACTATAACAATGTAGAGGGGAATTCACTTCTAGATAAGTATGTGATCATATACTCAGGGTCCAGTACGGAAAATATAATCCCTTGTAGACATTTAGGATAATATCTGATCAGAAAAATAGGTGCTTACAAAATTAGGTAGAAGAATAAACGTCAGAAATCAAAGAAGGGTGCTTCAAGTTGTCAGTTTGGCCTCTACCACAAGCTTTCAGGACGCTAGGAAGTTACTTTTGTCACATAATTACTGTCACTGCCCAGGTCAAGAACTACAAGAAATCCCATGTATGCTGTTGTCTGCAGCACCAAAGCAAATAATTTACAAAGGAACATCTAGTTGTTAAAAAATCTGCAGAAGTCAGTGTGGATGCTTGTCATTGCTGGAGAAAGATTGATGTTTTCTGCTTCCCTTTTCCCTTTCAGATCTTGTATAAAGAGATCTCATTGGAAAAATAGCAATCACATCCCAATACCTGGAAGTGAAGCATGCTGGCAAACACAATAGTCTTTCAGAACTTGTGATAATGGAAAGAACATAGGAAGAAGGGATGATAAATTCCATTTTGAGCTCAGATAACTCCTTCGGCTACGTTCAAAGAATCTCTTCCCTCAAGATTTTATTTTACACTGAGGCTGTGAGCAAACATTTTTGCTTCCTAAATGATTGCTCTCTCTATATAGTAGTGTCCATACCTAACTAGAGAGAGAAGGGGTGAAAATAAAATGAAGTTGATACCAATCATAATTAGAGCAGTCTTTTTTTTTTTTTTTAAAGATTTTATTTATTTATTTGAGAGAGAGAACGAGAGACAGCATGAGAGGGAAGAGGGTCAGAGGGAGAAGCAGACCCCCCGCTGAGCAGGGAGCCCGATGTGGGACTCGATCCCGGGACTCCAGGATCATGACCTGAGCTGAAGGCAGTCGCTTAACCAACTGAGCCACCCAGGCGCCCAATTAGAGCAGTCTTGACATGAGGTTAGAAAATTAGCCAAGTGTACGTCTACGGCCATACCACCCTGAACGTGCCCGATCTTGTCTGATCTCGGAAGCTAAGCAGGGTCGGGCCTGGTTAGTACTTGGAAGGAGAAAATTAGCAGTGTACTGTAGAAGACAGGGGTTGAGAAGAAAATTTGGAAGTTTAATCCAACTACATAGAGGCCAACCGCCATAATGAAATGATTCATTCTATGAATGAAACAATGGTCAATGCTCATTGTATTCCAGTCTCTTAGTATATAGCATAGTGATGAAGAGCAAATGGCCATTTCCCCATACCTGTTCAACAATTCTCTCAAATGTTGTCTCTTCAAGCCTACACACACCTCATAGAGCTATTCAATCTGTCCTATAGACTAAAAGAGGACTCTGTACTTATTTCTGAAATAGCACTTTCTGCACTTCTACTGTATTGGTCTGTACATATGTATGTTTCTTTCTTTAGACAAGAGCTATTTAGGGGGATGTGTCTTATTTCATTCTTTGGTGAGCTCAACTTAGAATAGCAGGATCTAGAGTGTGAAACAGTTAACCCATGACAGAAAACTGCAAAAGTCGAACCAACCATCTTGGGTTGAGAAAGAAAGGGATAGAAAGGGAGAGAATAAAAGGGATTCGGGCTGAGGCGCCTGGGTGGCTCAGCTGGTTAAACGTCTGCCTTCAGCTCAGGTCCTGGGATGGAGTCTCCCATCGGGCTCTCTGCTGTGGGGAGTCTGCTTCTTCCTTTCCCTCTGCCGCTCCCCTTGCTTGTGCTCTCTCGCTCTCTCTTGCTCTAGCTCTCAAACAAATAAATAAATAAAATCTTAAAAAAAAGCAGGGGAGGATTCAGGCTGTGGTGTGTGTGTGTGTGTGTGTGTGTGCGTGCGCGTGCATGGAACAGATAATTTATTGCTTCAAGTCTTGCACAAACTATCAGAGCTCATTGCTAGAAGACATGGTATTTTATGGGAAATAAGGTTGGATTCAAGATTAAAGAACTTTCCTAACTTAAGAAATGTGTAGTATTTTCTGTCCTGACAATAACTATGGGCATTCCTTCCTCTATGTTCTTTCATGACATGTCATATTTAATTGCCTTTATTGCTTCTATCCTTATATGTTTTATTATGTTTTAAGCCCCACGAATAGGCTGTTTTCGTCATGGTCTCTTCAACACCTAACACAATGCCTACACTATACTAGGTGTCCCTAGGACTGTCCATGTTAAGCTTTAGAAAAAAGGAATGAATGGGTTAGGCATAATTTTAATCAATTTTGAACTATTAATGTTTTAAAGATCCCTCCACTGGCTAGAAGTTTACACTTTGGGGAAAAATGTATAAATTAGCAACCCACTGGGTGATTAACTTATTATCATGTTAGAATGTCAGTTTCCACAACCATCTGTACAGGAAGTATGGCTGATATTTTTATTGTGAAATCATAGCTTAGACTATGGCCACATGCATTTGACAAACTGAACAGAAATCCTAATGGACAGTCCAAACATCTTAATCACCTGTCTCAGGCATGCATATCAGAACATCCCAACTGATAGTGAGACTTCAGTCTTTAATACATTGAATTGGACATGTATAAATCATGGGTGAGATAACATAGGTTGAAGACTCAAAACAAAAATTTTTTTTTTCCCCCTGAGATTTCCTGACAACACAAATAACAATTGGAGAATAATTAAACACACACACAAACGAACTCACACACGGTTTTGAAAAATACACGATATTTTAAAAATGGTCATTGATAGGCTTGCAGGATAGTATAAAAAGGGTGTGTTTTCTCAGGAGCAAGCAGGATAAGAATACAGTATTTAAGATAATTAGAAACTCAGTTTCAAATAAATTCAAATTTTCCAGTAAGTCTCTCTTCTTGTACTTCATGTGACTTTTACAACTGGCAAAACAGAAAATGAATCTGTAAGCCATTTTGATTCAGTTGTGTGAGAACTCTGATTCCTATAGAAAGTATAATAAATATACTTTTTCAAGCCATTAATGTATCATTTACGTATTTATGCTAATATTTGTTCTTCATAATCACATGAAAGATATACAGAACTGACAGTGTTTTTTAAACTAAGAATGCCATTCCCCAAACTATTCTTTAATATATATAACACAAATGTAGTACTAATAATATATTGTCTATATATTGATATACCAATATAAATATGTGTATATCCCAACATATAGATATATATGTGTGTATATCTATATGTTAGATAGATATGTGTGTATATAATATATATATGTGTGTGTATATATATCCCATTTTATTTTTTCTGCAATTGGGACAGCCTTAGTAATATGATTTCCTGGACTTTTGGAGAACCCAGATTAGTACACCACTATGTCCCCATGATTCTCTAACTTTGACAGGGATTTAAATATGACATTTCCATCTGACCTGTTCTTCTACCTATCCTTCTTCTTTCTATTATTTCTTATCTGTCTGTGTGTGTGTATCTTTCAATTGCTCTGCTTCAGATTGAAGAGGCTCTTGAACAGGGGATATGAGGGCAGATCCCAAATTTGACATACAACTGTGACCTGCATCAAGAAATGTGTGTTTGCAAGGACAAAATGACATCAAAAACAGTAACAAGAAAGAATAATTAAGCTTGGCTTTTTTCCCCCACTACTGTGTATCAGATTATCTAATACCCTTCACAGATGGGAATCTAGGAAAAGCTTCTTTAAAACCAAGAAGTCAGTAAGATGTAATTATAGGGAACAAAAAAGACCCTACTGTTAGGATCTCCAGATGAATACTGCCTTTACATTTCCTTTTTTTTTTTTTTAAAGATTTTCTTTATTCACTTTAGAGATAGATGGAGAGAGAGAGAGAGAGAAAGAGCATGAATAGGGGGAGGAGCAGAGGGAGAGGGGCAGACTCCCTGCTGAGTCTAGAGCCCAACGTGGGGCTGGATCCCACAACCCTACGATCATGAGCTGAGCTGAAACCAAGAGTCAGAAGCTTAACCAACTGAGCTGCCCAGGCACCTCTACATTTCTTTTTTAAAAATATGAACAAAAGAGTATAAGCACATTAATCCACCTATCAAATCTTTACAACCTTGAAGGATACATTCCAAAATATTCATAATTCCTGAAAGCTTCTTTTTACCTAAGGGCATTATAGTTTCCATTTTGAACAACAGTTAATTATGTAACATGAGATACTTAATTTTCTGGTCTTGAATTATAATTTGAAAAATAAATTTCAAAAATCTACCAAGAAGTTTTACTAATTTTTCACAGAGAGCAGACATATCATGCACGCCTTGATTTTATGGCATTAGAAACACCCAAGTGAATTATATGAGTTGAGGGAGAATCCTTATTAGATATGATGGAAGAGTATCTAGGCAGTATCATAGCATAAACCCTTCAGACAGGAATGTATGTGTTTGAGGAAGACAAAGAGAACAACATGACAGCCCAGGAAGTAAGGGGAAAAGGACAAAAAGTGATGTCAAAGAGGTAGTCCTGAGCAATATTAATAAGGCCTGCTAGGTCTTGGTAAGGATTTGGAATTTTAAGTGTCATTAGAAGTCACGAAAAGGATGAAAGTGGTAGAGTTTCATGATTGGATTAATTAAAGATTAATTTCAGACAAATGTCTTCAAAAACATTACTTCAAAGCAAGACATATATATCTTAGCATGTTAAAATGTATTTTCTAATTTTTTTTCATTTCACATTTGAACATCATGTAAAAATGTGGAGAAAGTAGGTTCGTATATGATCTTCAAAGGCAAAGACAACAAAGTTAGCATCCTTTGAGCTACTGCTGACGTTTTAAAAGCTACAGCATCAAATGGATATTTAATCCTACAGTAATATTTTAAGCCTTCCTGGTAAATTCCAGCTTTATATATTTGGGTTAAGATAATTAAAGTTAGTTTTATTTTGGTGTGTTCATCCCTAAAAAAATATCTTAAACTTTTATAAAAATAATAACACTGCTGTATATTCTTCAAGAAATAGAATCATAAAGATGAAAAGATTTGCCTTGGGCCCTACAGCTAGCTTGTGGAAAAATCATATGTGAGCTCTCATTTTCTTAGCCCAGTGGCCAAAAGTCTTGTCATTACATCAGTGTTGCCTCTTGAAATAACATCATTGTTGAGTTTCTGCACCATTCTGCCTATGGTAGACATGGACTCAGGAGACCCAATCAGTGGCTCTCCTTCTGTGTCTGGTGACCAGAAATTAGCAGGCCTTTGCGGATTTAGGTACTTTTTATGTAACTACTTTTATTTGGTTTCTTAAGTGGAAATATATGTATGTATATATATATATATATATATATATATATATATATATATATATATATATTGTTTTTTTGTTTGTTCTTGTTTTTGACTTTAGCTCTGTTTAAAATTAGCATTACATAGTAATGGTTAATTATAATTGTGATTTATGAAAACATAGCAAATTATAAGCACAGAAATGTAGATATATTTTGAACCATCAATTTTGCTGTAACAGAGAGAGTTAGTACATGTTCTCTTATTTACAATGGCTGTAGCATTGTCTTGCTTTTGCAGTCTTAGCATGCTCCCAGCTTCTTTTTTATTATTCTCTGGGATCCTCTTATGTTAATGCAAGAAAGTTTATGAACTCCTACTGCTTCTTATGGCATTTAGTTCATATCAGGGCTATGTAGTTTTCACTGAAAATAATTACTAGTTTCTACTCTTTCCTTTGTGGCCTTTTCTTTCTTGTCCTGTTATTCTTTGGTAATTTTCTGTCCTTCATTTTCACATTCTGTAATTGAATTATATGCTATGTGTGTTTTGCTGTTGTTTCTCAGTTTCTAAATCTACTGTATGGTGCTCAGTCTCCATGAGACTGCTCTTATTGTCTATTTTTGTCCTTTTGCTCTCTTTGTTTTCCTTTATAGGTTGTCCTTTGTCCTTCCCTCACTGAATGTTTCGTAGATCTTGCAAATTATTTGGGGATACCACTCTTACCTTCCATATCCTCAGATGTTGTTTTCATACCTCCTTTTTTTTTTTTTATTCTGCCTCTGCATAGGGAAGGATTATTTATCTTCTTTAGCAAATCTTATGGCTCTAGAAAGAGAGAAGAGTGATGCTAGGAAGACCATCTACCATTCCTCTGTTCTTCCACAGCCTACTTTGAAATACTTTCTTGATTGTTTATTTTAATCATGACATTGTCAATGACCTACAGATTAAATAAAACAGTCTAAATCTGAGACTACAGGAGCAATGAAGTCGATTGGGTTATTGGGACAACCTTGTTTTTCTCACAGGTTGCTTTCAAAATTAAAAGAAAGAAGTGAGAAATGTAAACAATTTCCATAAAATATGTTTTATTCAGAATATTTTTGACCCTTGGAATTAATACAGGCAAATTTAACTTTAGAGAGAATACTGATAAAATTGTCAAAACTGAAATTTTTTTTTCTTCTCAATTTGCAAAGTTTTCTTTTCAAGTGGAAAGGATGAGCCTGATAACCTGAAGTTCAATTCATTTCATGTGTTATTAGGGTCTGTGTATTAGTTATTTTCCATTTATATAACACAAAACTTTAGCTTTAAACTCAAAGCAGATTAAAAGTCAGTTGCAAGAGAACTGTTGCTGGACAGTGTTAATTAGGCTGAATGCCTCACAGAAACTTCTTTAACATATCTTAATGTCTTCTACTACCTCTTTGGTTGGATTCATAAATTGTTGATCCCTAAAAGATGGAAGAGACATTCTTTTGCATGAGAACCACGGAGGGATACCCAAGGCAGTCTCTGGCTCTTAACTCTTACTCACCATGGGATTCCACGATCTACCCTGGGGTAGAGTGGAAAGTCCAATTATTTTTTTTGAAAAGCCTGAGGCTGTGCCCTTTCTCTACTGCTTATAATTTATGTTACTACGAGAAAAAAACATTTACTCTTTAACCTCAATTTTTCATCTGCAGTATAAAGATAATAAATTTTACCTCCTATGATTATTGCAAGAAGAGATCAATTGATTAAATTGTTAAAGTATTCATCAAGCTAGATACTTTTCCTTTTTGATTGTTTTCTCCTTTTTTACTCTCTTTCTTCTCTCCTTTTTATTCCTCATTTCCTTTATCTTATTTTCTCATCGTTCCTCAATTCTTCCCTCAGTTTTTTTTTTAATAATTTTTAAAAAGATTTTGTTTATTCGACAGAGAGAGCACAAGCAGGAGGAGTGGCAGGCTGAGGGAGAAGCAGGCTCCCTGCTGAGCAAGGAGCCTGACACGGGACTCGATCCCAGGACCCTGGAATCATAATGACCTGAGCTGAAGGCAGACTCTTAACTGACTGAGCCACCCAGGTGTCCCTTCCCTCAGTTTTTGAAGAGTAAATAGATTATTTTGTTAAATTAGCAGTATTTTTTTTTTTTTTTTTGCCACAAAGGTCACTAACCCGTATGCCAAATGGAAGGTTATTGCAGCATCCTAAATATTATGCCTGAGTTCTTCATGCCTTTAAGGAGTGAAAGAAAGGTTTATATCAAATGACTTTTCATCTACCTTTATCCTTCTTATGATATGCATAAATTTCCTTCTTGGAAAATATATGACATTCCTATACATTTAACATCTCACATACCCTCTGGCAGAAAGAGTTTATAGAATACAACTCTCTGGCCCTGGAAAAATATATAAAACAGTACAAGCAGTAGGAGACAACATGATAAAACAAATGTAATGTCTCTTAAAAGAAAGTCCTCTGCCAACTCTGCCCAGCTCCTCATTATGGTTAGAGATACCTGCCATGGCACTTGCCATAAAATAGCACATTACAGACCAGTCATTAAAAAAAAAAAAAAAGTTGCATACCCCCCAAACCAGAGGTTGTATCAATCATGGTAAATCAGGGTTATAAGCCTAGTGGAAAACATCATTATTTTTTTTAATGGAAAGTGAGAAACTTTTTTTTTTTTTTGGAACACTCTTTATTTCAGCTTTTACATAAGGAAACATCAGGAAGAAACCCTGAGGACAAGGAGGAAACAATGTGATATTATAGTAGAGTATTGTCAGAGATAACTATGCATTCTCTGAACTACCAAATTTCATGAACTGATTTCAAATGTGAATACTGAGAACATATTATGAGTTTTGAGGGTCATCTAAGACATCTGAGAAATCACTCTGGAGAGACTGTCTTTCCAAAGTGGGAAGTATATAGTTTAACAATCTGAACAAGTAAAAATTCCCTGAGATCAAAACTGAAGAATTTCTTCATTGCAATTTTATTGTTGCTTACATCATGTTAAAGAAAGCACAACTTAAAAAATCAGTAATATATAGATAAATACATTTCTTATTGCTGCCTTATACCATGTTTTTATTTGCTAGTGACATTACTGACTGACCGGTTTCCCTTTGTTGAATAATGAACAAATTTTTTTTTAAATATCCTTACCATCATAAAATGCCCAAGAATATTCCTTCAAATGCTTTTACAAATTTATTTTAATTCCCTTGATTCCCTATGAAGTACAAAGAGTTCACCAACTCAATCCTTGCCAATTCAGTGAAATTTGTCACTGTGACCCTTATTCCTCATTCATCATTCTTGATACACTTAGATTTGTCTTTAGACTTTGTACTCATCTCTTATTCGTCACATTTAATGACGCACAAAAAATTGTGCAATAAAACTCATCATAGTTATCATTTATCTATGTCCAACTTCCATGGTTAGCGATTATAAAGTACATGTTTTAAGTCTCTCTATATATACATTTCTCCTCATTATTTTGCTCTCATCTTCTTTGCTTTCACATTCCTTCTTTCCTTAGCCTTTGTCTTTGAGAACTTCATTTGAAGCTATGTCCATGAGATACCCTTTAGTCACTGACATTCATTTACTGGATGCTTGAACTTTGTCAGAGTAGACAGTTTGCAGGTACTATTCATGATACATTATTTATATTAATCTTAAAGTGCAATCTTTTGAAGAGATGAGTTGTCTGCAATCATCTTCATACTGACAAACTTAGCTTTAATGAAGTTCTGTGTGACACTGTAAAACAGCATGCTGAGTACCTGCCAAGGATTTTTACCAGTCTCTCACTTCCATAAGACCAAAGCAAACACAGAAAAATTGGGCACCCAAAAAAGCAGTCTCAGAGAAGAGAAGGAAAACCCCAGGGAGAGGTGTTTTTGTTTGTTTGTTTTTACTTTTGCTATGCTAATTACAAGAAAACTTTTAAGCAACAAACACTACTTAGAAAAAAAAATCTTTGGAAAAATGAGGTTGTACATAATATCTTTCTTTACATGCAAAGTGTCTTAGGAAATTGAGACAACTGTTCAGATAACTCAAGCCCAACAATTTTACTAGAAACTCAATAATGAGGCAAAATTATACGTGAATGTGTATTTTTTTTTTTCGTGAATGTGTATTTTTAACCTTGGTTTTCTTATCTGAATATTTCTTTCAAATCTATATTTCACATTATAAAGGTAGGCAAAACCCTAACATGAAAGAGTCATTTTAAGTATGTTTTCATGTAAACTGGGTGAACACTCATAGAGTTTAAATTTGGCTTATAGATCATTGTTTTTGTCCTAGAAAGGAAAGTTGCTTTGTAGACTTTGATTTTCTGCCTCTAATTTTTCAGTTAATATTTTGCTTCTTCAAGGAGAGAGAATTTTTAACCACAAAATAAGGGTGTTGAATTAATTTTGTATGTTTCAAAGTGCTCACCACTTTTCCTGGATTTAATTATAATTATGTCAATTTGTTATATTTACTGTATAATTACAATAACTGCTCTGCATTTATTTTAAGTACAGTTCAGAGAGGAGTTGAACAGGTTGTGTATACTGTGTGTTAATGACACTTTAAGAGCACATGGAATCAGTGTGTATTTTCTTAGTAGAATTGCACATTAAGAAATCTCTCAGGTAGGGCGCCTGGGTGGCTCAGATGGTTAAGCGTCTGCCTTCGGCTCAGGTCATGATCTCAGGGTCCTGGGATCGAGTCCCGCATCGGGCTCCCCGCTCCTTGGGAGCCTGCTTCTCCCTCTGCCTCTCTCTCTCATGAATAAATAAATAAAATCTTAAAAAAAAAAAAAAAAAAAAAGAAATCTCTCAGGTATGGAAACAAAGGTAAGAAATATGTTCCTAAATTTGAATTTCGGAATCAAATATGAATATTGCACAACATGAAAGGAAATTTGACTTGCAACATAGTTGCTGCTTGTCCTGTTTTAGCAATCCTTTTCTGAGCACAGTGTGCTCTCCCTTACCCTTATTGTGACACAAACAGTCTGGTTACATAACCCTTAAAAACCAGTCGTATATTGAATGATGTAAGTCTTAAAAGTATTTTACTTCTTGGAAACAGCAGTGTGGGCAAATTGGCCTTCCATGATTGTCCTCAGATTCATTAGCACACTGGTCAGAGTATATGTCATTGAGAACTAAAAAAAGGATACTGAATTCACTCACTGGTCTTTCCCCAAGGTGTAGGAAACATTAAGAGTCTTCAGATGTTCTAAACTGAGAATAGAAAACTTAGGTTTTTAACTCAGAATGGTCCCATCGGTAAGTAGAGTAAGCAAATATCTATATGATTTGGAGGTCAAATGCTTTAGGTTACATCTTGATGCTCCTGTTGACTTGTATATGTGTGACCTTGTATATGGCACTTCATGTTCCTGAACTTTGATTTTCTCAGCTGTAATGTGGTCGTGATACAAAATTATAACAAGGATTAAATGTCAATGTATGAGAAACTAGTTTATTACGTACACTGTGAAAGCAGAATAGATGCATTGCTGAATATTTCTATTCTTAATTCCTATCAAAGTGTCCATCAATGAGATAATTAATCCATTCTTTAAAAACTTTAAAAACAGAATTAGCCTTGTTTTCTGTAATAAAGACAAAGCTCCATGTTTGATGTTTGACCACTAACAGTTTTCATATTCCCCCCTTCCCCACTCAGGCCCTTTTACTTCACAACTGAACAAACTTATAAGAAAGCTTCATGCTTTCTTCTGGTGGGAAGTTCAAACTATGAATGTCCCAGCCTGAGCAAGGAGCCTTCACTCTGGTCCCACCTCTAACCACAATTAAAACCAGTATCATCCTTGCCCCTTGATCTTTTTTGTTTTACTCCAGACCAAACTTGAGCCCTTCTCCTTGGGAATCCTTTAGATATTTACTATGTAAATAATAAATTTTATGTCTTTATTTCATATCCATTGGTGTCTATGTGTCATTCATCTTAACATCCACATAAATTCCTGGGGTAAAGATGAGGGGGTGGAGTTTAGGCAGTTATCCAACATCTATCACTAGTTACCAAAATGAAATATGTGCCCTGTCTAGCTAGCACAATAGCTGGTTCTCTATAGTGTTCCCCAGGACTTTGAGGAAATGTAGAATTACTTAACATGGGACAGCGAGGCTTTCAAATAATTCTGAAATGCTAAATAATCCTGGTTTTCTCCTATCTTAAAATGGCTTATTTTTAGAGTGTTCAAGAGGGATGGCTATAGAAATAGAAATATCTTGTTGTTCTTACTCCAAAGGGAGATACTAGAAATATTTCTAGTTGAATATTCCTCACTTAATAGAACTCCAATAGCACTTATGTATTTATAGTTTAGAAATGGGAACCAGCTATGTTACAGCACACTAATGATTGTTGGGCTCGATATTATGCCGTGTCATGGAGATAATAATGGTGAGCAAGACCAAAAGGTCTACACTTTCATTTCCATATGGTCTGGTAGGGTAGATAGAATAACAAATGATTAAAATAATGGATGATACATGCTATAATATGGTTATTATGGTATACTCTAAGAAACCATATCAGGGATATCTCACACAGTCTGGAAATGGCCGGTGGATTATGGAAAGATGCATTGACTTGATGATAAATCTAGGAGCAGTGGGATAGGCTAATCTAAAAGAGGGAAGGTATTTGTAAAAACATTGAGGTAATAAAAGTCATAGAACATCCATATGTTCAAATTTGATCAGGACAATCTGAATTTCCAGCTATTGTACCAATGTGCCCTTATTTGCTCTCAAATATTTTTGGCTCTGATAATAAAAGTACATAGTTACCCTGGCCAGATGAGTTGAAAAAGTTTAGTATGAATTTAAGCCTAGACATAATTTCTTCTTTTGACCATACTATTTACTAGTCTTCTAATCCTAGAATAAAGCCAAATTTTAAATGTTCTGGTCAAATAAGAGCCATGATTGAAAATATAATTTAGTAAAAGTCCAGCAAATTTCTATCAACCATAGATAACTTTCTCTCCTTCCTTCAGGATAAATAACTCATCTCTTTACTATTAGTGTTTTCCTTTTAACATCTCCCTTATTGAATAAGCTTCTTCCTTGAAATTTAGCAAGTCTGGCATGGTGCCTATAAAGCTTATTGAAAACAATTTTGGGGGCACCTGGGTAGCTCAGTCGGTTGAGCACCTGGCTCTTGGTTTCTAATCACTCAGGTCATGATCTTGTGGTCATGGGATCTAGCCCCGTGTTGGGCTCTGTGCTCTGTGCTCAGTGCAGAGTCTGCTTCAGATTCTCTCTCTCTCTCCCTCGTGCTGTCTCTCTCAAATAAATAAAATACTTTAAAAATTAAAATAATTTTGTTATAATACTTCTAACTTATTGCAGAAAAGGAAAGAAAGAGAAAAGGAAGGAAGGAATGAGGGAGGGAGGAAAAAAGAAAGGAAGAAAGGAAAGAGAAAGAAAAAGAAAGAAAGAAAGAAAAGAAAGAAAGAAAGAAAGAAAGAAAGAAAGAAAGAAAGAAAGAAAGAAAGAAAGAAAGAAAGAAAGAAGAAGAAGACCACAAAGTCTGTTACAATATTTCATTGTATGCCTGGTGCCTGAGTAGTTAATGCAAGAGTTTGTCTTTCATTTCTATGTCTCTAATTAAGGCACAAAAGATCTCAAGAATTTAGTTTACTGCCCTTAATCTCTTAACTTGTTCTGTCTTATGACCAAAGATGGAGAGAGCTGTTTCCTGAGAGAAACATCAATTTGGAGAACATTAAAAAATGAGGAACTGAGGGGCACCTGGGTGGCTCAGTCAGTTAAGTGCCTTCGGCTCAGGTCATGATCCCAGGGTCCTGGGATCAAGGGGATCAAGCCCCATATCGGGCTCCCTGTGCAGTGGGGAGTCTGCTTCTCCCTCTGCCTACCACTCCCCATGCTTGTACTCTCTCTCTGTCAAATAAATAAATAAAATCTTTAAAAAAAATGAGGAAATGATAGGGCAGCTGGCTGGCTCGTTGGTAGAGCATGAAACTCTTGATCTCAGGGTTTGGTGTCTGAGCCCTACAATGGGTATAGAGATTACTTAAAAAATAATAAAACCATTAAAAAAGTGAGGACCATGCTCTATTTCCTATGTAAAAATTTATAGTCAATCTTGTATCTAATCTTTTGGCCTAAGTTCATTTTTAATCAGAGCGATGTTACATGAAGTTCATTTATTAACATATCTAAAACATGTAACATTTTGTTAAGAATATATAAATGGGCTGATAATACACATGTATTAATGTCTAAGACATTATATGCAGGCTATAGCCTCTAAAACTGGATGAGAGAAATAGTGCTTATTAAACATGCCTCTACACAATTTAAAATCATTTTATGAATCATTAGAAAATAAGGGTGAAATGAATAAGCAATGCTGTCAAAATGATATGGCATTAGCATCTGCAGTGATACTAATAAGAAAAGAGGGTTAGAAAAATATTAGAAAACTCACAAAGAGAATAAAGGCATGAGTTTTATAAAAAGCTATTTTGAGTATTGGCCATTTTCTTGTGTTTATGTTCCATGGATGAATATAAATATGATTGGGTGTGATTGATGGGACTTATGAACGACTATAGGGATTTTCAAGGCCAAGTAGTTGGATGGATGTGTTTAGAAGCATATAAAAAGGAACCCAGGTGGCCAGAGAATGGCATGATATGGATAATAGTAATTCAAGAAAAAAATGAATGAAATGATCTTTACACACTCAAAAACCTAGTAAACATTGTTAGGGCAACACAGGAAATAAGCAAACTAAAGTGGGTGGAATATGCTATATATCTTACATTCATTTCACTTAGGCCTCACGGCAATCTTACGAGTTGAGTTAAACACCTCCAAGTGGTAGTTTTGCCTAATATGTCTTACAGATGTGTTTTATTTGTCAGGAAGAATGTTTAAACAAAATTTTGGAATTTAAATCCCTTTGGGTGAGGCATTCCCTCTCCAGTTTACCACAGACAACCCCCTCTCTTCATACCTTTGTGCCCCATACTTGCTTGGCCCCCCAAAAACCTACATTGTGATAAGCATTAGTTTTCTGATATAAAAGGAACAGAAACTGAGGCTCAGAGAATTTAAGTAGCTTTCTCAAATTCAAACAGTGAGCACCTGGTATAAAAGAAATCCAGGCAAAGAATTCAAGGTTTCTCTATGTTTACTTTCTTTTTCCTTATAAATAATCCTCATATATATTATATATATAATATATATTCTTATCTTCACTCCTGTCATACGAAGTATAATGGCCCTCAAAAATGTCCACATCCTAATCTCTAGAAATTGTAAACATGTTGTTTTGAATGGCAAAAAGGAATTCAGATTGCAGATGAAACTAAGTTACTAATTAGCTGATTCTACAATAGGGAGAGTAGCCTGTATTATCCAGGTGGGTGCAATTGAATCACAGGAGTCCTTAAAAAGTGAAGAACCTTGTTCACTGGATCAAAGAAACAAGATGGAGGAAGGAAGGGAAAGCTGGTGTGAAGGGAACTAGCCCTGCACTTGTTGGTGTTGAGTATAGAAAGAGCATGAGACGAGGAATGTGGGTAGACTCTAGAAGTGGGAAGAGTTGACAGAAAAACAAAAGGATCTTAGGCTTAAGATCTCAAGAAATTGAATCCTGCCAGCAACCCATGAGCAGAAAATGATTCTTCTCAGAACCTCCAGAAAGGAATGGCAGCTTGCTGACGTCTTGGTTTTATAGTTTGGCGAGACCAGCATTGGACCTTTGACCTACAGAACTGTAAGATAATACATTTTTGTTGTTTAACCCGCTACATTTGTGACAATTTGTTATGTCAACAATAACTAATGCAACTGTAAAATTAAAAGAAAAGAGTATTCACTTGATTTCAGGGCACCAACTGAACCACAACTGCTAGTGGTTACTTTTTCTCCCTTTCTCTATACCAGAGTGGGGGATGGGGGGACCAAGACCCTTCTTGTGGCTATTTCACTTTTTCTCTCACTTAGTTGGGCCTGAGACTACTGTAGCTACTTGAGGTCAAATGAATCTATGGAGGCAAGTAAACATGGTCTTTTCTCCATTTGATAATGGTGTTAATGGTGTGTGTGTGTGTGTGTGTGTATGAATGTGTATGTGCAGGACTCCCACTTGGATGGGTAGTGGTCAGAGGACAAAGTTAGGTCCCCTTTTTGAGATCTAAAATTATTTAAACTTGATTACATAATGTTTAGAGATAATGACAAGCCTAGCTATCAAAGTCCCCTGCCTTTGATTTGGGGGCCAAAGCTATGACTAATAATATATTTTTTTCATTTTAAGTTGTGCGCGTGTGTGTGCATATTTAACTTAGCTATGTAAACTTGCGTTTGCCTTTTCTTATACAGATTTTGAATACTTCTAGGTTACTTGACCCTTATCTTGATTTCTAACAGATTTGCACCTAGATGTCTCTTGATACCCTATCCCATGTTTGTTCCACAATACAATACTGCCTAACCTACCACCTGATCCCACATGAAGAATTAACAAATTGGATAATTATCACTCACAGCTCAGTGCTCTGAATGTAATATAGCTATTGCAGAAATAGGTGAGCTTCCATTGAGCCACAGAAAACATCGAGCGTAAAAGCAAATTTTTTCTAGACTCAGCTGACATGGTGAGAATACTCGTTAGCATTTAACAAGCAAACAACTAAATCACACTTCCTAATACATCCTGATCTTACTTTATAGTGAGTATCTCAAAGCAAGTGCAATTTTCTAATAATGAAAAAGCGATTAACAATTTAACCTTAATATCTTTTTCAAAGTGCTTTCATTGCTATAGGCAAAATTTCTGCTATACTGAACATGTGAAGATAAAGGGACTCTGGCAAGGGCATGGTGCCATTTTTCCAACCCATTTAAGACCTGAAATTCTGCATTAGAAAGGGGAAGGCATTCTCTTTAGGTGGGCTATGTTTCCAGAAGAGCCTTAAGCTAGATAGCCAAAGGGGAAAGTGGGCTATCTGGTCAGGTCCTTGGAGAAAAGGTAATGGTGTTTGTCTCTTGATGAGCTATTATTTGTGTGTAGAGGTTCAACAGCCTTCCTAAAAACTCTTGTATTTCTAATCTCTGTTTAAAAATATACAAATAAAATAGAAGTTCAGTTGGTTAAACACAATTACCATTTCCAAATGCCACTGAACCCATAGATGTATTTGATGGTAACACTGAGGTCCTCTTTTTATTAAGGAACCACTCCAAAGGTACTCTCTTAACCCAGTGCCCACGAAGTCCATCAACCATGAGGAGAAAACTATGAATTTTAAAAATTTTTGCTGAAGTATAGTTGACAATGTTACATAAGTTTCAGGTATACAATATAGTGATTGACAAATCTGTATGTTATGCTCACCACAATTGTAGCTACCATCTGTCACCATACAACACTATTACAGTATCATTGACCGTATTCCCTATGCTGTACTTTTCATCCCTGTGACTTACTCGTTCTATAACTGGAAGCCTGTACCTCCCACTCCCCTTCACCCACTTTGCCCCTCTCTCCAACCTCTTTCCTCCAGGCAACCACCAGTTTTCTGTATTTATGTGTTTGTTTCTATTTTTTTGTTGTTGTTTTTGTGTTTTTGTTTTTTAGATTCCACAGGGTGAAATCATGTAGTATTTGCCTTTCTCTGTCTGACTTGTTTCATTTACCATAATTAACTTCTAGGTCCATCCATGTTGTAACGAATGGCAAGATTCCGTTCTTTTTTATGGCCAAGTAATATTTCATTGTATACATACCACATCTTTATCCATTCATCTATCAATGGACACTGAGGTTGCTTCCATATCTTGACTATTGTCAGTAATGCTGCAATAAACATAGGGGTGCATATCTTTTAGAATTAGTGTTTTTTTTTTTTTTGAGTAAATACCCAGTAGTGGAATTACTGGATTGTACTATATTTCTGTTTTTAATTTTTTGAGGAAACTCCATTCTGTTCTCTATAGTGGTTGCACCAGTTTACATTCCTAACAGTGCATGAGGGTTCCTTTTTCTCCACATTGTCATGAACACATTATTACTTGTCTTTTTGATGCTGCCCATTCTGACTAATGTGAGGTGATATTTCATTGTGCTTTTGATTTGCATTTCCTTGATGATTAATGATGATGAGCATCTTTTCAGTATCTGTTGACTATCTGTATGTCTTTGGGGAAATATCTATTGAGGTCCTCTGGATTTATTCCATTAGATTGTTTTTTGTGTGTGTGTGTTGTAGAACTTCTTTATGTTGGATATTAATCTTTTACCATATGTATGATTTGCAAATATCTTCTTGCATTCAGTAAGTTGAATATTTGTTTTGTTGATAGTTTCCTTTGCTGTGAAAAAGCTTTTTATTTTGATGTAGTCCCAATAGTTTATTTTTGCTTTTTTGTTTCCTTGCCTGAAGACACCTATCCAGAAATATCAAGAGATTACTACCTGTTTACTTTCAGGAATTTCATGGTTTCAGGTCTTTAATCCATTTTGAATTTGTTCTTATGTATGGTGTAAGAAAGTGGTCCAGTTTTATTCTTTTACATGTAGCTGTCCAGTTTTCCCAGCACCGTTTATTGAAGAGACTGTCTTTTCCCTATATTTTTGCCTTCTTTGTTGTAGATTACTTGACCATTTAAGTGTGGGTTTATTCCTGGCCTCTCTATACTGTTCCATTGATCTACATGTCTATTTTTGTGCCAGTACCACACTGTTTTTATTACCATAGCTCTGTAGTGTATCTTGAAATCTGGGATTGTGATACCTCCAGTTTTGTTCTTCTTCAGATTGCTTTGGCTATATAGCCAAAGCAATCTGAAGAAGAACAAAACTGGAGGTATCACAGGTTCTATACAAATTTTAGGAATATTCTAGTTCTATGAAAAATACTACTGGCATTTTGATGGTGATTGTACTGAATCTGTAGATTACTTTAGATAGTATGGAAATTTTAAGAATATTCTTTCCAACTATGAACATGGAATATCTTTCCATCTGTGATGTCTTCAGTATCGTTCATTAATATTTTATAGTCTTTATAGTACAGGCATTTCACTTCCTGATTAAGTTCATCCTAGGTATTTATTTTTGGTACAATTGTGAGTAAGAACTATGATTTGGGGATTTTTCATCATTTTTTTGTAATAAGATTATTCAGGAATACTTAGGGTTCCCACTATGTACAATGAAATAAAACTGCTTTTTCCCTCTGTTGCCTTTCCAATTCTTCTTACCAATACAGTATTGTAAACACTATAAATCCCATTTTTAGTGAAGTGAACTGAGATACAGTGATATTAAGAGACTTTTCAAGATGATCTAGATAGCAAGTGGCAATCTGAGATTCAAATCTAAGAGTGTCACTTAGTAACACTTTTTTTTCAAAAAAGTTACCCGCATTGTCCTATATGCAAAAATTAAAAGGAAAATGGCATAATATTGGCAGACAAATAAATCTCTCTAATCAAATCTATACATGAGTTTAGTTTTTTCTTTTAATATCTTACGTTCAATCTTTTGAGCCTTAACCTTTCTATATTAGAGATAATCACCTATGTGAATTTATTTAAAGACTATATCCAGAAAAAAATTCTCTCAGATAATTTAAATTGATAATTAAAACACCACCATAATGTTTTCTAAGTTGTGGGGGAAACTTTTTCTCTTTCTCCACTTAAACTAGGTGTATAGTCCCTATTTGTTTTCTTAGTATGTAATGAACTATATGATTACTACCTATTTCTACTTTGGGGGCAGGTGCTCTGTGTTTCTCTTCCCATTACAGGAAACACGAAGTGCTCAACAATATTTGTTGGAAGGTTAAACTAATTTCAGTGATGCAAGGACCTCTTCTAACATGAGCCCACTTCTAAGATGTCTGAGACCTAAATATATCTCAACAATAAAGGACCCAAAAGACTTAACACAAAACCTATGAAATAAAATTGACATTTATTTTTTTCCCCAACCTTCTCATGTTAAGGTAGTATCCTTTCTAATAGGTCTCTGCATTACCAGGATATTCCTGTGTAAATGCATGATGTTTAAAGTCAAATAAGAGTTTTCATAAGACCGTTCCTATCAGAACATTAAGGTAGTTTTCCCATCCTCTGTCATATTTTGTGATGTCTTCCATAATACCATACCTATAGATCTATTTTCCTTCTACTTCCCTCCTGCTAACCAGTCTGTACCCCTACTAAGAAACAAGAGTTGGCCTGGGCCTGTCCCTTGGCCCCTCTCTGGTATGTGTACACACACACAGTACTTTCCTTATTTATTCCCTAGTGAGTATGGCCATGTCTACAGTGGGAAAAAGTTAGATAAAGGAAGCTGGGTTGTATGAACTTGAAATTTTTGATGAAATAATTGGTGATTATAGGAGAAAGAGAGGGAAAGTGGTATAAACACTTCAAGAGGAGCAAGAGAGTAGAACAAAAGGAAGAGCCAAATCTAGGGATTCTGAAGACAGCCCTGAGTCTGGAAAAAGCAGATATAGCACTAGTTTAATGTGAATTAAGTTTTCTATACTTTCATTTTTGCTAAGACTGAAAATATGTGATACACATGCTGCCTTTTTCCAAATTAACCACTGTAACTGTACACCTGCTTTATTTGATACTGATATTGATTTTGTTCTAGTTAATTTTACATAGACTTTACACCTGCATCTCCCTAAAGGTAATTTTTATTATAGCAATTGAAATGCATAATTTGATAGAAAACATAAACAGAGTAAATAATTAGCTGATTTACAACTTGCTTTAGATAACATCTTCAATTATTAAAATAATTAGTGAAATTGAATTCAAGATTAAAAAAACTCAGTTTAATTTGAACTTGTCCTTGAAGCTACTTTCTGACCCATTTTAATATATTACCTGTTGAAATATTCATAAGAGAAATTTTAGGCTTTGTGTTTTGTTTTTTTTTTTTTTTTTTTTTATTTGCGAGAGAGAGAATGAGAGGGGGGAGGGTCAGAGGGAGAAGCAGACCCCCCGCTGAGCAGGGAGCCCGATGTGGGACTCGATCCCAGGACTCCAGGATCATGACCTGAGCCGAAGGCAGTCGCTTAACCAACTGAGCCACCCAGGCACCCCTAGGCTTTGTGTTTAAGGTGACTTTTTTCAGTTCACTTCCATTTTAAAAAATTTCCTTCTGTCTTGTATTCCTTTCCCTAGACGAAAAATTCTTAACCATATCAATACAAATTACTTTGGTTCATTTTCTATGAGAGTCTGTGTTTCTTTAGCAATAATTTGCAAGACCTCAGTGCATCTCTACTTTTTGGACTCCTCTACAACAGATGTGTAATTCACCTTCCTTTTTTGTGTTATTCCAAAAAAGTAACCATTAAAATACGTTTCCTACTTATATAATGTGGTTTG
Organism: Halichoerus grypus; assembly: GCF_964656455.1. NCBI lineage: Eukaryota > Metazoa > Chordata > Mammalia > Carnivora > Phocidae > Halichoerus > Halichoerus grypus. Next base: position 128,482,025 of record NC_135716.1, on the reverse strand, counting down.
CTGTAAGATACAAACCACACTCCCCTTAAGACAAAAGATTATGAACCTGGAAGAAAATCTAATTACCATCTGAAATGCTGTCCAAATTGCTACCGTTTCTCAAAATGAGTTTTGACCATTAATTTGGGGTTTTATATAATAGGGAGACCTACATACTTATGGTATAAATAATGTACATTAGTAGTGGGACTATCTCTCCCCTTTATGAAAGACAATTTAACATAATTTTATGGGCTCAAAGGAAAGGAAGACAAAATATTTTGTATTTCTTTTCTCAAACATAATCATGCTTTTCTCTAGGAAAATTTCTTAGAATCTATGCGTACCTCTGTAATCCTCAGAAACTTGCTCATTATAGACCAAGAAGTCCTAAAGAAAAATGTATTAAGTACTCGATACTTCCTATCATGCAGTACTTAAAATGTGTAGCTTGGGAATGTGGACTGAAAGCAGGCACCCACAGCTACCTACTGTCTTATTTACACCTACATATTTCATTCGAGTTTATTTTTTTCAAAAATAAGCTTGCATTTTATCATAAAATGAAAGAAAAAGAACAGATCTTTTGTTTCCCTTTTATGAACTTGCACTTCACAACCTACAATGGCTCATAATCGCAAGGAGACTTGGGTTTCTGCATCCTTGATGCATTACAAGAGTTCTTGTATATTGAAGTCAAAGGCAGAATCAATTTTGGCTGCCTTGGCTCCTCTGAAAATTTTATATACAAACTCTTGACACAATGGCTCTAGAACCATCTTGCAGTTCCAGAAGGACCATAATTTCCTTAGTAACTGTCATAGTAGACAAACACAACATGGATTCCTGTGGACCATGATCTCCTATCCCATGAGAAAACTAGAAGTCAACCAGGGGAGGTCCCTGGCATAGTCATGGTAAATAGAGTTTGAACTACAGGTTAATCTGAGCAAAAGTTACTATAAATGATATATATTGTTCTTCCTTCTTGCTAACATTGTATTTTGTATCATTAAATGTCATTTTTAAAATCAATATAAATTAGACAAAAAGCCTTCTCTTGTTTGGCACTTTGGTGATGGAGTCTGCATCTCTTTGTTCAACCTTGTGGAAATTCCAACATTTGCATTAGTGTCAAATTCTGTGATCTTTCATAGGACTCATAAATTACTCTGAAGAGTGATCTCTTTGTTCTCCTGGATCTTGTAATATAAATCCAACAAAGTCCCAAAGGGAGAGTTCTTAGAAGACAAGGTTATTTTCCTAATAGAGGTCTCAGGGTCAAGTTAAACAAGACTCTTAAAGCCTTTCATACAAATATTTACATTTCTAAAATTTGTGTGTTTATTCAGCAAAACCTATAGGATATTTGAAGTAAAATAGGTAAACTGGAATACATTCTGACAAGCTGCAAGTGTAACAGTTTTAAATTTAGGTCAATTTAACACTTCTATTAGGTGAGAGCTATGCTTCAGTTTCCAGGATAGAAATAGCTAAGATAGAATCCTCACCCAAAAACTCATTCTGGTAGGGTAAATATGTGGATAGATTATATTACAGTGAGATAAAGACAATAACACAAAATGTGTCACACAATCTTTTTTTTTTTCTTTTCTAATTCAACCTGGAATCATTTTAAGTGTGGAAGTTATTTCCAATAATTTGAATTAAAGCACTCCTGATTCTTCGTTCAATACTCACTGGTCATAGGGTGAACAAAACCCTGATGCTTTTAGTAATAGTAGTTTTTTTTAACTTACTATGGAAACTTTTTAAAGGTTCTACCCAGCTAAGGCAAACCCATACCAGGAAGTGTTCTTAAAAATTCCCTGGCCCTCTTTCCCATTTATTTTGGATCTCTCACCATCAGCTCTATTTGTCCTTTTTAATAATTTAAATATGCTTTTCTGACTTGACACTTGGCCCATATTCTTACAAACTGTTTTTATTGTTCCTATTTCTCTGTTCTACAGCTGCAGATGAAAACCCTTCATTTTCCCATGGATATTATGGAGTTCTTGGGAAGGGGCAATACTCTCCGTGGGGTGTTGGTATATATTAAACATCTTTCCCTCTGGGAAAATCAAACAAACAAGCCTGAGTTGTAACATGTGTTGATTTCCATGGTGTAAAAACTCTCACTGTGGTTGACCGATATCAACCCACCAGGATGATGTCACTGAACAGTGTTGGGAAGTTCTCCATTCTCTGGAACCAGAAAAAGCTGACTGTAACATAGCACTGAATATTCCCTTCATAATACAATTTTGACATAGTTCTTAAGTGTCAAGTACTAACTGGAGACTAAGAATTTACAACACATAGTAGTGAAAATTAAAGACATCTGTGAGAATAAAGGAAGAAGCAAAGCAAGACATAAGAAAGAAACAGCCGCTCCTGAGTAATGCGTGAATGGTAGAATTCAGAATCCAATCTATAGAGGCTATTCTGGTTTCACCTGATGAGCAGGATTACTCTTTTCTTTCATGAAAAAAATTAACATAGGTAACATGTATAAAAAATATTTTTCATCAAAGTCTTCAGAAGGATGCTACGTGATAAGTGTGCATCAATGTCTGTGCATCATACTTGGACCAATAAAATGTGAACAGAAGAGACATGTCACCTCCAGGTGGAAGGATTTAAATGGGAATGTTGGACTTCTACTTCTTTCCCTGCAGTGGTGATGATAGAGTATAGTGTTGATACGGCAGTGCCTTGAGAGAGAGCTGGACCAAACACATGGAAGGCATTAGTGCTGGATACTGGTCTGGGCATGTAGCACAGGTTCCTTGGTGAAAAAGAAACATATTTTGTGTTAAACTAATAGGATTTTTGTATTTATTACCTTAGCCCAAACTATCTTATCCTAGCTGATAAAATACATGTAGCTAAGGTCAGAAGTATTGGTGGGATCATAGTTCCTGTTCCACAAAGTAGGTTCAGTCTTCAATAAATCTGTTTACTAAATTTATAAAACATTGAGTGAAGGGACTCTTCCAAAATGCACATGAAATAATTCTCCGTGATTTCCCCCCAGGAAGCTGGCATTAGAACTGTAGAAAATGGCAGTTTGCAAATCTTTCTTAGCAATGTGGGGAGTTAAGTGATTTTTATGATGTTTTATGTGTCCTTCTGTTGTTGTTTTGTTTTTAGTTTTTGGTTTTTGGGTTTTTTTGATTTTTTAATCCACCTTTAAGACCAAGTAAAACCTTGATGATTGTTGTATTTAACACACAGGGCATGCAAAAACATGAAAGAAGTACCCATTAAAGAATATTTTGGCTTTGGCATATCTCTTCCTAAAGCATTGCTTCTTGGTAATAATGAAGCTATAGGTTTTAGTGCTGTCCTTTTAAAGTGAGCAGTGTGTAGTAGAAAAATGACTGTGGCTATATTACAAAGAACTGGGGAAAAGTTTCAAAGCAAATCTACCTAACTCTCCAGTCCTGGAGATTCTAAGAATGTATCAAATTAGGAGCCCAAATTTCAAAAACGTTCTTAGCTGATTGTGGTTTTGTCCTCTTATTTACTGGAAAACACTGGGGTAAAGATTATCAATATTTTCACTCTTTGACCCCTTAATGACACTTTAAGCCAGTTATTTAAACTCTCAGACTTATAGTATTTTCATAAAAAAATGTAGATAATGCCTCTATCTTGACAGTTTTGAGGATGAGTTAAAATAAGTACGTAAATTACCTGAGACCTATATATTTTTCTGAATATTTCTTTTTTAATTTTATTTTTATTATGTTAATCACCATACATTACATCATTAGTTTTTGATGTAGTGTTCCATGATTCATTGCTTGCGTATAACACCCAGTGCTCCATGCAGAACGTGCCCTCCCCCACCCCCCTCCCCTCTAGAACCCTCAGTTTATTTCTCAGAGTCCACAGTCTCTCATGGTTCGTCTCCCCCTCTGATTCCCCCCCCATTCATTTTTCCCTTCCTACTATTTTTTTTAACATAAAATGTATTATTTGTTTCAGAGGTACAGGTCTGTGATTTATCAGTCTTACACAATTCACAGGGCTCACCATAGCACATACCCTCCCCAATGTCTATCACCCAGCCACTCCATCCCTCCCACCCCTCACCACTCCAGCAACCCTCAGTTTGTTTCCTAAGATTAAGAATTCCTCATATCAGTGAGATCATATGATGCATGTCTTTCTCTGATTGACTTATTTCCCTTGGCATAATACCTTCTAGTTCCATCCACGTCATTACAAATGGCAAGATCTCATTCCTTTTGATGGCTGCATAATATTCCATTGTGTATATATATATATATATATATATATATATATATATATATATACACCACATCTTCTTTATCCATTCATCTGTTGATGGACATCTTGGCTCTTTCCATAGTTTGGCTATTGTGGACATTGCTGCTATAAACATTGGGGTGCACGTACCTCTTCGAATGTAAAAGCTATTCAAGTATTTTGAAATTTGTTAAATTCTTCTTTACCTTATTCAGAATGTCTATAATTTTATATATTTGAATCCTATGGTCTCAGCTTTTACCTTTTCATAAGTTCCCAATCTTTTATGCACACTGCACTATACCTGGCATATTTTAAGTTTACTAATTATTACCAAGTTTAACAATTATCTCTTTTTGCACTGTAACAAATTCCTATCAAATAATTTACAAAAATTGTTCACAATTAATTGATGAGAAAATGAACATTCAGGCATATTACCTGGCAGCCCAAAGGTCACAGTAATATTTCCACAGTTTCCTGATTCTTTATTCTTTCCATAAACTCATGGTGGATACAGGATGATGCTCAGATAAATTAAGGATGGACATATGAAGCATCTCTCAGCTGTAAATTTAAGAATATCTGGTACTCAGCAACAACTACATGTTAATAACAAAAATAACTCCTACTACATTGACTTGAATCAGCCTGGAAGTTTTATAGTCCCATAACAATAAAATAGGCATGTCTTCCTTTCCATAGCAAAAGCTGCATTTTCCTGTTGGATTGGTTCTTCAGTTTTTGCTAGAAAGCACCAGCTAGGGGTGCCTGGGTGGCTCAGTCAGTTAAGCATCTGCCTTTGGCTCAGGTCATGATCCCAGGGTCCTAGAATTGAGCCCCGCATCAGGCTCCCTGCTCAGCGGAGAGCCTGCTTCTCTCTCTCCCTCTACTGCTCCCCCTGCTTGTGTTTGCTCTCTCTCTGTCAAATAAATAAAATCTTTAAACAAAACAAAACAAAAGGCACCAGCTATAGGTTGCAAGGTCTGGTGTTATTTTTCAGTTTGTTATATCTGATGGGTGTCCACATTTGTTGGCTATAGGTTCTGACAATTTGCTGCCAAGAAGTTTCAATATATTATGCCTCACCTGAGTCCTACTATTCATATACTGGAATACAGTTGCAAAGTGGTTATAAAGGCCCATTGAATCCAGTGGGGCTAACCGTCAACACTCAGCCAAGTATCATCATCTCTATGGAGCCACTGATTCACTCTCTGCTTACTAAGAACAGGAAATGTACCTCTTTTCTGCTCCTGTAGCCTTCACACATGTCTCTGTTAGGGCACTTTCCACCCCACACTCAGTGTATCTGTGAACTTCTGTGTGCTTCCCAATTACCTTGCAGTGCCTTGAGAGCACAGAGTGTACATGTGTTTATATAACCATCTAATAACACCCTTGGTTCATAGCAGCGTTCATACTCCTTGCTTAATTTAAGAATAGAATGGGTAAGTATTACACTTAGGAGACAAAGAGAAATAGGCCTACAAACTATATATTCATGTTTCATCCTCCCCCTAGCTGCTTGAACATCAAAACTCAGTGAACCACCTCTAATCCACGTTCCTAGTTTAAAGCTTATGTCCATTTGCCTGTGTAACCGTATTAGCCACAATACAGCTTCCATAGAGATGGGGTTCGTCCTCACACACTGCAAATACCTAGCATGATATTTGAATCAGCCTGACCTCTGACAGCAGGTAGCTGCTGATGGAGCCCAACTGATGTCCTAGAGAATCCTGCCAAGATCAGAGAATTCTTCTTTCCCTGGCCAGCAAAATTACATCACGGTGAAATGAAATAAATGCAAAGACTATCTGAAACAATGTGATTAATTTGATAATATTTAGTGAGTAGAAATATTTGAGTTTTTTTATAATAGGATGCTTCCCTGATGGGACAGATGTGAAAATCTAGTCCTCAAATATGGAATCTTATCACCAGGATGAGAGCACTGACTTCCAGTGAGAGCTAGTATGGAGAAGTTCGGTTTAGTTGAAGTTCAGCATGGTGTCCACTTGTCTATACAAATATCACAGTGGTATGAAGTTTTCCTTTGGGGCATGGGAAACTATACACTTTGGTTCTTCTATCTCTAAATGGATACTTGCCTTAAGGAAGAATAGTGTTAGTCCATGTAATATAATTTGCAAGGTATTGTGATACACCCCTACCTAAATATCCCTTCCCTCCTCTGCACATATAGGCAAAGAGAAGAACTCTTAATTATTGTCTTGTTGGGAAAGAATACCTAGTAAATTTTAGGGCATTGATCGGATCTGCCAGACCTTTGGTTAAGAGATGCCTCCAAAGCAATCAAATTTATTTTGATTTTTGTAAGCCCTGAGAGCACAGAATACATACTTCTCTTTTTGAACTTGGGCGAATGTGGATAATTTTATAAATGCTTATATTCTTAAAACAGTAGGATTTAACAGTTTGTAGCCAAGAGGTTACTTTTACTTGACCCTCTTCCCACTGCTTTAGTTTGAATGGCTTTAAGATCAATTGTTTCAAAATGCAAATGAATTGGAGCCTAGTTGGAAAGAACAGCGCTATGAGATTCATGCTCTGGTTAGTATTTCACAAGAGTTAATCTGCATTTTGTCTCTGGGCTTCTGTTGTAGTGCACATATGGTGTGGAGAGCTGCCCACCGATTGGAGGAGACCCCCTGTGATACAACAGGCAGCTGAAAGATGACATTTTAGGATATTGTTGATAGAGTCCAGGTTCCAAGTATCATTCTTGTGGCATTATTTTTATTGACTTATTTTGTTGGCTTTTTAACAAGATGTGACCATAGAAATTGCCCCAGGGATTACTTGATTCGGCATTCAAAAAAAAAAAAAAAAAACATAAATAGGTAGACAAGTTCCAAGAATTCAGATTTATCTAAGGAAAAAAAATACATATATAATTGCCGAGGTAAAATGAAAAAAGAAGTAAACCAAAGAAAGTAACTTTATTTTGATATTAATCATTCATTCCCCTGTGTGTGTGTGTGTATGTATATATATATATATATATATATATATATATATATATATATATATATATATATGCCTCTGCTCTTGGTGGCAGAACAGACCAAAGGCTTTTTTATAGGTTTCCCATTGTTGTTTTACCAATTTTTGCAAAGGAGTTGGGGAGCAAACTTGACAGAGAAACTAAAACATTCACCACATAGATATCAAAATATAAATAAAAGTTTAGTAATAACCATTAGAAAAATTAAGAATACAGTTAAGCACTTATTTTAGGTTTCTGAGTAAAGCATCTAGCACCCATGGATGTTAGCAGTTGCATACAGCGATGAAATCACTTCTTCATGCCCTATCTCGGTTTCTCTACCATGCATTCATAATTCATAAAATTATTGTGAAAAAACCCCACCTTCCAACTTCTCTACTTTTACATATATTCTCATGTCTGTGTTCTTTCCTTTGCTTATTCACATATAGTTATTAACACACACACACACAAAGGCAGCCAGTATTCAGATAGTCATACAGATAAGTGCATTGATAAATAAAAACTTGTAAGAGAAGCTTGTAAACAAATAAACAAAATGACATGGATGTATGTTCAAACTCCAGTATAATGTTCATTCAGACATATAGTGTCTTTTACAGACATAGAATCATTAGCATATGTAAATAGACCAGGTAAAATAATGTGGATGGAGAAAAGTGAGGTGAGGAAGCAGATAGGTTGACTAGGGACTAGGAGTCGGAGTAGGGTTGTTTAAAAAGTCAAATTTCCTGTGTATGAGAGAACGGAAAGAGGGGTAGAGCAGTAGCTTAGTGGTCCATGAAGGAAACAGAGACGACCTGGATGAGGATTTTAAAATGAGAGCAGGAAAACGCAAGTGCAACATGTTTGATTGCTCATGCCAGGGACAATTCAAGCAAAGGAATATGTTCTTGGGGTTATTAAATTGGAAATGGAGGAAGTCGAGATACTATAAAACATACATTAGCACTTTTATCTGCAGCAAGTAATATCGGCGGTCTCACTGGGGACAACATTGAAAGAAGTTCATGCTCCCTGTTCTCAAAAAGATTATATTTAAAATACATTTTATAATTTTTCAAGTTGCAACTGGTGAATGGGAGTGACAAACATGTATTTATTGCATTGGGTACCTGACGGGGGTGATAACGTTGGCTCCCCATATCTGGAGATATACTAAAAAGACAATGTACTTAAATTATGTTATTGTTAATCAAATGAGATTGGCTTGCTTACTAAAAGGTATACATTCTTTGACTTCCTTGGAAAGGAGGAAAACTTCTTAAAATTTAGTGACTAATTTTTGAAAGCTAAATTGTCCCACCTGCCCAATCTAATAACCTATACACTTTTGCAGCTATTCCCATGGCATTTCCATTTCTTTAGGTTGAATCCTACTATTTGAACTAACTTCCCATAATTTAATGTTAAATGCATCAGAGATTAACCCACAGAAGTGAAAAAGGAATATTTATTTAAAGGAAATTATAATTTACATAGTCGTCTAGTCAAAAGTATGCTGCACCAACTAGGGAGAAAGTTGGTCTTTTTGAAAGATGCTATTTGTTTGATTCTGCCCTTTGCTGGTGTTTTTGTTGCTGCCAAGTTCTGACTGTGCTTATCCTGAGTCAGTGCGCATTCGGTCCTTGCCTTAAACGCCTCCAGATCCGATTATTATAATACCCTTGGTAGCACTTTGCCAAGAATGCTCATGTGAGAGTCTAAATCTCCTTTAACAGGAAATGGTTCTAAGAGGTGAACAAAACATTGTTCTGGTCACGAAGGAGTTGAATGTCTGCCATCACCTGTCTGCAAATCCACACCTGCTCTGCAATGCTTCATTTATGTTAGCAGGGCCTTCTGTTCTCAGTGCTGATAACCTGCTCCAGAAAAAGTGATCATACAGATTGACCATCCCCACAGATTCTCCCTTCCACTGTAACCTAAACAATGCAGGAGTCTTTTTTTTTTTTTCACCTTTCATTGCATATCTTTCTGCATTTCTTCCTATGGGAAGATTGGATCATTTTATTAAGAATGGAAAGCAAAAATAAATAAATAAAACACATTTTTTATTCCCCAGGATTATGTTAATTTTTGGTTCCCCTGACAAAATTATTTTCTTCTCTTCCATTTATTATTTATTTATTCGGTCAAATGTTTTATTGAAAATTTAGCATAATTTTGTAAAAATATTTTTTTAATACCATACACAGACATATCCTAAAATATAGCTCACAAAAATCCCCTTGGCCTATGATTTTTTTCCTGAATCAAATGTATTTTTAGCCAACTAATTGATATCAAGAAGATAAAATTATCTTCTCATTTAATATGAAATATTCATAACTGACTTTTTAACAGTAAGAACTATCTTATGGAATTAAAAAGCAGGACATTAACTTATGTAGTGATAAAATATGAAACTTCTAACTTAAGGGATTTTCATCCTCTTAAAAAGTACATCTTATTAGAGATCGCAACCCAGATACTGAACATGTACGGATGTGACTACAAACCTCTTTTGTTCATAACTTGAAAGTCAAAGGGGAAACGGGGTGGGGGAGGCTTAAAGAGAAATTTACTAAATGAAAAAACATCCCCCGAAATGGATGTTTCTTGTCTGAAAATAACTTACAAATAATTTAGCTAACTTAAAAATATTTACATAAACTTATAACACAAATCCACGATGTAAGAAAACATAGGCTGTCAAATTGCCAAGCTGTAACTCTTTAATTTCTTCAAAATTTCTTTCATGAATACTTCTGGTCAGGAACACAGAATGTGTCTTGAACTTTCTTCCCCTCTTGCTTCTCCTTGTCTTATTGCCCTTTACCCCATTCACTCTCTCCATATCATTTGTCAGTATTTATCTTTCTCTAGAAATATACTGTTATACTAGGATATATTCTTAAATGCAATTATCCAAAACAAAAATCTTTCTGTGAAGTTGGAGATTCTGTTAAAGTAGGACATCTTTTGTTACTATTTTGCTGTTACTCTTATTTTTCACTTAACTCAGATGCTACCTGAGACCTTTACATTTGTTTCATTGCTGAACCACTGCATATGTTTGCTTGAAATCATTCATGCCTTGACCTTTTAAAGTATGATGTAAATCGGGGGCGGGGGGTGGGTCGGGTGGACAGAACAAAGCAAGGAAAGAAGGGGAAAGAAGGACGAATGAGAGGAAAACATGTTGTAAATCATCTTTAAACAAAATAACTGGTCAGTGTATAAGTAGCAGCTCATCAAGTGTAAGTGATCTTGTTTGCCTGAGTACAGATTGTTGACAGGTGTGGTAAGTTACATTACTTGAGTGCGCTGTCTGTGACCCTCCCTTATTAGAGGAGTAGAGCATGAGAAACCTGCACATGGATACCTCTGGACTCTGCCGTTTCTTTTTCATAGTTGATCCCTGCTGTGTCTCTGTAATACATCTTAGCGAGTACAACCATATGCTAAGTCCCTTGAGTCCTAGGGAATCGCAAAAATGTGTGGACAGTCTTGGGACACTGGAAGCATTGACAAAGTAACTGATAACATCCCCTGGGGAATATGAGGTCCAAGGCAAAAACAACAGTACCCTTGAGGAGCACAGCTATCTCAAAAGAAAAATAAATATTGGATTACCATTTTCATCACAAGCAAAATGTTAGAATCAGAATTAAAAATTATAAACATTCTAAGAGAGATAAGATCTTGACAATAGAAAAAAAAAAGGGGAGGAACATGAAGTATCTCCTAATTTATTTTCAGTCAATTGAAATCTGCATGCTGTGATATAACTCATTTCTTCCCAGATGTTTTGGTGTGTAGTTTGGTATAATGTTGGTTTTTGATATTTAATGCCTATTTTCTCTTTTGTCTTGCATGTTTGCAGGAAATTCAGAGAGAATGCTAGCTAGCTTTCACTGCAGACAGAATAAATTTCTAAATGTTGTGCTTTCTTTTCAAATGGGTTTCTGCTTCTTCACCTTTTCATAAGTCAAAATCATAGTCTTCCTTCATGGTCCAGTTCAATTTTCACAGTCTCTGTAAACCATCTTACTGTTCAATTCAATTATTACCAATTTTGTGCCACAATTTACCACAAGACTGTTCCTAATAGCCTTATTGGTATGACCTTTATAGTACTTTGGACGGGTCTGCACCTACCCTATTAGAATATAATATTCTAGGGAATAGAGACTGCATCCTGTTTAGGTACTTTAAAGCACCGTGCAAGTATATATTGAATGATATTACATTACATTAGTATAACAGAAGGGTTGTAATAAAAACCATAATTGCCATTGCTAGCATTTACTGAGCATTTACTATGTATCATTAACTCTTCAATGTTCTATTTTTAACTCATTTAATCCTCAAAACGGTTTATAAATTAAGACCTCTTATTTTCCCCATTTTAAAGATGAAGTAACTGAAGCACATGGGTGTTAAATAACTTTCCTTAGGTTAAACAGCTGCTAAATTAAAAAAGGTAGGCTTTGAATTGGTGTAGTCTACCTCCAAGAGGCTGAACTGTTTAAATACAATGTAAAACTGCTTCTTGTAATAGATGATTAATATTAGGATTGCCTGATTTGGGGTGGGGCTAAAAAGCAGAATACTCATTTAATGATTTGTCTATCTGGATTTCAAAGTTTTATTTATAAGGATGTCTCAAATATTGCATGGGATATGCTTATACTAAAATTTGTTCATCTGGAGTTCAGATTTGACTGGATGTCTTTATATTTTACCTGATAATATGCATAATGATGCACATTCAAATAGAAGTATGCTGACTTGTGTGACAGAGACACACCACACAGGTAACATTTACGAAATAACCTGTTTTCCAGCTTGGAGTGCAGGATGAGTAGAACGCCTATAGCTATCAGATCCTCAGGTCCTTTCTGAGTTTCAGAGAGCTTGTCTAATCATGCCCTTTCTGGGGCAGGTGACATTATTGACTGAGGAGGGTGTGTGTAAAGTCTCCACCATTTCAGCCCAAAGCTAGACAGGTTTGAAAAGCAATATTCATTCTAGAGCTCCTGAAGAGCTTGTGCATGGCTTTTGGAACCTGCATTATAGTTTGGAAGCAAATACTAGCACAGTAAAAGAGAACCCAACCTGTGACAGCTTACACATTACCATGTAATAGTCTATGGCCATACCACCCTGAACGCACCCGATCTCGTCTGATCTTGGAAGCTAAACAGGGTCGGGCCTGGTTAGTACTTGGATGGGAGACCATGTAATAGAAAAAGAAGAATTTCCTTTGCCCTACAAAAAAAACTTCTATTAACAGAAAATTAACCTTTATTGTAGCTCCTTTGCTGAAATCAAGACAATATACCTTATACCAATCAGAGTTCCAACAGAAAACAGATGTACACTCCAAATATAAAGAGTTTAATGAAGACACTGTTTACAGAGATGTGGAGAAAGGTGAAGAAACCAGGAAGGTTGTTAATAATAGGAACTTGTTACCAAAAGCAAAAGTTAACATGAAGACTATAAAAATCTAGCAGTACAGGAAGTCATCCCTTCCTAAGGAAGGCCTGCGGCAATAAGAGATGGTTCCTAGAGTGGTCAGCAAAACCTGTAGCTGTAGCTGGACAAGAGAAGCTCCCTCACAGACACTGGAAAAGTGCAGCCATGAACCTATGATAGCCTGGCATGTCAGGAGCTAGAGGAACTCAGACACAAAATTCTCATTTCTGGAGTCCAGCTATTGCCGGTGCCTTCCATTGGCTGAACCCACCCAGAGAGAGGACAGCCTCCACAGACGGAACAGGGCAGGAGCTGAATAAAGAGTGGATCTGACCAGCAATTGGAAAATATCCAAAAATACTAAAGCTCAAGGTCAAGAATGGCATGCTCATTCATGAAATAAACTAAAGGCAGAACACTGGATAAAGTACTATATCAGAAATTAAAAGACCTTAGTTCCAGTGCTATAAACATCCCTCACCAGCTTTGATATTTCAAGCACGTTTACTCTCTCTAGGCCTCTTTTATTTTCTGTTAAGGGTTCCATGAACTCGAGGGTTTCTTCAAGCTTTAACAATATGTAATTTTACATATCTAAATTTCCTATACAAAGTATATGAAGAAAATGACTTTGGGAAATGAGATTCAGAATTATTTAAGAAAGTAGGGTAATTATCCGGTAGCAATGACCTGCTTAAAGAAAATTAAAGCAGCAGGAAAGGTCATCTTTAGGGTTGGCTAGTAACAGTGGATTATGAATAGGAGCAAAAGTCGGCATAAGAGATGGCATGAAAATCAATAAAACAAAACACAAAGCAAATCCAGATGAATTAATGAATTCAAGTAAGCCCAGTTTAATATCTATTCAAATCATAGTAACTATAAAGAACACAAATATTTAGGTATGTAATAGTTTTTTTTCATTTGAAAATAACAGTATGGGTTAATCAAAAGAGCAGGTAAATTTAGGATCAAAGTTCATGAGCTCAAATTTTCAGAGTACTTAGGAAAAATAAATGAAATACTTATTTGAAAGTGCTTTGAAAGCTCTAAATTGCCATGTAAATACTGTTGACCTTTTTGTGGGAATCAATCTATTGGAATCTTAATGGAAATTTTTCCCTAAATAGAAAAGTGCTTGGATTTTTCTAAGTTTTTAAATTCCAGTTAACATGCAATGTAATATTAGTTTCAGGTGTACAATGTAGTGATTCAACACTTCCATACAACACCCAGTGCTCATCACAGCAAGTGCATTCCTTAATCCTCATCACCTATTTTACCCATCCCCCCACCCACCTCCCCTCTGGTTACCATCAGATCGTTTTGTAGAGTTAAGAGTTTATTTCTTGGTTTGCCCCTCTCTCTCTCTCTCTCTCTCTCTCTCTCTCTCTCTCTCTCTCTGTCTCTCTGTCTCTCCCCCCTCCCCCCTTCTTCCTTCCCTCCCTCCCTCCCTCCCTCCCTTTTTACCTTAAGTTCATTTGTGTAAATTCCACATGAGTGAAATCCTATGGTATTCATCTTTCTCTGACATATTTTGCTTAGCATAATACTCTAGCTCCATTCATATCATTGAAGGTAACAAGATTGCACTCTCTTTATGGCTGAGTAATATTCCATGGTGTATATATACACCACTTCTTTATCCATTCATCAGTTGATGAACACTTGGGCACATTTCCATAATTTGGCTATTGTAGATAATTCTGCTGTAAACATTAGGGTGCATGTGCCCCTTTGATTCAGTATTTTTGTATCCTTTGGGTAAATACCTAATAGTGCAATTGCTGGAACATAGGGTAGTTCCATTTTTAACTTTTTGAGGAAACTCCATACTGTTTTCCAAAGTGGCTGCACCCGTTTGCATTCCCACCAACAGTGTAAGCGGGTTTCTCTTTCTCTCTGCATCCTCACCAACACCTGTTTTCTTGTGCTTTTGATTTTAGCCATTCTGAAAGGTGTGAAGTGATATCTCATTGTAGTTTCGATTTGTGTTGCCCTGATGATGAGTGATGGTGAGCATCTTTTCATGCGTCTGTTAGCCATCTGTATGTCTTAGAAAATGTCTATTCGTGGGGCGCCTGGGTGGCTCAGTCGTTAAGCTTCTGCCTTCAGCTCAGGTCATGATCCCAGGCTCCTGGGATCGAGGCCCGCATCGTGCTCCCTGCTCAACAGGGTGCCTGCTTCTCCCTCTCCCACTCCCCCTGCTTGTGTTCCCTCTCTCACTGTCTCTCTCTCTGTCAAATAAATAAATAAAATCTTTAAAAAAAAAAAAAAAGAAAATGTCTATTCATGTCTTCTGCCCATTTTAACTGGATTTTTTGGGTTTGAGTTTGACACTTTAACAGGTCATTTGCAAATGTCCTCTCCCATTCCATAGGTTGCCTTTTAGTTTTGTTGATTGTTTCCTTTGCTGTGCAGAAGCTTTTTATTTTGATGAAGTCCCAATAGTTTTTTGTTTTGTTTCCTTTGCCTCAGGAGATCTATCTAGAATGAAGTTGCTACGGCCAGTATCAGAGGTTACTGCCTATGTTCTCCCCTAGGATTTTTATATTTTTTGAAATTTTGAAATTTTGAAATTTTCAGTTTCACATTTAGGTCTTTGATTCATTTTGTATTTATTTTTGTGTTTGGTGTAAGAAAGTGGTCCAGTTTCATTCTTTTGCATGTGGCTGTCCAGTTTTCCCAATACTATTTGTTGAAGAGACTGTCTTTTTCCCATTGGATATTCTTTTCTGCTTTGTCAAAACTTGACCATATAATTGTGGGTCCATTTCTGGGTTTTCTATTCTGTTCCATTGGTCTATGTGTCTGTTTTTGTGCCAGTACCATACTGGTTTTTATTGTTGTTGTTTTTAAGATTTATATTTATTCATTTGACAGAGACACAGCGAGAGAGGGAACACAAGCAGGAGGAGTGGGAGAGGGAGAAGCAGGCTTCCCGCCGAGCAGGGAGCCCAATGCAGGGCTGAATTCCAGGACCCTGGGATCATGACCTGAGCCGAAGGCAGACGCTTAACGAATGAGCCACCCAGGCGCCCCTACCATACTGTTTTGATTAGAACTTGAAGTCCAGAATTGTAATACCTCTGGCTTTGCTTTTCTTTTTAAAAGTTGCTTTGGCTATTCACGGTCTTTTGTGGTTGCATACAAATTTTAGAATTGTTTGTTCTAGCTCTGTGAAAAATGCTGGTGGTATTTTGATGGAGATTGCATTATATGTATAGATTGCTTTGGGTAGTATAGACATTTTAATAATATTTATTCTTCCAGTCCCTGAGCATGGAATGTCTTTCCATGTCTTTGTGTTAACTTCAGTTTCTTTCATTAGTGTTATATAGTTTTTAGAGTACTGGTCTTTTGCCTATTTGGTTAGGTTTATTCCTAGGTATCTTATTGTTTGGGTGCAATTGTAAATGGGATTGATTCCTTACTACTACTTCTGCTATTTCATTATTGGTGTATAAAAATATAACAGATTTCTGTACAATGACGTTGTATCCTGCAATTTTACTGAATTGGTTTATTCTAGCAATTTTTTGGTGGAGTCTTTTGGGTTTTCTGTATAGAATATCATGTCATCTGCAAATAGTGGAAGTTTGACTTTTTCTTTGCTGATTTGAATGCCTTTTATTTCTTTTTGTTGTCTGATTGCTGTGGCTAGGACTTCCAGTACTACATTAAATAACAGTGGTCAGAGTGGACATCCCTCTCTTCTTCCTGACTGTAGAAGAAAAGTTCTCTGTTTGTCCCATCGAGGATGATATTAGCTGAGGGTTTTTCAAATATGGCCTTTATGATGTTGAGGTATATTCCCTCTAAATCTACTTTGTTGAGGGTTTTTATCATAAATGGATGCTGTACCCTGTCAAATGCTTTTTCTGCATCTATTTAAAGGATCGTATGGTTCTTATCCTTCTATTAATGTAGTGTATCACATTCACTGATTTGTGAATATAGAACCAGCTTTGCAATGCAAGAATAAATCTCACTTGATCCTGGTGAAAGATTTTTTTAAATATATTCTTGGATTCAGTTTGCTAGTATTGAGATTTTTGCATCCATGTTCATCAGGGATATTGGCCTGTAGTTCTCTTTATTTGTGGAGTATTTTTTTTTTTTTTTAAAGATTGATTTTGAGAGCAAGCACATGGTGGGGGAGGGGCAGAGGGAAAGGGAAAGAGTCTTTTTAAGCAGACTCCACCCTGAGCACAGAGCCCCACATGGGGCTCAGTCTCATGACCCTGAGATCACCACCTGAGCCGAAACCAAGAGTTGGATGCTTAATCATCTGTACCACCCAGGCACCCCTATTCCTGGAGTCTTTCTCTGGTTTTGGCATCAGGGTAAATGTGGCTTCATAGAATGAATTTGGAAGTGTTTCTTTTTTGTTTGTTTTTCTATTTTTTGGAATAGTTTGAGAAGATTAGGTATTAACCCTTCTTTAAATGTTTGGTGGAACTCCCCTGAGAAACCATCTGGCCCTGGACTTTTGGTTTTTGGGAGATTTTTGATTACTGATTCAATTTCTCTGCTGGTTATCAGTGTATTCAAGTTTTCTATTTCTTCTTGTTTTGGTTTTGGTAGTTTGTTTCTAGGGCTTTATCCATTTCTTCCAGGTTGTTCACTTTGTTAGCATATAGCTTTTCATAGTATTCTTTTATAATTGTTTTGTATTTCTGTAGTGTTTGTTATTTCCCCTCTCTCATTTGTTATTTATTTAGGTCCTTTCTCTTTTCTTTTTGATAAGTCTGGCTAAAGGCTTACCAATTTTATTTTTTCAAAGAACTAGCTCCTGGTTTCATTGATGTGTTCTATTGTTTTTTTCAATTTCTAGATTTATTTCTGCTCGAATCTTTATCATTTTGTTCCTTCGGCTGGTTTTTTCTTCTTTTTCCTGGCTCCTTTAGTTGTAAGGTGGATTTTTCTAAGCACATATTTTAAAAGAGGAATGAAGAGTCATGGCAAACATATGACATGGATAAAGTGTAGTTTATTAGTATGGTAGATGATATCACTTTTTACCAAATATTCCAGTTTCTGTCTCTGCAATGCCTCCTCATGTGAAAGAATAATACTCTGTTGAAACTCATAGTGGCCTCGAGACTTGCATTGACTAATGAACTATTGGTAGAAGATATATGTTACTTTGAGGCAGAAGTTCAACAGGTGGCATGACTCTTTCCCTTCTGTCATAATAAGTAGCAATGTACTGGGGAGAGACTGCTCTATTAACCTGAGTCCCAGCGTGACTATGACCTGAAACAAAACCACAGCCAATCGAAGATGGACATATAGTGGTAAAAAGAAATAAATCTTTATTGGGGTGCCTGGGTGGCATGGGTCAGTTAAGCATCCAACTCTTGATTTCAGTTCAGGTCATTATTTCAGGGTCATGAGATTGAGCCCCGCTTTTGGCTCTGCACATGCTCTCTCTTAAAAATAATAAGAAGAAAGCTTTGTTATAAATGACTGGGATTTTTGTGCCAGTTGTTGCTACCTGAGATGACAATGGATGGGCATCTGGATGGTTTCTCAATGAGGACTGGTCACCAGAAAGACCAAGCCATGATTAGAAGCTTGGAATTTTTCAGCTCTGCCACCAGCCCCCCTTCTCTTCAGAAGGGAGAAGTGCTAAAAATTATGTTAATGATAAATCATGTCTATGTGATGAGGCCTCCATAAAAATTTCCAAGAGAATGGGACTTGGAGAGTGTCCAGGTCCATGGACATATTCACATACCATGAAGGTAACAGACATTCATTCCACAGGGAGAGAAGTCCTATGCTTGGGATTCCCCCAGACCTCACCCTATGTATCTCTTCATCCAGCTGTTCATCTATATCACTTCTCATATCCTTTAATAAACTGCTAAATATAAGTAAATATTTCCCTGAGTTCTGTGAGCTGCTCTAGCAAATTAATTGAATCCAAATGGAGAGGAGGTCATGGGGACTTCAGATTTGTAGCCAAGTCAGGCAGAAGTTGTGGGTAACCTGGGGACCTACTACTTGTGATGACATCTGAAGTCATGGAGACTGTCTCAAGAGACTACACCCTTAACCTGTATGATGTATCTCCAAGTACATAATGTCAAAATTGAGTTAAATTTTTGGACACCCAGCTGGTGTCCTCAAGAATTGTTGGTGAGGAAAAACTTCCACACATCTGGTATCAGAATTTAAGTGTTCTGTATAAAAGTAGTAAAGGAGACACATTGGGGGAAATATTTTTTTTTTGTTTTTTTTCCTAGTACAATGCCCATTGATTCAGAGTGTTATCCTATAGTACTCTAATCCTGCAGGGTGTCATTTCTAAGATTATACCTCAGCTGTGATTTTAAATAGAATTCCAACAATCTATCAGGATGGCCACTTCTGGATTATAGAGTATATGTTAGGATCAGTGGATACTAGGATAATGTGCCCATGGTCACATCTCTTTTCTTGTAAAATGGATGCCTTTCCATTGTTATGTGGAACCCCATCAGGATAAATCATTCTAATTCTTATGAAAGTGAGCCTGGTTGAAATGTTGTAAAGATGAATCATTGTCTCCCTCCAGGATGGAAGGATTCAATGAAATCAACTGCCGTATGTGGTTGGATGATTTTCTTGAGGGATGGTACCATATCTAGAGTTTAGCATTGATCTTTGTACCAAAAGGTCAAGCATTCAATGGCATTAACTAGAGGGTTCTTGATGAGAATGAATCCATGATGTTAGGTTTATATATAGCCTTCATCCTGCAACCCCACTGTGTGGCCAAGAATAAAGACTGTCTGATCTTGCTGGAAGAATATCCTTCCCACCGTGTTCAGTGTTCTCTGGTGGGTACTAATGTGAAAAACAAAGACCCTTCCACTTCATCACCACTCTCAGATAAATCCCCAGATAACTGTACTCCTGGTCAGTCAAGTTTGTTCTTTCCAGGGCCTCAATCAAGCAGCAGATCATTTCTCATTGCTTAGGAAGACACACATATTTTTACATGAGGTAACATTTTTAGTTATCATCAATACATCAAGCCTACCCATCATGAGCCAGGACATGTATTTATATAAATTACATGTGCCCTATAGTCTTGCTTAGGACATTCTCCTAAATGTGTTTTTGCCATCATATGATAGATATTTGCTAGTGGGTCTGACAATAACCAGCTCATTATGGGCAGTTCTGAACATGAATTTGATCCCCATTGTTAAGTAGTCCTAGGGCCTAGGAGTATGCTAAAAGTAAGCTTTTCAAATTCTGAACTGTTCTCTGCTGACCACATGCTTTTGCTCCAAAAGCAGACCACATGCTTTTGTTCCAAAATCTTTAGGACCACTCTTATTGAAGCTTCCTAAATATTTCAGATGATAATCTTATCTACTACAAATGCTCTAGCAACATAGGATCACTTGGGTCAAATCACACAAACAGCTGGGCTGCTTAACTTCTACTGAGGCAGTCTTTCTGATTCTGGCACTTCATCAAAATTGGCAGTTTTTTCAATCAACTGATAAACGAGCTGCAATACTATTCCCAATTGATGTGCAGTCTCCTGTACATGAAAGGGCCTACAGAGCATTTGCTTTTTCTTAGCGGTAGGTTCTGAGGTAGAATGTATGTCCTTTACTTTGGAGAGGTAACTCAGAATACTCCACTGTAATGAATCTTTTAAAAATTCACTGATTAGCAGGTACCTGAAGCTTTTAAGATTTTATTTTCCATCCTTTGATGCATATGTGCCTTAGTAGGGCATCTAGCACACGATCTACTTCTTGGTCCCCGTGTTCAATTAACAGAATATTGTCGATATAGTGGGACAGTTTAGTACTTCTTAAAATGTCCAAATAATCAAAATCCTTTATGACAAAGCATACAAGCATTATATAGCCCGGAGGCAAGACCCTGAATATATCCTACTTTGTCCCACAAATGTATCCCACTGTCCTTTCCATGTGAACTACTTTAGATTCTTCTCTATAATAGAAATTGAAATGGCCACATTTGCCAGATCAATAGCTTCTAGTGCTTGCTATTAAGCTGTTGATCTGATGGGTTGTGTTCTCATCAATTTCTGCCATAAATTGGCATGTCTATTATCTATTTTATAGATCTGTTATTGTACATTGTACGTAAGATTCTCAGAAAGCAGCTACAATTGAGGCTGCCAGTTAAGTTTTTGGCAGTCCCCCATGAAAGACCATGATGAGCCAGTTTTTGAAAAGACGAAATTGGTGAATTAAACAAGGATGTAAACATGACTACCAGCTCTGCATCCTGAAAGTTTTTAAAAGTAGCACTAATTTCTCCATTATGGCTTCTAAATTATATCCAGGGCTGTGGGGTCATTGTTTCAAGAACTTTCCCTTGGCTTTTCTTACACCGTGCATCTTATTTCACAGGTAAAATTCTTATTACGGTGAAATTCTTGGTAACTATGATGCTATAATAGTCCAGGGCTGCTATAAAAAAAGCTTATAGCCTGAGTAGCTTAGGTAACAGATATTTGTTTCTCATAGTTCTAGAGACAGAGAAGTCCAGGACAAAGGCCAGCAGAGCTGGTGTTTGGTGAGAGCTCACTTCCTGGCTTGAAGACAGCCACCTTCTTCCTGTATCCTTCTCACATGGCCGAGAGAGATTCTCACTAAGCCCAGGCTTCACCCTCATGACCTAACTACTTGCCAAAGGTTCTACCTCCAGATACTACCTCACTGGGATTATGGTTCCAAAATATGAATTTGATGGAGACACAAACATACAGTCCATTGTACCACTCTGGTTACTATAGGGTCTTTATCCCCATTTGCTTGTTTAGCGATCCAGTTCCAGAAACTTATTTTAGGAATCATTTTCTAAAAGCACTTTTGTTTCTGACTGAGTCTGCGTTACTTGAGATGCAGACCCTGAAAAAAGGATTCAGTTTTAAGTAATTAATTTTGGAGCTACAGGAAGCATGAATAGGGGAATAGAAATTTGATGCAAAGAAGAGATGTCACTAAGCTAGCTACCTCTGGTGACAGAAGCTTAATCACCCTGGGAAATAGTAAAAAATATGGTGTTTGGATGTATATAGTTGTATATTAGTTTATTTCTATCAGTCATTGTTTGAGGGGTGCTACATTTTACTGCTTGTAGCCTCTTGTGTCTGTTGGATAGAGTGGTCTTCAGTGTTAAAAACAAAACAAAACTTTCAGGCGTAGAGATGCACAATCTGACAACTGGAAGTTGGTGGTCATATAGCACATAAGAAAATGTTGACGTATGAGCTCTGCTATGGGTTCACTATTAATAATTACTCTGGGTCAAAAGGCCTGTGCTAGGACCCTCCATGACAACCGAACATAAGGCAACTTTATCTTATCCCAACTAAGTTGTCTCCCGCTGACATTTTCTATACTGCATCCAGTAATCATCGCAAAATATAAATCCAACCAACTCATCTCTTTATGTCAAACACTTTGGTGTTTTACTACGACTCAATGAAGTAAAATCTCCTTAACATGGCCTATACCTTCTCTGTGATCTGCTCCCACCTGTCATGGGAACTTTGCACGTGTTTCTCCCTTTAATTAGAATGTACGTAACTCTTTGATATTTCAGTTCACGAGTCACTTCTTTAGAAATGCTAATGTGGATCTTACTTGTTGGTGTTTTTACTTTAGTTAAAACAGTCTGATTTATTATGGAGAATTATGGGGCACTTGATAGATTGTGTAGATAACAAAAGGAGTGAAGTATGTTTAAGATGTCTGCATAATTATAAAGTCTTTTTTTCCTACATAATCTCAAGGTTCAGGCCTAGGAAAAAATGGAGATACTTTTTATAATCTAAGAATGCCTAGATATACCCTTTTTCTATGCAATATTTCTGATTAGCCCAGATTTCTTTCATCTTGGATTGAATACTGGCCCAGAGGACCTGCAACCTGTCAAAGACTCCACGTACCTGAACTAATTGTCACAAACTGTGGTAGTGAGACAAACTTGTCTGGATTGCAGCTTGGTACAGCTAAATATATTTTCAATGTTATATATGCAGTTTGAGTAAAGGCATCTGGAGCTTGCTAAAGATTGCAAAATAATGATGTCATGTTTATTTAGCAATCCAGAAAGCCATCTCCCATGCTGCGTATTTGTGTTAGGGTTTTGAGGTTAATAGGGCTAGCACTAGAGGGTATGTGTTACCTATTCTGCCCCTTTATATACTGATGCTGACTGGATATGGACTTTCAGTACATTTCAGACAGTTTCCTCCTAGGTGGCAGTAGGACATTAGAATGCAATTCTGAGGTTAACTACCCAGAGTCAGCCCGGACTTCACAAGTTCAGGGCAAAGTCCTCCACAAAACTCTCCTCATTTTGGACCCCAGCCACAGGTTCTAAGGGTTCCGAGAACAGTCATGCTTCTGATCAACTGACTATAATCTGGGGTTTCCGAGTACCCTTTCAAGTTAAATAGTTCACTAGAAGGGCTCACAATAATTAGAAGAGCACTGTATTTTTGTGAAAGATACAAATCAGGACCAATTGATTAAAGTGATGCATAGGATAAGGTCTGGCTGGGTCCCAAATGCAGAACATCCATATCTTCAGGACATCAATGTGTATCACCAACCAGGAAGCTCAACCAAATTTAGATGTCCAGAATTTTTAGCAGGCTTTGATTGCATATTACATATTATATGATTGAATTGATTCGGGTGTCCAATGATTCACTCTCCAGCTCCCTCTAGTCCCTGGAGGTCAGACTGATGTAAGTGGGTCAAAGCCTCCCAAACCATCTAATCACATGGTTAGTCTTTCTGGTATGGCCAGTCCCCATTATTAAACTATCTAGGGGCCTACCCTGACTCACTTCATTAGCATAAGCTCAGGAATGGCCCTAGAGGTCTATCATGAATAACAAAGACACTTCAATCACTTGGGAAATTCCAAGGGTTTAGAAATTGTCCATGGAACCTGACATCAAGACCAGACAAATTCTTTTTTATACAATGAATATTCATACTATTGTCTATATCACAGGAGTCAGATTATTGGGAACTCCGACCACCCTCAACAAATTCTAGTTCAATAAACTGGCCCGTAGTCCATGTAGAACCCAAGGATTCTTAAACAATTTCTGAAATAATTATTATATTTCAACTACAAAAGCAGAAGGATATAAAACTGATTTATCATGCTGAAGATAATGTTTATTCCTCATCTACTGTTCTTTTGATTAGTGGGTCATATATATGGTTCAACGTTTACAGAGTTTTTTTTTACCTGAAAAATGAACTATAAAATAGGTTTTATCAGATATTTTTTCTACATGGCCTTTGGAAAAAATGTAAAGCATATTATATATTAAGTGCCACAAATAAGTTAAAAATAAAAGTCCTGCATTTTCTTCCCAGGGTACAATGTAGCTTATAGCTTTAAAAAAAGGGGGGGGGGGTTATTTCTTTAGAGTCCCGGAAATTTGATTAACAAGATTACCTAACTTGTTAAAATAATCTAGTCCAGTTACTTAACCATTTAAATTCTAATAGTCAACACACTATCCAGCCTGATTCTTTGGTAACAAAACTTCCAGAGATAATCACACTGGAGGCAGGGTGTAACCTTAGTTTGAACTCTGGTTTTTCCACTGAAAATGACCTCTATTGTATAGAAAATGGAGTCCTAGGGGCGCCTGGGTGGCTCAGTTGGTTAAGCGACTGCCTTCGGCTCAGGTCATGATCCTGGAGTCCCTGGATCGAGTCCCGCATCGGGCTCCCTGCTCGGCAGGGAGTCTGCTTCTCCCTCTGACCCTCCCCCCTCTCATGTGCTCTCTCTCTCTCTCATTCTCTCTGTCTCAAATAAATAAATAAAATCTTTAAAAAAAAAAAAAAAGAAAATGGAGTCCTAGCAATGCAGGCTGCCTGGGTACAAGGAACCAGAGGAAGTTCCTACAGACCCAAGAGGGTTTTTGGCTTCTCACAGGAAATCAAATGCAAGCTGAGAGGAAGTGAGAGCAGAGTTTATTGAAGATAGAGAGTATTGACAGAGCATCTGGGAGACTTAGAAAGGAAAGGAAAATGAGTCTCATCTTTGCTTGGGGCCTGGTGTTTTTACTGAGGATGGTGGTCTGGTGCATGTGTCTTCTCAGTAAACCAGCGTTCAGGTATTCTCCATAAATAAATCACTTATGCCCTGGAGCCAGGGGTCTTGATGAGTCCGTGGTTTTGGAAAAGTTCATGATGAGCCCACCCAGTCACTCTTTAGATCTTATCTCTTGTGCTGGAAGACTCCAAAGAAGTCATTAAATTCTTGACCTTTAAAAGGAGAACATACATCATCTGTTTTATAAGGCACATGCAAGGGGCGCCTGGGTAGCTCAGATGGTTAAGCCTCTGCCTTCGGCTCAGGTCTTGATCCCAGGCTCCTGGGATCAAGTCCTGCATTGGGCTCCTGGCTCAGTGGAGGGCCTGCTTCTCCCTCTGCCTCTCCTCCTGCTCATGTTCTCTCTCTTTCTGCATCTCATGTCTCAAATGAATAAATAAAATCTTAAAAAAAAAAAAAAAAAAGTGCATGTAAAGCAGGGGTATAAGTCCTAGCAAGAATGGAAGCAGGAAAAGGAGCAAAAAAAGCAGTTTTTCATGGGGTCCCTTTAGTTTCCCTGTCTCAAAAGGTGCTCTGAGATCTTAAAAACCAGTGTCCCAAATTATTAGCATACCAGTTCTTCCATATACTGTCAGTCATGTCACTTAAGTTTTAGAGCTATGGCTTTCTTATTTTACTTAATCATTTTATTTGCACGGACATCAGAACTGCCTGTTTTAAGCCTGGTTTCTTTATGTATTGAAACCTCCCAAATTGCCCTCAGGTTAAGGAAGGAAAAGAGATAAAATAAGCTAAAGGGAGGCTGATATCAGCAGGAATAAAACATCGTATCTGTTTTGTTAGAAATATAATTTTATAAGGCTCCACTCATCTACTGAAAGAATGTGGACCCATTACATTCCCAATGTTATCCTGTTAAATTATTCTCCTCATTTGATATTCTTCACCACACCAAATTATGCTACATAAAATGAGTCTTAACTTTTAAAGTATTAACATGGGATATTCTGAGACTAAATGTTTCCGTCAAGTGTGTGTGAATCTTGCTGGCACTCAGGACTCCTACTTCAAGAAATGGATTTGCTCATACAATTAAACATAAGCAATTGCGAGTTAAGCAGATTTCTATTGCCTCTTAGCAGCCAAACTCCAGTGGGGGTAATGTAGGCAGAGCCTTAACCTTTAAAATTGTGGCTTTCTGCCATGACCATATTAAAACATCTATGGTGCGGGGGCTGGGCATGTGCTATAATGAGAATTTAAAATTCCAAACTAAATATACTGAGGGAAATTGTTGTGGAACCTAATTAGCCATATGCAGCCTAAACCACTCAGCTTCTAGGAACAGTGTGAGCACACACAGTTACTTCAAAGGGATAGATGGCAGGCTAGAGTGTGAATGTTGCAAAGTTTAAGTGGAAAGACTTCCTTACAACCGCCATTACCACTCTCGTTTAAACCTGTACCCTCACTGGACTATCATGTCAAATAGTGTTAAACATTTGACCTGCCTCTGATAATCTGTTAATTTCCCTAGGCTCTTTCCCTCTCATTTTTCAAACGGCTACTGATGTGGGTGCATTTTCTAAGATTTAGATACAATATATTTTTTAAAAATTCTTCATATACACCCCAATGTGTAGCAACCAGATAATCCACTCTAAGAGGCTACACTTTAAGAGCAGACCCTTACTTACCTGTCCATTTTGATCTCAGACTATGGTATGATTGCCTCTCTCCATGTTTTAGGAAAATCCAAGTGTTGAACCCTATCTCCATGCATCACTGGAATAAACAAGATACTTAATCAAGACTCCAATCCTATACATAGAGTTTAGTCTTCTTCATTGCCCCTCTGCTTTTGTTATAAGAAGTTGGGTGTGGAGAAGAATTAATTGAAACCTTTCCCACCAGATTGTTGCATCAAGAGTATGTTCTTTATCTTGTTTTTCTCAGTGTCTTATTGTTCAAAAACTTTGTTTTTGTTTAATATCTTTGTTTAATAAAGTATATAGTAATATTGATCTTTAAAGCATTTTTGTGGTCAGCTTGCTGACCAGATAAGGTTCTTATGTATACATTTTTATAACACTTTTTTAGTTTTAGCTTCCACATTTAGGTCAAAGATCTGTCTTCCTTAATTGAATTTGATATTGGTTCTAATTTTCTCCTGAGTTTAATAATCTAGCCACACAATCAAATTAAGAAATTATGGAATTTTGGAGGTGAAAGTGGACTTCAAGATAATCTAGGCATTGAAGTTTTGAGCTCCTCTGAGTTCAGTATTTTCCATCTCATGTAGTTTAAGGTGGATGTTTGGCAAGAATAGTGTTTTTAGATAGGGGCTCGGGTGGGAGTGAAGTGGGAAACAAAATATTAGACCAGAAATGATAAAATTTCCAAATCCCTTTCAACTCCATAATCCTAGTCTAATATTCTCTTTATAAATATCAGAATATATAACTGAAGCTCTATGAATTTAAATACTTCAGGTCACATAACTGTGCCAACACAATCTTATTTTTTATGGCAAATGTCATTTCCTTTGTATTCTGTGTCTCTCCTAAAAAGAAAAAAAAAAAACTATTTTGTCCACTGTTCTTTGTGTCATTCAGAATTAAAATCGAGTAGGTGCAAAGTTTTAAGTTGTTAAAAATATAAAAAATAGAAACCATATATTTAATTTAAAAGACTAAAAAGAGTAATTATTGAAATTAAAAAGAGTAAAATAATAATCATTAACATCGGGCAGTTGGGAAGGGATGAGTACTGAAGCATATGCCACAAGGTTGAATGATGGAGAAAATTCTTGAAGCAAGTCAGTGTTGGCTTCAGTTGAAATAGTGATGCATACAGGTGTGTGTGTGTGTGTGTGTGTCTCGGGAAGAGTGTGAAGTGATTTTAAGAGAAAAGGTTGTCAAAGCTCCTAGAGTAATAGAGTCTAGTGCTCTGATTGAAGTGCCTTACAAATTTTAGCCCTTGTACTAACCCATTTTTAAACTGTGTTTTGTAGAATATTTGCCTATCCTGGATAGTAAAAACTCTAGCAGTAAATAATTTTGAGGAGCTTTTAATGCCTTATCTTACTTCTTGGAAATTCAAAGCTCCATTATATTAAAAGTGTTTGTAGTAATGCATCAAAGATATTTAGATAATGTTATTCATTTCCAAGGTTTGGTCAGGAACTACCTATTATCAGAACAACAATTTATATTTTGAGGACAGTAGTTTTTTTTGTTGTTGTTTGTTTTTTGTCTTTCTTTTTTTTTTGTATAACTCTATTTGAAGAATGATGCTTCAAACAGTAAAGTATCCTATTCTGACCCTTTGATTTCCCTAGTCTTGTTTACTATTTGCTAAATTATCTTATTCTGTCCATTTAAATATTTTGTTATCTAACTTGTCCAGATAATTCATTCCATTAGAATCATCTAGTTAACTGATGGACCGGGAATACTGAATGGTGTTGTTTCCACTGGCCAGGAACTTTTAGTCTAATGGAAAAAAAGATACAAAACAGTAAAGCTATTCTTCTTGAGAGAGTACATTTTAATGAACCACACTAAAATAAAAGAAAAATGAAATTAAAAAAAAGATTCTGTTCTAATAACAGAAATTTTGAAACTCTCTATAATTTTTTCCTAAGTCTCAGAATATTTCTATATAACTTGAAAGCTGAATATAAATCGAAAAGTTCATTTTTGTGCATAACTAAATATTCACTGGCTACATTTTTTTTAAATAGTTAAAATTTGAGTGTAGACTGGAGTTAAAAACTCTAAAACTGGAGTTTTTTTTTTTCTAGTTTCCGAAGACTACTGTATGCTACAGTATTTTGTAAGAGCACCAAACTTGAAGCCATTGTAGAACTGTTCTTTATATTATGACAATGACCCAGTAATCTTAATT
Source organism: Halichoerus grypus (assembly GCF_964656455.1). Taxonomy (NCBI): domain Eukaryota; kingdom Metazoa; phylum Chordata; class Mammalia; order Carnivora; family Phocidae; genus Halichoerus; species Halichoerus grypus. The sequence goes on along the minus strand of NC_135716.1, from coordinate 128,453,278 downwards.
GTCCTAAGAATGCATCATGACTTAATATCTAATATGGATGTGTTAAGTGTTTTGATAATATCCCTTACTAGCAGGCATGACTAGACAGTTCTAGTAGGGGGTATGTTGGAAAATTGCTTGTATAATTAATCAGAAGCCAGCCCAGGCTTGAAGATTCCTCTGCTTATAGCTTACCCATTGTCTAATTATATCATCTTTAATTATCGTAAGTTCAAGCTTCTCCTTTAATTGTTCTTGGGGGTCACTTTGGAGTGTATTAACACAGAGTTATTATATGTAGTATTTTAATAAGGTTATATGATGGCATAGGTAACACTAATAGGGTATATAATTTATCAAAAGTTAGGTTGAACTGGATAATTTTGAAGAGCTACAATTTACTGCACTGTGTTTAGTTGTAGGGCAATGGACAATCATGATCAGGCCTCTATTTTAATGAACATACAAGTATTTGACTCTCAAAAACCAAATAATAAAATATAGTTTAGCAAATTCCTGAAGCAAAATTTTATTACATTTATTACCTATAAGAGTTCTGTAAGGTAAGCAGTTATATCTTATTGGTCTTGTTACCTAAAATCTAAGTTTTATTTTTCTCACTAGCATGTGACTACAAAAAGAGAGCTAAAACTAGAATCTATATTAGTATCCTAAAAATCACTTATAAGGTAATACATTGCAATAATATCTTCTGTCTACTTCTAGTCTCATCCCTGTGCTATTACCACAGAACAAGTAGGGGCTATTAATGTTATCCTTCCTAGGGATTCTTCTTATGTGTTAACTTGACTGGGACAGGGAGGGCCAAATATTTGGTTAAACATTATTCTGTGTGCATCTGTGAGGGTGATTATGGATGAGATTAATGTTTGAACTGGTAGAGCAAGAAAGCAGATTGTCCCCCCATGTGTGAAGGGGTCTCATCCAATCCACTGGAGGCCTGAATAGAATGAAAGGTGGGGTAAGGGAGAATTTTCTCTCTGCCTGGCCATGTTCAAGTTGGGGCTTTGGTCTTCTCCTACACTCAGACTGGAATTTACACTATCAGTTCTCCTGGTTCTCAGGCCTCAGGACTCAGACTGGAACTACATCACAGATTCTCTTGGGTCTTCAGCTGGTAGACAGAAGATTGTAGGACTTCTCAGCCTCCAAAATCACATGAGCCAATTTCTTACCATCTCTTGTGTGTGTGTGTGTGTGTGTGTGTGTGTGTGTGTGTGTGTGTGTGTGTGTATCTATAGAGGGGCACAGATATAGGCACAGATATAGATATATTTCCTATTGGTTCTGTTTGTCTAAAGAACCTGGACTGGGGAAAAAAAAAAAAAAACCTGGACTAATATAGGCTCTGTCTTGTCCTTTGCTATAGCACCAACACATTCTGCATTTTTTTTTAAACCAAGTAATTGAGTTTTATATTTTAAAAATGATCTCAAAAGATAAAGGAAATTGTGCTTTTCTAAAGGAAAAATCAGAGCAAAAAGAACAACGAATGAAGGTGATAATGCGTAAACTACATGGTCATTCAAGCTTGCTATGTTCTGAGTTTGGGAAGAGAATGAGAGAGACTAATAGGTTAAAGAGTTTCCTGCATGCTTGACTTGCTTATTCCTCCTTATGAGCTATTGTTGTTATTATACTGCAACCTCTATTCTAAGAAAGAATAGTAAGGCATTTCCCTATGATGGAGGGAAAGAGTATACATTCAAATTAGTTATAAAACTGATTAGCACTGCAGTTAAAAAGATGAAATCTAGCACACAGAATTGACAGAATGATTTTATTGTGATTTTGTAGTGAGACCAGAACTTGTAGAGAGTATGACTTGGACATCAATGGAACATCTATCCTTGGTAAAACTTCTGTATATTGGCAAAAATAGGCATTTATCTAGAAATGAAGGATATAACAATAAAATTTATGGGATTAAGTAAGAGAAGGGACTATTTTTATGTGAAATATTTTTAATTTTTTCATTTGAGTATGGTTGATACACAATGTAACATTAACTTCAAGTGTATGACATAGTGACTCAACTTCACTATATGTTACGCTAGGCTCACCACAAGTGTGGCTACCATCTGTTACCATACAACACTATTCCAGTATCATTGGCTATATTCCCTATGTTGTGCCTTCCTGTGATTTATTCATTCCATAACTGGAGTCCTGTAATTCCACTCCTTTCACATATTTTGCCCAACCCCACCTCCTTCTTTTTTTTTTTTTTTTAAAGATTTTATTTATTTATTTGACAGAGAGAGACACAGCGAGAGAAGGAACACAAGCAGGGGGAGTGGGAGAGGGAGAAGCAGGCTTCCTGCAGGGCAAGGAGCCCGATGCGGGGCTCGATCCCAGGACCTTGGGATCATGACCTGAGCCGAAGGCAGATGCTTAACAACTGAGCCACCCAGGCGCCCCCCCCCACCTCCTTCTGGTTCCTTCTGACAACCATCAGTTCTCTATATAACTAATAAAATGCTTTTATTGTTAGTGAAAGCTTGATATATTACATCATGAAGATCTATAACAGATGTTTGACAGAGGGAAAATACAAGGTGAATTCAGAACAATTGATATTTAATTTTTCATAACAAATGAGAGTTCTTAGATCTTATACAGTATGTGCAGAAAGTTTCCTCTTACAGGGAATATTAGAGGCTCAGAATGTCAGCTAGATAAGAGTGCAAAGAGTTATTATGTATCAGGGATGAACAGCTTTTGTGTTAGACACTGTTTATAATGCCTCAATATTTTTGAAGGCTATATGGGAAAATGATTTTGAGAATGACACTTACTGAAATTCACTGGAAAAAAAAACTGGGATAATAACTATGGCACAAAGAAGTAAAATTAAAACTGCCAAAATTCAATGCATTTCACAGCTGAAAAAAGTACTCCTTTAAAAGCCTATTACTTAATTTTGAGGCAGTTAGGATTTCTTACGGAAGTAAAATAAAAAAATTACTTATCCTAACATTGCAAATTCTCTCAAATTTTTGAAGTAAAGTAGACATCAGTGTTCTAGGTATTCTTTTATATATTCTGAATGTCATGCTAGTCATTCTGATAGTTGCTCATCATAAAATATGACCATGTAAATTCTCAGTAATGGTAAGCTATGTCTTGTTATGACAGTATTGACCACTCTAGGAGGAAAGAATGGCACATCTTCATGTGTTGAGGGATATGGCTGTAAATGACAAAATTTTCCCATTTGTTAGATTCTTAATATTTTCTACAAAACATTGATGGCCTTTGAAACTGTTTTTCTCTCTTCTCTTTGTGCTTCATATTGAATAGTTTCTATTACTATGTACTCAAGTTCAGTGATCTTTATTCCTCCAGTGAATAAGCTGTTGTTAATCCTATGTAAAGTATTTTTCATTTCAGATCATGTAGTCTTAATTTCCAGAAGTTTGATTTGAGTCTTTTCTCTGTCTTCCATTTCTTTCTGTCTCAAACCCTTGTTTTTCTTTTGGAACATTTTTTGAACATTTGAACATGTGTATATTACCTGGTTATGTGTCATATTTTCTTGCCTCTTTACATGTTAGTATTTCTAATTAGATGCAGCAAATTTAAATTTTACATTGAATGGTACTCAATTTTCTTTAAATATTTTTGGGCTTTATTATGGGACATAGTTTTATGTTCTTGAAATTAGTTCTTTTGGGGTTTGCTTTTTAAGCTTTGAGCCACCCAGCTAATTGGCCTACTAGTCCCACTTCTAAAATAACACCCTTCCAAGGAATCTAATTCCCTGTGAATTAGGAAGTCTTTCTCTCCTGGCTGGTAGGAACATGAAATATTTTTTGTCCTTAAAAAGCTTCGCTTATTTCTTTCTTAAGTGGTCCTAAGTGTTTTCTTCATAACACAAACTGATAAATTCTAAACCAAAAACTTGAAGGAATGCTTATACACATCTCCAGAGCTTTCTCTTTATGCAGCTTCTTTCTTTACTGGGCTTTGTCCCCCCAAATCCAGCCACTATCTTTTCAGAACTTTGAACTTTGTCTCTTCAGCTCGGCGGGACTGATGATTTCTGTTTGGGTTCATCTTACTCCATTGTATCCTAGAAATTCTCGCCAGACAGTAAGTGGGACAATCATCCATATACTTGTTTCACTTCTCTTAGGTGTCCCTGTCCAGAACTGCCTCTTGCCCAGTGTCTGAAAAGTGTTTTATATATTTTGTCTGATTTTATAGGTGTTTAAGGTAGGAAGATAAATTCCATGCCTGCCATTTCATCATTGCCAGAAATAGAATTTCTGAGTCCTTAGTGTTTTGTTTGTTTTTTTTTTTCTTTCATCCATTTTGACTTTTTATGACCTATGGATATTCAATTACTCCAGGACTACTTGTTGAAAAAACAATCATTTCCAAATTATGTTTGCCCATTTGTTTAAAAATAAATTAACTAGGGGCGCCTGGGTGGCTCAGTCGTTAAGCGTCTGCCTTCGGCTCAGGTCATGATCCCAGGGTCCTGGGATCGAGCCCCCCATCGGGCTCCCTGCTCCGCGGGAAGCCTGCTTCTCCCTCTCCCACTCCCCCTGCTTGTGTTCCCTCTCTCGCTCTCTCTCTCTCTGTCAAATAAATAAATAAAATCTTTAAAAAAATAAAATAAAATAAATTAACTGTATATGTGTATTGTACTCTCTATTCTGTTTCAGTGGCCTATATGAGTATTCATATGCCAATATTATACTAAGATTATAAGTGTACTTAAATCTACTTTGTCAATATCTTGAAGAGTGTTGGAATTAATAGGCAGATGAAGTGACATAATCTAGACCTGGGGCTATGGGCACTCTAAACAAGTTGGCAATATGAATTAAATTTCCATGGCCTGGTTATAATAGGATGTCTGGTGAGGCTGGGTTATCAGATAAATATATTATGGATAGAACATAAATAAAGACAAACATTGTGTGAAACCCAGGGAATCACATCTATTACTTGAGGACATCTGTATTTAGAGTTTAACTTAGTCCATTATTGACTCTGGATCTAAGCAGTCTATTTGGATTTTCTAGATAAATATATTTATGTAGATCCACCTGGAGGTTATTTTGAGCTTACATCCTCTTAGGAAATCATAAAATTTCAAATGTGTATTTTGTTCTTTCCTGCAGACACCAACTAGCTCAAGCTAAACGTATGATATTATAATTTATTAGGGAAAATTAATAATAGTTGGGAAAAGAAAGGAGATTCCAGCACTTTGGGTCCAAAATTGTTACTATATACTATATAAATGACATTTAATTGACTAGAAAAATAAATTGCCTCAACAAAAGAAAGACCATATATGAAAAGACCACAGCTAACTTCATGCTCAATGGTGAAAACATGAGTTTTTTCCTCTAAGATTAAAAACAAGGCAAGGAGTCCCACTCTAGCCACTTCTGTTCAACTTAGTACCAGAAGTCCTAGCTACAGCACTTAAGCATGAAAAAGAAACAGAAACATTCTAATCAGAAAAGGAGTACAATTAATCTGTTTACAGAATATATGATCTTCCAAGGAAAAACCCTAAAGATTCCACAAAAACTATTACAGATAATTAATTCAGCAAACTTGCAGGATACAAAATCAACATACAACAATCAGTCATGTTTCTATATTCTGACAATGAGTTACACAAAAAGAACAGAAAACAATTCCATTTACTGTAGCATCAAATAGAATAAAATAATAATAAACTTAACCAAGGAGGGAGCAACGCTTGCACATTGAAAACAATAAACATTGCTAAAATAAAGAACAAAAGTAAAATGGAAAAAATATCCTGTGTTAGTGGATTAGAAGAATTAATATTGTCAAAATGTCCATACTACCCAAACTGATCTATACATTCACTGGAATCCGTGTAAAAATCCCAGTGGCATTTTTTTTTCACAGAACTATAACAAAGGATCCTAAAATTCCCGTGGAACTACAAAAAACACCCTATAGCCAAAGTAAACTTGAGGAAAAAAATACAAAGCTAGAGGCCTCAAACTTCCTGACTTCAAACATAAAGCTGCAGTAGTCAAACTAGTATAGTCCTGACCTAAAAACAGTCATATAAACCAATGGAACAGAATTGAGAGCCTAGAAACAAACCCACACATATATGGTCAAGTGATCTTCAACAAGACTGCCAAGAATACACACTGGGGAAAAGTTGGTCTTCAACCAGTGGTACTAAGAAAACTGGCTAGGCATATGCGAAATAACTAAATTTCACCCTTATCGTTAACCATACACAAATATCAAAATTGGGTAAAGACTTAAATGTTAGATCTTAAACTATAAAACTTATAGGAAAAAAAAAAAAATATAGGAGCAAAGCCTCCTGACATTCATCTTGGCAATGACTTCTGGGCTTTGACACCAAAAAACATAAGCAACAAACACAAAAATCGACAAATAAGACTGTATGAAACTTAAAGGCTTCTGGGCAGCAAAAAAACCCAACAGATTAAAAAAGGAACCTACAGAATGAGAGAAAATATTTCAAACTACATATCTGATAAGAGGTTAATATCCAAAATATATAAGAAACTCCTACATCCCAGTAATAACAAAAAGTAATAACCCAACTTAAAAATGAGCAAAGAACTTGGATAGACATTTCTCTCATGAAGACCTACATAGGGCCAACAGCTATATGAAAGGATTCTCAGTATCACTAATTATCAGGGAAATGCATATCAAAACCACAACGAGATAACACTTCACATCTGTTAGAATGGACATTATTTAAAAAATTACAAATACTGGTTAGGATGTGCAAAATTTGGAATCTTTGTGCATTGTTCTTGGGACTCCAAAATGGTCAACTGGTATGAAAAGAACACAATGTTTCCTTAGCAAATTAAAAATAGAACTACATATGATCTAGCAATCCCACTTGTATGTACCCCCCAAAATTGAAAATAGGATCTTGAAGTGATATCTGCACTTTGATGTTCACTGCAACATTAGGCACAATAGCTAAGAGGTTGAAACAAACTAAATGTCCATCAGTGGATAAATGGATAATGAAAAAGTGGTTATACCTACAATGTGATATTATTCAGCCTTTATTTTTTTATTTTTTAAGATTTTATTTACTTATTTGACGGAGAGAGAGAACAAGTAGGCAGAGGCAGAGGGAGAGGGAGAAGCAGGCTCCCCGCTGAGCAGGGAGTCCAATGCCAGACTGGATCCCAGGACCCTGGGATCATGACCCCAGCCAAAGGCAGACGCCTAACCAATTGAGCCACCCAGGTTCCCTTATTCAGCCTTTAAAAAGAAGGAAATCCTGGGGCACGTGGGTGGCTCAGTCGTTAAATGTCTGCCTTCGGCTTGGGTCATGATCCCAGGGTCATGGGATCGAGCCCCGCATCGGGCTCCCTGCTCAGCGGGAAGCCTGCTTCTCCCTCTCCCACTCCTCCTGCTTGTGTTCCCTCTCTCGCTGTCTACCTGTCAGATAAATAAATTAAAAAAAAAAAAAAAAAAAAGGAAATCCTTCCACATACAACAACGTGAGTAAAACTTGAGAATATTTTGCTAAGTGTAATAAGCCAGTTACAGAAGGAGAAACACTGCATGACCCTACTTAAATGATGTAGCTATAGTAGTCAAACTCATAGAAACAGAATGTAAAATAGTGGTTGCCAAGGACTGAGGGAAATGGGAATTTTCTGCTCAATGGGTATAGAATTTGAGTCACGCAAGATGATAAAGTTCAGATCCTTCTGTACAGGAATGTGCATATAATTAATACCGTAATGTACACTTAAAAGTTTAAGAAGGGGGCGCCTGGGTGGCTCAGTTGGTTAAGCGACTGCCTTCGGCTCAGGTCATGATCCTGGAGTCCCTGGATCGAGTCCCGCATCGGGCTCCCTGCTCAGCAGGGAGTCTGCTTCTCCCTCTGACCCTCCCCCCTCTCATGTGCTCTCTCTCATTCTCTCTCTCGTTCTCTCTCAAATAAATAAATAAAATCTTTAAAAAAAAAAAAGTTTAAGAAGGTTTAAGGCTTCTGTTAATGGTTTCTTATAATAATGTCAGTGATATTAGCACAATACAATAAAAGAGAATGGTCAATAAAGTAATGAGTGGTGTTCAAGAAGTAGATATTAATAGTTAAACAATGATATATTAACTGAGATAAGGACTCATTGGCTTTAGCAACATGTAAGTCATTGGCGAAACTCAAGAGCATTTCTATAGTGGGTGAGGGCAAAGCCAATAAGGAGGTGATTCAAAAAGAATAGGAACCGGGGGGGGGGTGGAGGGTGGGGAGAAAAAATTAAACTGGTTACCAGGAGAGTCAAAATAGTAGTAACTCTCAGTATGGAAGGAAGGGTTTGTGATTGAGAGAGTAAATGTCTGGCAAATGTCTATCTCCTGACATGTATAATAGATGTATAGTAGTTGTAAGCTGGTTTGTACCAAAATGATTCTTTAAACCATACCCTTTTTTTTTTATATGTTTGTGTTATATTTAATATCTAAAATTTAAAATTATACAAAACAAGAACAGAAAGAGAAGGACAAGTTTTACTATATACGGAAGATAAGAAATGGGGCAATATCTAGAGAAAATCATAGGGTTAAGAAAAGTTTTTAATTATTTTTAATGGGACAAATAAAATGTATACTTATATGAATGATTCAGTTAAAAATAAAATTGATGATGCAAAAAAGTGGGGAAATTGCTGCAGGTATATGTTAAAAAGGCGTTAGAAGATAAAATCTAGTACACATGCGGAAGGTTTGGCTTTAGTTAGGAGCAATGACAGTTTATCCATAACAAGAGGAATACAGTTGGAGAGTAACCATAGATTTAAGTAGGTGGGTAAATATAGATGTGAATTTATGGAAGATTTATTCTCACTTCCCTTTTCCAACTTAGATAGGCACAAAGTCATCAAATGATTTTGATGAGGAAGAGGAGCTGCAGGTTTGATGAAAAGGGAGAACTCACGAAATTGAAGTCTAAGGGGGAGTGGGAGAAAGATTGAAATAAGAAAATGCAACATGATTGCTTGCATCATTAAAGATCCACTTGAGGTTTGTGGTTTTGATTTCAAAGTGAGAACAGTCAACATAATTATGTTTCTTTTTTAGGGTTATGGTTTTGATAGGTGAATAAGAAGTAGCAAAAAAGGGCCAAGGGAACTGAGGTTATCTAAAAGGAAGTAATTATATTAATTAATCTTGCTTCAAGCTGGGAAGAAGAGAAGTAAAAAGATGAGAGGGTTGGGAGGTGCAGTTAATAAGGATGTGTGGTGTGAAAGAAATGTGGGAGTTATAGTACTTGGGAGAGTAAGCTATTAAGAAGTTTTGGTCAGAAATCAGGGGATTTGAAATTGAGAAGATAGCATGGGTGAGATTGAGAAAATCTCACAGTATGAGCATAGGAATGAATTACTAAAGTAGCAAAGTAGACAAGATTGTTGAAGGCATAAAGATGAAGGTACCTGAAATGTGAAAGTATTGGAAATGTAATCTGTCTGGGTATTGGAATTACTGAAAATTATGTTAGGAGGAGTTACCGAGAGTGGCAGTGAGCCACCATTCAGAATCTTCAAGGAATCAGAAGTTGTAGTTAAGGGTCTTTGGAGGATTGCAAAGTAGGATAGCATGGTTTAATTTGATGAAAATAATTCAGACTTTTAGGGAAGAATGAGGGAGAAAGTTCTGGAAGTGATAAGGATAAGAAAGTCACCTAGGTTACCTGAGGCTCCATGGTAGGGAGGTCAGGGTACAGAAAAAGCCAATGAATTTCTGGTAGAGCTGGAAGATATTGAAGAAGACATTGAGTTGGAAGGTTCAAGATTTTACTGCTGATGATTTAAAAATTGCAGAAAGTACATTGGAAGGATGTCAGGATTTGAAGAGTGAGGAGAGATGGAGTCAGCACCTTTGGAGTGATAATCCTGGGTATCTTGATAGGATTGACATAAAGGGTAATCAAAGGATTTAATATTATATAGATGGTTTTAAAGGTGGTTAGTTGAGATTGAGGAAGGGGTTTGTGTGCACCTCATTAGAAACTTGCTGAACTCTCGAACTCTTTTTTCACTCACTACTGTAGTGACAAGGTATCTAGAAAACTGGAGATCTTATCCAAAGCACCCTCATACCTGGAACCCCTTCCTAGCTCCAAGTACATAGCAGAGCTTTAGTGCTGGAGGTGTGGAAGCCAAATATGAAGTGGTCCTACCTACAGCACTGGAATTCTGTGTTTCTTTCTTAACTTAGTCTAGTGGAGGCAATGTAATTCTGTTGAATATAACATGTATCAACCACACTTGAGGTTTGCACACAATAAACATTCTGTAGGACACAGAAGCCCATGCTAAATTACTGTCATGCTCTTTTTCACTTATATCTCCAACAGACAAGTCTATTAGTTCTTTTTGAAAATATAGTTCCCTACTTACACTATATCCTTAAAAGATAAGGTTTGTACATAAAAGACAAAAAGGGATATTTTTCTTTCCCCCCATTGATCTTATAAAAATTCCAATTGAAGAAATAAATCCCTTTCGTGCACTAGTTCTTCTGAGCTCCCTTGAAGAGTACTTTTCATTTCATATGTAGAACACTTGAATTTGAAAGGTCTTAGAAAATGTTTGTCAGACTAGCAGGTCAGTTGATGTCTTTTTGAAAAAGTATTTGTTTTTCTTTCATAAGCTTTAAGTATTTTACCAGACCCTAATGCTAAAAGTAAAGAAAGAGAATTGTCTTTACAGGCAAAAATATTTGAATAAGTATTTTGCACTAAGAATTGTACTAAATTCTGATGACACAGAACAACAAACGTAGACCTTACCCTTTAGTCCTTACATTTATAATCTGTAGAAAGCCTGACATGGGAACAAATTGCCACAAAACGTAGTCATTTTATTTTGTGGCAATAAAGACCATGGTAGAAAAATATGATTAAAAATACACCATTTACTTAATTTATTTACTAATATTTGCTTAAGATAAATAATTTTAAAACCTATTACCACCAACTGTACTGAACAGTTAGATGTAAGGTTAGCTTATTGTCAGCTTTTTTATTAGCACTGAAAACATGTAAGGTACTTTACCTGTAAGGTATTTTATGTACATGATCCTCAGAATAATCCTACAAAGTAATTACTCTTAATCCTATTGTACTGACTGAATAATAAAGGTTCAGAGAAATTGTTTCATTTCTTAAACTAACAAATTACACAAATAATGTACTAAAGGCTTATCAAGTGGCATGGCTAATATGATTTCAGCTATGCCATAGTTTATCTAGTAATATTTGTAGAAACATGAGATGATGCAGTTCTTTTTCTTCTTGGTGTGGATCTGGCTACTTTCCTTGGATGTTTTAAGAAGTGGAAAATACATTAGTCATTTGTAATTACAGATCTGCTTTCTGGAATATAAGTTAATGATTTAACTTATGCAAATAAGCTCTTAAGTTATTTAATACAGCACTTTTTCAATATTACCAAAGTCAATGTGCATTTAAAGCATAACATTCTTTAGGATGTAAGTGAGAGAAACTTTGCACTGAAAATATTTTCTTGTCCAAATGTGTCAATAAAGCAATTTTATGCTCCTACTGAAAACTGTACAAGGCTGGTGCCATCTGCATCCTGAAATTAAACATTGTCATGCAATTATCAGTTTACCAAATGTGCTGACATGTAATACAATGATAGCACTCACTTGTATACATACATTGCCAAAAAGACCAGACAGCACATTTTTACACTATTTTGTATAGTATGTATTTTACTACAACATAAATTGCCGACTTGCCAAGGCAAACTTTATCCTTGCTAACAAAGTTGCAGAATACACAACAAAACTTTAATATATATAAAACTTCATATGGTTTGGGCTCTTCAAAAACTAATTTTTGAGGTGTCTAAGTGCTTGTATTTAGGTTTAATGAGCTCTAAGCCTTAATATTTTATATGTGTCTAAAATTATTCATAAAAGCAAAAACAAACTGTACATAATTTCTTATTATTGGCAAAGAGATTTATTACAATGGAAAGGAGGTAAACCGTATTGGAAAATGTTGGGATTTGTTATAAAAAGGCAAATAAAAACAGTAATATAGTAAAAACTCCATTTAGAGTTGCCATGCTCCTGAACATTGGATTATAGTGCTAGCCAAATCATGTTTCCATGTATATAATAAGGTCTAATATACTTTCCTCATAACACATAAGCCCATTAATATGTATGTAACTCTTCCCTTATGAAATAAGTATTAGGTGTGATTCATCACAAATATAGTACAACTAATACAGCCTTCAGATATTTGAAAGTAAAGGTATTACTGAGTCATTTATCACACTGACTTTATCTTCCTGTTTACAACTCTCTTAAAGGAGAGCTAGAATAATTATTTTTCATATGAACCACGTGGGCTCTTTTTGAATGAGGGACTCATCAATTCTAGTTGAAAGATTCACAAACAGAAATAGTAAATCAGTTTTCACATAATTGCCCTTGTTTGATGATAGTTGATGTACCATTGAGAAAGTCTTAGGTACTGAGGATCAAGGGTATTCACAAACTATTGTTATCTTGTATCTTTTTGTCCATTGTTTTCAAAAGATAATCACAAAAACAAGAAATAAGGGGAAACTCATAGATTTCATTTAACCAATACTGATTGATCACTTGCTCGATTCTTGAAAATACTGGGCCCAGTTATTAATAGATAAATAAGTTTTTTACTCTCCAAACCCTTAATGTCTACCAGAACACAGAGACATATGTATAATAATAATAATTCTTTTTAAAATATGACATTAAAATTATGGAAAGAACTTAATCACAAACTTAATTTTTTAAAAATGGACTTATGATTTTTCCAATTTCATATTCCATTTTAGCAAAATCATGCTTGGAAACTGATAATTTGGGTGAACATGTTAATGTTTGTTAATGTGTTACCATCCCAGATAAAATGACTCCATTTTTACCTCAGTCAATACTTCTCTCTTTTATTGTGTATAGATGCTCAGTACAAAATACATTCAAATTACTTAGGATTAAATATATGCCCTCCAACCAAAGACTCCATATCAACAGTCTTTGTATAGAGTTGCAATATTTTTTTTTTTTTTGAGGATGCTGGGATCCTAAATATTTCTGTATTCATAGATTTCTGAGACTGTAAATTGCCAGAGAATCTTAATTTCTAACAAGCCCTAGGTGATGCCAAAGCTGATGGTCCTTGTACCACACTTTGAGTAGTTAAGGGTATGGAATATTATTCCTGGTGACATGGAAAGGAATGGATTTTAAAAGACCAGTAAAATAGTTTATTTATAAGGATCTGGTAGAAATAAGTCAGCTAAGAGGTTCTTCTGAATTATTGAAGTAACATTGAAACGAAGTATACATATAGAATTTACAGGACTTGACAACTTAAATGTGTTTGGAACTTGAGAAGAGTCTTGGGAATAAACATTCTATTTCAATGAATAGAATTCCGTGTTTATTTAAAGTACTATTGCACATATACTATTATATTACTATTAGTACACTATTGAATTTGAATTAAGGGCAAAACTAATTCCTATATCAAGGAGAGGTTATCTCATCTGAAAGATAAAGATCTTCCTTATTGCACAATTAACTGGGGAAAGAATTATTTCTTTTCAAACAGGAGCCAAATTGAACAGAGATTAACATGTGAAGTAAAGTATTAATTTATCTACCTTGGTGTCCTCATAAAGTTTGGCTAAAAATTAGAAATTAAAAAGACCTGAATGAAGCAGGCAAAGTTATACAGAAAAATTTAGGAATGGAGATAAATTATGCAGAACACTTAGGAATGGTGAGTGGATACTCCAGGACCTCTGAGCACCTGAAACAATATAATTATGGCAGGATCAGATGACTGTAATGTATAGGTCAGGTTATGAATATTCAATAAAAACAGACAATATCAACACAAAAATAAAAACAAAACAGAAGTGATTGGTAGCAGTTAGTGAGCTCTTATTATGTATTAGTTCCTGTGCTAATTAATACTTACGTGTGTGTGTGTGTGTGTGTGTGTGTGTGTAGAAATCCTACTTTAGAGAAAAGTGAGGCTCAGAGAAGTTAAATCAGTTCTTCAAAATCTTGTAAATTGTGGAAGGGATGGGATTTGAAAAGTACCACTCTTATTCTGAAGCAGTCAGGACTCCTTCCCTGAACCTTACATCAGAAGCATCATACTTTTAAGAGCATTTCCTGAAAATTTAAAAGCCCTCTATTGTGTCTGGAACAAGTGATATCTGGAGTTGAGGGAGTGAATTTCTGCAGCTCTGGGATTTGAATTTATGGGGTCCACTCTAGTCTCTACCAGTCCCTGGTTCCCGAGGGAAGCTGCCCAACAAGTTACTCCATTTATATGATCATGGGATGGGGAAAAAATTGTGATGCCATAATGGTGAAGATTTGGGGTGACTTGCACTTGCATCTGACATAGGATAATGAACCTTCACCTATACTTATTAGACAATAAAGTAACATATAAGTAACTCTTTCTTCCTATGATTTTAACTTTTCATCAATACATCAATCACTATATCTACACAGACCTTGAATTGTATAATTTACTTTGTTTATAGATTGAGCTAAAATTGATATAAAATAAAACACATTCTTAAAATGTACACCTTAATGTATTTTGCCATATGTGTATGTCTGGAAAATCATCATCAAATCTAGATAGCAATCATACTTACACCCAAGGTTTCTCCTTTGTAATCCATCTCTTTCCTCTTCCTCCACTGTCTCTAGGCCACTATTTTTATACATTTTTAAAACTCATTGTTTTTCTAGATATTTCTGCCAGTCAAAAAGAATATTTGTCTAAGGACCTGCATATCTTGGAGGTGGTCCTGGATTTGAATGCTAAGTTTTTTCTGTTTTCAAAGCATTTTTAATTTATTATACTATACTGCCATAAACTTTGTATTATGTCCATTTCATTTGTGTTTACTCTTATTTTTAATAAAATGTTTTAAAATTTTTAGCCTGTCTTTTAAGTGAAACAAAGAACAGTATGTTGGCCATGTTTTGGCAAGAGCATTAAATGTTTAATTCCAAGATAATATGGGGAAAAGCATAATTATGGTGATGGCAATAAAAGTAAAATAAAACTCAAGACCCAGTGTAAGGTACTTGGTGGAGACATGATTCAATATATGAAAATTTTCCTTGCAATGTTGAACTTCAGAGAGTCTGGATTTACTTTATTTAAGGTGGAGATAAGATTTTATAAACATTTATTTACCCAAATTCCAAATTGAAAGTTATTTTAGTATACATTAGTGGCTACTCTCAAAAAGCCATGTTCTTCTCTTTGGAACCATTTATTACAATAGTAAAGTTACCATAATAGTGTCATTTGAATGTTCCCTAATAGGTCTTTAATCTTCAAAACCTGTTCATAATAGTTCTAAAATATCACAAATGCTTCACAGAGCATTCCATTCCCACTTTTCAATTGGCAATTTATTTCAATATTTGCCTGTCTGTTAGTGAGAAAGAGTTCATGGTTCCAAGCAGTTGAAAACAACCCTGAGGGGTTCCTGAGTGGCTCAGTCGGTTAAGCATCTGCATTCAGCTCAGGTTGTGATCCTGGGGTCCTGGGATAGAGCCCCACATTGGGCTTCCTGCTCAGTGGGGAGTCTGCTTTTCCCTCTCCCTCTGCACCTCCCCCACTCGTGATTGCTCGTGTGCACTTGTGCTCTCTCTCTCTCACAAAATCTTAAATAAAAAAACCCTAAAACAAACCCAGAAAATGAATTGAGAAAACATAGGATATTTCACAGAATTAATGGAAGACTAGACATTGAGTCTCAGCAACTGTTCAGGGACCAAGGAAAGCTAAATCACAGGTATCGTAAGTAAGGTCATGTCACAGACATATTCTAAGATGTCACTGCTGGCCCTGTAGCCACAGCTGTTAATGGCTGTTGCCACTGCTGAGAACATTTACCTGTACATTACTCCAGTAGGAGTATCTGATTATTCAAAACTAGGACCTGAAACTTCACCCTTGATGCCCGAGTGTGGGGGGAGAGAATATTTCTCTGGCTGTTCTTTGAATTATAGTCAAAGAGGTTTGATGTGATTGGAAGCAAAAGTAAACAAATTAATGCCCTCTATAACTAGCTTTTTTCTCAACTCCCATTCACCCTTCACAGGGATCTGCATCATCTTTGTAGCATATCCACTGAATCTTGTCACTTCCCTGCTTAAGAGCTTTCAGTGGATTCCCACGCTCCAATTAATGCTTTTCAAGCTTTAGGATGGAATTTTATACACACAACTGGCTTTTGTCAGTATTTCTGTGACCTGTGAACAAATCATATAAATTTAAATATAATATAAATATATAAATAAATATAAATTTAATATATTTAATATATAATATATATATTTTTATGGATGTGATTTTGTTCATTTTGATTCAATGTATACCTGTTCACTTGCAAAAATCAATCATGTCTCCTTCAAGGCCATTTTTCCATATATTACCTCTTCTCTGAAACCTTTCTGTGCTACTTTCTTCCAACTCAGAATTACCTACTCTATTGTCTGTTTCTAAGCACTTTACTTATACCATTTTTGCAACTGTATATATACATTTTTTAATTTTTTCTTCTAGACTATGAACTATTTGAGGGGATGAACTGTTATATCTTATTCTGTAATGAATAAAATATTTATTAATTATATGTCTTTACTTGGTATTAGAGATGCAGTAGAGATATTTATAATTCCCACTTAAAATAATAATTGACATGTAACAAGATTCAGTATATATTGAATAAAAACATGAATGACACGCACTCAAGGAAATTGCTTTGAGACTATTTTCATAAGTTATGGGGAATGAGGATTTATGTATCAGTTACTTCTGATTATTTCCCAATGCTGAATTTCTATTTGAGACTTGAAACTGACAGAGGTTGGAACATTTTTATCCAATTTAGGGTTAACTTAATTTTGCCATTTTCAATGTAATTATTAGAATAAATACATTTACATAAAATGATGCTTTTTTCCAATGATGGAATTAGATTGGTCTTCGTGGCCGGTAGTTATTTTAATGGTTTGCTATTTTCCCAGAATGTCTGTAGCTTCTGCTTTAAATTTCAAACTGGATATACTAGTTGAGGCTTTTTTTGTTCATTCCACACTGTTAAAGATAAGTACTATAACATTTTTACAATTTCACTGTGAATAATTATTTTTAGTAAAACCATTTATTCAAATCACGGAAGTCGTTTAGTCTTCCCATCAAATCCCCACACTTTAAGTGTTCCTATGAAACTATCATTAAATATTTCTGTCACAGTTTAAGTAACAATACCGATTTTGAAAGCTCTATGATGTCTTGCTGTCAAGATTGGAAATCCAGTCAAGCTCAAATGAATGAATGGTGTCAATGATAAAATGATATTTAATAAGTGTGAAAGGACTTAAATTCTTCTACTTGTAATAAACAAGAATTTATTTCATGGGAGAAGACTTGAGAGTAAAAGTTTTGTGGAAGTAAGTGTGAAATTTGGCAAGGGAAAATATGTTTCTTTGGATAGCTGATGCTTTCCATGATGAATAGAGGGAAGTTCTAGCTATAAGTCTCAAATTTTTTTTTTTCTTTAAAAATTTTTTTTAAAGATTTTATTTATTTATTTGACAGAGAGAGACATAGCGAGAGAGGGAACACAAGCAGGGGGGAAATGAGAGAGGGAGAAGCAGGCTTCCCGCTGAGCAGGGAGCCCGATGTGGGGCTCGATCTCAGGACCCTGGGATCATGACCTGAGCCGAAGGCAGCCGCTTAACGACTGAGCCACCCAGGCACCCCAAGTCTCAAATTTCTTATAACCTAAGAAGCACTGATCTAAGGAAATGGACTTGCTTTGAGTCTTTTTGGGGCTTTGTAGTGCTCTTTTATTTTGTTTTGCTTAGTTAATTCTATGCCTTATGTTGTAACATTAAAATATAATCTACAGATCCATGAAGTGTTCTACAATTTTACCCTACTTCCCTTTCTGGGCACCCATTACACTTCATTGTAATTACTTGTTTATTATGTGATTCCTCATAGTTCGGGTTAGACTGCAGTAAGTAAGGAATGAAAAGTCACTTGGCATGATAATGAGGTATTGTTTTGATATCTGTATGACCATTCACTCATCTATATACATACATGTTCAAGGGAACCATCCTTAAACTTTTCTAGGTTCTTTGGTATTCCTTTGCCTTAGAAGAAATTTAGTGTCTGAGTCTGTTCTGTCTGCTATGACAAAATACCACAGACTGGTGATTTACCAATAGAAGGAATTTATTGCTCACAGTTTTAGAGGCCAGAAGTCTGAAATCTGGGTGCTAGCATGTTTAGTCCTCTCCTGGATCTCCAACATCCCATTGCATCTTCATATGGTGGAAGGGACAAGAGAGCTCTGTGGGATCTCTTTATGAGACCACTAACCCATTTGTAAGGGCTAAACTCTCATGACCTAATCACCTCTCAAAGCTCCCACATCTTAATACATCCCCAAGCCTCTACTTTTTAATACTTCCCAAAGTCTCAGCCCACTAATACCATCACATTTGAGAGTTAGATTTTTCACATATGAATTTAGGGAGAAATATTCACAACATAGCATTTAGTTAGAGATCAAAAGTAGAAGTTGCTTGCAAGACTTTTGTTGCTGCCATATATCTTTCAAAGACTCAACTGGGTGTGGTGGGGTGGGGCTGGGGGACACCTGGATAGCTCAGTCAGTTAAGCATCAGACTCTTGATTTTGGCCCAGGTCTGATCTCAGGGTCATAGGATTGAGCCCCTTATCAGGTTCTGTGCTCAGCACAGAGTCTGCTTATCTCTCTCTCTCTCTCTCCATGTTCTCTCTCTCAAGTAAATAAATAAATTTTTATTAAAAAAAAAAAAACAACAACTCAGGGCACCTGGGTGGCTCCAGGTTAAGCAGCCAACTCTTGATTTCAGGTCAGGTCATGATCTAAGGGTTGAGGTCAAGCCCTGTGTTGGGTTCCACACTGGGCGCCTGAAGCATGCTTGAGATTCTCTCTCTTCCTCTCCCTGTGTCCCCTCCACTCCCACTCATGCATGCACACTCTCTCTCAAAAAAATAAAACTTCCTTTGAAAACTCAGCTCATGATAGGAATTGTGCTAAAGCACAAAGTGCAAAGAAGTAGTATTTCTAAAGACAGTAAGTTGGGAGATAAAGAATATGTATAAAGAATATCAATCAAGGCTAGAAAATTGGGAGTTGAAAAGACCTTACTTAGTACTACTTAAAGTCTGGGACCAAAGAAATAGCAAGACTTTATGGAAGATAGTTTATAGTAAGCATAAAGTAGGTAGACTTCAGTCACTGAAGTAACTCAGACCTAATGGAGGTTTCTATATATTATGTGAGACAAAGAACAGTATTACTATCAGACTCCAAGGAGTCACTCTTCATTCAATCAGTAAGTCCACTAGTATACATCTTAGAGATTTGCAAATCTGTTCCAATTTTCAGCCAGCATCAAGACTGACTCAATTTCCAGAAGTCTCTCATGAAAGCCTAGTAGGAAGGTCATATTCAATTTGAGCTGAAAAAATATAGGCATGGGTATTTATTGCTCAAATTTTTAGAATAGGACACATGTTTACACATTGAAATTGTGTTAAATATCCATTTTTATAATGCATACTTCCTTTTCGTTAGCAAATAACTTGATAAAATTGTCCAGTTATGTCAACTTAATGAATTATAACAGTTCAACAAAACACAATAGGAACCCCTTTAGGAGGCACCATACATACTGTAAGTTCAGTGTTAACCATGAGGGACAGACATGAAACAATATAATTTGCCAATGACTTTGCTCTTTGGTCAGTCTTCTGTGATACTCTGGAGGCTCAAATCTCTTGAAAGGACAAGTTTTTTGCTATTAGAGAACAGAAGGCTGGTTTGGTTTCATGTTTTGCCCCAATGTGCCACTTTTTACCAAAAAAGAAAAAAAAAGATATTAAATACTACGAATACAAGCTTATAAAGGGCCAGGAGAAGAAACTGTATCCCTGTGCCAATATACAAAATCCAAGCACAAAATTGAACTCCTTCTGTTATCAATTCTCAGGCACCCTCAAGCTAGCCCTTGAGACATGCCTTCTGTTTTAGAGGCTTTGTAGATTTAATTTGGGAAGTTGAATCTTCAAAGCTAACATCAACAAGTATTGCAGAAGCTATCCCTGGCATGTTCTTAAAGGTTTCTATTAGCAACAGAGAAGCTGGACTACATAGTCCCGAGCATTTTATGTTTCAAATTATCTCTATTTTGGTTAAATTATGAGACAGAAACTCTTCTTATACAACATAAGCAACTTTTTCTTTTATTAAATGTCTCATCCTCCTCCATTGAACTTTATTCTCTGTTCTCAGCCACAGAATATGAAATTTCTGGGGTTCTTTGTTTTGTTTTAGTTTTAAAGATCATGCTTGCAGAACTGTTATCCTCTGATGATTTAACTGAATTATTAATTTTAAGGAAAGGTGCCAAATCCTATATTTCAACCTAAGCTGACTTTTAATGATACTCTTGGTTCAGGAAGTACTCAATTTTTTCCATTGGGGAATATCCTCAATTTATTGCTAATTTTCTAATTTAGTGCTAATTCACAGGATAATCTATATTATCAAATTATCAATCATTAAGCTATAAAATACACAAATGGAGCCATAAAATGATTTCTATAAGGACTAAAATTGGGGAGGATAGAGTTCAAACAATATTAAGTATAAACTGTTGAAGTATAAACTGGTAGACATTCTAGTATAATATGTATAACAGTGGTGTGCTGGAGCTAGTTTATACTACCTCTTGAGAGCCAATTATTACATTTTCAAGTCCTTGGTGAGCTAGTGGACATCACATTTGTAGTCTGAAATTAGCCATGGTGGAAATACTTATACCAGAGTACCCAGCAAATGATATAAATCATGTCATCCTAATCCTTAGCAGCTTGTCAAATATTTATGAACACACCCCTGTATATAAAGCCAATGTTAACATCTTCATTTTGTAGAACAGCCGAAAAACATAGTTTTTTATTAGGAACAAATATCTCTTCAAATAAAACTATTAAGATTATGTCAAAATGATATAAATTAAGCACTTTTTAGTAAGACCATATAATTGATCTTTCTTTATTATTTTGTTTCATTTCCTTTGCCTAAATGACTAAAATAAAATTGAGAAAATTTAGTTTTTGTCAAAATACTAGCATACCACTCCTTTTTGCCATACCCTAGGTTATTCTAAAAAATAGCACCTAAGGAGATATTATTGACTCTGAACCCATAAATCATCTCATCCAAAATATCCCTAGGTAGTTCTCAATTCCCAGTTTAAGTATGTATTTACTAATGATAATCATATATTCACTACTTTTTGGATTTTTTACAGCCTAATCTTTTCTGGTACATCTAACATGGGCCAAGTATTCTTTTTTTTTTTTTTTTTTTAAAGATTTTATTTATTTATTTGACAGAGAGAGAGAGGGAACACAAGCAGGGGGAGTGGGAGAGGGAGAAGCAGGCTTCCCGCAGAGCAGGGAGCCTGATGCGGGGCTCGATCCCAGGACCCTGGGATCATGACCTGAGCTGAAGGCAGACGCTTAACGGCTGAGCCACCCAGGCGCCCCTGGGCAAGTATTCTATTAGACATATCCTGTTATATAATTCTGACAATCATTGATGCCATTTTCTCCATTTTAAACATAAAGAAAATTAGATACTTTGAGATTACAGCTAGTAAATGGCACAGAGAATCTTAATTCCAAATTTCTGTCTCTAATGAAGAACCTTTATATATATACATCAAAATCATAAATTTCTTTACAATAAAAATCTAGAAAACTTTCTATTAATCCTGTCACATGCTCTACAGTCCCCAATCAAGCCTGATCAATAAACACATGTTACATTACTCTTCATACTTGCTTACTAGAGATACCTAATATTCCTTTGCTGGAAGGGGGAGATAGACATGTGTCCACTTATAAGCATTGTTATTTTTTTTCCTTGTTCCCCAGCAAAGTAAGATATTCACCTATGTTTTCAATATAAAAACTTAATTTACAGATGTAGCTTGTGTAATGTGAGGCTATTACATTTTACTTAAATGTTCTTTTCAGTTTGCATATTTACCCATCCTATGTGTCTGTAATAATACAATACAAATTATGAAATGTAACCTTTGTGACATTAGTTTGAAAATAAAGTTGTAGACTATATTATTTAAATACAGTTAAGAATGGGGCACCTGGGTGGCTCAATTGGTTAAGCGTCTGCCTTCAGCTCCAGTCATAATCCCAGAGTCCTGGGATTGAGCCCCATGTCAGGCTCCCTGCTCAGTGGGGAGTCTGTTTCTCCCTCTCCCTCTGCCTCTCCCCCCGCTTGTGCTCTCTCTCACCCATTCTCTCTCAAATAAATAAATAAAATCTTAAAAAAATAAATACAGTTAAAAAGGTGTTTTTTTTTCCAGTTTTCTACAGTAAATATATGTTAAGAATAGAATAGGATTGAGGCATTTTGTTGAATTCAGAAACAGAAAAATAAGATTTGTTCTGTCAATATCATACCTAGTCTTAAAACACTGATATGAAAATAACCTTAATATGCCATAATACTATGTGATTACTCCAAGTATACAATTATTTGACCTTCTTTCAAGCTTCCAAGATCATTTTCTAATATTTCAGAATATCTACAAGTTCCTTTTCATTCTTTCTTACCAATCTTACTGATTTTCCTCTATATGCAGTCTATGTTATACTAAAACCTGCCTGATTCTTTTTCAATGTTACCTATTTGTATTTCTGCAGTGCTTGATTTTATTTATATTTTGTAGCCCAATAGTGGTTATAACTATGCCCATCACCTCTATACACACACATACAATCATCAGACTCCTGGTATTTGAACTGGCAAGTGGCATCCAGGTAAATCTTTGTTCAAAAAGTAATTAAACAAAAACTTTGTTAAGCTATATAATGTTAAAGATATCAAATTTATACTAGCAAAAATCACCATGATGGTGAGATTTTCTTAGAAAATGGTCTACAGCCTTGAGCAGAGAGAGGATTTTATGGAATGTATCCATGTTAGGATATTAAGAATTATTATGAAAATAGTTTTCTTTGAATTAATAGCTATATTGTACAAGTTTAGCATTATAGAATATTCATAAAATACTATAACACTTAGAAGAAATTGAAGAATCAAGAAACCCTATAAAATTCATAACAAATGTAGTAAGATTGAGGGAGTGAGCAAGCTGGAGATACTAGGCAGAAAGTTGGCTATTGGATTTCAAGATTTCAGAAGTGTTAACATACCATGTGATGACAAGATTTATGAAGTGACTATGGCTGTGGATTAACAGAGTATGAAGAGGAACTGAATAAGTATGAAAAAAGCATGAAACTTGGTTATAGTAAGATCTATATGACCATTCAACTTTTCCAGTGTGCTTAGAAACATGTGATTGAGAGAAAGACTATGATTGAGATATGAAAGGCTAAGTTTTCTCAGTAGCTTAAAACACTTAGTTTAGGGTATAGGTATTGACCTGGAAAGAGGGCTTAGGTTAAAAAAGTCAGAGGATGTTTCTACCCCTGGCTGTGACAGATGAGACAAATTATTCAACCGTATACAATAATAAAAGAAGGGTATGATACATTTTTTTAAGTGAATGGAGGTGTTCAAGAGCTTTCAAGGCAACTGGAATTTGAGGGGCAAAGTACCAGAGAAAAGCAGGCTCAGAGAAGTAGGTCAAACATTGTTCTCCTCATTCAGGAACTTGCTAACTTGAAAAAAGCAGCTAAGATACTATAAATGGTGGCCAAAGACTGAGCAATTAAGCAGAACTTTCAACAGTAATAAAGAATTAGAGTCCAGTGGCAGGTAAGGAGAACAGACCCTGGAAAACAGACACACTTTCACTAGGATCCCCTAAAGAGCTATTCCCTTGGAGTAAGTATAAACCAGAAAAAGATCTTTTCTCAAAAGCTAGAACTCAGGTTCAAATCTGGCCAAACCCATACTGAATCAGGGTGAATTTATCCTTGTTTTAACAAATTGTCGGAAGCAAAAGTAAACCTCTTCTGTAAGATGACATCATTTAGGGCTTTAAAATTGTTTAACAAAATGTTTAACATTCAATAAAAATTTACTAAATCTGCCCAAAACAATAATAAGAATATGTAAACTTTCAAGTAAAGTCATTGACTTACACATCTGTATAAACTCCAGTGGATTATGGCAGCTGAATATTCTTAGTTCAGCATTTAGAAAACACAGAAAACTTGCAAATATCATATTTTAAAAGCATTGAAGAGCTACAGGAGCAAAAAAATCTAGAAAAACTAAAATTTCAATGATGAAAAAGCCCTTCCTGTGAGGGAAGTGCTGAAGAGAGCCAGCTATCATCTTTCCAAGGGGGGTTATAGAGGATTACGCTGACCCCAACCGGTGACAGTCTACTGAAGGAAAGAGAAACCAACATAGAATTAGCTGATCCATGATTTATGACTCTAGCATGATTGATTGAAAACAGAAGACCCCCAAATATCACACCATTTTTACTTGTGAGATTTCTGGTGTGGCAGAAAAACAGGGACAAAAGCTAAAAGATAAAGTAAATTTTTCTGCTGCCTTGAGGTGCTTGAAACACAGTCTTGCTAGAGAGAGCCCACTACAAATAAACACAGCTGGCCTCAGGACACTAATTACAATGTACACTTGCATGGATCAAGAAGATAAAAAGCTTAGCTCTAAACCTCTGAAGCACAATATTCCAGAGCTGAGGAGTTAGGGACCTGCCAAGTTCTCAATCAAAAATCCAGAAAAAACAGAACCAAACTAGAAATAAACTGAGATGAAGTGAAGCTACAATTAAGTCCCAACTCAACTCCGTTCATTAATGGGTTGAAACTATAGAATCCTTGTTATATATTCTGAGAGAGGGAATGGGGGACCTTCTTTAGTAGAAGATAACGTCTGTGGCTTTCATAATATTTTCTACGGAATGCTAAGCATAACCTATAAAATTACCAGATAAGAGGAAGGAAGTGTGACAAATAATAGAATCCAACACATGTATATTACAGATATTGAAACCATAAAGATTTTAGGAGAAAACATGCAAATACGCTCATAGCTTGGAGCTAGGTAAAGCTTTCATAGTTATGCGAAAGCAGTAAAAGAAGAAAAACTGATAAATTAGACTTAACCGTTAATCGAATTTCTGTTCATTAAAAAAACAATGCTGAGAAAATAAATATTCAAGGCACAAACTGGAAGAAAATATTTGCAAAACATCAGACAAAATTATAATACACATGACCTATAAAGGCTCCTTACAGCCCAACAATCAACTAAGTAAAATGGAAAACAAATGAGCAGGCATTTAACAAAAGAGTATATATTAATGACTAATAGCTCATTAAAAAGGCTCAACATTAAAAAAAAAAAGTGCTCAACATCATTAACCCATTAAGGAAATGTAAAAACTAAAATGAGATACTAGCAAACAACCACCACAATGTCTAAATTAAAAAGAATGATATAGCCAAAATGGTCATGATTTGAAGCAATATTGTTGGTGTAAAATTGTACAACCACAAAAAAATCTGAAAACTTATATGTTGTTACTGAAACCAGAAGTCTCTTGATTTTGTCTTATAAAATTAAATGCCCTAAAACCTGGCAGTCTTATGACTAGCTAAGGTTTACCAAAGTAAAACATCTGTTAAGAATAGTACAAAAATATTTATTACAGCTTTATTGATAATAACCTCAAACTAGAAACACTACTGGTGTCCATCAATAGCAGAATAAACAAGCTGTCTTATACTTAGAGAAAGAAATGCAAATTTAAGAATGTGCAACTAATATGCAAAAAAATAGGGATGGGTCTCAGACACATTAAGCTGAATGAAATATTTATTATACAAAGGAGTACATACTGCATGATTTTATTTAAAATTCTAGAGCAGGAAAAGTTAAGCTGGGTTTCTAGTTTTTAGGTCTGCATTTAAGAAACTTAGAAGTTGCCACTTCATCCTATTAGCCAGTAAGATGCTTAACAGACTGAAAAATCAACAACCCTTTCTGGATTCATGAGAGGAAAAGGCTCAGGGAAAACCTCTGCCCTCAAGATTGGAGACATAGGGAATACACAATCATACCTTTCCTGGTTATAGACTCATGGTCAGATGGTGGTGGGAACCAATGCTGGGGTAAGAAAACTGAACTGTAATGGACACATTTCTAGATGATCAATGTGGAAAAGTCTGAGGGTTTAAAACTTCAAGGGGACCATCATGAGAGACCTTTCCCAAGCACTGAAATTTACCTTCAGGGCTTGACCAGATTCCCACAATATCTGAGAAAAATGGCCTCATGCTTCTAGCAGAAGAGAAAGAACCATTTTATTTTTTTTTTAAATTTTCTTTTTTCTTTTTTTTATTATGTTAATCACCATACATTACATCATTAGTTTTTGATGTAGTGTTCCATGATTCATTATTTGTGTATAACTCCCAGTACTCCATGCAGAACGTGCCCTCTTTAAAACCCATCACCAGGCTAACCCATCCTCCCACCCTCCTCCCCTCTAGAACCCTCAGTTTGTTTTTCAGAGTCCATCGTCTTTCATGGTTCATCTCCCCCTCCGATTCCCCCCCTCATTCTTCCCCTCCTGCTATATTCTTCTTCTTCTTTTTTAACATATAATGTATTATTTGTTTCAGAGGTACAGATCTGTAATTCAATAGTCTTGCACAATTCACAGGGCTCACCTTAGCACATACCCTCCCCAATGTCTATAACCCAAGCTGCCCCATCCCTTCCACCCCCCACCACTCCAGCAACCCTTAGTTTATTTCCTGAGATTAAGAATTCCTCATATCAGTGAGGTCATATGATACATGTCTTTCTCTGATTGACTTATTTCGCTCAGCGTAACACTCTGCAGGTCTATCCACATCATTGCAAATGGCAAGATTTCATTCCTTTTGATGGCTGCATAATATTCCATTGTATATATATACCACTCTTCTTTATCCATTCGTCTGTCAATGGACATCTTGGCTCTTTCCATAGTTTGGCTATTGTGGACATTGCTGCTATAAACATTGGGGTGCATGTACCCTTTCGGATCCCTACATTTGTATCTTTGGGGTAAATGCCCAGTAGTGCAATAGCTGGATCATATGGTAGCTCTATTTTCAACTTTTTGAAGAACCTCCATACTGTTTTCCAGAGTGGCTGCACCAGCTTGCATTCCCACCAACAGTGTAGGAGGGTTCCCCTTTCTCCGTATCCCCGCCAACATCTGTCGTTTCCTGACTTGTTAATTGTAGCCATTCTGATTGGTGTGAGGTGATATCTCATTGAGGTTTTGATTTGGATTTCCCTGATGCTGAGCGATGTTGAGCACTTTTTCATGTGTCTGTTGGCCATTTGGATGTCTTCTTTGGAAAAATGTCTGTTCATGTCTTCTGCCCATTTCTTGATTGCATCATTTGTTCTTTGGGTGTTGATTTTAAGTTCTTTATAGATTTTGGATACTAACCCTTTATCTGATATGTCATTTGCAAATATCTTCTCCCATCCTGTTGGTTGTCTTTTGGTTTTGTTGACTGTTTCTTTTGCTGTGCAAAAGCTTTTTATCTTGATGAAGTCACAATAGTTCATTTTTGCCCTTGCTTCCCTTGCCTTTGGTGATGTGTCTAGGAAAAAACTGCTGCAGCTGAGGTTGAACAGGTTGCTGCCTGTGTTCTCCTTTAGGATTTTGATGGACTCCTGTCTCACATTGAGGTCTTTCAACCATTTGGAGTCTATTTTTGCGTGTGGTGTAAGGAAATGGTCCAGTTTCATTCTTCTGCATGTGGCTGTCCAATTTTCCCAATACCATTTGTTGAAGAGACTGTCTTTTTTCCATTGGACATTCTTTCCTGCTTTGTCAAAGATTAGTGGACCATAGATTTTAGGGTCCATTTCTGGGCTCTCTATTTTGTTCCATTGATCTATGTGTCTGTTTTTGTGCCAGTACCATACTGTCTTGATGAGTACAGCTTTGTAATAGAGTTTGAAGTCTAGAATTGTGATGCCGCCAGCTTTTCTTTTTCAACATTCCTCTGGCTATTCGGGGTCTTTACTTGTTCCATATAAATTTTAGGATTATTTGTTCCATTTCTTTGAAAAAAGTTGATGGTATTTTGATAGGGATTACATTAAATGTGTAGATTGCTCTAGGAAGCATAGACATTTTGACAATATTTGTTCTTCCAATCCAGGAGCATGGATCGTTTTTCATTTCTTTTTGTCTTCCTCAATTTCTTTCATGAGTATTCTATAGTTTTCTGAGTACAGATTCTTTGCCTCTTTGGTTAGATTTATTCCTAGGTACCTTATGGTTTTGGGTGCAGTTGCAAATGGGATCGACTCCTTAATTTCTCTTTCTTCTGTCTTGCAGTTGATGTATTGAAATGCCACCAATTTCTTTGGATTGATATTATATCCTGCCATTTCACTGAATTCCAGTATAAGTTCTAGCGGTTTTGGGGTGGAGTCTCTTGGGTTTTCCACATAAAGTATCATATCATCTGTAAAGAGTGAGAGTTTGACTTGATCTTTGCCAATTCAGATGCATTTTATTTCTTTTTGTTGTCTGATTGCTGAGGCTAGGACTTCTAGTACTGTGTTGAATAGCAGTGGTGATAGTGGACATCTCTGCTGTGCTCCTGACCTTAGGGGAAAAGCTCTCAGTTTTTCCCTATTGAGAATGATATTTGTTGTGGGTTTTTCATGGATGGCTTTTATGATATTGAGGTGTGTACCCACTGTCCCTGCACTCTGAAGAGTTTTAATCAAGAAAGGATGCTGTACTTTGTCAAATGCTTTTTCTGTTTGTATTGAATCACATGGTTCTTGCTCTTTCTTTTATTAATGTATTGTATCACATTGATTGATTTGCAGATGTTGAACCAAACTTGCAGCCCAGGGATAAATCCCATTTGGTCATGGCGAATAATTCTTTTAATGTACTTTTGGGTCCTATTGGCTAGTATTCTGGTGAGAATTTTGCATCCATGTTCATCCAGGATATTGGTCTGTAATTCTCCTTTTTGATGGGGTCTTTGTCTGGTTTTGGGATCAAGGTAATGCTGGCCTCATAAAATGAGTTTGGAAGTTTTCCTTACATTTCTATTTTTTGGAACAGTTTCAGAAGAATAGGTATGAATTCTTCTTTAAATGTTGGGTAGAATTCCACTGGGAAGCCGTCTAGCCCTGGACTCTTGTTTTTTGGGATATTTTTGATTACTGCTTCAATTTTCTTAGTGGTTATGGGTCTGTTCAGGTTTTCTATTTCTTCCTGGCTCAGTTTTGGTAGTTTATACATCTCTAGGAATGCATCCATTTCTTCCAGATTGTCTAATTTGCTGGCATATAGTTGCTCATAATATGTTCTTATAATTGTATTTCTTTGTTCTTGGTTGTGATCTCTTTCATTCATGATTTTATTTATTTGGGTCATTTCTCTTTTCTTTTTGATAAATCTGGCCAGCGGTTTATCAATCTTATTAATTCTTTCAAAGGACCAGCTCCTACTTTTGTTGATCTGTTCTACTGTTGTTTTAGTTTCTATTTTTTTGATTTCTGCTCTGATCTTTATTATTTCTCTTCTCCTCCTGGGTTTAGGCTTTATTTGCTGTTCTTTCACCAGCTCCTTTAGGGGTAGGTTTAGGCTATTTATTTGAGACCTTTCTTGTTTCTTCAGAAAGGTTTGTATAGCTATATGCTTTCCTCTTAGGAGCTCTTTTGCTGCATCCCAAAGATTTTGAACAGTTGTGTTTTCATTTTCATTTGTTTCCATGAATTTCTTAATTCTTCTTTAATTTGCTGGTTGACGCATTCATTCTTTTTTTTTTATTATGTTATGTTAATCACCATACATTACATCATTAGTTTTTGATGTAGTGTTCCATAAGTCATTGTTTGCATATAACACCCAGTGCTCCATGCAGTATCTGCCCTCTTTAATACCCATCACCAGGCTAACCCATCCCCCCACCCCCCTCCCCTCTAGAACCCTCAGTTTGTTTCTCAGAGTCCATAGTCTCTCATGGTTCGTCTCCCCCTCCAATTCCCCCCTTCATTTTTCCCTTCCTGCTATCTTCTTCTTCTTCTTCTTTTTTTTTAAACATATAATGTATTATTTGTTTCAGAGGTACAGGGCTGTGATTCAACAGTCTTACACAATTCACAGCTCTCACCATAGCCCATACCCTCCCCAATGTCTATCACCCAGCCACCCCATCCCTCCCACACCCCACCACTCCAGCAACCCTCAGTTTGTTTCCTGAGATTGAGAATTCCTCATATCAGTGAGGTCATATAATACATGTCTTTCTCTGATTGACTTATTTCGCTCAGCATAATACCCTCCAGTTCCATCCACGTCGTTGCAAATGGCAAGATTTCATTCCTTTTGGTGGCTGCATAATATTTCCTTATATATATATACCACTTCTTCTTTATCCATTCATCTTTCAGAGCCAAGATGTTGACCCATTCATTCTTCAGTAGGATGCTCTTTAGCCTCCATTTATTTGAGTTCTTTCCAACTTTCTTCTTGTGATTGAGTTCTAGTTTCAAAGCACTGTGGCCCAAAAATATGCAGGGAACGATCCCAGTCTTTTGGTACCGGTTGAGACCTGACTTATGACCCAGGATGTGATCTATTCTGGAAAATGTTCCATGTGCAGTAGAGAAGAATGTGTATTCTGTTGCTTTGGGATGGAATGTTCTGAATATATCTGTGAAGTCCATCTGGTCCAGTATGTCATTTAAAGCCTTTATTTCCCTGTTGATCTTTTGCTTAGATGATCTGTCCATTTCAGTGAGGGGGATGTTAAAGTCCCCTACTATTATTGTATTATTGTTGATGTGTTTCTTTGATTTTGTTATTAATTGGCTTATATAATTGCCTGCTCCCATGTTAGGGGCATAGATATTTAAAATTGTTAGATCTTCTTGTTGGATAGACCCTTTAATTAGGATATGGTGTCCTTCCTCATCCCTTATTATAGTGTTTGGTTTAAAATCTAATTTGTCTGATATAAGGATTGCCACCCCAGCTTTTTTTGGTGTCCATTAGCATGGTAAATGGTTTTCCACCCCCTCACTTTCAATCTGGGGGTGTCTTGGGGTCTAAAATGAGTCTCTTGCAGACAGCATATCAATGGGTCTTGTTTTTTTATCCAATCTGATACCCTGTGTCTTTTGATTGGAGCATTTAGCCCATTTACAATCAGGGTAGCTATTGAAAGATATGAATTTAGTGCCATTGTATTGCCTCTAAAGTGACTGTTACTGTATATTGTCTGTGTTCCTTTCTGGTCTGTGTTACTTTTAGGTTCTTTCTTTGCTTAGAGGACCCCTTTCAATATTTCTTGTAGGGCTGGTTTCGTGTTTGCAAATTCTTTTAGTTTTGTTTATCTTGGAAGCTTTTATCTCTCCTTCTATTTTCAATGACAGCCTAGCTGGATATAGTATTCTTGGCTGCATACTTTTCTCATTCAGTGCTCTGAATATATCATGCCAGTCCTTTCTGGCCTTCCACGTCTCTGTGGATAGGTCTGCTGCCAATCTAATGTTTCCACCATTGTAATTTACAGACTTCTTGTCCCAAGCTGCTTTCAGGATTTTCTCTTTGTCTCTGAGACTCGTAAGTTTTACTATTATATGTCGGGCTGTTTACCTGTTTTTGTTGATTTTTGAGGGGGGTTCTCTGTGCCTCCTGGATTTTAATGCTTTTCCTTCCCCAAATTAGGGAAATTCTCTGCTATAATTTGCTGCAATATACCTTCTGTTCTCTCTCTTTTTTCTTCTTCTCGGATGCCAATTATTCTAATGTTGTTTCATCTTGTAGTATCACTTATCTCTTGAATTCTGCCCTCATGATCCAGTACTTGTTTATCTCTCTTTTTCTCAGCTTCTTTATTCTTCATCATTTGGTCTTCTATATCACTAATTCTCTCTTCTGCCTCATTTATCCTAGCAGTTAGAGCCTCCATTTTTGATTGCACTTCATTAATAGCCTTTTTGATTTTGCTTGGTTAGATTTTAGTTCTTCTATTTCTCCAGAAATGGATTCTCTGGTATCTTCTATGCTTTTTTCAAGCCCAGCTAATATCTTTATAATCGTCATTCTGAACTCTAGTTCCGACATCTTACTAATGTCCGTATTGATTAGGTCCCTGGCAGTCGGTACTGCCTCTTGTTCTTTTTTTGAGGTTTTTCCATCTTGTCATTTTGTCCAGAGAAGAATAGATGAAATAGAGAACAAAATGCTAAAAGGGTAACAATGACCCCAGAAAATTATACACTAAACAAATCAGAAGAGACCCAAAACCAGAGGGAAAAGAAAGAGAAAAAAAAAAAAAAGAATATGATCAGGCTGGTGAATAGAACAGAGCCACACACTATATTTTGGGTGTATTTTGGTCTGTTAGAAAAAACTGCCTCCCAAATTTTTAAAGAAAGAAAAACTTGTATATATACAAAAATAAGGGTAAATACAATGAAGGGATGGAATAGGACTGTAAAGATGAAAATTTAAAAAGATTTTTAAAAAAGGAATTGATAAGTTGTTTGAAAAAAGAAGAAAAATTAAAAAAAAAAAAAAAAAAGAATGTGACCAGGCTGGAGACTGGAACAAAGCCATACACTAGAGATAGGGTATATTTTGGTCTGTTAGAAGAAACTGTATCCCAGAATTTTAAAGAAAGAAAAACTTATATATACATACAAAAAAAAAAAAAAAAAAAGGTTAAGTACAATGAAGGGATAGAATATGACTGTAAAAATGAAAATTAAAAAATTTTTAAAAAGGAATTGATAAGATGTTGGTTGAAAAAGGAAAGAAGAAAAATAAAAAAAAGACATAGAAAATGAACAAATAAAATTAAAAAAATTAACTTTGAAAGTCTAAAGAATCATGGGAAAAAAGCCATGAATTCTATGTGCTGTATTCCCCTAGCACTGGAGTTTTGCCATTTCACTGATTGGTAAACTTGGTCTTGGCTGGATGTTCTTGCTGATCTTCTGGGGAAGGGTCCCATTCCAGTGATTCTCAAATGTCTTTGCCTGAGGCAGAATTGCACTGCCCTTGCCACGGGCCACGCTAAGTAATCTGCTGGGTTTGCTCTTAGTAGCTTTTGTTCCTTGAAAGCTTTCCATAGAGCTTTAGAGTATGAGAATGAAAATGGCAGCTTCCCAATCTCTGGCCCTGGAGGAGCCGAAAGCTCAGGGCCCCACTCCTTATTGAGCCCTCAAAGAAAAGCAGTCAATCACTCCTGTCTCCCTGGTCTCTGGCCTCACTCTGTGCTCACCTGGCCTGTGACTGAACATTTCTATCTCTGGCACATGACCCCATTTGGAGTCTCCAAACCTAGAAGATTCCTGCAGTGAGCTCCCATGCTCCTCATCCTGGGGGAGGAAGGAGAGTTTCCCTGGATCTGCCGCTTGTGGGTCCCTGCTTGAAGAGTAATGGCCTGACTATGCCACAGATCACGGTTTATGGCAACCATGAGCTGAAAACCCACTCCTCAACTCCGTCTTTGCAGCTGGCTTCCCCACTCCCATACTTGGGAGCTCTGCCACATCAGGCACCCCTGGTCTTTCTGTGACCCTGAGGGTCCTGAGACCACACTGTCCCAGTGAGGGTTCCACCCCCTGCTTAGCCACTGGAGTGATGTCCCTCAGCGGATCAGACTTCTAAAAGTTCTGATTTTGTGCTCAGCTGCTCTTTCACTTGCCGGTAACCAGCTAATGGAGGCTCCCTCCCCTCGCATTCTATCTTCTTGAATATCCCTGGGATTCACTTCTCTGCACGTCCTACCTTCCTGAAAGTGGTTGCTTCTCTGTTCATAGAATTGCTGCTATTTTCTTCGATCTCCTGTTGAGTTTGTAGGTGTTCAGAATGGTTTGATAACTATCTAGCTGAATTCCTGGGGCCAGACAAAATTTAGCTCTCTTACTTCTCCACCATCTTGCTCCTCCCCCCTAGATTTTTCTTTTTTTTTTTTTTTAGATTTTATTTATTATTTGAGAGAGAGAGAGAAAAAGAGGGAGAAAGGGCATGAGCCAGGGGGAGCAGCAGAGGGAGAAGCAGGCTCTCCGCTGAGCAGGGAGCCTGACATGGGGCTTGATCC
The DNA here is from genome assembly GCF_964656455.1 of Halichoerus grypus. Classification (NCBI taxonomy): domain Eukaryota; kingdom Metazoa; phylum Chordata; class Mammalia; order Carnivora; family Phocidae; genus Halichoerus; species Halichoerus grypus. The sequence continues at coordinate 128,418,984 of NC_135716.1, read as the reverse complement.
CAGGACCTGGGATCATGACCTGAGTGGAAGGCAGACACTTAACCCACTGAGCCACCCAGGCACCCCTAGATTTTTCTTTTCAGTGCTTTGAATACATCATGTCATTTTGTGTGGCCTGGAAAGTTTCTACTGAAATATCTTCTGATACCCTTTTGGAGTTTCCCTTATATGTAACTGTTTTCTCTTGCTGATTTTAAGATTCTGTTTATTATTACTTTTTTTTTTTTTAATTTTAATTATTATGTGTCTTGGTGTAGACCTCCTTGGATTTACCTTATTAGGGGCTTCTTTGTTTCCTGGACCTAGATGCTTATTTCCTTCCCCAGGTTAGGGAAATTTTCAGCTATTGTATCTTCAAATAAGTTTTCTGTCCCCTTCTCTCTGGCACACATCCTAAGATTAGTCAATAAATTTCTTTCATATACACCTCAGGTACTTTTCAAAGTGCTGCTTCTTTGCTGTGTCTTAGGCCAAGTTATTTAGCCTGCTGGAGGTAAGTCTTACTGATTTTTAAAGTTTTTGGAGCTCCTGAGATTCAAAGCTGGGTATTATGGGGACTTGTCTTCCCTGTGCAGAAGCCCAAGGCCAGGGGATCTCAGTGAGGGGTCTAATGCCCTCACTCTTCCATGTTTGTGATGTCCCTTCCATTCGTGGTTAGTCCTGCTAGGGGTTTGGTTTCTGGTTGCATCTCCACCCCTCCTACCCTCTTTGATGTGGCCTTCTCTTATGACTAGCTGTGGACAATCTATTCTTAAAGTCTGAAGGTCATTTTCATACTTAGTTGTAATACATGTAGTTGTTGCCTTGGTGTGCCCATCACACAAGACAAGCTCAGGATCCTCATGCTCCACCCTCTTCCCCTCTACTTAAGCTTAATGTGTGAGTTCAATTTGACAATCTGATCCTTGGTATACACTCAGCTATATTATGGGTTAATAGATAAAAAGAAAATCAGTTTAATTTAGATGCCTCTTTGTTCATAAAGCAAGCCAATTGTGTGTGTGTGTGTGTGTGCGTGCATGTATTTGTTTGATATATGTAGTCATCGCCTTTACTTGTGTCTTTTTGTCCTGCTAGTTTATATATGCAAGAGTGCTTTTAGGATAGGTATTATGTGGAAGGCCAAGTCCAGTGACATATCTGTAGATGTCTTGAGTATATTTGTTTTAGAGACAAGAATAAAAATAAGGTACTCAATACCTGGGCAGAATTCAGAAATCAGAAGATAAAATAACAGCCATCTTGAAAAAAAATATTGTTGGCATTTTTTTTTTTTTTTATGAAAAACAGTAAGAAAGTAGTAGCTTTGTATTAAATTGTATATTTGTTACTTATCTCTTCTTTGTAATCGAGATACTCGCAACATACCTTGCTAAGGATAATATGGTGGTATGTTTCCACATACAGTCAATTTGTACCACAGTAAAGATTTCCTATATCAAAATGAGAGAAGATATAAATCATACAGAGCTCTTAATAACTCAAAATATGATAAACCCAGTCTGTTCTCTTTAACTTATGATGTTGGGTGATTTTAATATATTGCTTCCATCTCCTTGATATATATTAACCATGAAAAATATGCTTTTTCTCTTAATTTTTAAATTTGTATACAAAAAACATTATAATATTTGCATTATACCATTTTTCTTCCTAGAAAACCTAGTTTATACAAATGTCATGATATTTTCTGGGTTTCTTCTATTTTTATTTCACAACCAGTATTACCTAAGAATATTAAGATATTGGTGTAGGTTTCTAAATATGAAATGTCCCATTTAAGTTATCATGAAGACTATGTAAGGATAGTGAACCATCATTCTTACCTGTGTATGTTAATCCACTCAGTATTTATAATGGTTACGTAATAACAGACTAGATCCTTATTGGAATATATGCAAAAGAAAATGTTCTAGAAAATGTTCTCTTTTTTTATATTATAAAGTAACTTTTCTTATTAGCTATGGTGAATTAGGGTTATAATTAATCCTTCCTAAAACAATCTTTCTCAATCACTTCAAATTATTTCTCAATTAAAGGTTATAGATTTCTTCCTTTCTGAATTCTCAGCTTGCTTTGCCTTTTGTATGCTGTAAATGGCTGTCGATCTAAGAACTGTCTAATATTATGCCAACTGTTTTAACACAAAAGGGGCATTTTAAAATGTGAATAGCTTTAGTAAAAATTATATTAAACACACTTGTTCATTATTAGAATAAATGTGCTTTTTCTCAGCATGAGTAATTTCAGATGCATGAGTAGAATACATCCAATTTTTATTGGTTGAATTTTTAGTTTCCAGTTTAAGTCTTACCTGCCTCATATCTCTCCATACTTTATATTAGAAAAGATTTCATATAAATGTGAGATCCTACACAAAACTATGGTTTTATTTGTATGGAAAGGGAAATATAATTTTGCTTTAATTATCTTAAATAGAAGAAACATCTATTGGTATGTCGTTAGTTAATATCCAAAAGAATATTCTAACCTTGAAATTAAATTTTTAATTAATGTCTAAAGAATACACCATTTTCAGACTAATTAAAAGAAAATGTACATACAAAAACTGAGATAATGTTAAAATTAGTAAAAATTATAGCAGATAATCTGTCATACAAAAAGATACTTGAAGTTTCATGTATCTGCATAATTGGACACTGGCATATAAGTTATCCCTTTTACCAGTTTCTCTAAACTTTCTCTAGTAAAACTGTAAATTGCAATATTTCTAAATAAAAGCTTTATAAAGTATACATACTATTATAAAAAAGGTTATACTTTCTGATCTACCATCAATAGTTTAACAAAAATGCCATTAAAGTAATAAAATTTACCATTTTGCCATATACTAGCTACATCTCCCTGTGTGTGTGTGTGTGTGTACACACACAATATCAGTAGTTTGTTGGGTGATATATATACATATACATAAATGTATAACATATAGAAACATACATACATATGTTTGTGTATTACCTACCAAATTGCTCACATTTTTTCTTGGTACAAGGGATTAGATGGTGAGCAATGGGGCTTCAAGTGGATTTTTAAATTATCATTGAATTAATTAACCAACATATAAAAAGCAAGGGTGACATACAAAACTTAGCTAGTTTTTCTTCAACAGATATCTAATACTTAAAGTGAGGATTGAAAAAATACCAAAAAATAAGAGTAAAAAAATGAGTATGTTAGCCAATGTCTAAAGTTATCCCAGCCATAAAATTCTATGATCTCTTTAGTCTAATTAGTGTAGACATAAGGTTGTACAAACTAAACATCAAAGTGTGTACCATATTTTAATAATAGGAAAAAATAATAAAGGATTCGTATTTTCAATTGAAAATTTCTCTAACTTAATACAAATGAAAAATTTAAAAGATGTTAGTTGTAATTTTACTAATCTATTGTAGTGTATTGAATAGCTGAATGTTTATTATAAAATAAATGTAGGGTCCTGCAGGTGAAAGTGCATTTAGTAAGTAGTTAAAGTAACATCTCTATTGTAAATTTTACTTTCTGTTTTTCAGAACTGAATAGATTTTTTAAGCAATTGTTTTTCCTTAGCTGGTTTGGAATAGAGTGGTGAAAGATGTTATCATTTTCATATTTTTTCATATACAAAGCCAGGAGTAATTGACTCTGTTTTGTGGAAGATGATGTATTCACCATCTCTTATTTTGTTATCACCATTGTCTGATAGTTTGTTTTGTAAAAAAGGCAAAGTGCAGCTGTCTCAAAAGTGAATTACAGTATAGAGGGTCATAGAGACTTCATCTTGGGTAAAAAATGCATTTAATAAAGTTGAATAAGATTTCTTTAGCTTTCCATTTGTGTGCTGATGCCCAGGCAGATACCATATTTATAATTCTGGATGGTTATTCAATACTTTTTTTTCATATAGTAACTCTGATTCTAACAGAGCAAAAGGTGTATATAGCTTATATTCAAAGGTGCATAAATTCTTTCAGAATATCTAAGTTGATATAATATGATTTTTCTCTCACTTTTTTTCTGTTACCCTTTCTGTTCCCTTAGGGAGGGACAGATATTCTCAAATTTATTTATTTTCCTATTTATGCTTGCCAGAAAACTAAAATGAAAATGGATTGGGAAAACATAAAAATAACTGAAATAAGAATGGAAATAGTTTATTAACTTCCTGGTTGAGTGACCTTGTAAAAGTTAATTAACCACACTGAACTGTCATCTAGGCAATTGAAGATTGATCATTTCTGTTAGTTGCATCTCAATATGTATATTTGTAGATATCTACATATAGATAAAATTTTGTATATAAAATATTTAATATAATCTAGTCTATCTGATACACAAATACATGCATAGATAATCTGCATTGTCAGTAGTTTTGTCACTCATTAATATAGTTTGCAATATCGAAATCAGCATTACTTCATTGGAAGCAATATCCTTGAGGACAAGAACTGCATCATGACAGTCAACATATATTGGTCAACAACTGATTCTTACAGATGCTTTCCCTGAATGTAAATTTTCCCTCCACTGCAACCCTGTGGCCTCTGTTCTAGTTCTAGACCTCATCATCTCTCAACGAGACTAATGTTCCACACTTAAACTTTTCCAAAAACTTTTCCACTGATTTTTAAAATGACAGTGAATGTACCAAATATTAAATCTGAAAATGCCACTCGCTTGATTACAGACTTTCACTGGCACGTAGACATTTTTAGGATTTAGCTCAAACTCAACAAAGTTGGCAAAGTCTTTCCAAAATTTTCCTTTTCCGCACTCATTAACTTTTCAGCAAATGTGCTTTAGTATCTTACATACCAGCCAATGTGATGATTTTATGCCATTCACCACATTATAATAACATAAAAATATTACAGTATTTCATGCTTCTTTGCCTTTTTTTATTGAGATAAAATTTATATAACAGTCACTACTTTAGCCATTTTAAAGTATATCATTTGGTGGCTTTTAGTACATTCCCAATATTGTACAGTCATACCATTATCTAATATCAGAACATTTTCATCACGCTGAAATGAAACTTCATACCCACTAAGTGGTCACTCCTCATTTGCCTCTCTCCTGGCCCCTGGCAACTACTAATATGCTATCACTAGAGATTCTAGATATTTCATATAAATGATATCATGCAATATGTAGCTTTTTGAGGCTGGCTTCTTTCACTCAGTATAATGTTTTCAAAATTCATCCATGTTGTAGCACTCATTGGCACTTTGTTCCTTTTATGGCTGAATAATAATTTATTATAGGTGTATACCACACTTTGTTTATCCATTCAACATTTAATTGTTTTCACTCTTTGCTTTTCTTAATGCTCAGCCTTCTTCAGAGGAACTTTGTCCAGTGATTTTTGGTTCCATATTTCATATATTTATAAAGAAATGGGTGTAATTTCCCACGAAATTTGAACTCCACCAATTCAATTTTTTCCTATGCACTATATTATGTTGAAGTTGTATGATTTTATCTTAGAGTTTGTTAGAAACTTGGGAAAATATTTACCTATATTGGTATTTGCATAGTATGTGATGCATAGATTTACATTCAAAATGTATATAAGCAGAATATAACTGTATAAATACAATTAACTGTATTTAACTGCATATTTTTATATACTATAACAAAAGTTTAATTATGTAGAATTTAGCACATATTTCTAGAATGAAATTAAGTAATTAAGGGACTGAATAGGAAGACATACAAAGAAAAAGTGAGTTAATACAAATTTAGAAAAATCACATAAATTCTGACAGGTCAGAAAATTTACTAAAATGAATTTTATGATTTGTAGAGTAGCTAAAGTAGTTGAAGGGAAAGAGAGAGAGAAGGGACTAAGTTCTTACTATGATGTCAAACCCAGTAAATGACAGATTAATCAAATTTGTATCACTAAAATGCTATAAGTTATCAAAAAATTTTATATGCAGGAAAGCAATAAAATATAATTTTCAGTTTGGGACAGCAGCAATAAATAGAGATGTCATTTTCCAGGAAGGATCTGAGTAAAAATAGGAGAATGAAGTTGAAACAGCTCATTTCAAGATGCCTTTGCAAATCTAGATAACCAGTCATTTTAAAATGCTGTCAACAACTAAAAAGGACAGCAAACACTGACTATATGTAATTTTAGAAAACATGGAAAAGGCTAAGCATGTGGTTTCTTACTACAACTTCAGTAGTCATTCCATGTACACATAGCAAATGTAATTACAGCTAAAGAAACATGAGTTTAATAAAATATATGCAGAGATTGATATTGTATAATATATATATTTGAGACTATTCCATAACATCCTTTTGGTCGGTCACCAAGAATTTCCAAAATTGGAGTGTTGCCTTAAGCATATTTATAAAGAGTAAAGAGTTTGCTTTTAAATGTGTAACATTTGTCTTTCTGGCCATAAATTTATGCTGTTTCCACAGAAATAAATTCTTTTTAAAGTAACTTTTGGTTTACTAACAGTCTCTAAACCTGACATACCATATTGCCAGTAGTCTATGGCATATGCAAAACTACTACAAAGGTTAATCACAAGTATTTGAAGATAAATATGCATTTTTTATTTCAACTAATATAAGTCCTATGTTTCCTATAAGTAATGTGTTCTGCAGTGATAATACTTAGGAAATTCATTTTGTCATAGGAATTAAATAATACTTAGCCAAAAGGAGGAAATTAAACCAATTTCCGAATTTTTAAAAGAAAGCAGATTCTGTCAACAAATTTTTACTAAATTTAAGTTTTCTTTCTTAATATGTTAAAAGAGTATGCAAAATTTCTCACAAGTTACTCTATGCCCAAGCATAAATTACCAAATGTTATAATGAGTGATCATATTGCACAATTAAAAATAAATGCCCCATATAGGGTTATAGTAATTGATATGTAATAATGCAAATTCTCTTTATAAACATCCTGATAAACTCAAAAACTGGATCAATAAATTCCCAAACAAACAGGGAAAACGTTAAACCTTTGACATTTTAATCTCCTTAGGGCAGAATGAAGACTCATGCTATTGTGATCTTAAATATCATCACAAATTACTAAGACAAAATTTAAAGTCCATTCAATGTCAAAACCCAGATCTGGAACCAGATACCAAGCCCCTCCATTAAACCAAAATTCATTAAGTACTTGTCACCCATCAGCCAGCTTAGGTGACCCATAGTCTGCAAGAGCTTTCGTAAGAATATATGAACCTAATTCTGGTTCTTTGGTGTATTGCAGGAGGGTTCTTTTTGCTGGAAAATGTAATAGCATTTAGTCACTGATTCATTATCCTAGCCCAAGGGTTATGAACAAAAATTTTTAGGTTTTCTTCACTTAATTATCTCCTCAGCTTATAGTTAGGAAAATAGAAACCCAGTTAATCAAGGGAAAAATTTTAAAGATCTTAGTAATATCTTGGTGAATGAATAAACTTTCTTAGAAGCATCCATCTTGATCCAGATCTAAATCCTGTGATGAACCCAGAATAACCCAGAAATCTTTTTCTCTTTGAGTTGTTTCTGATCTTACATTGAAATTTTTTTGTATTTTGTCCCAAGCAAAATATACTAATGTGTGTTACTAATGTATATGTAATGGGTATATACTAAAAAGTCTTAGGAAATTTCACATTATCTATGTCCATTAATTTTCACAACAGTACCATTAGATAATTCATATCCACCTGTGTCCCACAAGGGAAATGGGGTTTAGAGATTTTTTTTTTTTTAATATCTTGCCTAAAGTTTAGCTTTAAGTAGGCACTTTCAATACATTCCATTCCAGTTTGTTTTGGCAAGCCATATAGCTGCCAGTATAATTATTATATCACACATATTTCAGAAATAAAACTACCCAATCTATTTAACAATAGCTACAAGTATTGAGTGCATACTATGTAACATTATTTATTAAGTACTTCTGTATACTTATAGAATATTCTATATACTTACATAGAATAGTCTTATATATGTTCTTACATACTTTTATATGTATATATTATAGAAGCACATGGATGGATTTTATATATAAGTATATATACTTTTAAAATTCTTATAATTGCTGTGAAATATCAGTTATTAAAATATGTTTAAAGATTATTAACCTTAGGAATCAAGGGGATAAAAAATTTAAATTTCTAAGAGGCAGGAAGGAACTCAGGATTATATTAAAATGGCACATATCTAACCTGGATTGAGATTCAGTTTTATTTTGAGCCATCTTGTTTAATGACTGGTACATGATAGGCATTCAAGTTAGACCTATTACATCTCAGTCAAGTAAGTTGCCTAAAGCATTATAAGGGCCCCCAAAGTGGATGAGTTGAATGCTTGCTTCATCCTAAGATCTCTGTTACAAGATATTCTGTGACAGTACATTGAGATCATTTCTAGCTTGTGATGGGGAAAAACACTTCTTTCAAAAACAGGAATATTTTATTTCTAAATGGAGAAAGGATAATATCCATTTTATCAGACATTGGATAGTTACCTGACAAAAATGACAATGACTCTTACTCCCAAAAAATGTTACTCATTTTGAAGACTCAAGGGGAGACAATAGTTGTACTAAAAAAAACCCACAATGTGTTCCACTATGTTGTAACACCCATATTGCTATTTTATCTGCAGAAGCACAATTGGAAAGACACCTCATTTCTTTTATTCCACTTGCCTTAAATTTGGTAAACTTTTTGTATACTATGTTCTATAACCATTCAAATGTTATTAAATATGCCTTTATGCTGTGTTAATAATGAAACACACACATATTCTCTTCTGATCTGAGATGACTTAGAAAATATTCCTTCCAATCATTTATCCTAAAGTAGTGGAGCTTGGTAATTTAGATAGTTAATTCTCTTTTATTCTCCCTTTCTTCCTGGTTTTTCCTCTCACATAAATACCATAAATTCATATTAGTGTTTCTCAATCTCCAAAAGGAAAAGAAAAAAAAAAAGCTCCTTCTATCACCTGAAAATTTATATCAGTGGTTAGCATGCATAAGATTTAGTCATCTTCATCAGAATATGCCCAAAATTAAAAGATTCTTTAGATAATGTTAATAATTCATTCTGTCAAAAAGTTAGTTTTGCCAGGTTCAGAAAAGGATGAACCAGGTTAAATTGGCCTAAAATTAGTCTTCCTTTCCCCAATCTCACTATCTAATATTTAACATGTTGATTCCTGCTCTGAATGTCCTATGCCCCCATCTTTAATGGGATGTAGTGATTGCGTAAGACTCTCAGTCATAATTGGGTAATCTTGCAAACCATAAGTAACACACTCTGTTCCACCTTTCCTACCTACTCAATTTCTTCTCCTGGACTTTCCCCCATGACAGCTGTCATTTTTCTAGAAATGCATGATTCTCTGGGAATCAAAAAATATTGTTGCTCACAGGTTAATGCATAACAAGCAAGATACATAAAAATTTAATTAAAGTTTGATATAGAAATGATATGATAACTTTGTGGTGACAGTGTAACATTGGATTTAAGAGTACCTGTCAAAATGTTAGTTTCATATTGTTCTCCCAGAACATGGAACAGGACCTGGCTATCCTGGAAACTCAAGAAATATGAAAGCCCAGATTTTATTCATAATCTCTACTGGCTCTGAAACCTTAGGAGAGCATTTAACCTTGCTTATACTCCAGTTCTTTCTAATATTAAGGAGTTGGGCTATATGGGATTCCCAAATGCCATTCATAGGAGAGCTCATTAAAACAGAACAACACAAAAGATTATTATCACAAACCTACTGAATTACACTCCACATAGTAAAGTCCAAGAATATCTATTAAAATGATGTAATGTATGGTAATTAACATAACATAATTTAAAAAAAAGACTGATGAAACACTGAAAAAAAATTCTCAGTAAAATTCCTCAAATTCTTATGAGCAGCCAGGTTTGGGAAACACTGTTTATCTGATGATTTCCTATTTCCCTATCACATTGGAAGAGAACTAACTCTAATGCTATTTATTTTAAACATCTGATAATCTGATGAAAATCATAGCTTGGAGCAGGTGAGCAACTTGGAGTCCCACCATTCTAGCATATAGATATTGCATATGCCACACTGTGGGTAAAATTAATTCCGTAGGGAAGAAGTCTGTGCTCACGGACTATCTCCATTCCAAGAAATTGATGCATGGAATAATAAAATGAGTATAAACTTTCAGACCAGGAATGGATTTGAATTCCAGTTTCAGAGATATGTTTGGAAAGGAGTTCAGATAAAAATCTCCTTCTCTTGACCGGTCCTCAGATACATAGGGTTCAGCCCCTTGAATTCAGAATGTATGATTTGGATACTGATTATGTTACACAAACATTATGACTCTAATGGTCTCAATATATATGTTCTAATATTAGTAGGGTACCAGATCATATATGGAACATCCAGTTAAATTTGAATTTAAGATCAATAACATAAACTTCAGCATATATGTGTCCCAAAATTGTGTGTACATGGGCATCCCCTGCAGTATTAGAGATATACTAAATAATTATAAGTTGACTCAAAATTAAAATTTAACTGGGGTCTTGTATCTATATTTGCTAAATATGGTAACCCTAAATATGAGGTTTTTTGTTTTTTTTTTTTAAGGATCCCAATGAAGTTTCCAGGTAGAGATAAGACATTTCTAAGAGATTAAGGAGGTCTGATACTTTAAATATTTTTTAAAGTAGTAATATCTTGCCTATAAAGTCAAGAGGAAAAAAATCTAAGCTATTGCATAGATAATTTATTCAAATGACCAAAACTTTAAACAAATGCTATTTTCCTTGTGTGTTTGTGAATGTGGGCACACATGTTTATTTGTGATTTTAACTCCCTTTCTTAAAACGTCACTACTCACATGGCTAAAAAAGTATTAAGTATTCAGGCTAAAAATATTTTTAAACGACAGCTACATTACATCATAGAGGATACTAAAGACATCTATATTTTGAGATTTTAAAATAATAATTCACAGTTTGCAATATGGGGAACTATATGTAAATTATATTTCAACAACTGCTTGCAACTTCAACTTTGCAAGCTGTTTTAAAATCTTTTTCCATGAAAAAGAATTGTCTATTGATAGCATAATTGCCTTCTGACTGGATATGAAGAAACTTAGAATGAAACAGATGGTTGTCTGCAAAGTAATGCCTACAAAGTACAATTGAAAATCAGTATTCAAAAATAAAAAACTTGGAACTTTTTCTTGATATAATTGTCAAAAGAAATCTGCCTTACAAATTGGGGAAATAAAATTTCCAGTATTTATTTTTCATAAATATTAAATAAAACTATATTCGTTGATATATACTAACATTTTAATGTAAACCGTTAAAAATTACAATGTCTTAAATGACATATGCGCTATGTCAAATTCATATTTTAACTCTACCTTTCAATGGTAGTCCTCCAAGATCTTAACTGACATATGAAAACAACAAAATAATCTTTCCATGCTATGTGATTAATATATTATAATTAGTCAAATGATAAAAATTGCTGGAATTGTCTATTGTCCATATATTGTATCTTATATGTAGTCTGTGAATTATTTGAAAAAAAAATACTTAGCATAGGTTTTATGGATGAGTTTTACTTTGATCACAAGAGAAAAAATTCCTACTGAAATGTGAGCAAAAAGCTATTCTACTGAATGTCTATGTTTGTTTGATTTTGACCAAGTATTTGAAGGTTAATAGATAGTGAAAAATCTGTTTGTTGTCCAATCTGTGGCATTGTTACTCAATATGACAACATCTGAAATTCTGATAAATTGGGCCAAATTGACCTTTCTCTATCAGATTATATCTGCTAGGTCTAAGTTCATGTGTTTGTTCATACTTGGATTTTGCTACCATATAGAGTGAGAATTCATATTCTCCAAAGAATCCAGAAACGGGGGAACAGCACACTTCTCCACAAAGTTCAGAATTTCTCTAACATTTTAGTCAGTGCTAAATCACCCAGAAACAGAAGAGGATTTGAATGAATATTTTTAACAAGGACTTTTACAAAAAGGTTCATTTTAAAGTTAATTTCATTATTATAATTTTGGCAGCAGATAATTATCCTCAGGTGGAATTTTAAAATAGCATTTATCAGTATTTAATGAAAATCAATTCAATTTTATTGGGAAATTTTTCTCAAGATGCTCAAGAAAACCAACTTGTAGAATGTTAATAACCTGATAATTACAAGTTACTAAGAATTTTGAAATCATTATTAAAAAATTAAAATTACCTTTGCAAATTCTTAGTAATTTTTCAGGGTTCTGCCACCATAGCTAATATCACCTGAGTTGATTTACCTAGTTACTTTATTTTCTTTCACCCACTCCCATAGCCTTTTCATCATGGCTATAACATAATGGTGGCAAAACCCAAGTTTTATACCTGAATTTTGCTTGCAGTTAATCAATGCATGGTAGTGTTTTTTTGTTTGTTTGTTTGTTTGTTTGAATTAAAACTTTCTGTTCACATAATGACATATGTAGAAAATCAAAAAAAAAAAACCACTCTTGGAACTAATAACTGACTAGAGCAAGTTTGCAGGATGGAGAGTAAACATACAAAAGTCAATCACTTTTTTTTTTTTTAAGATTTTGTTTATTTTTGTTTATTTGACAGAGAGAGAGAAACAGCATGAGAGGGGATAGGGTCAAAGGGAGAAGCAGGCTCCCCGCTGAGCCGGGAGCCCGATGTGGGACTCGATCCCAGGACTCCGGGATCATGACCTGAGCCGAAGGCAGTCGCTTAACCAACTGAGCCACCCAGGCGCCCAAGTCAGTCACTTTTCTATGTATCAGCAATGAAGAAGGGGAATTTGAAATTAAAAGTACTAAAAAAGTACCATACCATTTGCATTAGTAACCCCCAAAATAAAGTACTTAGGTATAAATCTAGTGAAATATATATAAGAACTAGATGAGAGAAACTATAAAACTCTGATGAACAAAATCAAAGAACTAAATAAACTGAGGGATATTCATGTTCATGGACAAGAAGACCCAATTGTCAGAATATCCATGCTCCCCAACTTGATCTATATATTAATCAAAATCCAAGCAAGTTGTTTTATGAACAACAAACAGATTCTATTATATGTGGAGGCAAAACACTCATTATAATCATGGAACACTACATCAAAAACTAATGATGTAATGTAGGGTGATGAACATATAATAATAAAAGAATGCTCAAAAAACAACAAAAACACTCATTATAGCCAATACATTATTGAAAATTTCGAATAAAGTTGGAGAACTGACACTACCTTATGCCAATCTTACTATAAAGCTACAACAAACAAGACAGTGTGATATAGGTGAAAGAATAGACAAATAGATCAGTGAAACAGAAATAGACCCACACAAATATAGTCAACTGATCTTTGGCAAAGACAATACAGTGGAGCAAAGGCAATCTTTTTAACAAATGTCATTGGAACAACTGAACATCCACATGCAAAAAGTGAATCTAGACCACACTTTACAAAAATTAATTCAAAATGCATCACAGACCTCAAGTAAAACACAAACCTAAAACTCTTAGCAGATAACATTGAAGAAAATTGAGATGATATTGGGGATGGAATGACTTTTTAGATACAACTCCAAAGGCATAACTAATGAAATAAATAATTGACAAGCTGGACTTCATTAAAATTAAACACTTCTTCTCTGGGAGTGGCAGTGTCAAAAGAATGAGAAGACAAGCCAAAGACTGGAAGAAAAGAATTGCAAAAGACACATCTGAGAAAGAACTCTTAATTAAGGGGCGCCTGGGTGGCTCAGCTGTTAAGCGTCTGCCTTAGGCTCAGGTCATGATCCCAGGGTCCTGGGATCAAGCCCTGCATCGGGCTCCTTGCTCCGTGGGAAGCTTGCCTCTCCCTCTCCCACTCCCCTTGCTTGTGTTCCCTCTCTCACTGTGTTTCTCTCTGTCAAAAAATAAGTAAAATCTTAAAAAAAAAAAACTCTTATTAAAAATATACAAAGAATTTTAAAACTCAACAATAAGAAAACAAACAACCCAATTAAAAATGGCCAAAGATTTTGAACTTAAAAAGACATCTCACCAATGAGAATATATAGATAGTAAATAAGCATGTGAAAAGGTTCTCCTTACCATATGTCATCAGAAAAATGCAAATTAAATAACAAGATGCCACAATGTACCTATTAGAGCAGCCAAAATCCAAAACACTGACACCACCAAATGCTGGTGAGTATGTGGAGCAATGGGAAGACTCCTTTATTGCTGGTGGGAATGCAACATGGTACAGGCACTTGGGAAGACAGTGATGGTTTCTAATAAAACTAAATATACTCTCAGCATAAGATCCAGCAATCCTACTTCTTTGTATTTATTCAAAGGTGTTGAAAATTTAAATCCACCCAGAAACCTGCACACAGATATTTATAGTAGTTTTATTCATAATTGCCAAAACTTGTAATCAACCAACATATCCTTAATTCGGTGAATAGATAAACTATGGTACATCTAGTCAATGTAATATTATTCAGCACCAAATTTAATAAGCTATCAAGATATGGAAAGACATGAAGGAATTTTAAATGCATATTTCTAAGTAAAAGAACCCAATCTGAGAAGACTACATACCGTAGGATTCCAATGTTATGACATTCTGGAAAAGGCAAAACTATGGAGTGAACGGAACAGTGGCTTTAGGAATTGGGGGTGGGGGGAGGATAAATAGGAAGAGCACAGATGATTTTGAGGGCAGTGTATGATATTTTAATGATAGATATGTGTTGTTATATATTTGTTCAAACCCATAGGATGCAGAGCACCAAATTTGAATCTTAATGTAAACTGTGCACCTTGGCTGATTATGATGTGTCAATGTATGTTCATCATTGTAACAAATGTACCATTTTGGTGGGTGATATTGATAATGAGGAGCATGATGTGTATGGCAAATCTCTGTACATTTCTCCTAGATTTGCTGTGAATTAAACCGCTTCAAAGAAATAGTCTTTATTAAAAATTAGCTGGAGTGGCTACCATAAACCAAAATATTCTGTGAACCCTTAGCAAATGATTGCTTTTTTTTTACTATTTAACTCTTAGTCTCAGGCATGTTCAATGATGCTCATTATAATGTTACTTCTGCTAAACATGAGTTTATTTTTAACTATATTTTCTAATCATAAATATAGGATTCTTTAGGATTGCTCTAGTCATTGATAATTTCCCTGAACTGAAACATAACACTGAAATGATTAATCCTTAATCAGTACCAGTAAATCAATACATGTAGAGTATGTAGTAGTGTACTTTACGAGACAGGAGTTAGAATTTATGATTTTTTTTTTTAACTTACACTGTTAAGCATCCCCTCTATAGAGTACATTATTCTGGTGCCTTTAGTCTTACGTTAAATGGTAACTAGTACACTCAAAAAATAATAACAAGCATCACTGCAACCAATATATTTGTAAAATTAGGGATTATTGCATAGGAGCTAAAATACTTGTTCTTAAATCATGAGCATTGTAAAAATATTGATGATTTATAGGAATACATTAAAAATTAAAACAAAAGCACTTATATTTTAATCAACTACCTGTGGTTATCTGATTATCTGTAGTAATATTTTGGTGGACATTCTTACAGACTTAGGGGTGTGTGTGTGTGTCTGTATCACAAAATGAGATGTATACTATTTATTTTACCTTTCATGTAGACTTTTAAAATATAATCCTCAGAGAGATGATACTCAAACCAATAACTAAAGGAGCTGTATTGATTCAATATATTCTGTTTTGGCAATGGTAATTGATATATGGGTCTAGAAGTTTGGAAATTAATTTTAAAATTTTAAATGCATCTTTACTCACATAATGTCCACATTTTAAGTATTTGCAAAACACAACAAAAATTTACTCAAATGATTTGTTAATGAATCATTAATTTGTTAAACTTTGAGAACCTGCTGTCAGTCAGGCACTGTTCTGAGCACAAGCATTGCAAGGACTCAAGAAGGGAGATAAGAGATTGCAATTTTTTAGGAAAGAGATGACAGTAGTAGAAGTGTTGACTAGTAATTGGGTTGTGGGCATATATTTTTTTTTCTAAAGTGCTCACATATTGAAGTATGATGTATCTATAAAAAATGTCCTGCTGTTTAGTTCACAGTTCAGTGAGATTTTTTTAAATGTATGCAGTTGTGCAAACGCCTCCTTCAAGATACATAAAATTTCCATCACCCAGAACATCCCTTTTTATTCATTCACCACGATTACCACAATCCATCTTCGAACAACATAAAAAACTGCCATTGTAATTTCTATCATCACCATTAATGAGTACTTTTATACCTATAAGTCAGGTAAATAATATAGTAGGCACTCTTTTGTATCTAACTTCAGTAGCACCACATTGTTTTTGACAGTCATCCATATCACTGTGTGTAAAAATAGATTGCCTCTTTAATTTCAGAATAGTATACCATTGTATAAATGGAGCTTAATTTGTTCTCATGATCAACAGTTTGGGGCTATTATGAATAAAACATCCATGAATTTTGGTGTACAGGTCATTTAGGAGCATATGTTTTCATTTTTCTTGAAGTACAATTGTTGGGTCATAGCAGATACATATTTCACTATATAAGAAAGTACCAAGCATTTTCTTTCACATTCCTTATAAAATGTTTATTCATGAGGTCTCTAGTTACTACATATATATCCTTATTAAAAATTGATGTCACTTTTTTATTTGTTTTTTTAATATTTTTCATTCTATTGGTTGTGTATTGATATCTCCTTTGGGTTTTATTTGCATTTCCTGAGAGTTCTAATGATGTTGAGCACATTTTCACTTGATTTCAGAAATTTATAAATATTCTATTGGCATAGCTCAGTTCAGTCTTTTGTGCATCTTTATTGGATTAATTTTCTCTTTGCTGTTGGCTTATAGAAGGTCAGATACTCTGAATATGAGTCCTACTCAGATATATGTGTTAGAAATATTTCTTCTAAGACAGTGCTTTGCTTTTTTAATGATGTCTTTAGATTAAGTAAAATACACTTTAAATTTTTTAAAGCTCACTTTAGGTTTATTTTTTGATAAACTTAGGAATAATTTTATCTTTACACAAAAGTTGCAAAGATAATCAACAGGTTCCTGAATAGCCCTTATCAGTAAGACATTAATTTTAATTAATTAATGATTGATTGATAATTCCTCACCAACCCAGAGGTCACACAAAGTATACTCTATGCCTTATTCTATAATCATTAATGTTTTAGCTTTTTAATTTAGATCTATGATTTGACCTGAACTCATTTTTGCTTATCATATAAGGTTTATTTTTCCTAAGCCCATATCTCATTGTTCCAGCATTACTTTTTTTTTTTTTTTAATGACATTCCTTTCTGTATTGAATTGCTTTGGGACCTCTGAGGGATTTTGGTAGGGAAGGGACTGCATCAATTCAACAATTTAATGAGAATTAACATCTTAAAAATATGGTTTTCCAACCTACAGACATGGTATAGTTCTCTATTTTAACATTTTCTTTACTCTGCAATATTATGCCTTTTTCAGTGTTGAGTTCTTGCATGTGGTTGGCTAAATTTATTCCTAAATATTTTATATTTATGGTGTTATTAGAAATGTCTATTGTCATATTTATTGAAATATAATCTATGTACAATAAACTCTACCTTTTTATAAGCATACAGTTCAATGATTTTTGATACATGTCTTAGTCTACTCTTGATGCTTTAAAAAGATACCATAGATTGGGTGGATTATAAATAACAGCAGTTTCTTTCTCACAATTCTGGAGGTTTAGAAGGCTAAGATTAAAATGCTGGCCAATTCAGTGTTTGGTAAAAACTTGTTTCCTGCTACATAGGCATCCATTTTCATGTTGTAACCTCACACAGAAGAAGGGGAATTGGAGATCTCTGGGGCCTTCTTCATAAAGTCACTAATCTCATTCATGAGGGCTCTACACTCATGACCTAATGACCTCTATATGTTCCCACCTCCAAATAAAATCACATTCTGGATTAAGTTTCAACATAGGAAATTTGGGGAGATACCAAATTCAGTCCACAGCACATGGAAACAGGCAGTGATCAAAAAGTCAAAATAAGGAACATTTTGATGACCCTAAAATGTTTCCTGAGTCTCTTCAAAGTCAATCTTCTTTCTCCCCTGTCTAGTACATCAAAATCACACTGCTTATTGTTACTATAGTTTTGTGTCTTTCTACAGATTCATATAAATAAAGCAGTAAATTATGTTGTGTGTATCCATACTTCATTATTTTTATTACAGAGCAGTATTCCATTGTGTCGATATACTATAATTTGTGTGTTCATTGACTGGTTGATAAACATTAGTTTTAAGTATGATGAATAGAGCAGATTTTAACAGTTATGATTTTGTGAGAACATATGTTTCCATTATTCTGGGGCAAAATATAGGAATAGTATTGTTGGATTTCATGGTCAGTGTATGCTTTATTAAAAAAAAAGGGACTGATGCTTTTTCAAATCATTGGTATATTATTGTTGATTGTATCATGGTTGCTTTTAATTCTATCAATAATATATGAGCTTTCCAGAGACATCATGCTGTGATTTTACTTACATTTCTCTGGTATACAATGATGGACATTTTTCAATGTATTGGCCATTCATATATAATTTTTATTCATTTTTAATGGTGTCAATTCTCTATTTCATTTTTTAAACACTTACTGTATTGTAAGAAAATTTAACATGAGATATAATCTGTTAATCTTTTAAGTGTACATTATTGTTGACCATCAGTACAGTTCTGTACAGTACACCTCTAGAGATTATTCATCTTGTTTAACTGAAAATGTATGTCCATTACAGGTAATTCCTCATTCCCCCTTCCCCAAAGGCCCTGCCAACTACTATTCCACTCATTGATTCCATGAATTTGACAATTTTAGGTATTTCATATAAGTGAAATCATGCAGTATTTGTTTTTCTATGACTGGTTTAATTCACTTACCATAATGTTCTCCACATTCATCCATGTTGTTGTATAATTAAAAGGGAGAGATCACAACTAACACCAAGGAAATAGAAACAATTATTAGAAATTATTATCAACAACTATATGCCAATAAGTTGAGCAACCTGGAAGAAATGGATGCCTTCTTGGAAACCTATAAACTGCCATGACTGAAACAGGAAGAAATTGACAACATGAATAGGTCAATAACCAGTAACGAGATTGAAGCAGTGATAAAACAACCTCTCAAAAAACAGGAGTACAGGACCTGATGGACTCCCTGGGGAATTCTACCAAACATTCAAAGAAGAAATAATACCTATTCTCCTGAAGCTATTTAAAAAAATAGAAACAGAAGGAAAGCTTCCAGACTCATTCTATGAGGCCAGCATTACCTTAATCCCCAAACCAGGCAAAGACCCTATCAAAAAGGAGAATTTCAGACTGATATCCCTGATGAATATGGATTCCAAACTTCTCAACAAAATCCTACCTAATAAGATCCAACAATACATTAAAAGGATCATCCTCCACGACAAAGTGGGATTTATCCCTGGGATACAGGGGTGGTTCAACATTCACCAATCAATGTGATATGGTGTTGGGAAAATTGGACAGCCACATGCAGAAGGTGAAACTGGACCATTTCCTTACATCAAACACAAAAATAGACTCAAAATGGATGAAAAACCTAAATGTGAGAGAGGATTCCATCAAAATCCTAGAGGAGAACACAAGCAGCAACCTCTTCGACCTCAGCTGCAGCAACTTCTTCCTAGAAGCATTGTCAAAGGCAAGGGAAGCAATGGCAAAAATGAACTATTGGGACTTCATCAAGATAAAAAAAAACTTTTGCACAGCAAAGGAAACAGTCAACAAAACCAAAAGACAACCGACAGAATGGAGAAGATATTTGCAAATGACATATCAGATAAAGGGCTAGTATCCAAAATCTATAAAGAACTTCTCAAAGTCAACACCCAAAGAACAAAGAATCCAATCAAGAAATGGGCAGAAGACATGAACAGACATTTTTCCAAAGAAGACATCCAAATGGCCAACAGACACATGAAAAAATGCTCAACATCGCTCGGCATCAGGGAAATCCAAATCAAAACCTCAATGAGGTACCACCTCACACCAGTCAGAATGGCTAAAATTACTGAGTCAGGAAATGACAGATGTTGCTGAGGATGCAGAGAAAGGGGAACCCTCCTACACTGTTGGTGGGAATGTAAGCTGGTGCAGCCACTCTGGAAAACAGTATGGAGGTTCCTCAAAAAGTTGAAAATAGAGCTACCATACATCCCAGCAATTGCACTACTGGGTATTTACCCCAAAGATACAAATGTAGGGATCCGAAGGGGTACATGCACCCCAATGTTTATAGCAGCAATGTCCACAATAACCAAACTATGGAAAGAGCCAAGATGTCCATCAACAGATGAATGGGTAAAGAAGATGTGGTGTGTATATACACACACACACACACACACACACACTGAAATATTATGCAACTATAAAAAAAAAGAAATCTTGCCATTTGCAATGATGTGGATGGAACTAGAGGGTATTATGCTAAGCAAAATAAGTCAATCAGAGAAAGACATGTATCATATGACCTCACTGATAGGAATTCTTAATCTAAGGAAACAAACTGAGGGTTGCTGGAGTGGGGGGGGTGGGAGGGATGGGGTGGCTGGGTGATAGACATTGGGGAGGGTATGTGCTATGGTGAGCACTGTGAATTGTGTAAGACTGATGAATCACAGACCTGTAGCTCTGAAAGAAATAATACATTATATGTTAAAAAAAAAAAGATAGTAGGAAGGGAAAAATGAAGGGGGGAAATCAGAGGGGGAGATGAACCATGAGAGACTGTGGACTCTGAGAAACAAACTGAGGGTTCTAGAGGGGAGGGGGGTGGGGGAATGGGTTAGCCTGATGATGGGTATTAAAGAGGGCACGTATTGAATGGAGCACTGGGTGTTATATGCAAACAATGAATCCTGGAACACTACATAAATAAATTAAATAAATAAATAAAGACAAGAGAGAAGAACCATACGGTCCTCTGAATTGTTGCAGAAAAAGCATTTGTCAAAATACAGCATCCTTTCCTGATTAAAACTCTTCAGAGTATGGGGATAAAGGGAACATTCCTCAAGTTCATAAAGTCCATCTATGAAAAACTCACAGTGAGTATCATTCTCAATGGGGAAAAGCTGAGAGCCTTTCCCTTAAGATCAGGAACATGACAAGGATGCCCACTCTCACCACTATTGTTCAACAAAGTACTAGAAGTCTTCACAACAGCAATCAGACAACAAAAAGAAATAAAATATTCAAATTGTCAGAGAAGAAGTCAAACTCTCTCTCTTCACAGATGACATGATACTTTATGTGGAAAATTCAAAAGACTCCAACCCCAAATTACTAGAACTCATACAGCAATTCAGTAATGTGACAGGATACAAAGAAATCAGTTGCTTTCTTATATAGTAACAATGCAACTGTAGAACGAGAAATTAGAGAAATGATTCCATTTACAATAGCACCAAAACCCGTAAGATACCTTGGAATAAACCTAACCAAAGAGGTAAAGGATCTATACTCTAGGAACTACTGAACACTCATGAAAGAAATTGAAGAAGACACAAAAAGATGGAAAAACATTCCATGCTCATGGATCAGAATAATAAATATTGTTAAAATTTCTATGCTATCCAGAGCAATCTATACCTTCAACACCATCCCTATCAAAATTCCAATGACATTTTTCAAAGTGCTGGAACAAACAATCCTAAAATTTGTATGGAATCAGAAAAGACCCCGAATCACCAAGGAAATGTTGAAAAAGAAAAAGCTGGGGGCATCACATTGCCTGATATCAAGCTATATTACAAAGCAGTGATCACCAAGACAGCATGGTACTGGCCCCAAAACAGACATATAGACCAATGGAACAGAATAGAGAGCCCAGATATGGACCCTCAACTCTATGGTCAAATAATCATCGACAATGCAGGAAAAAATATGCAATGGAAAAAAGACAGTCTGTTCAATAAATGGTGCTGGGAAAATTGGACAGCTATATACAGAAGAATGAAACTCAACCATTCTCTAACACCATACACAAAGATAAATTCAAAATAGATGAAAGTCCTCAATGTGAGACAGGAATCCATCAAAATCCTAGGGGAGGACATAAGCAGTAACCTCTTTGACATCGGCCACAGTAACTTCTTTCAAGATTCATCTCCAAAGGCTAGTGAAACAAAAGCAAAAATGAACTTTTGGGACTTCATCAAGATAAAAAGCTTCTGCACAGTGAAGGAAATATCAACAAAACAAAGGGGCAACCCACAGAATGGGGGTTGACTTTTGCAAATGACACTACAAAGGGCTGATATCCAAGATCTATAAAGAAATTCTCGGGGCGCCTGGGTGGCTCAGTCGTTAAGCGTCTGCCTTCGGCTCAGGTCATGATCCCAGGGTCCTGGGATCGAGCCCCACATCGGGCTCCCTGCTCTGCGGGAAGCCTGCTTCTCCCTCTCCCACTCCCCCTGCTGTGTTCCTGCTCTCGCTGTCTCTCTCTCTGTCAAATAAATAAATAAAATCTTTAAAAAAAAAAAAAAAAAAGAAATTCTCAAACTCAACACCCAAAAAACAAATAAGTCAAAAAATGGGCAGAAGACATGAACAGACACTTGTCCAAAGAAGACATACAAATAGCTAACAGACACATGAAAAAATGTTCATCATCATTAGCCATCAGGGAAATTCAAATCAAAACCACATTGAGATACTACCTTACACCAGTTAGAATGGCAAAAATTGACAATGCAAGAAACAACAAATGTTGGAGAGGTTGTAGAGAAAGGGGAACCCTCTTATACTGTTGGTGGGAATGCAAGTTGGTACAGCCACTTTGGAAAACAGTGTGGAGGTGCCTCAAAAAATTAAAAGTAGAGCTATGCTATGACCCAGCAAATGAACTACCCCAAAGACACAGATGTAGTGAAAAGAAGGGCCATATGCACCCCAGTGTTCATAGCAGCAATGTCCACAATAGCCAAACTGTGGAAAGAGCCGAGATGCCCTTCAACAGATGAATGGATAAAGAAGATGTGGTCCATATATACAATGGAATATTAGTCAGCCATCGGAGAGCATGAATACCCAACTTTTACATCAACATGGATGGGACTGGAGGAGATTATGCTAAGTGAAATAAGTCAAGCAGAGAAAGTCAATTATCATATGGTTTCATTTATTTGTGTAACATAAGGAATAGCATGGAGGACATTAGGAAAAGGAAGGGAAAAATGAAGGGGGGGGAATCGGAGGGGAGATGAACCATGAGAGACTATGGACTCTGAGAAACAAACTGGGGGATGGGTTAGCATGGTGATGGGTATTAAGGAGGGCACATACTGCATGGAACACTGGTGTTATACCAAAACAATGAATTGTGGATCACTACATCAAAAACTAATGATGTATAGTATAGTGACTAACATAACATAATAAAATTAAAATTATTAAAGTTAAATTAAAAAAAATTTCCTTTACTTTGAAAGCTAAGTATTATTCCATGTATGTATGATATATGGTGTTAGTATAATCCTGTTCCCAAAATATGACATGGGTATTGGCCGTTTGTCATCTATTTTGTGAGAGACCATTTATAGGATTAGTAATATATATTTTATATCTTGTTAAGAGTATGACAGAATTTGATAATGAAGTCATTGGACCTGAAGTATGTTATGTAAAA
Source organism: Halichoerus grypus (assembly GCF_964656455.1). Classification (NCBI taxonomy): domain Eukaryota; kingdom Metazoa; phylum Chordata; class Mammalia; order Carnivora; family Phocidae; genus Halichoerus; species Halichoerus grypus. The sequence goes on along the minus strand of NC_135716.1, from coordinate 128,395,158 downwards.
GTATTTTTTCTCTTAAATTTATTAATTTATTTAATAGCCAAACGGACATTCAGGTTGTTGTTAAGTGAGGTTGCAACCTCTTCAGCAATCTTTCATGAACGTTGTTTAATTTAGTGAAACGAAGTTTTGATATACCTTATTTTTATCCTTCACTGTATTTAAAGCATTAGTAATTTCCACTTTCATTCCTTATATCAATAATGTGTGTCATCTTTTAATTTTCTTTATCCACTTGGAGTTTAGGAATTTCATTGAACTTTATAAAAACTAGCTTTTGGTTTCATTGATTATTCTTTATTGTTTTTCTGATTTATATTTTTGATCTTATTTTTTTCCTTTTGCTGGCTTTGGGTTTAATTTTGTCTTTTATTTGTTTATGAAAGTGGGGTTTTTGATATGAGACCTTTGTTTACATGTAATATGAGCATCTAATGCTATATTTTTTTCCTCTAAGTACTGTTTTAGTTGTACCCTACAAATTCGTATGTTTTTATCTTCATTTATTTCAAAATATATTCTAAATTCCCTATATTGTTTTATAGTATATGGTTCATTTACAGTATATTGGTAGTATATTGATTTATATAGTATATAATATATTGCATAATATATTGATTTATAGGATATTTAGCTGTCAGAGAACATACATTGTATGATTTTAATCCCTTTAAATTTGATGAGACCTGTTACATAGCCCAGAGTATAGTCTATCTTGGTAAATGTTACATGTGTACTTGGAAAGAATATGTATTCTACTGTTGTCATCTGGAGTGTTGTAACAATGTCAGTTAGGCCAAGTTTGTTGATAGTGTAGTGTAAATCTCTAATATTCAATATTCTTTTGTCTGTGTGTTCTATCAGTTACTGAGAGAGGAACGTTGACATCTCCAAATATAACTGTGGCTTTGTATATTTCTCTTTTAGTACTGTTCCCTTGCATTATGGATTTTGATGAATTATTAGGTATATGCACATTTAGGACTGTAATAGATTTTTGATGGAATTATCCTCATTCTAAAGAATATACTTTCTCTTTTTTATCACTGCTCATTTTCCTTGTTCTAAAGTCTACTTTGTCAACATATGTAGAGCCACTAAATCTTTCCTTTGGTTACTGTTTGTATGGACAATTTTCCCATTCTTTTACTTTCAATTTATCCATGTTTTTGTGGGTTTCCTTATACACAGGTTTTAGGTCTCATTTTTACATCTAATTTGACAGATACTGCCCAATAATAAAAGGGTTTACTTATTTTTATAGTATTTTACATGATTAAGATTACATCTTGTCATTTGTATTTGACTTATCTGTTTTGGGGCGTTTTAAACAATATTTTTCTATCTTTCTTTGGCTTAATCATCATACATTGTATTTAAAAGAACAGTAAAAACTGAGATAAATATTATCTATTTCCCTAAGTGGGTATTCGGATGCTGCCATTCCTTTAGTATGAGTGTTTACAATTTAGTCAGTAATTAGGGTGAATTTGGGTTAGGTTGTTGCTATAGTTACTGTCAATATACCTCTGGCTTCAAGTTTCTCCACTGGTAGACTACTACTAATCCATTCTAGTTAGTGTGAGGTCTAAAGTGTCAGCATTTTTTTTTTTTTTATCTTCAGTTTTCTTCAGGCTCTTTACTCGTACATCATGGAAGAAGGCGATATAGATCTTGTGTCTTGCCTTTTATCTTCTAGGGATCTTGGATACTAGCAGGTTTTCTTCCCCTAGAGAGAGAGCACGTGCCTGATGGAGGTGGGAGGGTTGGGGCTTGGAGGGGCAGAGGGAGAGGGGGTGAATCCCAAGCAGACTCTTGGCCAAACAAGGAGCTGATGTGGGGCTGGATCTCATGACCCTGAGATCAGGACCCCAGCAGAAATCAAGAATAGAGTGCTCAGTGGACCCGAGCCACCCAGGTGCCTCTGCTCTGTTTCAGAACAGGATCTGGACATGAAATGGCTTCCTGTCCCTCCACCACCAGCAGATATATTTCCCTAATATTGGTGCTGGAGATGGGACAGGTTATAGAAGGCCTCCAGCAGCCACTGAAATTTCCCTGGAAGGAGAAGCAGCAGAGTGCTTTTTGTTTCAAACCTTCCTTCTGTGGCGGGTGACCTGATCTTTGCCTGGAACAGGAAGCAGCAAAAGGTTTGTTTTTGTGTGTGTATTTGTTTTTTGTGCTCCCCCCCCCCCACCATGAGGAAACTAGCTTATACTTTGTGGGAAAGAAGGTTTGGGAAGCAAGTCATTTCCATGCCTATCTTCCACTCACAACTAATCATCACCCACACAGCTGTCCATTGAAGTGACTCTCACATCACCTGTCTGGCCTCCAGTTTTTCACTTGAGCATCCAATAGAGGCCTAAGGAAAAAAGAGTTAGCAAGTCAGAATGCACTCTTTTTTTTTTTTTTTTTTTTTTTTTTTCAGAATGCACTCTTGTTACATCTGATCTGTCATGCTCACCAACACTCAGACCTTAAACATTCATTGTAATTCCAGATATTTTCTTTTTACCTATTTTTATGGCTGACTCTTTTTCTTCCTGTGCTTTCATATAGAGGAAACAATTTATGATTTCCCCAGGTGCCTGGGTGGCTCAGTTAGTTAACAGTCTAACTCTTGGTTTTGCTTCAGGTCATGATCTCAGGGTCCTGAGATCAAGCCCCCAGTAGGGCTCCATGTTCACGGTGGAGCCAGCTTGAGATTCTCTCTCCCTTTCTCTCTACCCCTCCCCCACTCACCTGTGCTCTCTCTCTCTCTCTCTCTCTCAAAATTAAAAAAAATAAATTATGATTTCCATCTGTCATCCTCCAAGGGACTTGTCATCTTTTGGAATTTCATTCATCTGAGATTGCCTTGTCATCTAAATTTTCTGATGGTTTCAATAAAAAATTAGGATATATTATGGGTTTTTTTTTTATTTTTTTCTTGTTAAGATGAGAACATCATCTTTGTGTGGATTTCTACATCCTAATGTGAAGTAAAACCAGTAAATGTATTTTTAACTTCATTTTCAATTTTTATATTTTATAAAATGCAATTTTTAATTGAACTTGTATCTAGTTGCCTTGCTAAATTTGGTTTATTGCTGCTCTTCTAGGAACTTCAGGTTAATGTTTTAACCAAATCCAGAACAGTTTCAGATTTTATTTTTTCAAATATGTCTTGCCACTTCTCTTTTATCCGTGATTGTGATTGCAAATGGCATTGTCTCACATGTTGCTGATGCTGTTAATTTTTTCCAGTCTTTTACTTCTCAGTGCTTCAGTTTATATATTTATGAAGCAATCCTGACTATATTTTTTTTATTTTGACATTATATTTCTCAATTCTACATTTTCTAATTGATTTCTACCTCCAATATGCTTTTCTGTGTTTTTCCTAAAAAATTTATAATAGCTATTTAAATCTTCTCTTAATTCCAATATCTCTGTAATCTTAGGAAGTTTTGCTTCCATTAGTTATTCTTTTCTCTAGATTATGGTTTCTATAATCTACTTCCCTTCTCGCCTGCTAGTTTTTTGTTCTAGAGTAGACATTGTGGATAAAATGTTGTAGTAACATGGGATTTTCCCATCTTCCTTTAAAGAATGTTAGATTTTTTTTTTTTTTTTCCCTAGCAGGCAGTGATTTACAGTTACTGTCAGAGCACCTTGATCTTATGGAGGCTTAGTTTTAGATTTTGTTGTCAGGTTTCTTTTGTTTTTACCCTTGGCCCTAAAATACAGCACATCATCCAATAGGTAGCTTATTCCTAAGGTTTATCCCATCTGGAGTTTCAGTAGAGGTTCAAGGCGTTTATCATCCCCTCTAATTTGGGTGGACATGCACACTTTGTTTTCACAACTGGGTGGCTTATAAATTCCTTTCTCAGCTCTCTTTGATCTTACAACTGATACTTGTTCTGCATTCATTGCGGTCTTGCCTGGTATGTGTGTACTTTAATAGCGAAATATTTAAGGACAATGTGTTTGTACATTCTTCGGCTTTCCCATTTGTCAGATTTCCCAATTTACTTCCAAGTCGTCTGGCAATCCTAAATTAGAAATTTGACTTCATACTGCAACACTGTTGCTGCTTTTTTCTTCTTGCATTTTATTCCCCAAATACAGTGAGTATTGGGGGTGGGTGATGCTGTTTCGGTGCACCTCTTCCTTACTCTATTGGTGAGGGAAGGATTTCTGCCCTAAATTAATTTATGTCTGCCTACTCTCTTTAATAAGGATTGTTGTGCTAGGAGACCTTATCTATGGTAGCAGAACTGGGAAGCAAACTTGTTCGACTATTTGAAGCCCGCCTGATTTCACCAGATATTCAAGCAGCACATGGTATTTCAGCTTCAGTTGAGGCCTAGCCCATGTGGTCTAAGTGAAAAGGGAAGTTAGATGCAGATCTCTCATATTGAGATTTATAGTGTGACACACTGTTTTCAAAAATTATATACCTTCCAGCTTATGTCTAGTTTTGATCACTCTTAAATGTGTTGAAATGGTTTTTACTTTTATATTTGGTCAAGAATCTGTCATTGCTATTGGGAGGAGGGTTCAGTCTTCCACAACTTTTGGAAAAAAATCTGTGTTATTGATTTATTATTCCTCAGCATTTTATGAAAAATGTTCAAACATATAGAAAAGGTAACGGAATTGTATAGGGAACTCAGATATACCTACCATCTGTATTTTACAGCTTACATTTTGCTACATTTGCTTTCTAAAACATCTATTTATTTACCCATTTTGTATCTGTCTATCAGTCTTGCTACTTTTTTAATGCCTTTCATGTAAGTTGCACACATCAGTGTACTTCACTGATATGCTTATAGCATATTCTGAAAGTAGATTCAACAGCATTAGGATATAGGGTGTGCAAAAAAGTGGAGTCCAAATTGACACTATAGATTTTGATCTGACAATATGGAAGGAAAACATTATTAACTGAGACAGGAGCAGTTTTTTCGTGTGTGAGGGAATGTGGGAAGCACTATTATTGAAATATTTAGTTTTAGAATCCTATTAGATATATATGGCTTCTTTAGATATACATATTAAGAATTGACTCCAAATATTAGGCTTGCTCTCTCCCTCTCACTCTTCCCCTCCCTATATCCCCCCTAAAAGAATCATTCTCTATCCTAGGATTCCCAAATTGTTCGGGGGAGCTTGAGAGGCTCAGTCAGTTAAGCGTGCAACTCTTGATTTTGGCTCAGGTCATGATTTCAGGGTGGTGAGATTGAGCCCCTCATTGGGTTCCACCTGGGCCTGGAGCCTGCTTAAGATTCTCTCCTTCTTCCCCCCACCCCTACTTGTTCTCTCTCTCTCGAAAAAAAAAAAAAAAAAAAATCTTGAAGTTATGTATCCATAATTAATTTATGTCTTCTTTCTATCCTCAGCATAAGCAGAGGGCCTGGAATATAGTATGTGTTTATTAATGTTTATTAGATGAATCAATGGTTTAATGAATAATGAAATAAATGAGAAAAATTATTTGAAAAATTATCGTTAATTTAAAAGCAAGTGTGAGTTTTCATAGGAGACTACTTAGTGTACAAAGAGCTCTCTCAGTTTTCTGATGGTCTCTTTCAATTCTAGGGATCCACTGATACGAAAAAAGGCATGTTTTTAAGGATACTTCCTAGTATTTAGCCTAGTGTTTAGGATGAATGATTTTGACAGTGAGATTCAATATTTTTCTCTATTATGGAATAGAGGATGGCTCCAATTTTAATGATTTACTTAGCATCTGCATAATTACTTCATGCTTATAAGCCCCTACTTATTGATAGGATAAGTAAATTCTAATATAAATCATTGTCTATTTATAAATTTTGACATAAATAATGGAACATTTTATTTTGTTTTCATCATATAATTGGATTTGCTACTTACATTCTTGCAGTTACCTTTTTTTTAATTTTTAAGATTTATTTTTTTATTTATTTGACAGACAGCGAGAGAGCACACAAGCGGTGGGGGAGTGGGAGAGGGAGAAGCAGGCTTCCTGCAGAGCAGGGAGCCCAATGCGGGGCTCGATCCCAGGACCCTAGGATCATGACCGGAGCTGAAGGCAGACGCTCAATGACTGAGCCACCCAGGCGCCCTGCAGTTACCTTCTTATATACTCTGTGTTAATGAATTCTTCAGATGGGTCAGAGGGTGGAAACTACAATATAAAACCTCTTTTATTAATTTTCATATGCAAGTTTATATTTTATAAATATAGAATTTGCAAGAGGTTGATCCTTTTTTTAAATTTTATTTAAATTCAAGTTAGTTAACATAAAGTATAGTATTGTTTTTAGGAGTAGAATTTAGTGATTCATCGCTTACATATAACAACCAGTGCTCATCACAAGTGCTTCCTTAATACCCATCACCCATTTAGCCCATCCCCCTACACACCTCCCCTCCAGCAACCCTTATTTTGTTCTCTTAGCTATACAGTCTCTTATGGTTTACCTCCCTCTCTGTTTTTATCTCATTTTATTTATCCTTCCCTTCCTCTATGTTTATGTTTTGTTTCTTAAATTTTACATAGGAGTGAAACCATATGGTATTTGTCTTTCTCTGACTGACTTATTTCACTTAGCATGATATACTCTAGCTCCATCCACATTGTTGCAAATGACAAGATTTCATTTCTTTTTGAAAGCTGAGTAATATTCCAGGGTGTTTTTTTGTGTGTGTGTGTCTACACCACCTCTTCTTTATCCATCCATCATCCGATGGACATCTGGGCTCTTTCCATAATTTGGCTGTTGTTGATAGTGTTGCTATAAATATTGGGGTGTATGTGTCCTTTCAAATCAGTATTTTTGTTGCCTTTGGATAACTACTTAGTAGCGCAATTCTGAGTTGTAGGGTAGTTCTATTTTTAACTTTTTGAGGGAAGTGTTCTGTTTTCCAGGGTGGTTATACCACTTTGCATTCCCACCAGAAGTGCAAGAGTGTTCCCTTTTTCTGCATCCTCACCAACACCTGCTGTTTCTTGTGCTGTTGATTTTAGCTATCCTGACAGGTGTAAGGTGATAACTCATTGTGGTTTTGATTTGTATTTCCCTGATGATGAGTGATGTTGAACATTTTTTCATGTGTCTGTTAGCCATTTGTATGTCTTCTTTGGAGAAATGTCTGTTCACGTCTTCTGCCTGTTAACTGGAATATTTATTTTTGGGGTGTTGATTTTGATGAGTTCTTTTTAGATTCTGGATACTAACCCTCTATCTGATAAGTCATTTGCAAATGTCCTCTCCCATTCTGTCAGTTGCCTTTTAGTTTTGTTGACTGTTTCCTTTGCTGTGCAGAAGCTTTTATCTTGATGAGGTCACAATAGTTAATTTCTGCTTTTGTATCCCTTGCCTCCAGAGGCATGTCTAGTAAGAAGTTGCTTCCACCGAGATCAAAGAGGCTGCTGCCTCTTTTCTACACTAGGATTTTGATGGTTTCCTCTCTTACATTTAGGTCTTTCCTACATTTTAAACTTATTTTTGTGTATGCTATAAGAAAGTGGTCCAGTTTCATTCTTCTTCATGTTGCTGTCCAATTTTCCCAACACCATTTGTTGAAGAGACTGTCTTTTTTCCATTGGATATTATTTCCTGCTTTGTTGAAGATTTAGTTGACTATAAAGTTGACTATAAAGGGTTCATTTCTGGGTTCTCTATTCTGTTCCATTTATCTATGTGTCTCTTTATTGTGCCAGTACCATACTGTCTTGATGATTACAGCTTTGTAATAGAGCTTGAAGTCCAAGATTGTGATGCCTCCAGTTTGGTTTCCTTTTCAACATTACTTTGGCTATTCAGGGTCTTTCCTGGTTCCATACAAATTTTAGGATTGTTTGTTCTAGCTCTGTGAAAATTGCTGCTGTTATTTTGATCAGGATTGCATTGAATGTGCTGAATTGCATTGAATTGCTTTGGGTGGTATAGACATTTTAACAATGTTTGTTCTTCTAATCCATGAGCATGGAATGTTTTTCCATTTCTTTGTGTCTTCCTCAATTTCTTTCATAAGAGTTCTATAGTTTTCAGAATATATATCTTTTACATCTTTGGTTAGGTTTATTCCCTGGCATCTTTTGGTTTTGGTGCAATTGTAAATGGGATTGATTCCTTGATTTCTCTTTCTGCTGCTTCATTATCGACATATAGAAATGCAACAGATTTTTGTACATTGAATTTATATCCTATGATTTTGCTGAATTCATGTATCCGTTCTAGCAATTTATTGGTAGTCCTTCAGGTTTTCTACATAGAGTATCATGTCATCTGCAAAGAGTGAAAGTTTGGCTTCTTCCTTGCCAATTTGGATGCCTTTTATTTTTTTGTTTTCTGATTGCTGAGGCTAAGACTTCTAGTACTATGTTAAATATCAGTAGTGAGAGTGGACGTCTCTGTTTTGTCCCTGATTGTAGGGGAAAAGCTCTCAGTTTTTCCCCCATTGAGGATGATATTAGTTGTAGGTCTTTCATATATGGCCTTTATAATGTTGAGGTATATTCCTTCTATCCCTACTTTCTTGAAGGTTTTTATGAAGAAAAGATGCTGTATTTTATCAAATGTTTTTTCTGATCTATTGAGTGGATCATATGGTTCTTATCCTTTCTTTTATTAATGTGGTGTATCACATTGATTTGTGGATGTTGAACCACCCCTGAAGCCCAGGAATAAATCCCACTTGGTCGTGGTGAATAATCCTTTTAATGTACTATTGGATCTTATTAGCTAGTATCTTGGTGAGAATTTTTGAATCTCTGTTCATCAGGAATATTGACCTGTAATTCTCCTTTTTAGTGGTGTCTTTATCTGGTTTTGGAATCAAGATAATGCTGGCCTCATGGAATGGATTTGGAAGTTTCCCTTCCATTTCTATTTTTTGGAATAGTTTCAGAAGAATAGATATTAAGTCTTCTTTAAATGTTTGGTGGAATTCCACTGGAAAGCTATCCAGCCCTGGACTTCTGGTTGTTGGGAGATATTTGATTACTGATTTCATTTCTTTGCTGGTTAGGGGTCTGTTAAAATTTCCTATTTCTTCCTGTTTCAGTATTAGTAGTTTATATGTTTCTAGGAATTTACCCATTTCTTCCAGATTGCCCAGTTTTTTGGCATGTAATTGCTCATAATAGTCTCATAATTGTATTTCCTTAATGTTGGTTGTGATCTCTCCTCTTTCATTCATGATTTTATTTATTTGGGTCCTTTCTCTTTTTGATAAGTATGGCTAGAGGTTTATCAATCTTATTCTTTCAAAGAACCAGCTCCTAGTTTCATTGACCTGTTCTGTTTTTTTTTTATTTGTATATCACTTATTTCTTATCTAATATTATTTCCCTTCTTCTGCTTGTTTTAGGCTTTATTTGCTGTTCTTTTTCCGGCTTCTTTATGTGTAACATTAGGTTGTATATTTGAGACTTTTCTTGCTTCTTGAGGAAGACCTGTATTGTTATATACCTCCCTTGTAGGACCACCTTTGCTACATCCCAAAGGTTTTGGACTGTCATATTTTCATTTTCACTTACTCCCATGTATTTTTTTTATTTCTCCTTTAATTTCCCAGTTAACCTATTCATTCTTTTTTTTTTTTTTTTAAGATTTTATTTATTTATTTGACAGAGAGAGACACAGCGAGAGAGGGAATACAGGCAGGGGGAATGGGAGAGGGAGAAGCAGGCTTCCCGCGGAGCAGGGAGCCCGATGTGGGGCTCGATCCCAGGACCCTGGGATCATGACCTGAGCCGAAGGCAGACACTTAACGACTGAGCCACCCAGGCGCCCCTAACCTATTCATTCTTTAGTAGAATGTTCTATAGTGTCCATGTATTTGAGGTCTTTCCATATTTTTTTCTTGTGGTTGACTTTTTTTATAGGGTTGTGGTCTGAAAATATGCATGGTATGATCTTAATATTTTTGTATCAGTTAGATGAGGCCTGATTTGTGACCCAGTATGTGATGTGTGACCCAGTATGGAGAATGTTCCATGTGCACTCAAAAAGAATGTGAATTCTGCTGTTTTAGGATGAAATGCTCTGAATATATCTGAAGTCCATGTGGTTCAGTGTGTCATTCAAAGCCCTTGTTTCTTTGTTTCTCTTCTGCTTAGATGATTTGTCCATTGCTGGGAGTGGGGTGTTAAAGTCCCCAACTATTATTGTATTAATATCAATGAGTTTAAGTTTGTTATTAATTGGGGTGCCTGGATGGTTCAGTTGGTTAGGCGTCTGCCTTCAGCTCAGATCATGGTCCGTGGGTCCTGGGATCAAGCCCGACATCAGTCTCCCTGTTCAGTGGGGAGCCTGCTTCTCCCTCTCCCTTTGTCCCTCTCCTGCTGTGCATGCTAACTTTCTCTCACTCTCTCTCTCATATAAATAAATAATACCTTTTAAAAAAAAGTTTGTTATTAAATGATTTATATATTTGGCTGCTCCCAAGTTTGGGGCATAAATATTTATAGTTTTTAGATCTTATTGGATAGACCCTTTTATTATTATATAGTGCACTTCTTCATTGCTTATTACAGTCTTTGGTTTAAAATCTAGTTGGATATAAGGATGGCTGCTCCAGCTTTCTTTTGATGTCTGTTAGCATGATAGATTGTTCTCCACCCCATCACTTTCAATCTGGAGGGGTCCTTGGGTCTAAAATGAATCTCTTGTAAGCAGCATATGGATGGGTCTTATTTTTGTATCCATTCTGATACCCTATGTCTTTTTTTTTTTTTTTTTAAAGATTTTATTTATTTTCTTGACAGAGAGAGACATAGCGAGAGCAGGAACACAAGCAAGGGGAGTGGGAGAGGGAGAAGCAGGCTTCCCGCAGAGCAGGGAGCCCGATGTGGGACTCGATCCCAGGACCCTGGGATCATGACCTGAGCCGAAGGCAGACGCTTAACGACTGAGCCACCCAGGCGCCCCTGATACCCTATGTCTTTTGATTGGAACATTTAGTCTATTTACATTCAGAGTAATTATTAAAAGATATGAATTTAGTGTCATTGTATTACCTGTAGAGTCACTGTTCCTGTAGATTGTCTCTGTTCCTTTCTAGTCTTCATTGCTTTTGGTCTCTCTTTCCCATTCACAGGGTCCCCTTTAATATTTCTTGCAGAGCTGGTATAGTGCTCATGAATTCCTTTTGTTTTTGCTTGTCTTGGAAACTCTTTCTCTCTCCTTCTATTCTGCATGACATCCCTGTTGAATGAAGTGTTCTTGGCAACATACTTTTCCCATTAGCATGTTGAATATTTTCTTCCACTCTTTTCTGGTCTACCAGGTCTCTGTGGACAGGTCTGTTGCTAACCCTATGTGTCTATCCTTGTAGATTAAGGACCTCTTGTCCCAAGCTGCTTTCAGAATTCTCTTTAACTTTGTGTTTTGCAAATTGCACTGTGATATGTCTTAGTGCTAACCTGTTTTTGTTGATTTTGAGGGGAGTTCTCTGTGTTTTCTGGACTTGAATGCTTGTTTCCTTCCCTGGATTAGGTAAGTTCTCAGCTATAATTAGTTCAAAGAGACCCTCTACCCCTTTTTTTCCCCCACTCTTCTTCTGGGACTCCTATGATGTGGGTATTATTGTGCTTTGTGGAATCACTGAGTTCCCTAAGTCTATATTTGTGATCCAATATTTTTCCCCTCTTCTTTTCAGCTTCATTATTTCCCATAATTTTATCTTCTATATCACTTATTCATTCCCTTGATTCTTCCATCCTTGTGGTCATTATATCCAGGCAGTTTTGTTTCTCAGTTATAGCATTTTTTTTTTTTAATTTCATCCTAATTTTTAGGTCTTTTATTGCTGCATCCAGGGTTTTTCTGGTGTCTTCTATGCTTCTTTCAAGCCCAACTAGTATTCTTATGACTCTTGTTCTCAATTCTTGTTCAGATATATCGCTTATATCTGTTCTGAGAAAATCCCTGGCTATGATTTCTTCTTGATCTTTTTTTGGGGTAGAATTCTTCTATCTTGTCCTTATGTCTAGGTTTCTGCCTTGTGTGTGTTATGAGAGCTTGTTATGTTTCCTGTTGCTGAGAGTAATACTATATTAAGAAGGGTTCCTACACTGTCCAGGGCCTTGCACTTTGAGAAGTGTTTCTGGTGTATGCTGTGTGCACTCTGCTTTTGTGTTTTGGCTGGTTTTTCCCCACAAGTCAATCCTCTGAAAAGTTCCTCCCTGCTTGTTGTGGGGAGTGTTTGGACCTTTAACTATGTGTGCTTTTATTTGTCCAATATAAGCCTAGAAAAAAGGCAATCCACAAAATGAGAAAAAGAAACAAGCCAACAAATGAACAAAAAATTACAAGCCTCTTGCCAAAGGAAAAAAAAAAAAAAAAACAAAAAACAAATTTAAGAAAAGATATGAAAAAAAAAAAAAAAAGTCTGGTCCTATTTCCACCAGAACTGAAGCTGATGCTTTGAAGCACTCTATGATTAGTAGCTTTGATGCATGTGGAGGGCCTGTGTTGGTCTTCTGAGGGAGAGGCCCACTGTGTTGGCTCACAGTCAGACCTGCCCTAATAAATATGTCCCTACCAGGCTCAGGGTGGTGGGATTTGGTGTAAGCAACTCCAGCCTCCATTGGAGGCACTGTGTTTCTCTCTGAAGTCCAATCATGCTGGTGGGCAGGGGGGTGGAAGATGGTGTTACCCGACCCTCTGGTCTCAAGGAGGGGCCCTCTTGGCCACCACTGTTCAAGAGGCCCTCAAAGAAAAGTGAAAAATCTCCTCTCCTGATACCCAGGCTTTCATCAGATCCCTGCCCTCAACCTGTCTGTGCCCAGTAGTTGGCATTCTTGGCACCTCAGTTCTCTTGTGTTTTATCTCTGCCAGGCAGCTGGGATTTAAAACAACAAAGTTTAAAGTACCCAGCAGTGTGCAGACCCACTCCATTCCCCTGGAGAAGAGACTCAAAATGCTGTGCCTGGCACTTTTCTGTCCCAGAAATGCTGTTGCATGCCTGTGTGAGTGCCTGGAGTCTGTGTCAAAGCACAGCACAAAGCTGCGACCAGGTTATCTGGCCTTTGTGCACCCTTCCATCCCCCCTGTTGAACAGCAGCTCAGTACCACCTGGAGGGTCTTTTGTCCTTGGTGAGGCAAAATATCCTCTTCTAAAAGTACTCCAGGAAGGGGAATGTTCTCTCCTTGTGTGACCCAGGGGATTCCCACACCACAGGGCCTTGTGAGAACCCTAGGCATCACTCTCTCCCACTCTCTCCTTGACTTCTTTCCATGAAAAGAGGAGAACCACGTCTTAGTACCATGGCCTTTTCTTTCTCCCAGTTCATATTTTTGAACCACACATCTGCCATGTTATCGCCCTCCAATTGTGTAGATTGTTTTCTTAAACCTCAGATTGATTTTGTAGTTTTTCAAAATGATTTGGTGTTGATCTAGCTGTGTTTGAGGGATGAGGCAAGCCTGGGGTCCCCCTACTACTCCACCTACTTAAATCATTCCCACTCGATCTTTGTATTTAGCCCTCGATGGTAAATTTAACTTGTTTGAATTTCTTTCTTTCTTTTTTTTTTTAATTTGTTGTTCACTGGTTCATTACAAACAATGTCTTGAATACTATTGCCAGACTCTCTTAAGAAGTCCTAAAAAGCTTTTTGGGGAGTATTCTCATTAACATTTTATTTTTAATGGAATAACTGGAAAACACTGTAGTAATTGTTGACTATGTTAGTATTTTTAACAGCTCTCCTAATTTTGTACTCAGGAGAGAAATAATACCTCATGTTTTCCCTTTTGCATGATTAATAGACAGAGTCATCCATCATCTTTTGACTGGTAGTGTATGATGAGGTCAAGTAAGTCAATCAATATTCTTATTCTTTAATAATGTTTGAACCTGACAACAAGAAGTTCTCAACAAGAAGATGAAATTTACCAGCAATGTGAGTGTTTGTTCTATATAGACTACACAATGGTGTTAAGCTCTTGGGATAGTAATTGCTTTTTTGGTATGGTGACATTAAGGATATACTTAGATTTAAAGTGATATCCTGAGCATGAATTATTCTGTTTCTTGATCTCCAGTCATTCTTCAAATACACTTCAGTATTGGTAATCATCGGGGCTATTTTTCATAATATCCTTTAGCACATTTCAATGTCAGAATGCATTTCATTGTGACTGACTGTCCCTGCACTACAAAAGTTTTAGCAAGACAGGTTTGCCTGGCTCGGTTGAATTTTAAGACCTGGAGCATCTTCAACCTGTCACTTTCTGTCTATGATTTAGATTTTTAAAAGGTGGTGGATATAACTTTTTTTAAATTTTTACTTCTCAACTGAAACTTCATTCAGAAATCTGCTCTTCGCCATAAAATAACATATTTTTTAGTGACCTGTACTTGAACTATAGTGTCAGTATGTATAATAAAGGGAAGATGACTTGCAGTCTATTCATATCCAATTATAGTGATACTAACAATGAAGTCTTTAGTAAAAATAATGTCATTTTATTTTAGGAAACTAAGAACATATATTTAATTAGAATCATTAACAAAGTAAAAATGAATTTATTGCATATTGAATCTTAGTATTTCATTCATTAAAAATGATACCTCTTTTTTAAAACAGTAGTTTCAATAAAAAAGGTATATCAATTAATTATTTGTAATGATGGCATATACTTTGTTAATTATGTATTACAAGAGTATTTATAATATTTTTGAGACTCCATATATTTTATACCAATCACATAGAGGAAAATATTTCAGTTTATAAATTGAACTGAAATATTCTCCTCTATATTATAGAATATAATATGTATGTACCAACTGGGTTTATAGAAACTGAACAAACATTTCAACTGAAGAAATTCTGCACATTATTGATGAAATCATACAGTCTTCATGGAAGATGTGTCCTTTCTATGATCTAGAAGAAATATATGATTTAGGCCTGTGGATATGAAAGACATAATATTTAGTGAACTAATGAGCATAGGAAAAATTTTATTTACTAAATTTCTACAATCAGCATGAAATGAGAAGAAATGGATATTGGTAATATTTTACCAATTTTCTCTTCAAAACCCAGGATGCAATCTATGTGTCTGCATTTTATTTTTATATTCAGTTTTACCTCTGGCATTAATAATTTTTACTTGAATTTGATTTTTTGATAACTCATGATAGTAAAAAATATAAATACTTATTTTTTTTACTTGGGTTTTAAAAAGACATATCCCACCTAACCAATCCAAGATAGAGACACAGAAGAGGTATTTTTAAAGCCATATTTATATAAAAGTAAAAAAATATATTCTTTGCACTTGTATAACTAGGTATAATATTAAAGCAAATAGTACTTATTTATGGATAAATTTCCAAACTAATAATAAAAAGAAAGGATACTTGGTTAACAGTATTACTCATCCTTTAAAATATAAATGATAAAAAGAATTATCAAAGTTTTGAGATATCTTACAGGGATCAGACAAAATGACCAAAACTGTTGGGGAAACAGGATTAAGAGGTCTATCTACTAGGAAGTTCTACCACATTTAAGAATTCAATAAAGTAATTAATTTATTAGAATAAAATGATGCATTACAGTTGTACATAACAATGAATTTATAAGATGAATTTTTTGTAGGTCATATAACCTACAGGAAAAACAGATGTATAGAGTACTTGGTTAACCTACTGGGTTGGCAAATCTTTGTGATTTTTATTTGTATTTTTATCTCATTTTCATGGGGCATAACTATATACAGAGACCTTCTCTAAACACTGTATTGGTTTATGGTAGGTATCCCAAAACTCTATGCTTTGACATCATTATTGCCCACCTGGAGCTACCCTTATTCGGTCTTGCATCAGTGTCTTTGGCTCTTTCTCTGACCCCTATTTCCTCACTGCACCAAAAAACAAAAAAACAAAAAACAAAAAACAAAAAACAAAAAACAAAAAACAAAAAAAACCCACTCCCTCATTGCTAGTATTAGTATTGGAGAAACAATACAGTCTGCTCTGCTGTGTGACATGCTTGTGATTTCAACATTGTGACAGCGGTAAGATAACTAACACAGAATCTTGAAGAAGAAATCAGTTGTATTTTTCTAAAGAGTCCTTAAGCACATCAGGACATTCACAGCAGATTTACATATGCCCGCTTTGTTGCTAAACTGTGTTTGCTTAAAAATAATTACTATTAATCTGAAGTATTTTCCTTGTTCTCTTACACAGTTTATAGTTGATACTCTAGTATGCCTCTATTATGATTGCTTTCTCTTTATTATCCCTAGTTAACTAAGGGAAAGATTCCATGATGAAGAGTTTTTATCTTTCCTTTGCACACACCCTCAACTCCCTTACATACTCACCTAAAACCTTTTCTTCCATTGACATTCTACTCTGCACTAGCTTCCTTTGATCCAAATTTATCACTTCCTCTCTCTCAAACACTTTCTTTGCTTGGCTTAAAAATAATATACTCTTCCTATGTCCCTTTTATCTCTTGGGTCCTTTTTCTAAATCCCCTTTTGGTATTTTTTCTATACTTCCATAATCACTGAATACTGGAATACCCTATACCTATTTGTTTTCTTCCCTTGGTGTTCTTAGACAATTTTTCATCTCTATCATGTGTACAATTTCTAAATGCATATTCACAGCCCAGTTCCGAAGTGTAATCCAATGCCAAGCAATGGAAATTGAAGCGTGATATTAATGCTCTATACCTATATTCTCCATTATGGTAGCCACTAGCCACATATAATTAGTGTGCAATTGAAATGTGGCTAGCCAGTCAGACTGAAAGCTAAATTAATTTATTTAATTTTAATTAATTTAAATTCAAATTGCCATCTGGCTAGTGGCTATTATATTAGAGAGCAAAGTTGTAGACTAATAATTTCTAACTGCTTAATTTAACTAAATCACTTTGGTGTCTACTGTGCAACATGAAACAACCATCATTCCTTTCTTTACCTCATACCCACATCCAATATGTTAAAAAGCCTGCCAATTTTTTTTTTAATTATATTTAGAATCTGACCATTAACACTATCTCAGCTGGGACCACTCTTGAAAATAATCCACAATCACTTTACTTCATTTGAAATAGTTGCACTAACCAGATCATTGATGCCATGCTACTACCTATACCATATGTTTAGTTTAACAAAGCAATTTGAGTAGATTTATGAAAAATAATCAGACCATGTAACTTCTATACTCAGAATTTCAGAAGGGATATCTATTTGCTCAGTGTAAAAGCTGATTTCTTCACAATGACCTACAAAGTCCTATAGTTGTTACTCTCCTTCTCTTGCCTGTCTCATTGAACTCATTTCCTACTGCTCCTTCCCTTACTCTCAGTAGTCACACTGATCAACTTGGGGTTCCTTGAACATACCAGGCATTCTCCAGCCTCAAAGACATTGCAGCATCCCTTCCCTAGATTCTAGTGGTTAGATATATCTGTAAGGCTCCCTAATGCAGTAGGCAAATATCACCTTCTTCATAAAGTTTTTCCTTAGTAACTTCTTTAAAAAAAATAAATAAATAAAATTATAATCTATCCACCATATTCTCTATTTCCTCTTCTATGTTTTATTTTTTCGTTTAGAATCTATAATCTCTAATGTTATCTACATATACTATGTAATTCCACAATATTTTAATCATGCCTCAAAACAAATCTCTAATCATTAGCAGTTATTCCCCATCTTCCTTTCTTCCAAGTTCTTGTCAATCACTAATCTAATTTCTGTTAATTTCCCTATTTTTGATATTTCATATGTCAGATAATAAAACATGGACTTTGGTTTTGTCTTCTTTTAACTAAAATAATATTTTCAAGTTTCATATTTTAGCATGTATCAGTACCTTTTATAGCTAAGTAATACATTTTATGAATGTATTACATAATGTTTATACATTTGTCCATTGATGGACACTTGGATTGTTTCCACCTTTTGGCTATTATGAATAATGCTTCTATGCTATGCAATAATGCTATGCAAATTCATGTGCAAGTTTTTGCTTAAACACTTGTTATTGGAGGACACCTGGGTGGCTCAGTCGGTTAAGTGTCTGTCTTCGGCTCAGGTCATGATCCCAGGGTCCTGGGATTGAGTCCTGTGTCAGGCTCCTTGCTCAGCAGGGAGCCTGCTTCTCCCTCTGACTGCCCCTACCCCTGCATGTCCTCTCTCTCTCTAACAAGTAAATAAATAAATAAAATCTTTAAAAATATTTAAAAAAATAAACACTTTTTATTAATTCTTGTATATATCTAGGAATAGAGTTGCTGGTTATATGGTAAATCTATGTTTAACTTTTTAGGAAACTGCCAAACTGTTCTAAAGTAGTTGCACCACTTTACATTCCCCTCAGTATTACATGAGTGTTCCAATGTTCTCAACATTATCTCCAACACTTATTACTGTGTATCTTTTAAATTATAGCCATGCTATTGGTGTGAAGAGATATTGCATTGTGGTTTTGATATGCAATTTTCTAATAATTAATGGTCTTGAACATATTTTCATAACCTTAATGGCCATTTGTATATCATCTTTGAAGAAATGTTTTCTTTTTTATTTGGGTTATTTATCATTTTATTGTTCATTTGTAAGAGTTCTTTATATAATTTGGATGCTAGACCCTTATTTAAACATATGATTAACAGATATTTTCTGCTTTTTTATGAATTGTCTTTCAACTTCTTGGTGGTGTCCTTTGAAGCATAAAGTATTTATTTTGATGTATTTTATCTTTTTCTTTTTTTCTGTTGCTGGGGCTTTTTTTTTTTTTTTTTTAAAGATTTTATTTATTTATTTGACAGAGAGACAGCGAGAGAGGGAACACAAGCAGGGGGAGTGGGAGAGGGAGAAGCAGGCTTCCCGCCGAGCAGGGAGCCCGATGCGGGGCTCGATCCCAGGACCCTGGGATCATGACCTGAGCCGAAGGCAGACGCTTAACGACTGAGCCACCCAGGCGCCCCTGTTGCTGGGGCTTTTGATAATGTATTTAAGAAATGTTGTCTTAAAGGTCATGAACATTTACTTCTATGTTTTATTCCAATAGTTTTATAGGTTTAACTGTATGTTTAAGTCTGTGAATGATTTGGAATTGTATGTGGTGTGATAGAGGGGTCCAAATTAATCTTTTGCATGTGGATATCTAAATATCTCAATTGAAGAAAAACAATAAAAGCATACCTTGGATATATTGTAGGTTCAGTTACAAACCACTGCAATAAAGTGAGTATTACAATAAAGCAAGTCAAATTAATTTTTTGGTTTCTCAGTTCCTATAGTTACATTTATACTGTAGTCTATAGGTATGTAATAGCACTGTGTCTTAAAAATATACAATTTTCAATTTAAAAATATTGTTAAAAATGCCAAGCATCATTTGAGCTTTCACTGAGTTGTGTGTAATCTTCTTGCTATAGAAGGGTCTAGCCTCAATGTTCATAGCTGTTGACTGATCAGAATGGTGTTCCTGAAGATGGGTGACTGTAACAATTTCTTAAAATAAGACCATGAAGTCTGCCACATTAATTGACTCTTCCTTTCACAAAAGATTTATCTGTAGCATGTGATGTGGTTTGATAGCATTTCATCCACA
Source organism: Halichoerus grypus (assembly GCF_964656455.1). Classification (NCBI taxonomy): domain Eukaryota; kingdom Metazoa; phylum Chordata; class Mammalia; order Carnivora; family Phocidae; genus Halichoerus; species Halichoerus grypus. The sequence goes on along the minus strand of NC_135716.1, from coordinate 128,375,577 downwards.
GTAGAGCCTCTTTCAAAATTGGCATTGTCTCGGGCGCCTGGGTGGCTCAGTTGTTAAGCATCTCCCTTCGGCTCAGGTCATGATCCCAGGGTCCTGGGATCGAGTTCTGCATTGGGCTCCCTGCTTGTCAGGAAGCCTGCTTCTCCCTCTCCCACTCCCCCTGCTTGTGTTCCTGCTCTCGCTATCTCTCTCTGTCAAATAAATAAATAAAATCTTTAAAAAAAAATTGGCATTGTCTCACATCTTGCTGTTGTTTTATCAACTGTCTATTTAATAATCTAAACCTTTTGTTGTCATTCAAAAATTTTTTCCAAGTTGTCTAATATTTTGGCATATAATTTTTCATAATATTCTCTTATTCTTCATATTTTGTGTTCTTGGTTGTAATTTCTCATCTCTCATTTGTGATTTCATTTATTTGTGTCCTTTCTCTTTTTTCTTGATAAGTCTGGCTAGAAGTTTATCAATTTTAATGTTGTTTTCCTCCCCAAAGAACCAGATCCTGGTTTCATTGATCTGTTCTATATTTTTTAGTTTCTATATCATTTATTCCTGCTGTAGTCTTTTTTATTTCTTTCCTTCTGCTCATTTTAGGTTTGGTTTGTTGTTTCTGTAGTTTGTTAAGGTGTAAAGTTAGGTTATTTATTTGAGATTTTTCTTGATTCTTAGGTCTGTATTGCTATAAACTTCCCTCTTGGAACCACTTTTGCTGTGTCCCAAAGGGTTTAGACCATTGTGTTTTCATCTTCATTTATTTCTATGTACTTCTTAATTTCTTCTTTTATTTCCTGGTTGACCCATTCATTGTTTAGTAGCATGTTATTTAACCTCCATGTATTTGTAGTCTTTCCAGATTTTATCTTGTAGTTGACTTCTAGTTTCATAACATTGTGGTCAGAAGATTCATGGTATAACCTTGATCATTTTGAACTTTTTGAGGCCACTTTTGTGGCCTAATAGGTGATCTACTATGGAGAATGTTCCATGTGTACTTGAATATAATGTGTATTCTGCTGTTTTTAGATAGAATGTTTTGAATATATCTGTTAAATCCATCTCATCCAGTGTGTCATTTAAAGCCAATGTTTCCTTGTTGAGTTTTTGTTTAGGTGATGTGTCCATGATGTAAGTGGGGTGTGAAAGTCCCCTACTATTATTGTATTATTATTGATTAGTTCCTTTATGTTTGCTATTAATTATTTTATATATTTGGGTGCTCCTATGTTGGGTACATAAATATTTACAATTGTTATATCTTCTTATTATTTTTATAGTGTCCTTCTTTGTCTCTTGTTACACTTTTTGTTTTAAAGTCCAGTTTGTCCTATATAAATATTGCTACTCTGTCCTTCTTTTGACATCTTTTTCCAGGATAGAGGTTTCTCCATCTCCTCATTTTAATCTGCAGGTGTCTTTAGGTCTAAAATAAGTTTCTTGTAGACAGCATATAGATGCTTGTCCATTCTGACACCCTATGTCTTTTGATTAGAGTGTTTAGTTGATTTACATTCAAAGTAATTATTGATATGTATTTATAACCATTATATTGTTTTGTCATTGTTTCTGGAGATTTTCTCTTATCCCTTTTTGCCTTTGTCACTTTTGATAGCACATTTGCACTCAAACAGTCCCCTTTAATATTTCTTGCAAGGCTGGTTTAGTGGTCACAAACTTCTTTAGTTTTTGTCTAGGAAACTCTTTACTTTTCCTTCTATTGTGAATGACATCCTTGCTGGATAGAATATTATTGGCTGCAGTATTTTCTCATTCAGCACTTTGAATATATCATGCCACTCCTCTCTGGCTTGCCAAGTTTCTCTTGAGAAATCTCCAGCTAGCCTTATGAGTCTTCCCTTATAAGTTACTGTCTTCTTTTTGTCTTACTGCTTTAAATTTTTTTTCTTTATCACTGTATTTTGCAAATTGAATTATAATGTTTTGAAGTTGACCTGCTTTTGTTGATTTTAATGGGAGTTCTCTGTGACTCCTTGATTTGGATGTCTGTTTTCTTCCTCAGATTAGGAAAGATTTCTGCTATTATTTCTTGAAATAAATTTTATGCCCCGTTTTCTCTGTTCTTCTGGGATGTCTAAAATTAGAATGTTACTATGGTTGATGGAGTCACTGAGTTCCCTGAGTCTATTCTTATGTTGAATAATCCTTCTTTTGTTCAGCTTCATTAATTCCCATTATTTTGTCATCTAGGTCACTAATTCATTCCTCTGTTTCTTCCAGACTGCTGTTTGTTGTATCAGCCTGTTTCTAATCTTATTGCATTCTTCATCTCTGATTCTTTAACTCTTTTATCTCTGTGGTAAGGGTCTCACTGATGTCTTTTTTTCTCAAGCCCAGTGAGTATCCTTATGATTATTGCCTTAAATTCTCCATCATGCATGTTACTTATATCTGTTTCAATTAGCTCTCTGGCTGTGGTCTTTTTTTTTTTTTTTCCATTTGGGATAAATTACTCCATCCTGGCATTTTATCTAAGTCCACTTTCTTCTCTGTTAGGAAAAAAAAAAAAAAAACAGGTATGTTTCCTGCTCCTGAGTGTAATGGCCTTATGAAGAAAAGGTCATGTAGCGTATAGGGCCTGGCACTTCAGGGAGTGTCTCTGGTGTGCACTGCATGCTGTTGTGTTTTGGCTGCTCTATCCTTTAGGCCAGTCATCTGCCAAGGCTCTCCTTGCCTACTTTGGGCAGCATTCGGTCCCTAGCCTCAATGTGTTAAGTTTTAACTAGGTGAGCTGTGGTCTGCTTGTAAAATGAGACCTGACACCAACTCCACTAGAACGGAGGACCTGCAGACCTCTAGTAGAGATATGTATAGGCATGGGTTTGTGCTTGTCTCCTGGTGAAGGGGCCTGTCACATTGGCACTGAGGCAAGCTTGACTGTGAAGGGTAATCCTGCCAGAGGACAGGGATGTGGGGCTTGGTGTAAGCAAGTTAGGCAGCTAGTGCCATACTGAGCTGCTTCCTTCAGGTGGCTCTGTGTTTATCCTGCAGGGGAGGGAGGGAAATGGCCCAGCCAGCTCCTTTGTTCCCAGAAGTATCTCTGTGAATGCTGCCTCTCAGGGAAGCATTCCTAGAATAGTGAATAATCTCCCTGCAGTGAGCCCTGGGTGTTTTTCAGTTCACTGTTTCCATACTGTCTGCCCCCCAGGTTGTTCGCCCACCTTCTCTTCAGGAGCAGGGCAGTGCTCCCCAGGCTTTATTCCTGCCAAGGATGCTGACCTTTAAAATTCCAGGCGTTAAGCCCTGCTGGTTGTAAGAACTCAAGAAATTCAACCCCTCTCATTTTCTAAGCCAATGGCTTTGGATGTTCCCCTGTATGCTTCCCTCTCTCCCTCTTTCTCCCTGTCTCTCCTTCTCTCCCTTCTCTATGTCCACACCTCCCTCCTCTCTGCAGCACCTGCCATCCGTTTCTCCCCTAAACTGTGTTTCTGCAATTCCTACCCTCTTCGATGTGGCCTCTTTTGTCCCTTTAGTTGGGGAGTTTCTTCTGTCAGTCTTCAGGCCAATTTCTGGGATATTTAGTATGATCTGATAGTTATCTAGTTGTTTTCATGGGATGAGATGAGGCTCGGGTCATCCTACACTGCCACCATCTTTTAAAACCTGTTTTGGATAGAGTATTCTTGGCTGTAAATTTTTCCCGTTCTGCACTTTAAATAACATGCCACTCCCTTCTGGCTTGTCAAGTTTCTATTGAAACATCTCCTCCTAGCCTTATGGGTTTTCCCTTGTAACTTACTGTTTTCTTTTGTTTTGTTGCTTTAAATTATTTTTCTTTATCAGTATATTTTGCAAATTTAATTATAATATGTCTTGTTCTTGGCCTGCTTTTGTAGATTTTGATGGGAGTTCTCTGTGCCTCTTGGATCTGCATATCTGTTTCCTTCCCCAGATTAGGGCTGTTTTCACCTATTATTTCCTCAAATACATTTTCTGCTCCCTTTTCTCTCTCATCTTCTGGTACTCCTGTAATACAAATATTATTATGTTTGATGAAGTCACTGAGTTCCCTAAGTCTATTCTCATTTTGTATAATTCTTTTTTCTCTCTTTTGTTTAGCTTTATTACCTCCCTTAATCTGTCTTGTACGTTACTGATTTGTTCCTGTTTTTTTTCCATTTGCTGTTCATTCTATCAAGCATATTTCTCATTTCATTTGTTGTGCCCTCTATCTCTGCTATCTTCTTTTCTCTGTATGAAAGTTCTCACGCATGCTGTCCACTCTTTTCTCAAGTTCAATGAGTGTCCTTATATTCATTGCTTTAAATTCTCTATCAGGCATGTTACTTTGATCTGTTCACTTAGATCTCTGGCCATGGCCTTTTCCTGTTCTTTCATTTGGGACAAATTCCTCTGTCTCCTCATTTTTTCTGTCTCTGTGTGTCTATTTCTGTGTGTTAAGAAACTCAGATATGTCTTCTGCTCTTGAAAGTAGTGACTTCATGAAGAAGAGGTCCTAGAGTGCCCTGCAGGGCAGTGTTCCCTGTTCACCAGAACCTGGCACTTTAGGAGAGTATTGTATTTGTGTTGCTTCACCCTATTATTGTATCTGAGTCACTTTTCCTTTCAGTGCAGTCATCTGCAATGACTCATTGCCTGTTGTGGGCTGTGCTTACTCTCTGTGGTGTTAGGGGGACTCAGGCAGGTCAGCTCTGAGGGGTGTGCCCATCTGGGAACTTGGGAGTGGGTGGTGGTATTAGTAAAATTTGTGCTGGGCCACTAATCCTATGCTCGACCCCCAAAGCATAACAGTGGCTGGGGGCTGCATAGTGGAGTGGCTAGGGCACAGGGCAGGGTCACAGCATCCAACAATGGCTGGCCTAGCTGTGAAGGCCCTACAATTTTTAGAATAGTCAATGAGAATTGTCTTCAACTGAATTACTAACTGCATTAGCCCCTAACAAGAGAGTCAGCCTGTCCTTAGAAGCATTAATTTCTCCTCTCTAGTATTGAAAGTCCTAGATGGTGTCTTCTTCCAAAATAAGACTGTTTTGGTTACATTGAAAATCTGATTTTAGTGTAGCCACCTTAATGAATTGTTTCCCTAGATCTTCTGGATAATTTGCTACAGCTTCTACATCAGCACTTACTTTACATTATCAGATATCACTAATCACAGATCATATGTATTATCACAAATATAATAATGAAATAGTTTGAATATGGTGCGTATTATCAAAATGTGACACAGAGATATGAAGTGAGCAAATGCTTTTGGAAAGGTGCTACCAACAGATTTGCCTAATGCAGGGCTGCCACAAACCTTCAATTGGTTAAAAAAACAAAACCAAAAAAATACAAACTAGCATTTGTAAAGTGCAATAAAGCAAAGTGCAATTAAATGTGGTATGCCTATAGGCTTTTGTATATTGTTCCTAACCTTTCTATTGCTGAACTTGTTATTCAAATGGTTTTTTTTAGTGGATTCCTTAGGGTTTTCTGTATACAAGATCATGCCATCTGGAAACAGAGATGATTTTAAATTGTCCTTTACAAATTGAATGCCTCTTATTTCATTTTCAGAGCTAATTACCCAAGCATGAATTTCCAGTACAATCTTAAAATAAAATCTTATTACTGATTTTTTTGGTAAGCAATCAGTCTTTCACCATTAGTATGATATTAGCCAAAAAATTTTGCCTTTCTTAGAATGAGGAAGTTTGTATTTATTCTTGGTTGTTGAATATTTTTATCATGAATGGATGTTAGATTTGTCCAGTGCTCTCTCTGTATTGAGATGATCATGTAGTTTGCTTTTTATTCCATTAACATAGGTGTATTATATTGATTGATTTTTATATGTTAAACAAAGCTTGTGTTCTCAGTTGAATTCTATTTGCTCATGTTGTATAATTTATTTTTCATGTTTGGATCGAATTTATTAGCACGTTTTTTGAGAATTTTTGTATATGTTCATAAAGAATAGTTGTCTATGCTTTTTTTATTTCTTTTGTGATGTCTATCTGTGGTTTCGGCATCAAGATAACACTAGGTTTAAAAAATAAGTTGAGGGGCGCCTGGGTGGCTCAGTTGGTTAAGCAACTGCCTTCGGCTCAGGTCATGATCCCGGAGTCCTGGGATCGAGTCCCGCATCGGGCTCCCTGCTCAGTGGGGAGTCTGCTTCTCCCTCTGACCCTCCTCCCTCTCATGCTCTCTCTCAAATAAATAAATAAAAAATCTTTAAAAAAATAAAAAAATAAAAAAATAAAAAAATAAAAAATAAAAAATAAGTTGAAAAATATTCACATCTCTTCTATTATTTGGAAGAGTATGTGAGAATTATTTTTTCTCTAACAGTGAAAGAATTAATCCTAAATTTTCTTGTAGGAATTTTTTGGGTTAATAATTCAATTTGTGTAGCTGTTATAGTCAGATATTTTCTTTTTCAATTTCTGAATTTTGTGTCTTTTAGGAATTTGTCCATTTCATCTTATTTAATTTTTTAGCATATAAACATTCATTGTATTCCCTTATAATCCTTTTTATTACTATAGGGTCGGTAGTGATATTTTTTCTTTTATTTCTTATTTGGTAATTTGAATATTTCTTTTAAATTTTGAGTCACTATTGGGTTTGTATATGTTTTTAACATTTTATACTCAATTTTTATTTAATTCTTCTCTAGTTACTATGATTTCTTTCTACATTTTGGTTTTGGGTTTAACATGCTATTTTTCAATTTTTTTTATTTTAAAAGACTATTTTTTATTTATTTTTTAATATTTTTTATTAACATATAATGTATTATTTGTTTCAGAGGTACAGGTCTGTGATTTATCAGTCTTACACAATTCACAGCGCTCACCATAGTACTTACCCTCTCCATTGTCCATCACCAAGCCACCCCATCCCTCCTACCCCCCTCCACTCCAGCAGCCCTCATTTTGTTTCCTGAGATTAAGAGTCTCTTATGGTTTGTCTCCCTCCCTGGTTTTGTCTTGTTTCATTTTTCCCTCCCTTCCCCTATGATCCTCTGTCTTGTTTCTCAAATTCCTCATATCAGTAATATCATATGATACTTGTCTTTCTCTGATTGACTTATTTCACTTAGCATAATACTGTATAGTTCCATCCACGTCATTGCAAATAGCAAGCTTTCATTTTTTTTGATGGCTGCATAATAACCCATTGTATATATATATATACTACATCTTCTTTATCCATTCATCTGTCGATGGACATCTTGGCTCTTTCCATAGTTTGGCTATTGTGGACGTTGCTGCTATAAATATTGGGGTGCATGTGCCCCTTTGGATCACTACATTTGTATCTTTAGAGTAAATACCCAGTAGTGCAATTGCTGGGTCATAGGGTAGTTCTATTTTCGACTTTTTGAGGAACCTCCATACTGTTTTCCAGAGTGGCTGCACCAGCTTGCATTCCCACCAACGGTGTAGGAGGGTTCCCCTTTCTCCACATCCTCGCCAACATCTGTTGTTTCCTGACTTGTTAATTTTAGCCATTCTGACTGGTATGAGGTAGTATCTCATGGAGGTTTTGATTTGGATTTCCCTGATGCTGAGTGATGTTGAACAGTTTTTCATGTGTCTGTTGGCCATTTGTATGTCTTCTTTGCAGAAATGTCTGTTCATGTCTTCTGCCCATTTCTTTATTGGATCATTTGTTCTTTGGGTGTTGAGTTTGATAAGTTCACTATAGATTTTGGATATTAGACCTTTATTGGATATGTCACTTGCAAATATCTTCTCCAATTCTGTCGGTTGTCTTTCAGTTTTGTTGACTGTTTAATTTGCTGTGCAAAAGCTTTTTATCTTGATGAAGTCCCAATAGTTCATTTTTGCCCTTGCTTCCCTTGCCTTTGGCGATGTGTCTAGGAAGAAGTTGCTGTGATGGAGGTCAAAGAGGTTGCTGCCTGTGTTCTCCTCAAGGATTTTGATGGACTCCTGTCTCACATTTAGGTCTTTCATCCATTTTGAGTCTATTTTTGTGTGTGGTGTAAGGAAATGGTCCAGTTTCATTCTTCTGCATGTGGCTGTCCAATTTTCCCAACACCATTTATTGAAGAGACTGTCTTTTTTCCATTGGACATTCTTTCCTGCTTTGTCAAAGATTAGTGGACCATAGAGTTGAGGGTCCATTTCTGGGCTCTCTATTCTGTTCCATTGATCTATGTGTCTGTTTTTGTGCCAGTACCATACTGTCTTGATGAGTACAGCTTTGTAATAGAGCTTGAAGTCCAGAATTGTGATGCCGCCAGCTTTGCTTTTCTTTTTCAATATTCCTCTGGCTATTTGGAATCTTTTCTGGTTCAATACAAATTTTAGCATTATTTGCTCCATTTCTTTGAAAAAAGTTGTTGGTGTTTTGATAGGGATTGCATTAACTGTGTAGATTGCTCTATGTAGCATAAACATTTCGACAATATTTGTTCTTCCAATCCATGAGCATGGGATGTTTTTCCATTTCTTTGTGTCTTCTTCAATTTCTTTCATGAGTATTCTATAGTTTTCTGAGTACAGATTCTTTGCCTCTTTGGTTAGATTTATTCCTAGATATTTTATGGTTTTGGGTGCAAATGTAAATGGGATCGACTCCTTAATATCTCTTTCTTCTGTCTTGTTGCTGTATAGGAATGACACTGATTTCTGTGCAATTTTATATCCTGCCACTTTACTGAATTCCTGTATGAGTTCTAAGAGTTTTGGGGTGGAGTCTTTTGGGTTTTCCACATAAAGTATCATATCATCTGCAAAAAATGAGAGTTTCACTTCTTTGCTGATTCGGATGGCTTTAAGTTCTTTTTGTTGTCTGATTGCTGAGGCTAGGACTTCTAGTATTATGTTGAATAGCAGTGGTGATAGTGGACATCCCTGCTGTGTTCCTGACCTTAGGGGAAAAGCTCTTAGTTTTTCCCCATTGAGTATGACATTCACTGTAGGCTTTTCATAGATGGCTTTTATGATATTGATGTATGTACCCTCTATCCCTACATTCTGAAGTTTTGATCAATAAAGGATGCTGTACTTTGTCAAATGCTTTTTCTGCATCTATTGAGAGGATCATATGGTTCTTGTTCTTTTATTGTTTTGTATCACATTGATTTGCAGATGTTGAACCAACCTTACAGCTCAGGAATAAATCCTACTTGGTCGTTGTGAATAATCCTTTTAATATACTGTTGGATCCTATTGGCTAGTATTTTGGTGAGAATTTTTGCATCCATGTTCATCAAGAATATTGGTCTGTAGTTCTCCTTTTAACAGGTCTTTGTCTGGTTTTGGGATCAAGGTAATGCTGGCCTCGAAAAATGAGTTTGGAAGTTTTCCTTCTATTTCTATTCTTTGAAACAGCTTCAGAAGAATAGATATCAATTCTTCTTTAAATATTTGGTAGAAGTCCCCTGAGAAGCCATCTGGCTCTGGGCTCTTCTTTGTTGCGAGATTTTTTATTACTCCTTCAATTTCCTTACTTTTAGGCTCTTTCTTTGATTAGAGGACCCCTTTCAATATTTCTTGTAGGGCTGGTTTCGGGTTTACAAATTCTTTTAGTTTTTGTTTATCCTGGAAGCTTTTTATCTCTCCTTCTATTTTCAATGACAGCCTAGCTGGATATAGTGTTCTTGGCTGCATATTTTTCTCATTTAGTGCTCTGAATATATCATGCCAGTCCTTTCTGGCCTGCCAGGTCTCTGTGGATAAGTCTGCTGCCAGTTTAATGTTTCTACTGTTGTAGATTGCAGACCCCTTGTCCCGAGCTGCTTTCAGGATTTTTTCTTTGTCTCTGAGACTTGTGAGTTTTACTATTAGATGTCGGGCTGTTGACCTATTTTTATTGATTTTGAGGGGATTCTCTGTGCCTCCTGGATTTTGATGCTTGTTTCCTTCTCCAAATTAAGGAAGCTCTCTGCTGTAATTTGCTCCAATATACCTTCTGCCCCCCCCTTCTTCTTCTTCTGGGATCCCAATTATTCTAATGTTTTTCACTTTATGATACCACTTATCTCTCGAATTCTGCCCTCATGATTCAGTAGTTGTTTATCTCTTTTTCTCAGCTTCTTTATTCTCCATCATTTGGTCTTCTGTATCACTAATTTTCTCTTCTGCCTCATTTATCCTAGCACTTTCTGAATTTGACTTGGTTAGATTTTGATTCTTTTATTTCTCCAGAAGGGGATTCTCTAGTATCTTCTGTACTTTTTTCAAGCCCAGCTAGTATCTTTATTATTGTCACTCTGAATTCTAATTCTGACATCTTACTAATGTCTGTATTGATTAGGGCCCTGGCAGTCAGTATTGCCTTTTGTTCTTTTTTGGGGGGTGAGTTTTTCTGTCTTGTCATTTTGTCCAGAGGAGAATAGATGAATGAAAGAACAAAATGCTTCCAGAAAGTGGTCACTTTTCTGTTCAGAGAGTTGCTGCTATTCTTTTCTTCAATCTCCTGTTGACTTTGTAGGTATTCTGAATGGTTTGATAACTATCTAGCTGAATTCCTGGGACCAGATGAAATTTAGGTCTCCTACTCCTCTGTCATCTTGTTCCTCCTCCAGTTGTTTTTTAAGAAGGAAAAGTGGATTACTGATTTGAGTTTTCTTTTAACGTAGACATTTGCAGTTATAAATTTTCTCTGTATACTGCTCTAGCAGCACTCCATAATTTGGGTTTGCCACATTTGGGTTTTTATTTACCTCAAAATACGTTTTAATAACCCTTATGATTTCTTCTTTGACTCATTGATTATTCATGAGTGTTGTTAAATTTTCACATATTTATAAATTTCTTTCTGTTGTATCCTAATTTGATTATGGTTGGAGAAGAAACTTTGTATTATTTAAATCCTTTGAGATTTACTGAGATTTATCTCATAGCCTCATAAATAGTCTATCCTGGAGAATATTTCCTGTGCTCTTGAGAAAAATGTACATTTTCTTTTTCTTTTTTTGAAAAGGGGGAAATGTATAAAAATCTGTTAGGCCTTGTTAGTTTATGATGGTATTAACATCTGTTTCCATTGATATTCTGCCTAGCATTTCTATCCATAATTGAAAGTGTGATACTGTAGTATCCAACTATTATTGTTGAATTGTCTGCTTTTCCCTCAATTCTGTCAGTTTTGTTTTACATTTTTGGGGACTCTTGTTGGGTGCATGTGTGTTTATAATTTTCATATCTTTTCAATCTATTTGTGTTGTTGAATCTAAAGAGTAAGTCTTGTAGACAACATTTAATTGGGTTATATTTTTACATGTGCCTCTCAATCTTTCACTTTAGATTGAAGTTTAATTAATATTTAATGCACCACTGATAAAGTAGGATTTTTGTCACTCATTTTTAAATTTGCTTTATATATGTCTTATAATTTTTGCTTTCATTTCTTCGATTACTGCATTATATTGTATTAAATATTTCCCATATACCATTTAAATATAATTATTTTAGGGGCGCCTGGGTGGCTCAGTCGTTAAGCGTCTGCCTTCGGCTCAGGTCATGATCCCAGGGTCCTGGGATTGAGCCCCGCATCGGGCTCCCTGCTCCACGGGAAGCCTGCTTCTCCCTCTCCCACTTCCCCTGCTTGTGTTCCCTCTCTCGCTGTGTCTCTCTCTGTCAAATAAATAAAAAATCTTTAAAAAAAAAAAAATATTATTTTACTATATATATTTAGTTATTTTTCTAGTGGATGCCCTGGGGATTTTGATTTACATTTTAACTTAAAACAAGGTCATTCAATTAATATCTAGTTATTTTAAATAGTATACAAAATTTTGCTCTATTATACCTGCATTTCTTCTTGCCTTATCTGTACTCTTATTTTCATATAAATTATATTTTACACATTTTATGCCCATCAACACAGTTGTGCAATTTTTGTTTTATACAATTGTCTCTTAAGTGAGATAAAAGACTTACAAAGAAAATCACATTTGTACTGACTTTTATATATACCTATTTAGTTACTTCTAGTAGTGTACTTTATTTATCCATGTGGATTTGAGTTACCTTTTAGTGCCCTTTCAACTGAGACTGAAGGAATTCCTTAAATATTTCTTGTAGCTCAATTCTGTTCTTGATGAAGTCTCTCAGTTTTTCTTTATCAGGAAATGGTTTGATTTCTCCTGTTTTGAATGATAGTTTTGCTAGATATAGAATTAGTCCTTGATAGTTTTTCTTTTGGTCCTTTGTGTTTTATTTATTTTTTTATTTTAATTCCAGTATGTTTACATACAGTGTTATTTCCAGGTGTACAATATAGTTATTCAACACTTGTATATATCACCTAATACTCATCAGGACAAGTGCACTTCTTAATCCCCATCACTTATTTCACCCGTCTTCCTACCCTACCCCCTCTGGTGACCATCATTTGATCTTTATAGATAAGAGTCTGTTCCTTGGCTTCTCTCTCTTTTTTTTTCCTTTGTTTATTTGTTCTGTTTCTTAAATTCCATGTATGAGTGAAATCTGTGGTATTTGTCTTTCTCTGATTGACTCTTTTCACTTAGCATTATACTCTCTAGCTTCATCCATGACATTGCAAATGGCAAGATTTCATTCTTTTTTCATGGCTGAACAATATTCCAGTGTGTGTGTGTGTGTGTGTGTGTGTGTACCACATATTCTTTATGCACTTATCTATTGATGGACACCTGGGCTGCTTACATAATTTGGCTATTGAAAATAATGCTACCATAAACATAAGGGTGCATGTATCCTTTGAATTAGTGTTTTTGAATTTTGGGGGTAAATATCCAGTAGTGCGATTATTGGACTGTAGGGTATTTCTATTTTTAAGTTTTTGAGGAACCTCCATATTGTATTCCAGAGTGGCTGCCACCAGTTTGCATTCCTACCAACAGAGCAAGAGGGTCCCGTTGTCTCCAAATCCTCATCAACACTTGTTGTTTCCTGTGCTTTTGATTTTAGACATTCTGACTAGAGTGAGGTGATATCTCATTATAGTTTTGATTTGTGTTTCCCTGATGATGATGATGTTGAGCATCTGGATGTCTCCTTTTGAGAAATGTCTGTTCATTTCTTCTGTCCACTTTTAATTGGATTATTTTTTTTGGGGGGGAGAGCTATTTATTTGTATGAGTTCTTTATATATTTTGAACATTAACCATTTGTTGGATATGTCACTTACAAATGTCTTCTCCCATTCAGTACTTTGCCTTTTAATTTTGTTGATTGCTTCATTCACAGTGAAGAAGCTTAGTATTTTATTTATTTATTTATTTTTTAAGATTTTATTTATTTTTGACAGAAAGCACAAGCAGGGGGAGTGGCAGGCAGAAGCAGAGGGAGAATCAGGCTCCCTGCAGAGCAGGGGGAGCCCAATGTGGGACTCGATCCCAGGACCCCAGGATCATGACCTGAGCCAAAGGCAGTCGCTTAACCAACTGAGCCACCCAGAAGCCTAAGAAGCTTTGAATTTTAATGTAGTCACAGTAGTTTATTTTTATTTCTGTTTCCCTTGCCTCAAGAGACAAATCTAGAAAACTGTAAGGATGATGTCAGAGACATTACTGCCAGAGCTCTCTTCTAAGTTTTTTGGTTTTGGGTCTCACATTTATGTCTTTAATCCATTTTGAATTTATTTTTGTGTATAGTATAAGAAAGTGGTCCAGTTTCTTTCTTTTGCATGTTGCTGTCCAGTTTTCCCAATACCATTTGTACAAGAGGCTGTTTTTTTCCTATTGCATATTCTTTTAATCTTTTGCAAAGTATGATTGACCATATAGTTGTGGGTTTGTCTTTGGATTTCCTATTCTGTTCTACTGATCTAAATGTCTATTTTTTGTGCTAATACCATACTATTTTGATTACTATAGCTTTGTAATATAACTTGAAATCTGGAATTGTCATACCTCCAACATTGCTTTTCTTTTTCAAATTTGCTTTGGCTCCTCAGGGTCTTTTGTGGTTCCATATAAATATTACAATCTTTTTGTTCTTGTTCTATGGGAAAAAAATACCATTGGTATTTTGATAGGGATCACATTGCATGTATAGATTGCTTTGGGTAGTATAGACTTTTTAACAATATTTGTTGTTCTGATCCTTGAGGATGGAAGGTCTTTCCATTTCTTTGTGTTGTCTTCAGTTTCTTTCAACAATGTTTTATAGTTTCTGAGTATAGGTCTTTCATCACTCTGGCTAAGTTTATTCCTAGGTGTCTTATATCTTTGGTGCAATTGTAAATGGGATATTTTCTTAATTTCTCTTTCTGCTGTTTCATTATTGGTGTATAGAAATGCAACATATTTCTGTACATTGCTTTTGTATCCTGTGACTTAATTGACTTTATCAGTTGTAGTTTTTTGATGCAGTCTTTGTGGGTTTTCTGTATATAATATCATGTTAGCTGCAAATAGTGAAAGTTTTACTTCTTCCTTACCAATTTGGAAGTTATTTCTTTATATTGTCTAATTCCTGTGGCTAGGACTTGCAATAGTGTGTTGAATAGAAATGGTAAGAGTATACATCCTTTTCTTGCTCTTGACTTTAGGGGGAAAGCTCTGTTTTTCCTCACTGAGTATGATGTTCACTGTGGGGTTTTCATGTGTGGCCTTTATTATGTTGAGGTATGTTCCCTCCAAACCCACTTTGCTGAGGGCTTTCATCATAAATGGATATTTTTCTTTCAGTACTTTGGATATGTAATTCCACAGTCTTCTATTCTCTATGGTTTCTGATAAGAAATTAGCTATTAATCTTATGATTCCCTCATATATGTTAAAACCTTTTTTTTCTTTTATAATTCATTTTTGTCATTCTATTTCTAAAATTTGACTATGATATGTCTAGGTGTAAATTTCTTTGAGTTTATCCTACTTGGAGTTTTGTAAGCTTCTTGGAGGTACTTATTAAGTTACAACATATTTGTATAATCAGAGAAAGACAAATGCCATATGATTTCACTCATGTGGAATTTAAGAAACAAATAAGCAAAGGGAAGAAAAAACAGAGGGAGGCAAACCAAGAAACAGACTCTTAATTATAGAGAACTGATGATTACTAGAGGAGAGAGGGGTGGGGGAATGGGTTAAATAGGAGATAGGGATTAAGGGTTGCACTTGTTGTAATGAGTACCTGGTGTTGTGTGAAAGTTTGGAATGACTATATTGTACACCTGAAACTAAAATTACACTATATGCTAACTGGAATTTAAATAAAAACTTTTTAAAAAATAAAATTAAATATATTTTTTAAAGATTTTATTTATTTATTTGACAGAGAGAGAAACAGTGAGAGAGGGAACACAAGCAGGGGGAGTGGGAGAGGGAGAAGCAGGCTTCCTGTGGAGCAGGGAGCCTGATGCGGGGCTCGATCCCAGGACCCTGGGATCATGACCTGAGCTGAAAGCAGACGCTTAATGACTGAGCCACCCTGGAGCCATTAAAAGTAATTTAAAATGTTACAACATATTGGAAACTTTTCAGCCATTACTTTCATCTATAAATTGGTGTGCTTGATGATGCACTTCAGGTCTCTAAGGCCCTTTTAGTTTTCTTTATTTACTTTCTGTTCCTTGCACTGAATAATCTGAGTTGACATGTCTTCAAATTTGTTATTTTTTCTCCTGAGGACCTCTACTGATTTTTCCATTTCAATTATTTTACTTTTCAACTCCAGAATTTCTATTTTTGTCTTCTTCTTCTTTTTTTTTTTTTTATAATTTCTTATCTCACCCAGTAGAGAATATAAACATCTTTTCACACCTAAATTATTTTGTCTGGTTCCCTTTTGTTCTTTGAACATATTTATAATAGCTGGTTTAAAGTCTTTGATTAATTTCTTCAACATTGGGGCTTCCTCAGGGACAGTTCTATCAATTACTTTCTTTTTTATGCACAGGAAAAATTTTTCTATATTTTTTGGTGTAATTCCTTGTTTAAAAGTTGTTATTTAAGGGGCGCCCGGGTGGCTCAGTCAGCTAAGCATCTGCCTTCAGCTCAGGTCATGATCCCAGGGTTCTGGGATCGAGGCCTGCATCAGGCTCCTTGTTCAACAGGTAGCCTGCTTCTCCCTCTCCTTC
Organism: Halichoerus grypus; assembly: GCF_964656455.1. Lineage (NCBI taxonomy): Eukaryota > Metazoa > Chordata > Mammalia > Carnivora > Phocidae > Halichoerus > Halichoerus grypus. The sequence continues at coordinate 128,359,569 of NC_135716.1, read as the reverse complement.
TGCCTGCAGCTCCCCCTGCTTGTGTTCCCTCTGTCTCTCTCTCAAATAAATAAAATCTTTAAAAAAAGTTATTTAAAATAATGGAGCAATTCTGTAAATTAAATTTTCTCACAGTGTTTCTTGTTAGTGTTGATTTTTGCTTTTTTATTGTTCCTGTTACATGAAGTTTTTGGCTAATTTGCAAAGTATTCTTTGTCATGTGCAGTCACTGAAGTCTCTGCTTGGTTAGCCTAGTGATTATAAAATGTTTAGAGAAATATTTGTTTAAATGCTTTTAATCATTAAGTCTCCCAATTTTTCTGGGTGACTTTACATGTGTGTCAGGACAAGTCTTCATTCTCTGAAACGTGGTTTACAATTCTGCCTTAGTCTTTATTTCTTCTTTTTTTTTTTTTTTTTTAAAGATTTTATTTATTTATTTGACAGAGAGAGACAGTGAGAGAGGGAACACAAGCAGGGGGAGTGGGAGAGGGAGAAGCAGGCTTCCCGTGGAGCAGGGAGCCTGATGCGGGACTCGATCCCAGGACCCTGGGATCATGACCTGAGATGAAGGCAGACGCTTAACCGACTGAGCCACCCAGGCGCCCCGCCTTAGTCTTTATTTCTAACTCATGCCATACCTCAGGGTTAACCAGAGTTTAGAGATTAAAGTCTTCTCAGGTCTTTCCTGTTCTTATGTACAGCACTGCACATATGCATGGCCTTCTAGATTCCTGGGAATATTTTAAGGCTTTTAAAATCTCTCTGTGTATATCCCATTGCCAGATTTTTGCTTAGTTTTTTGTTTTGTTTTTGTTTCTTTGGTGTTTTTTTTTTTTTTTTTTTTGGTCAGCCTTTTCTTAGCCTAACTGATAAAACCACATCAGACAGTTGGAATATTAAAAACTTCTTAGTGATTATTTTTGGAAAAAATTCCCTGGAGAGGGGGATATGCAGGTTGCACAGAGTGAGCTCAAAATCACGTCAAAGAATGACAAGTCCTAAGACTGGAGCTTTTCTGCAAGATGTCAGGTCAAATAGTGACAATTCTGAGAATGGAGCTTTTAGGGAACTCCAAATCCATCTGTCCTAGCCAGGTGATATTAGGATGCTGATTTTCACAACTACCATATTTGTGACCCTTGACTTTCTAGACTATTATAGAGGAGAAAGGGATAGAATTAGGTCAAGTTAATGAAGATCAAAAACTTACTGTTCTTACTAGTATTCAGCCATTTTTTTTTTTTAGTCCATCCTTTTTGGATTATCAAAAGTCTTTAGTTAATTGACAGAGTTCTATTTTTTCAATGTTATTTCTGTTTTTATTAAAGAGCTTCCTTTCAGAGGTTCTTACTCCACCACAGCAGTAGTGGAATAGCTCTAGATTTTACTACTAAAATCTAATAAATAGTGAATATTATCTGTAATTGAAGAAAAAAAAGCCTGCTTAGACTAATAATGAAATATCTGAGGATGGCTTTTAAAATTTGACTATATTAAATGTAGAATGATTTGATATACATTTGGATTCACATTTTTGCCATTAAAGAAAATGGAAAACAGACTTAATCCATGGATTATATTTGGATAATAGTTTACTTTTCTGGATTGCTTACTAGGTGCTGATTCACAGATAGTAGGGTTTTTTTTTCCCCCATAAATTAACGTGTTTAATGTTTATAACTATGATGAAATTGAAGTAGAAAGTCAAGTGTGAGATACAGAAAGGATAGGTAATTTGACCAACATTTATATCTGCTAAGAGATAGAGCCAGGGTTAGAATGAGGTGGTCTTATTTTAGAGCCCATGGATATAGCCATCATACTTACTTCATGTTCCTAATATAGAAAAGTACAAAGCCCTAGAAATTCCCAGCCCACAGAGAAAGAAGCATTTGCAGGTCTCAAGCCATCTGGAAGAATCCCACCAAAAGAATACCATGGGGCTTTTCATAAAGAGCTAATTGGACACAGTCTTTGCCTGCTTCACAGTTCTGTCATTAATTAAATCTGATATAGACTACAGTTTACATTTCTAGAATTTTAAGTGTGTACCAACTTAAGATCTAGGCATAAGGGATTAAGACCACTCATTAACAAAAAAAAAATTTCTCTAAGCAAGTCAGCTGTAAGTCCAGACTTGAGTAGATTAAATACTTACTACAGTAAGGCAGATGGTCTCCCTGACATTTTATCACTTCTTCACATAAACTCCTTGTAATTTCTTTTTAGACACAATTCCTCAGCACCTACTGTGGTACATAAAAGAATGTAAACCAAAAATATTTATTGCATGAATGACTGAAACTGAAATTCAGTGTGTTATAAAATAATTGCATGATAATTAAGAGTTCTAGGTTCCAGTTCAATTCTAGGCCCTTTTTTTGAAAAATTATTTTACCACTCCAGGTCTCCAATTTCTTAATGGAAATTGAAGTTGGGGAAGACCACCTTTAAAATTGAGTCCAATAGACACAATATGTTGGTCAAATGCAAGGCAATTTTAATATAAATTGCTTCTAAAGCAAAAAAAAAAAAAAAAAAAATTTCTTCAATTCCTTGTTGATATATATGAATATATACTAACTATTCAAAAATATAAAAGACAGATCCTGCCTTCAAACATAGATAACAAAATTATAAGATAGAAACATTCATATCTGAATAGATCAAGAATAGTTAGGTGCAGTCTGAAATTTCATCATTAGCTATGTAGAAAGTTCTCACAGTTGATGAAAATGCAGCTGAAGTGGTGTTTAATTGGAAATTTCTTGATTAGCACTGCAACTTTAATGAATGCAAATTTTAGCACTTTCAAAATTATATCCTACTGTGTGAATCTTTTTTATGCAATCAACAACAAAACGAAGTACTGATTTACTAAAACAATCTTAAAAGTTATTATTTCATTGTTAATTTAATCAAATTTCACTTTCTATCTTTCTAAAAACAAATTTTTCATATGCTTTTGCTTACATAACATAGTGGGATCCTTCTAAACTGGTAAATAAAAAATAAACCAGAAATTAAATATATTTAAAATCAATTATTTCAAGGAAACAAGTTATCAAGAAATAATCTAACTATGCAGGTATCCCCCCTTTTTTTTTTTTTTTTTAAAGATTTTATTTATTTATTTGACACAGAGAGACACAGTGAGAGAGGGAACACAAGCAGGGGGAGTAGGAGAGGGAGAAGCAGGCTTCCCGCGGAGCAGGGAGCCCGATGCGGGGCTCGATCCCAGGACCCTGGGATCACGACCTGAGCCGAAGGCAGACGCTTAACGACTGAGCCACCCAGGCGCCCTGCAGGTATCCCCTTTAAACAGTATCTGTCAAGCACAGGGCTGGGTAACTGGTGATTTACTTAAGACTTACTTCTCCCTTTACATAGGCTCACAATGATAATACCATAGTGTGCATAATACCATAATGTATATAAAGTAAGAAGATGTCTAACCATTTGCAAAAACTGAGAAAGATATTTTTGTAAGCATCCATTCCTGAGCATGGGATAAGAGGATTGTAATGGGATTTAAATTTTCCTAATTCAACTTTTTATTTCATGAGAGAAAATACCTCACCTGCCCTGCACAACATATCCTTCTGCAATTTATAAGCTTGTATTTAGTGAAGAGTCTGGAAGATAAACTAGGTTCTTAAGTATCTGTTGAGTGATTTTTGCTAACTACACTGTCTTGTGAAAAGTCCATTGATTTTGCTTTGACACAGGATAAACAAAATCTTGTAAAGAGACAACTGATACAGGGGTTCTTCAATGTTAATCAGAAATTTCACTCACTAGTCGACACAGTAACTTGTACTTCTTTATCAAGCACATTTAAATTCACTGTTCTGAGCTAGTTTACTTAGGGAATACACCATAACCATTCAGTTTAACCAAGTAATACTTGTGAAATATTTAGTAATATTGAAAAAGACTATTGCACATCAATGTGATAGTGATTGGAAGTCATGATTCAAGATAATTTACCTGGAGAAATTTTGATTGACCCTTAATACAATTTTGAAAGGTGTAGTAGTTGATTTGGATTTTGTGTATATCCATATATTCTCACTTCATCTACCTGTTGAAATTTTCAGGATTTATACAAAATGTAGAAGATTCTTCATTGATTTCTACCTTTGAGTTTACCTGCAGCCAGAGTAGATAATGTCCAGGCTTACAACTACCCATTGCTACTCTGCCTAAGGGATTTTTCTGGAAACATTGCAACTTGCTTAAAAAAAAATCAGAGAATTAATGCTTTGAGATTACTTTAACTCATAAAGGATGAGAGGTGAATATCTCAGGTTCTCTATATTGCAGTGGGATAATTCTGATGCAATAGAAGACAAAATAACTTATTAATGTATATTATATTGGCTTTTTTCCCTTCTCTTTCTCACTTTTCCCACTGTCTCGGGTTCTTCCTGGTGTCATCTTCCAAGAACTTTTCTTAGGGTTTGTTTTTATCATAACTCAGTAAGATATTGGGAAAGCAAAGTTCTCCATTTTTAATTATTTAAATTATAAAACAAACCTTAGTTTCTTATGCTTATGGTCCTAGAACTCTCCTCTTTTGGCAGAGTGATGAATGTGAATTATATAAAATAATATAAGTAAACTGCTTAAGTACCTATTTCCATTTTATAGAACTTTAAAATGTACAGAACGCCTTGGAATATGTAGTAGAACAGTTCAGGCCTGAATAAGGAAGAAGCATGAGACTAATTAGAAATTTGTTGTAAGTATAAGAGGTGCAGACTGATGTAAGGGGCCTAAATAGATGGCTTAAGATTCTTCACAGATGTGTAATTATGTATCTCAATGTGATATCCTTTCTATTAAAAAGTTTTTAAAATTTTATCTCTATATTCTCCTTATTCACAAAACTTTATATGAGAAATTGTCAGTAGTTTGGTGTCATGCTACCTCAGTTAAACTATTCATAAATATAAGGCATTCGATTCTAACAGAAGAACAGATTAGGAAATATATAACTCAGTATCATATTAAAAACGATGTTTTAAATTTCAGAAAATTTGATATGACTAGTATTCATGATACAAGAAAGGAAACAGATCCCAACTCATTTTTGAAGTGACTATACACTAGGACAAATAAAGGCCCTACTTGAAAACTATATCCCTCATAAATATAAAGATACTTAATAAATATTTTAACTCTTTAACTTAACACAGGTGTATGCGTATGTATGTATGCACATATATTGTGTATGTGTATATGTATACACATATATGTGTGTATATATTTCATACATAATAGTATATCCAATAGAAACAAACTTGATTTTATCTGCCAAGAGCTAACAATGACATTATAATCTTATTTACAAAATCATTAATTAAAGAATGCATGCCCTGTATAATGTAAACTATTTGTACATAGGTATATACGAAGTTAATTTAAGCGTACTTGGAAACTCTTATACATGTGAATGTGTTTTATGTGTCTATATATGAAAATATTTAAAATCTACTTGTTTATATTAATGAAAGCTCTTGCCAGGGGAATGTTTCATTCCAATCTGTGTTTTTCTTTCTCAGATCATGCCAGTCTTTTACATCTTCAATATTCATGCTCTACATCATTCTGAACTGGAAGCCACTCTCTAATTTTAGGGACCTTACGATGTAGCAAAACATTATTATGCTTTCTTCTCCACTTGCCTATATTTGTAGGCTTTATAATTTTCTTTTCATGTAAATACCTTTTTACAATACACTGAAAAACTGGTTGTGTACAGTACAGAGTACACTAGCTCCTTCCTCTTAATTCCCTTAGGAGAGTCTTCTTTCTGTTTGCCTAGTGTTAAAACAATTGATGAATCTCTTGCTTTTCCTTAAGCTATATTTTTTTCTGTGTCGGTTTCCATCTAAATGTAGAATCAGAGCCTGGAATACAGTAGTGGCATAATACTTGTTGAAGTAAATGAGATCAACATTCTGAAGTGCCACAAAAGGAAGAGTCCTTTCCTAATTGAAACTGAGCTAAAAGCAGCTTTCCCTTTAGGCAAATACAACATTATTCTCCTGTGTTAAACTGGATTGATTGATTGATTGATTGAGGTATAATTGATATACAATCTTATATTAATTTCAGGTGTACAACATATTCAATAATTCTACACATTACTCAGTGTTCATCATGATAAGTGTAGTCACCATCTGTCGCCATACAACCTTATTACAGTATTACTGACTATATTCCCTATGCTGTACTTTTCATCTCTGTGACTTAATTGTGTTATAACTGGGAGTTTGCACATCTTAAATGTCTTTATTTACTTTGCCCATTCTCTTATCCCCCTCCCCTCTGACAACCGTCAGTTCTCTATATTTAAGAGTCTAGTTTTTTTTTAATTCATTAATTATTTATTACTTTTTTTAGATTTGACATCCATTGCTAGGATAGCAACATGTTTTGCCGCTTAACCTCTTAAATTTTGCAGCAAAATTTCACTATAATTTAAAAAATGGGGGCTCTCTTAGGTGTATCTGAAAGCATCTTTGGTTCAGTGAGACCATTTTTTCTAATAATGGAATTTTACTAGATGTTAGATGAGATTGATAGTTTGATACTGTGGTACTATTTTATGTAATTATTTTTTATTCAGCATTTATATGTACTTGATGTTTTACAGTCATTATTTCAATTACTTCCAACTGTAACCCATGACTGTTTAAAAGATATCTATTAATTGCCAAATACTGTGATAGTTTTTCAGAATAATATACTTTATATCATTTATATTTCCTTAAAAGTCTGGTAATAGAGGCAGTTTGGGATGGGATAATGCAGTATTGTGCAATAGTACAATAATAGGGACAAATGATAGTTTGGGAGTAAATACAGAAAATTTTGCATACCCTATGCTTGGTGAGATAGGAATAGCTTTCTCAAAGAGTATCTCATGATGCATCATCTTAAATATATTTAATATTTAGCTAGTTAGCCAGATGACTGATGTAAAGATGAGACTGGAGTGGGAGTGGGAGAGAGACAAGGAATATCTTCATGAGAGAATGTCAAAGATAAACCACTTGGACAAAAGTTAAAGTAGTAAGGACGGATTTTAATCGGCAGTATACTCCTATCATGAGAAGAGTCCAGTGTGAACTAAATTCAACTTCTATACAGAGGTAACTGGTCATCTTAGAGGGAGAATGAAAAAGTAAAGAGGGGAGTGAGTAGGGGATCAGTAGAGTCAGAGAAGTAAATAAAAATTGTGAGGGGGAGTTGGTCCATCTGGGTTTGGTAATTGTGCATATGGAATTTAGACTCTTAACCTCTTATGCAGGCAGGGGAACAGAGGCCCTATCTTGGGCTAAAACAAACAGTAAAAGCTTTTAGGCAGCCTTGAGTTTTCTCAGAAAGATCCTTAACGGGACCTTAGGGTCATCCTGGTGAAACAGCCTCATGCTGTTAGAAGCTGTGTATAGTTTTGGTCAAGTCTTTATGGGCCATGATTGAGGACTAATCAAGAGGGCTCAGAGGAGCCTAGATAGAGTTTGGTCAATGAGAGACTCTTCATTAGAAGATTGCATATATAACAACACAAAAGTAGAAAAAGTAGGTTGTTTTAAGTACTAAAAGTAGTTTTATTACTCATAATATACTAGGCTATGATGCAGTAACAAAGTAAGAAATCTGAATGATTCAACACAGATCAGAGGGTTTTTTCCCCTCATGTATGCCAAGTCAGCTGTGTATCCCACTGCTCTTAATGGCAACTTACTTCCAAGTAGTGACTCAGAGATATTATGGCTTTGCCTTATCAACAATGGCTTCCAGGTTTCTACAGCTGGGAAGAGAGAACAGGGGAATCATGCAGGGCATTTTCATTGCCTAAACCTAGAAATCATCCTCATAGGTTATGCTCATAGGTTTTTCAGCCAGAACTAACCATATTGTAAATCAGAGAAATCCAGTTTGAACTAGAGTACACAGATAATGGAGATTAAATAGAAGGAAACTAGTATATTTTTCCAAAAGTGAAATGAAAATTAAACATATATGGTTTAGAAAAGAAAGAAATTGGAAACATATTTGAGTATGTTCATGGCTGAAATCTATAGAACTTCTCTTTATGGTATAAGCATCAATATGACACATTTCTTTACATATTTCAATGTCTCTTCTTTCAAATTTCACATTCCCAAGAGAAGAAATATAATTGTCTCTTCTCAGGTCAGTTGTTCACTCATGGATCAATTAACTATAGCTAGAAAGGCACTATAAGCATAGCCAAATATTGCTACAAAACTCACCTCCTTTGTACAGAGAACATTCTGAGGAAGACGAAATTACAATAACTAGCTACTGCAAAACAATATGTTAAAAGAAGTAACAGGAGGGGCTCCTGGGTGGCTCAGTCATTAACGTCTGCCTTCGGCTCAGGTCATGATCCCAGGGTCCTGGGATCGAGCCCCGCATCGGGCTCCCTGCTCTACGGGAAGCCTGCTTCTCCCTCTCCCAGTCCCCCTGCTTGTCTTCCCTCTCTAACTGTGTCTCTCTCTGTCAAATATATAAAATCTTTAAAAAAAAAATATCAGGAATTATTCTTGGTGAAGATAAGGCATGAGTAACAGGATACTCTATAAAGTAATAATTTATATGAGATTCATGAACTAAAGGATCAACTTGTAAGTTTCATACAGCAGTATAGGATGGACCTCTTTCAGCCACATGAGAGTTAGCCTATATAGTTACCCTTCAGAAGGGATGAACAGACAAGGACCGTCAAAGTTACCAAGTTTGTAACTACTGACTGTGATATATAAGGTTTCAGGTATGGCAGAAAGAGGAAATACAATAACACCAAAGCACATTCTACCTCTTTCCCATTACCAAATAGAAAGGCCATTAGACCTAGAAAATAAGAGAAGGTAGGAAATCAGTTTACATATAATTTTCTATCATAAATCCTCTAGCTAAGGACAATGTTGAATGTCAGCTGGGAGAAAGAGGACATGTGGCAAGCAGAGTTACCTTCCAAGTTGAATTAAGAAAATTGGGAATGAATAGGTCTGTACCTTGCTCCTTTGCCTGTGATTCAGAAAAAAGGAAGCCACACAAATGTTCTCAGTGTAAATGGAAAAATCAGTGAAAGTGGCCTTGAAATATATTTCAGAAGTAGAGGCCAAAGAGATGGCAAGAGGGGCTTTAAATCTGAAAAGAAAATACTCCTAAATCTCCAGGAGGTAATTTAGAGGGGATAAGGTCCCCAGCTGTCTTAGCAGGAGACAGGAGATGTGGCTCAGAGTAAGCCCTGCCAGTCTCATAAGGTGGAACAGAGAGGCATGGACATTTCCCAAGGACAAAATAAAGTCACCCTATATAGTTTGATATGTGGGGGATCACAAGCAGGCATCAAATAGGAGATGCAACAGGACATCAGGGGATTAGCTCCAGCAAAAGCCACAATAGAATTGAATCAACAGGAAAATACTGCAAAGCCTTGCTGGAGCAATCACTTCAGATTTTCTGTGCCAAAAAAATAGAGATGTATTTTTATCTGCATAAGCACAGACCAGTTATATCCCTCTGCAGTGGTGTAAGTTAGACTTCCCCTGAATCTAGATGTAATCCCAATATAGGTAACAAGTGGACCAGCTCCTAGAACTGACTAAATGTTAAAGTGACTGATAAATCATAGGAATTGAGCTAATTTGACTGAAACACTCAGATTAATGTTTTAGCTCACACAGACTGGAGCTTAGAGTCAGATATTTAAATCAGTGCCAGAAATAAATAACTTTATGGAAACTCTGTAATATTATCTTTTGTGTATATATATTTTTCCAAATTTGTACTAAAAAAACAGAATCAATAGTTAATATGTTAAATTTTGTTAAATATGTAAATTCTTTGTTAAGTATATAAATGCAAAGACACATTGAGAGGTAAGATTAAAAGCTTGTTAGAACAAAAGGGAGGTAGAGGAATTGATGTAAAGTCCTGGACTGAAACTCTAAAATCAACTTTGTTAGGTGCAGAATATGTTTTATATATGGAACTTGGATGTGGATGATAGTTGGCAGAATGCTTAAAATTTCATGTGACCAGAAATGATCATATTAACAGATTATATCAACAGTAAATGTGTGATGTAGAATGAGAGAGATGATTATGATTCCATGCTCTATGCTAAGTAATTAAACCTAAAGTATTTTTTTTTTCAGCCAGTGGCTCACATTTAACAATTCATAAGGTAGAGTAGTTAGAGACAAATTGGGATTTACTAATTTCTCATCCTGATTACTTGTTCTGAAGGCAAATCTGTAGATTGGAGGAATGGTCGAATAAGCTGAGCTTTAAGATCCTTTCTACCCTAAAATCTTTTGATTTTTTAAAAAGTGCTTAGTTTTGGTCTTGTTTTTGTTTTTTAAGAATAGACACAATTGATTATTGAACTTATACATTAAATTACTCCCATAATTGTCCAACATATCCAGCCATGTAAATAAAGCCTTAGGCAGCACTCACTCTGCATTTAAGAGTTAGAACAGTGGCTTCCTTGTCCAGATGTCTTTTAGCAATGCCCCAGTATTTCTATGCTCAATGTATGATGAGAACAGAGATGTGCAATCACCTTTATTTTTAATTTAGCTGAAACAAAAACTTTGATTTTGCTAAAGTGATTCTTTTTCATTAATTATAACCTCCACAATGACTTTAGGAATATGTAGCATTTAGTTTATCACAATGTTATTTTAAGGACAAATCAATGTACCTGAAACTTGTAAGCATTTAATTTGCACACTAAATACCAGCTTCACATTTGTACAGAAAATATAATTCAAAGTATTAACTATTTAGTGGGAAAATTTGGATTTGGAAACAGGTGGCAGGATTAAAACATTAGCTAAACTTAATCCCTAATTAGATAAGGTAAGATTTCAAATATAAATATTGAAATTAGATAGAAATTGTTTCACTTCTAAACAAGTAAGGTGGGATGGGGGAGGTTCTAAAAAAAAAATAACAAAAGCAACATTCAATTCATAATTAAAAGGAAAAAAGCTAGGGAAATCATGATAATAAAAAGATATAAAAAAATATTAAAAAAAAAAAGTCCAAGTACATCAGTCACAATAATAAATGTAAATTTACTGTCTTAATCCATGCAGCTCTTATAACAAAATACACCTGACTGGGTAACTTAAAAACAACAGAACTTTATTTCTCTCGTTCTGGAGGCTGGAAGTCCACGATCTGGTTACCAGCAAGGTCAAGTGAAGGTTCTCTTTCAGATTGCAGACTTCTCATTGTATCCTCACATGGCAGAAGAGGCTAGAGAACTCTGTGGGGATTCTTTTATAAGAGCACTAATTCCATTTGAGTCCTCTAACCTCATGACCTAACCATCTCCCAAAGGCCCCACATACTAATACCATTACATTGAGCATTAGGATTTTAACATATGAATTTTGGTGGTACACAAACATTTAAACCACTGCATGTACTAAACAGTTCAAAAGAAGAAGTCATCTATTTAAAATAAAACAACCATAAGAGTCATGCTCTTTACAAGAGAAATCTATAAGAATATTGAAAGGTTGAAATTAAAATACAGACATGACTCGGAAATATTGCAGGCTACTGCAATAAGAGGAATATTGCAATAAAGTGAGTCAAATGATTTTTTTTGGTTTCTCTTGCATATAAAAGTTACATTTAAACTATACTGTAGTCTATTAAGTGTGCAAGAGCATCATCTCTAGAAATGTAAATATTTTAATTAAAAGTTTATTGGTAAAAAATGTTAGCTAACCATCATCTGATCTTTTAGTGAGTCATAATCACTGATCACAGATCACCATAACTACTAATAATGAAAATGTCCAAAATAGTGTAAAAATTACCAAAATGTGACACAGAGACATGAAGTGAACAAATGCTGTTAGAAAAGAACGTGTAGCTAATGGACCTTATCCAGAGTGAGGACGGGAACTTTGTAGTTAGGCCATTTGATTTCCTCTCAGTTTTACCATAGGTCAAAGCAGCTCATAATATGGAGGCTTAATTTTACACCTTATACCACAAACCAGTGCAAAAAAGAACAGAAGTAAATAAATGCATAAACAAACAATAAATTGTACAGAAATAGTAAAAAAAAAAAAAAGTCATTATTTGTAGGTGAAATGTTGCCTATATAAATATTTAAGTATAAATTATAACAAACAGTTATGCAATTTTCTGGATTTTAAAATCATTGTAAAAATAAATTACAATCACTTAGATATTATTTAAATTTTATTTAATTTTACAATAGATACAAAAAGTCAAAAATCAGAAGGAAATCTCAGAAAAAATGATCAAGACATTTGTAGAGATCATTACAAAAATTTTTGGCAATGTGACAGGTAAATTAAGTCAACCACCATTTTTTAAACTTCTAAGTGTGCATTAGTAAATGACATCAATTTTAAAAAGCTGAAAACCACATTTCTAAAATTCCTGTGTAGCTGAGGTTCCAGAAGAGATTTAAGTTCTGCCAATCAAGTGTACCAACTGAACTTGGACTTGAATTTGGAATCAAGTTACACTGGGAATTTGGCAATGTGTAAAACATATATTTTTGCTTTTTCATTTCTATTAGACCCAGCGTGGCTCCTGAGCCAATAATTTTAGAAAAAGCTTTCTGATCTGAATGGCATTGAAGCTGATGTTCTCCTGAAGCCAACATTTGTGGTAACACCTTCCTGATCCAGGCAAAATGGTTAATGTTGAGTGATTATAAAGCCAGTGGCTGGGACTGTTGACTTCCTCTGTGCCAAGTTTCTGATTATGGCAAGGGTAAACCCTCATTGACAGAGTAGTTGTATGATTTTGTCCAAGGAGTCATTCCTGGATATCTAGCTCAAACACCACTCCTACAAGTCTTCTTACCATTTGTGAGGAATAAAATCATGTTATTAAAATAGTTTGGAGATTTTCTGTTACCTGCAAATTTTCAGTAACAAAACAAAGACATAATAAATATCTAAATAGTGATTTGCTCTTATAGAAAATTTTCAATATTATAAGGATATAAGTACTTTGTGAATAATTGATAAATTCTCAGAGCTTCCCCTGGAATTTTATTCTGGTTCTGTTATTTATGTAGAAGAGTTATCTTACAAAATATCAAGATAATATAAAACTATTTTAGTAAAAAAGGTGTTGACATAGAGAAAAATAAATAAACCAAAGTAACAAGTAAAATACCTAGGAGCTCAGAATTAGGTCCTTGTTTATATAAATTAAATCAACAAATATTTATTATTTAATGTAAATTAGAAACTATTTTTTAAGTTGTGGATTAGAAACATTAAAAAACAAAAAAGAAAAGTGGTGTGCCCTTATTTATGTTGTATTCTGGAGTAGGGAATAACAGAGTACACATTCAAAATAATGAGGCAATAAATTTGAGAAAAGTGAAATTGGATTTCTACCTTGTACTATACACAGAATAACTAATACCATTTAAATGTTTAAAAAGGAGACCTAAAAACCACCATTTAAAACATGATTTAGCATTTCAATTCTGACATATAAAGAGCTGGGAAGTCATTGTTTTCACCCTTCCAATAAGAAAAATGTAGAGAAACTGAAAATCAATGAATTTTGTTGGACTCATGAGAGAAGCAAGGTTGTAGGAAAAACTATCACACCAAAATCTGAAGAAACATGCCCATCGAGAGAGAGAGCAACCAAGATCTGCTTACTTGGAGCAAAAGCTGCTGGAGCCATAAATTGGTAGAAACACTTACATGGTAAGTTGCCTTGAGACTGAGCATGGGCTAGGGTGAAGATGACACCCCCTGGGGCTATAGTTCTTGGTTGCTCTGCTATTTTCATGTGCTTATTAGGAGGATTTGAGAAAGATCCCTTTTTGGCTCTGGCAAGGAAAGAGGAAGGATAGCCATTCTGAAATTTGTCTGGGGATTGCAGCATAACAAAGGACCACTCTCTAGGGAAAAACCTTGCCTAAACACCATTCTGAAACATAACCCAGGTTCTGCCAACTTTTGTCTCTATCATAAGGAAAAAACAAAGATATAGTCAATGGAGGTTTGGGCTTCAAGGAAATGGATTAGGAACCATGCAACAAGGAAGTCAAAGAGAAGGCAGGAAGATTAGAGCTAACCACTGGAGAAACAGTTGTGTGGTCACCAGAGACACTGGCCACTGAAAGACTGAGATGTAATTAGAAGACTGTTTCTCTACCCCATAACACATTAATAAATTTCTGGTATTTTAATGATGTATTAAAGCTGAAACAATAGGAAGACACACACTCAACAGGAATACATAGGAAAGCTTAAAAGTCAAGAGGGGAGACAAAAGCAAGGGGGCTAAAAGGAATTTGAAGCCTTTGGTACCTAACCACAGCAAATAATAACCAGAGTCCAAATCCTAACCTGAGAAACATGTATACTTACACTAAATGCCTTTTTACTTAAGTTCCTTTTATCTGATACATCATCTCCCCCTTTCCAAAAATTATAAGGCATGTTAAAAAAGCAAGCAAAAACAAACTCTAATGAAACAAAGCAATCAGAAAGGATTCCAAGATGGTGGAGGAGTAGGAGACCTTAATTTCATCTGGTCCCAGGAATTCAGCGAGATAGCTATCAAATCATTCTGAACATCTGCGAACTCAACCAGAGATCGAAGAAAATAGCTTCAACTCTACAAATAGAAAATCAACCACTTTCTGCAAGGTAGGAGGTGCAGAGAAGTGAATCTGAGGCGATATATGGGAAGATAAACCATAGGGGGACGGAGCCTCTGTAAGCTGGTTACCAGCAAGTGATAAAGAAGCGGAGCACAAAATCAGAACTTTTAAGTCAGCTCTAGTGAGGGATGTTGCTCAGTTGGCTAAGTGGGGGTGGAACATTAACTGGGACAGTGTAGTCTCAGGATCATTGGGGTCACAGGAAGACCAGGGGTGTCTGAATGCGGCAGAGGTCCCAGGCATCAGAGCAGGGAAGTTGGCTCTAAACAGTGCACCCAGGAGTGGGCTCTCAGCTCGGCATTGCCCTAAAACACAAACTGCAGCACAGTCAGGCGACTGATCTCCAAGCAGGGGCCCAACAAGGGACAGAACCTGTGAGACCCCCTATCCTCCTTTGGCAAGAGGGGTGTTAGGGCAAGCTCCAGGAGTCTGCAGGGTTTGAAGACTCAAAATGGGGTCATGTGCCTGAAAGAAATGCTCAGTCACAGGCTGGGTGAGAATAAAGTGCAGCTGGAGACCAGGGAGACAGGAGTGATTGACTGCTTTTCTCTGAAGGCTCACTAAGGAGTGGGGCCCGGAGCTTTTGGCGCCAGGGCCAGAGATTAGGAGGCTGCCATTTTCATTCTCACCCTCTAAAGCAGCATGGAAAGCAGCTTGGGACAAGAAGTCTGTAAATTATAATGGTAGAAACATTAGATTGGCAGCAGACCTATCCACAGAGATGTGGAAGGCCAGAAAGGACTGGCATGATATATTCAGAGCACTGAATGAGAAAAGTATGCAGCCAAGAATACTATATCCAGCTAGGCTGTCATTGAAAATAGAAGGAGAGATAAAAGCTTCCAAGATAAAAACTAAAAGAATTTGCAAACACGAAACCAGCCCTACAAGAAATATTGAAAGGGGTCCTCTAAGCAAAGAAAGAACCTAAAAGTAACACAGACCAGAAAGGAACACAGACAATATACAGTAACAGTGACTTTACAGGTAATACTTGGCACTAAATTCATATCTTTCAATAGCTACCCTGAATGTAAATGGGCTAAATGTCCCAATCAAAAGGCACAGGGTATCAGATTGGATAAAAAAGCAAGACCCATTGAAATACTGTCTGCAAGAGACTCATTTTAGACCCAAAGACACCTCCAGATTTAAAGTGAGGGGATGGAAAACAATTTATCATGCTAATGGACATCAAAAGAAAGCTGGGGTGGCAATCCTTATATCAGACAAATTAAATTTTAAACCAAAGACTATAATAAGAGATGAGGAAGGACACTATATCATAATTAAAGGGTCTATCCAACAAGAAGATCTAACAATTATAAATATTTATGCCCCTAACATGGGAGCAGGCAATTATATAAGCCAATTAATAACAAAATTAAAGAAACATATAGATAATAATACAATAATAGTAGGAGACTTTAACACCCTCCTCACTGAAATGGACAGATCATCTAAGCAGAAGATCAATGGGGAAATAAGGGCTTTGAATGATACATTGGACCAGATGGACTTCACAGATATATTCAGAACATTCCATCCTAAGCAACAGAATACACATTCTTCTCAAGTGCACATGGAACATTCTCTAGAATAGATCATATACCAGATCACAAATCAGGTCTCAACCGGTACCAAAAGATTGGGATCATTTCCTGCATAGTTTCAGATCACAATGCTTTGAAACTGGAACTCAATCACAAGAGGAAATTTGAAAAAAAAAAAACTCAAATAAATGGAGGCTAAAGAGCCTCCTACTAAAGAATGAATGGGTCAGCCAGGAGATTAAAGAAGAATTAAAAATTTCTGGAAACAAATGAAAATGAAAACACAACTGTTCAAAATCTTTGGGATGCAGCAAAAGAGGTCCTAAGAGGGAAGTATATAGCAATACAAGGAAATGTCTCAAATACACAACCTGACCTTACACCTAAAGGAGCTAGAGAAATAACAGCAAATAAAGCCTAAACCCAGCAGGAGAAGAGAAATAATAAATATCAGAGCAGAAATCAATGAAATAGAAACCAAAAGAACAATAGAACAGATCAACGAAAGTAGGAGCTGGTTCTCTGAAAGAATTAATAAGATTGATAAACCTCTGGCCAGACTTATCAAAAAGAAAGAGAAAGGACCCAAATAAATAAGGTCATGAATGAAATAGGAGAGATCACCAACACCGAAGAAATACAATTATAAGAACATACTATGAGCAAATATATTCCAACAAATTAGGCAATCTGGAAGAAATGGATGCATTCCTAGAGACATATAAACTACCAAAACTGAACCAGGAAGAAATAAAAAACCTGAACAGACCCATAACCAGCAAGGAAATTGAAGCAGTAATCAAAAATTTCCCAACAAACAAGAATTCAGTGCTGGATGGCTTCCCAGTGGAATTCTACCAAACATTTAAAGAAGAATTAATGCCTATTCTTCTGAACCTGTTTTAAAAAATAGAAATGGAAGGAACACTTCCAAACTCTTTCTATGAGGCCAGTGTTAACTTGATCCCAAAACCAGACAAAGACCCCACCAAAAAGAATTATAGACCAATATCCCTGATTAACATGGATACAAAAATCCTCATCAAAGTACTAGCCAGTGGGATCCAACAGTACATTAAAAGGATTATTCACCATGGCCAAGTGGGATTTATTCCTGGGCTGCAAGGCTGGTTCAACATCCACAAGTCAGTCAATGTGATACACCACATAAATAAAAGAAAGGACAAGAACCATATGATCCTCTCAATAAATATAGAAAAAGCATTTGACAAAGTACAGCACCTTTCTTGATTAAAACTCTTAAGAGTGTAGGGATAGAAGGAACATACCTCAATATCATAAAAGCCATATACCTAAAGCCCATAGCAAATATTCTCAATGGGGAAAAACTGAGAGCTTTCCCCCTAAGGTCAGGAACAAAGCAGGGGTGTCCACTATCACCACTGCTATTCAAAACAGTACTAGAATTCTTAGCCTCAGCAATCAGACAACAAAAAGAAGTTAAAGGCTTCCAAGTTGGCAACAAAGAAGTCAAACTCTCACTCTTTGCAGATGATGTGATACTCTAGGTGGAAAACCCCAAAAAGTCCACCCCTAAATTGCTAGAGCTCATACAGGAATTCAGTGAAGTGGTAGGATATAAAATCAATGCACAGAAATTAGTTGCATTTCTATACACTAACAATGAGACAAAGAAAGAGATATTAAGGTGTTGATCCCATTTACAATTGCACCCAAAACCATGAGATACATAGGAATAAATCTAACCAAAGAGGCAAAGGATCTGTACTCAAAAAAAGATAGAATACTCATGAAAGAAATTGAGGAAGACATAAAGAAATGGAAAAATGTCCCATGCTCATGGATTAGAAGAACAAATATTGGGCACCTGGATGGCTCAGTTAAGCATCTGCCTTTGGCTCAGGTCATGATCCTGGAATTCTAGGATCGAGTTCCACATCAGGCTCCCTGCTCAGTAAGGAGTCTGCTTATCCCTCTGCCATTCACCCCACTCTTGTGCTCACACATGCTCTCTCTCAAATAAGTACAATCTTTTTTTAAAAAAAAAATATTGTTAAAATATCTATGCTACCTAGAGCAATCTATACATTTAATGCAATCCCTATCAAAATACCATCAACTTTTCTTGCACAGCTGGAACAAATAATCCTAAAATTTGCATGGACCTAGAAAAGACACCGAATAGCCAAAGGAATGTTGAAAAGGAAACCAAAACTGTTGGCATCATAATTCCAGACTTTGAGCTCTATTACAAAGCAGTAGTCATCAAGACAGTATGGTACTGGTACAAAAACAGACACATAGGTCAATGGAACAGAATAGAGAACCCAGAAATGGACTCTCAACTCTATGGTCAACTAATCTTCGAGAAAGCAGGAAAGAATGTCCAATGGAAAAAAGTCTCTTCAACAAATGGTGTTGGGAAAATTGGACCATTCTCTTACACCATACACAAATATAAACTCAAAATGGATGAAAGACCTAAATGTGAGACTGGAATCCATCAAAATCCTAGAGGAGAAAACAGGCAGCAACCTCTTTGACCTCAGCCACAGCAACTTTTGCTAGACATATCTCCAAAGATAAGGGAAACAAAAGCAAAAATGAACTATTGACTTCATCAAGATAAAAAGCTTCCTCACCGAAAAGGAAACAATTGACAAAACCAAAACACAACCGACAGATGGGAGAAGATATTTGCAAATGACATATTAAATAAAGGTCTAGTATCCAAAATCTATAAAGAACTTATCAATCTCAATACCCAAAGAACAAAGAATCCAATCAAGAAATGGGCAGAAGACATGAACAGACATTTCTCCAAAGAAGACATCCAAATGGCCAATAGACACATGAAAAAACACTCAACATCACTGGGCATCAGGGAAATACAAATCAAAACCACAATGAGATACCACCTCACACCATTTAGAATGGCTAAAATTAACAAGTCAGGAAACTACAGATGTTGGCAAGGATGTGGAGAAAGGGGCACCCTTCTACATTGTTGGTGGGAATGCAAGCTGGTGCAGCCACTCTGGAAAACAGTATGGAGATTCCTCAAAAAGTTGGAAAGAGAGCTACCATATGACCCAGCAATTGCACTACTGTTTATTTACCCCAAAGATACAAATGTAGTGATCTGAAAGGGCACTTGCATCCCAATGTTCATAGCAACAATGTCCAATGGCCAAACTATGGAATGAGCCCAGATGTCCATTGACAGATGAATGGATAAAGAAGATTGATATATATACACATATGTATACATACATATACACGCACACAATGGAATATTACACAGCCATTAAAAAAAGGAAATCTTGCCATTTGCAATGACGTAGATCAAGCTAGAGTGTATTATGCTAAGTGAAATAAGTCAATCAGAGAAAGACATCATATCATCTCACTGATATGTGGAATTAAAGAAACAAAACAGAGGATCATAGGGGAAGAGAGGAAAATATAAAACAAGACAAAACTAGAGAGGGGGGAATCAAATCATGAGACTCTTAATCATAGAAAATAAACTGAGGGTTGCTGGAGGGGAGAGGGTGGAAGGATGCGGTAACAGGGTGATGGACATTAAGGAGGGCATGTGATGTAGTGAACACAGGGTATTATATAAAGACTGATGAATCACTGACCTGTACCTCTGAAACCAATAATACATTGTATGTTTAAAGAGAAAAAAAGAAAAAAGCAGTCATCAGAACTAGGCTAAAATATGATGTAAATATTGGAATTATTAGATAGGGGTATTAAAATCATCACTATGATTACTATATTAAGGGGTCTAATGGAAAAAGCTCACAGGGTGACACACAAAAATGGAAACTAAGAATCAAAAGGAAATGCTAGAAGTAGAATCACAGTAATGAAAATGCTTTTAATGAGTCTTATCAGTGGACTTGAAACAGCCAAAGGTAGAAGCCCATAACTTGAAAATAGGTCAACAGAAAATATTGATAAATTATGCTTTGCATGTTTGTTGATATACAGAGGTATTCATAATATATCCCTAATTTTAAACAAAGTTAAAAATATACATTTTATAATATAATTTTTATTTAAAATATGTATTTTTATGCAAGTGTCTCACACATCCCCCACAGCTTGCTTCAGTCAATACCCTGCTTTGTTACAGCTGCCTGACCACCTGAGCTGGCAGATTTAAAAAATAGATACTCGAGAGTTAGGTCTTCTTAGCTTGGGTTCTCTTTAATGAGTTTGACTCTCAGATCAGCATTTATTAGTTTCATGCAAATTTATTCTACAGTGTGGTTTTGCACGAAGAAATGTGGCTTGTTCCAGCAACATGGGACTCATTTTAAATATTATTACTGTGTTGTTTGTGCAACTCTCTGAAAAGCTATTAATATTATTAGATTATTGGAATGGATTTTTAGATATACAGAAACCATTTCTGAGACAGTATCTTGGGAGGACATGTTTTAGTCCTATTTTTATTAGTAGACACTGCAGACTAAACTCATAGGTGGATGGAAGAAAGTAGGATGGAAAAAAGTAAGGTAACAGTCACATGATGTGAAAGATATTTAATAAAATGGACTTGTATATAAGGAGATTACTTATATTTGTGCTCAGCAAAAAAATGATGTAAGATGCTCTAACAAGTTGAACTAACTTATAAACCCAATTTATAAAGTAAAAATGACTTTTTTCCCCCTCTGAACATATTTTATCTGAGGCCACCAACTGAATGGGTCACCAAAAGCTGTCCTGTGCCGTAGTTTCATTCAGTGATTATATATATATAGTAAACTCTTAAGTGTCAAAATGAGTATTGACAGTATAAAAAGAAAACTAGTAAACATAGAAAATAAGATTAAAAACTACCGATTTTATCATTTCAATTTGGTACTTAATAAATAAATGAATACTATGCATCATTGTTTAGTTCAACCAGAAAAACTACAAGCTTTGTGAAATCCATAAAAAAGATCACAAGATGTTTATGTTAAATGATTAAGAAGTTATAATTAAACTTTCCAATACTTTGCCTTTAAGTTTTCATCTAACATTAATTTTGTGGTAATAATTCTAAACTTGTGGAGTACACTGAGTAGTGAGGTGTTGTAAATACATAGGCTGCCTTTTTATGGTGATTATTTATCCAGAAAATGCAAAAAAAAAAAAAAAGTACCATATGACATCAAATAGTGAGTAATCTTGGGTTTGAAAGTTGCATGGTAAAGCAAACAAACAAAAGGTGCTATTTCCCAAATGCTTGGCATTTTTTGTTTTTTACTGGAAAGCATCAGCCTCAATAGAAAACCTTTTAAGATTTATCTTTATTGGAACACACAAAAAGAGTACCTGTAATAAAAGAGGAAGGAAATATTTTCCATCAAATTAAAAAGGACTGAATTTAACTCTTTACATTGATTGTAGACTATAGTGATTTTTTATTCCAGTAAAAGTATTGATTGCTAGGCAATTTGAAAACTGTTTCAGTATTTCACATGCTATTTCTACTGCTAGCTTTTTTTAAAATGGAGATTAAGTGGAAATGAGGAAAATCACAATTGTCATTTCTAAAACAAAAAACTTTTCAAGCATTACAGATTTGATTATAGATTAACCTGTGTTCTGATTAATAACAGGTCTAGGGTCAGGCCAACATTGGATCAGACTTGCCAACTCTTAAAATGTTTTTGATCCAAGACAAAATTTTAAACTTCAGTTTCTTTACTGGCAATCTCACAGTAGAGAGAAATATTGAGCCACACTTCAATGAGTTTTGTTTGTGTCTTTAGTTTTGTTTGTTTTTAATTGAATACTTTATAGATGATAATGCATATAATGTGCTTAGCATGGTGCATAGCAGTTTGTAAGCATGTTATAAATGTGAGCTATAATGTTTCAGGGATTCTTTTGGCAAAGTAGGTTTAGGAGGGTATTAGTTTCCTGGGGCTGCCATAACAAAATGCTACAAGCGAGGTAGCTGAAAACAATACAATTTTGTTGTCTCACAGTTCTGGAGGCTAGAAATTGAAAATCAAAGTGCTGGCAGGGCGATGATCCCTCTGAAATCTGTAGTGGAGAATCCTTTCTTGCCTTTTCCTAGGTCTGGTGGTTTGCCAGAAATCCTTGGGATTCCCTGGCTGGCAACTGTAGCACTTCAATCTTTGCCTCCTTGGTGGTGTGGCACTGTCATGCATCTGTGTCTCTGTATCTTTTGTCCTCTTCTTATAAGAACGCAAGTTATATTAAATGAAGGGCTCATCCTACTCCAGTATGATCTAATAAAAACTAATTATATTGACAATAATCCTATTTCCAAATAGGTCATATTCTGGGATATTGGGTTTAGGATTTCAACTTATCTTTTTGGGGGGTTGGGGAGACACCATTGAACTCATGAGACATTATGAGTACTCATATCAGTTAAATAAGACTTTGAAGGTAATTGACAGGTTATTTAGGATCAATTTATAGGGATAAATTAAAGATTTTGATGAAACTATGACAAATATTAAATTACAAGGGTAAATTGTAATTTAAAGGGTGTTCTGATTAGTAAACTAAGACTAAGAACTGGGTTTTTTGAATTTTTTGGCAAGCACTTTTGTGACTCATCTAACCTGGCTCCCATCAATAGTGATAAATGGAATAGACAGAAAAACTTCATCCCACTCCAAATTTAGTTGACATCCTTTTTTTCCTGTCATTGAAGTGATTCTTAGTGTTTCTCAAGCTAATGCACTTTTAGTTGATATTTTAAATTAAACTAGGCTTTTGAATTTCAAAGGCCTTTAAAAATTATTACTGTGGATTAGAATAGACCTCTAAAATAAAATAAAAAAAATACAGGAAATGAATCTTAATTTCCCTACCTGTAAAATACAGAGAATAGGCCTACATTACCATTTCATAGACTTAGGAGGGTTCAGTAAGATTATACATAAGAATGTTTAAATAATATATTGGACAGGGGCGCCTGGGTGGCTCAGTCGTTGGGCGTCTGCCTTCGGCTCAGGTCATGATCCCAGGGTCCTGGGATCGAGCCCCGCATCGGGCTCTCCGCTCAGCGGGAAGCCTGCTTCTCCCTCTCCCGCTCCCCCTGCTTGTGTTCCCTCTCTCTCTGTGTCTCTCTGTCAAATAAATAAATAAATATATATATAGGACATTTGTATATAATAGTACGTATGATATGTTTATAGAACTTTGTATAACATAAATTTAATACTATATATTTTTTAGGTTTTTATTTAAATTCCAGTTAATATATAGTGTAATATTACTTTCAGGTATACAACATACAGATTCAACACTTCCATACATCAACAGGTGCTCATCACAAGTGCACTCCTTATTGCCCATCACCTATTTCACACCCCCCCCCCTTCTGGTAACCAGTTTGTTCTCTATAGTTAAGTTTTTATTTTGCCTTTCTCTCTTTTTTTTCCCTTTGCTCATTTGTTTTCTTTTTTAAATTCTACATATGAGTGAAATCACATGGTATTTGTCTTTCTCTGACTTATTTCACTTAGCATAATACTCTAGCTCCATCCACATTGTTGCAAATGGCAAGATTTCATTCTTTTTTATGGCTGAGTCGTATTTAATTATACATATACCACATCTTCTTTATCCATTCATCAGTTGATGGACACTTGGGCTGCTTCCATAATTTGGCTATTGTAGATAATGCTGCTATAAACATTGGTGTGCATGTATCCCTTTGAAATAGTATTTTTGTATTCTTTGGGTCAATACCTAGTAGTGCAATTGCTGGATTTGTAGGGTAGTTCTATTTTTAACTTTTTGAGGAACTTCCATACTGTTTTCCAGAGCAGCTGCATTAGTTCGCATTCCCACCAACAGTACAAGAGGGTTCCCCCTTCTCTGCATCCTCACCAACACTTATTGTTTCTTGCATTCTTGATTTTAGCCATTCTGACACATGTGAGGTAATAGCTCATTGTTGCTTTGATTTGTATTTCCCTGATGATTGAGTGATGAGCATCATGTCTTCTGCCATTTTTAAGTTGGATTATTTGTGGGGTTTTTTGGTGTTGAGTTGTATAAGTTCTTTATATATTTTGAATACTAACCCTTTATCAGATATGTCATTTACAAATATCTTCTCCCATTCAGTAGGTTGCCTTTTAGATTGTTGATTGTTTCCTTCATTGGGCAGAAGCTTTTTATTTTGATGTAGTCCCAATAGTGTATTTTTACTTTTGTTTCCTTTGCCTCAGGAGACATATCTAGAAAATGTTGCTACAGTTGATGCCAAAGAGGTTACTCCCTGTGTTCTCCTTTAGGATTTTTATGGTTTCAAGTCTCACACTTAGGTTTTTAATCCATTTTGAATTTATTTTTGTGTATGGTATAGGAAAGTGGTCCGGTTTCTTTTGCATATTGCTGTCCAGTTTTCCTAACACCATTTGTTGAAGGGACTGTCTTTTTCCCATTGGATATCCTTTCCTGCTTTATCAAAGATTAATTGACCATATGGTTGTGAGTTTATCTGTGGGTTTTCTATTTTGTTAAATTTATCTCTTTTTGTGCCAGACCCAAACTGTTTTGATTACTGTGGCTTTGTAATATAACTTGAAGTCTAGAATTGTGATACTTCCAGCTTTGCTTTTCTTTTTCAAAGTTACTTTGGCTATTTCGGGTCTTTTGTGGTTGCATACAAATATTAGGATTTTTTGTTTTAGCTCTGTGAAAAATGCTGTTGGTATTTTGATAGGGATTGCACTGCATGTGTAGATAGCTTTGGGTAGTATAGACATTTTGACAATATTTGTTCTTCTAATCCATGAGCATGGAATGTCTATATTTTTATATTTATATATAATCATATATATATATATATATGTCAACACCTTTTTATATAACAACTTTATTGAAATATTCACATAGTACACAATTCTTCTAACTAAAGTGTACAATTTAATGGTTTTTAGTACATTCACAAAGTTTTGCAACACCAACACAGTTTTAGAATATTTAAATTACCCCACAAAGAAAACTGGTATCCAGAACCAGTCCCTTAATATTTCTCCCCAACCTCCCCAGCCCTAAGTAACAACTAATTACTTTCTGTCTCTATAGATTTGCCTGTTCTGGATATTTCATATAAATGGAGTCATAGAGTATGTGGTATTTTGTGACTGGCTTCTTTTACTTATGCTGTTCTCAAGGTCTATCCATACTGTAGCATGTATCAGTACACCATTGCTTTTTATGACTGGATAATATCCCATTGCATAAATGTACTGCATTTTAAAATCTATTTGTCAGTTGATGGACACTTGTCCTGTTCTACTTTTTGGCTATTATGAATAATGCTGCTATGACCAAGTTTTGCGTAGATATGTTTTAATTTACCTTAGGTATATACCTTGGAATGGAATTGCTAAGTTATTTGATAATTCTGTCTTTAACTTTCTGATGAATTCCAGGCTGTTTTTAAAGCAACTGTACCATTTTCCATTCTCACCAGCCTTGTAGGATGTTTGGGCTCTCTCCATATCCTTACCAATCTTGTTATTATCTGTCTTTTTGATTACAGACAGTCTAGTGTGTGTGAAATTGTTTCTGCTTGTGGTTTTGACTTGTATTTCCCTGACAGCTAATGATGTTGAGCATTATTTCATGTGCTTCTTTGTCATTTGTATATTTTATTTAGAGAAATGTCTCTTCCAATTTTTTGACCATTTTTTATTGAAGTATGATTGACACAAAATATCTTATTAGTTTCAGGTGTGCACCATAGTGACTCAACACCCCCATACATTATGAAATGATTCACACAAGTACAGCCACCATATGTTACCATACTAAGTTATTATAATATTATTGATCATATTTCCCACGCCACATACTATATCCTCATGACTTATCCATTTGATAACCGGAAGCTTGCACCTCTTAACTACCTTCACCCATTTTTCCTGCATCCTTTCTGGTAACCAACAGTTTGTTTACTGTAGCTATGAGTCTGTTTCTGTTTCTGTTTTGTCTTTTAGATTCCACATATAAATGAAATAATATATTTGTGTTTTTCTGACTACCTTACCCAGCACTCTCCAGGTCCACCCATGTTGTCACAAATGGCAAGATTTCACTTTTTATTGCTGAGTACTATTCCATGTATGTGTGTATGTCTGTGTGTGTATCTCATATTGTCTTTATTCATTCATCTATTGATGTACACTAGGGTTGCTTCCATATTTTGGCTATTATAAATAATGCTGCAATGAACATAGGGGTACATATATCTCTTCAGATTGATGTTTTTGTTTTCTTTGGATAAATACCAGGAAGTGGATATGCTGGATCATATGGTAGTTCTATTTTTAATTTTTTGAGGGACTTCCATACTGTTTCCCATGATGACTACACCATGGAAACTAATTTACATTCCCACTAATGGTGTGTGAGGGTTCCTTTTTCTCCACATTCTTGCCAATCCCTTTCTTTTTTTTTGTCTTTTTGATAATGGCCAATCTAACAGGTGTGAGGTGATATCTTATTGAGGGTTTGATTTGCATTTACCTGATGATTAATGATGTTGAGCATCTTTTCATTTGCCTGTTGGCCATCTGTGTGTCTTCTTTGGAAAAATGTCTAAGTCCTCTGCCCATTTTTAAATCAGGTTGTTTGGTTTTGATATTAAGTTGTGTAAGTTTTTCATATATTTTGGATGTTCACCCTTTATCAGATTTATGATTTGTAAATATCTTCTCCCAATCATTAGATTGCCTTTCCATTTTTTTTTTTTTTTTTTTTTTTTTGTGATTTCCTTCACTGTGCAAAAGCTCTTTAGTTGGATGTAATCCCATTTGTTTATTTTAGCTTTTGCTACCCTTGCCTAAGGAGACTGGTCCCAAAAAATAATGCTACAATTCATGTCATAGAGCTTATTGCCCATGTTTTCTTCTAGGAGTTTTATGGTTTCAGGTCTTACATCCAAATCTTTAATCCATTTTGAGTTTATTTTTGTCTCTGGTGTAAGAAAGTAGTCCAGTTTCATTTTTTTACCTGTGGTCCAGTTTACCTAACACCATTTATTAAAAGACTGTCTAGTCACCATTGTATATTCTTGCCTTCTTTGTCATAGAGTAATTGACTATATATGCATGACTTTATTTCTGGGATTTTGATTCTATTCCATTTATCTGTGTGTCTGTTGCTGTGCCAGTACCATACTATTTTGATTACTACAGCTTTATAGTAGTATAGTAGTATAAAGTATGAAATCCAGAAGCATGGTATCTCCAGTTTTTTCTTTCTCAAGATAGCTTTGGCTATTCAGGGTCTTTTGTGGTTCCATAAGAATTTAGGATTATTTATTGAGGCTTTGTGAAAAATGCCATTGGTGTTCTAATGAAGATTGTACTGAATCTGTAGATTGTTTTGTGTAGCATGGACATTTTAACCACATCAATTCTTTCAGTCTATGAGCACCATATATTTTTCTATTTGTGTTGTCTTCAGTTGTCTTTCATCAGTGTCTTACAGTTTTCAAAATACAGGTTTTCACCTCCTTAGTTAAATTTATTCCTGCGTATTTCATTCTTTTTGATGCAATTATAAATGGGACTGTTTTCTTAATTCTTTTTTCCTTTTTTCTTCTTAATTTCTTTTTCTGATAGCTCATTATTAATGTACAACAATGGAACCGATTTCTTTATGTTCATCTGTATACTGTAACTTTACTGAATTCATTCTCATTCTAAAAGATTTTTTGATGGAGTCTTTAGGGTTTTCTATATATAGTATCATGTCATCTGCAAATAGTGACAATTTTACTTCTTACCAATTTGGATACCTTTTCTTTTTCTTGCCTTGTCCATTTTAGATTGGCTTGTTTTCTTATTATTGATTTGTACTTATTTTTTAAATATTCAAGATACAAGTTTCTTATGAGACATATGATTTGCAAATATTTTCTCTATTTGTGTTGTCTATCCACTTTCTTCATGATACCCTTTGAAACACAAATGCTTTAAGTTTTGATGAGATACAATTTATCAATATTTTCTTCTGTCATTTGTGCTTTTGGTGTTCTATCTGGGTAGGCCTTCCCTAATCTAAGTTTACACTAATTTACTTCTCTATTTTCTCTAAATGTTTTATGGTTTCAGCTTTTACATATAATTCTATGATCTATTTTAATTCATTTTTGTGTATGGAATTAAACAGGGATCTGTTATAGATTATATTGTGTCCTCCAGAAAGCTATGTTGAAGTCCTAACAGCCATATTTGAAAATGTGATGTTACTCAGAATTAGGGTTATTTCAGGTACAATTAGTTACTATGAGGTCAGAGTGAACTAGGATAGGTAATTAATCCAGTATGACTGGAATCCTTATAAGAAGAGGAAAACCTCATGTGAAGACAGAAACACACAGGGAAAACAGTATGTGATGACAGAGACTGAGATTGGAATAAGGTAACTTCAAGCCAAAGAACATCAAAGATTCTTTGCTATCAACGAGAAGCTAGGAAAAAACAAGGAAAGAATTCTACCCAGAGTCTCAGAACACCAACACCTTCCAACACCTCAATTTCAGATTTTGTGCCTCCAGAACTGTGAGAGAATTCATTTCTGTTGTTTTAAACTAACCACTTTGCAGTACTTTATTACAGAAGCCCTAGAAAACTACTATAGATTTTGATACCAGGAATTGAGGTGCTACAAATACCTGAAAATGTGGAGGTGGCTTTGGAATTGGGTAATGAATAGAGACTAGAAAAATTTTGTGGCATTTGATAGTGAAGTCCTCGATTGTCTTGAAGTGATTGTTGATAGAAATGTGGATGTTAAACATAATTCTGGTAATGGCTCAGAAAGAAGGAAAGCTATAGAGAAAGCTCCTACCATCTTAGGGACACCAGACACAGGCCGTTGCTAGAAATATCAATGTCAAAGTTGCTTCTGTAGAAGACTCAGATAGAAATGTGGAACATTGTATTTAAAAACTGTAAGAAGGGCTGTCCTTATAAAGTGGCTACCCAGAATTTGGCCAAATTGTGTTTTATTGTTCAGTGGTAGAAAGTAGAATTTAAGTCATGAGCTTGAATATATGGCTGAGGAGATTCCAAGCAAAGTCTGGAAGGCATAGCTTGGTTTCTCTTTGGTACTTATAGTAAAGTGTGAAAGGAAGGAAATAAATTTAGTAAGGAACTATTAGGCAAAAAAAAAAAAAAAAAAATCCATGACCATTTATTTACGCTTCAATTTCTGTCAAATATATTTTATAGGTTTATATTTACAAGTCTTACTCTTCTTTTAAATTTACTTACTCATTATTATTTTTGGTGCTATGGTAATGTAATTCTCTTAATTTCACTTTCTGACCATTCACTGTTATGGTGTAGAGTTAGGATTCATTTTCTGTATGTTGACCTTGTACCCTAAAAACTTGCTGAAGTCATTTATTCTATAGTTGTTTAAAGCAGATTCTTTAAGATTTTTATCTACAAATATATGTTCTCTGCAAATGGAGATTGTCTTACCTTTTTTTTTTTTTTTTTTAATTTCTATGCCTAATTGCCATGGCTGGAACCTCTGTTAGGATGTTGAACAGAAACGGTAAGAGAGACGTTCTTATTTTGTTCCTGATCTTAGGAGAAAACCATTCATTTTTTACTCATTATGTATAATGTTGGCTCCAGGTTTTGCTAGCTGCCTTTTAACAGGTTGAGGAAGTTTCTTTCTATTCCTAGTTTGTTGAGTGTTTTTATTATGAAAGGGTATTGGATTTTGTTTAATGCTTTTTCTGCAATTCTTAAGCATTTGGTTTTTGTACTTTATTCTATTGATATGTTATTACATAATTTTATTTTCAGAAGTTAAAACAATCTTGCATTCCTGTGATAAACTTCATTTGCATAACTTTAAAAAAATATTTGAGAGAGAGAGAGAGAGAACAAGAGAGCATGAGCAGAGGGAGAGGGAGAAGCACACTCCCTGCTGAGCAGGGAGCCTGGCAAGGGGCTCAATTCCAGGGTCCCAGGATCATGACTTGAGTTGAATGCAGAAGCTTAACTGACTGAGCCACCCAGGTGCCCCCATTTGTATAATTCTTATTATATGTTGTCACATTCGCCTTAGAGGATTTTTATTTCAATATTCATAAAATATACTGTTCTGTAACTTTTTTATCTTGTGATATCTTTAACAGATTTTGGAATAAAGATAATAGTGGCTTATAGAGTGAGTTGGTAAATATTCCTTGCACTTTCATTTGTTGGAAGAGCTTGCAAAGGGTTGGTATTAATTCTTCTTTATTTAGTAGAATTCACAGTAAAGCTATGTGAGCATACCTTTTAATTCTAATTTTAAAAATTTCTAATGGAATTTCCATAATTTGTGTCTTTCTAGGAATTTGCCTGTTTCATCTACATGTTAGATGTAAATACATAATTTGTTAGCATACAATCATAATATTACCTTATGATTCCCTTCACTTATGGAAGGTTCACAATGATGTGCCCTTTTTCATTCCTGAGCTTAGTAACTTCTAGACTTCTCTGTTTTCTTGGTCTTTCTAGACAAAGGGCTATCAATTTTGTTGATCTTCCTACTAACCCACTTTTGTTTATTTTTCTCTACTGATTTTTTATTATTGATTTCATTAATTTCTACTCAAAGTAATTTTTTTTTGCTTACTTTAGGTTTACTATACTCTTCTCATATTTTAAGGTGGAAGGTTAGATTACTGATCTGAGATCTTTATTCTTTCTAAATATCGGGGTTTACAACTTTAAATTTCCTTCTAAGCAGTGCTTTGTCATTTCCTCTAACTTTTGGGTGTTATATTTTTAATTCTTTTCAAAATATTTTCTAATTCCCCTTGTAATCTATTTTTTTAATTTTATTCCAGTATAGGTAACATGCAGTGTTATATTTGTTTTCAGGTGTACAATTTCGTGATTCAACAGTTCTATACATTATGCAGTGTTCATCCTGATATGTGTATTCCTAATCCCCTTCACCTATTTCACCCATCCCTCCACCCACCTCCCCTCTGGTAACCATGTTTGTTCTCTTAAGAGTCTGGGTTTTAGTTTGTCTCTTTTTTTTTTCTTTGTTCCTTCATTTTGTTTCCTAAGTCCCACATATGAATAAGCCATATCCTGTGGTTTATTGACAGATTGAACATTTAAGGGTGTGCTTTTTAATTCCCACGTATTTGTGATTTTCCCCATTTTTTATTGATTTCTCATTAAATTCCATTATAGGAAAATTAACTAGATATGAATTCAGTCCTTTTGTATTTTTTGAGACTAGTTTCATGGCCTAACTTGTTTTATGGTATATCTTGCAGAATGTCCCATGTGCACTTGAGAAAAAAAGAGTATTGTATTGTCACTGGGTGGATTGTCTATAGGTTTCTATTAGGTTCTAGCTGGTTATAGTGTTGTTCAAGTCTTCCATGCTCTTCTTGATCTTTTGCCTAGGTGTTCTGTCCATTATTGAAAGTGTGGTATTTAAGTTTCCAATTATTATTTTTGAGTTACCGATTTCTCCTTCTCTTCTGTCAGTTTTTGTTTCATGTATTTTGGGGCTCTGTTGTTAGATGTATATAAGCTTATAATTGTTATATCATTCCGTAGATGGAAACTTTTGTATAAAATGTCCCTCTTTGTCTCTAGTAACATTTGTTCATTTTAATGCCTATTTTATCTGGTATTTGTATAGCCTTCCTGTTTTCTTATTCTTGCTGTTTCCATGATACATTATTTTTCCATCTTTTTTTTGTTCAACTTATTTTTATTTCATAATAAAATGTTTCCTGTAAACAGCATATATGAAAACTTTTAAAATCTAGACTGACAGAAGTGCCTGGGTGGGGTAGTTGGTTAAGTGCTTGACTCTTGGTTTTGGCTCAGGTTGTGATCTCCTAGTCATGAGATCGAGCCTCACGTTGGACTCCATGTGGCATCTGCTTGAGATTCTCTCCCTCTGACCCTCCCACTTGTGCTCACTCTCTCTTTCTCTCTCTCAAATAATCTTTTTAAAAAATGAAATAAACAAAATCTAGACTGACAATTTCTACCTTTCGAAAGGATTGTTAATCCAGTTGCATTTAATGTTATTATTGCTATAATTAGATCTACATTTGCCATTCTACTTTGTTTGTTAATTCCTTCTTCACTGATTTCTTTTGCATTAAGTGTGTATTTTCTAGTATAATATTTTAATTTTTTCAAAATTTTTAAAAATATAGTATTTTTTGCTTTAACCAAATTATTGCTTTAGGGTTTACCTTATACCCTATAACTTAACAAATTTACTTCAGATTTATACTAACTTAATAAGATATAGAAATATTATTTCTATGTAACTATTCTTTATTCTTTTATTTTGTGTTATTTATATGAACACAACAAAACATTTTTCTAATTATTATTTCATATAATTTTATAATTTAAAAAGGCTGAAACAAGAAAGCAAAGCAAGAATATACAGAGAGCTAATAAGCTATTAACCATCATAGTTCTGGTTCTCTTCATTTGTTCCTGTGGATTATAGTTACTATCTAGTATCATTTGTTACTCCAATACAACTTTGCTCCTTCTTCACCTCCTTTGCACAATTATTGTCAATTATATTAATGTTCCATATGTTAGGGCTCCAACAACACAATTATATACATATTGTTTTGTACAATTGTTTTTAAAATCAGTTGAGAAGAAATATTCATATCCAAAACTACATAATTGCCTTTACCAATGTGTTTCGTATCTTCAAAATACTGTCTGTGGTCACTTGCTTTCACTCTGAAAGACATTTTTATTATTTCTATATGATGGGCCTAGAAATAAATTATTTTTTTTATCTCTGTCTTTATGTTGCCTTCATTTGCCCTCATACCTCATACCTTTATTTCCATAAACAATGTTCCTTTAGTTCCTTGTAATATTTATAAAATCTACTTTGAAGTATATGTTAATTCACCACCTGGGCTCTCTCACAAGCATTTTCTGTTGCCTATACTTTTTTTTTCCCCTCATTCCTCTTCAGGTCTCAAACTTTATAGTGCAAAGCTGGACATTTAGATAATAGATTGTATCAATTTTTAATACTCTTCCTCTCTCCCTGAGGCTTGCTGCAGTTGTTTATTTGTTTAATGATTTGGCTGTAATATTTTAGGTAAGTGTATTTTCTCTACAAGAGGAATCCTATGATGTTGCTCCTCACAGTATATAGTCTTGGCTTATGCAGTTACTCTGAGATGACAGTGATTTCTCTTTGACTCTTTTTTCCCCTCTGATCTCTCTATTTAGCTATCTGCCTCTGTTGGTATCATATCCATCTGTTAGGCTCCATAAATTTCTAGATATTTGCTCTATTGTTTTTGACAGTGCCCTGGGGCATAAATTGTTCCACAGTCTGATCCAATTAAACTTGGTATTCTTTGGGCACCTGGGTGGCTCAGTTGGCTCAGTTGGTTAAGCGACTGCCTTCGGCTCAGGTCATGATCCTGGAGTCCCGGGATCGAGTCCTGCATCGGGCTCCTTGCTTGGCAGGGAGTCTGCTTCTCCCTCTGACCCTCCTCGCTCTCATGCTCTCTGTCTCTCATTCTCTCTCTCTCTCAAATAAATAAATAAAATCTTTAAAAAAAAAAAAAAACTTGGTATTCTTTGCATGGGTAGATTTTGAGGCCTGTGAGGTTTGTTTTGACCCTAGGACACATCTTCTTAGCTGTATTTCTCCCTGGTACTCTCTGATAAACTAACAGGTTTACTATTTAGCTTATTATTCTCATGGAGTTTCCCAGCCTTTTCTTCTCACCAAAATCTCCATTATTTTCAAGAATTATGTTAGGCTTGTGCATCTCCACCATCTGTTCCAAACAAAGTCAGTTACTTTGGTTTTTTTCTTTACTGTTCTAATGTCTTCTCTCTATGGAAAAAATATCTGAACCACTGATCTGGGACTAAGGGCAGGGACAGTGACACATGTCTCTTGGGGTGACATAATTTGGTTAATAAGAGGGACACTGAACAAGGTGGTAGTCTCTGGTCTTCTCCATTTGCCTCTCCCAGGGTGGATCCTCCAATCAATGAGTGAGTTGAAGAAAGGGAAATTAGGGCCCTAGTTTTCTCAGCTTCCCAGGGCTTGAATAGAGCCCCTGCTACAGGTTTTGAGATTAAGGAGGAATGGAGACTTCTGATTTATTCATTGTATTTGTCTGGAATTTAACTGCTCTAAAACACAGATCTGAGTGAGATGAAAAATGTTGGTGGCCTACCCATTGCACAGTTGATTTTTAGCCCTTGCTGAGAAACCCCATCTTCTTGGTCACACATTTGGCTGGAGTGGAGCTTCTGCCACATTAAAGTAGGGTTGAGGGGAGGGATTTTGGGGGACTCACTGATTGTCTTTGAGGGAAGACTTAGAAGATTTTATTGAATAAAATGTTTTTTTTCATCTGTTGAATGGCCTTAGGATAATTACCAGGGATTTTAAATGGCTGTCTTTTAAATAATTTTTACCAATTATGGCTGTTGTAGTAGAGAACAGGTCCTTGAAACTTTTCATGCCATAAATTTAGAGGTAGAATAATCTTCAATCAATTTTTAGTATCTATACTAAATATACAGTTGTAGCCAATAATTTTAAAATTAAACTTTTTTTTTCCCCCAAAAGAAAAATAGGCAAATTCAATTACATTTAAGGTTACTCTTAAATAACCTTATTTTGTTGTCTCTTCTGGTGTCTCTCTACCTGGTGCCGAGACTCCTTCACTGCTATAACTTCCAGTCAACAGATGATCCTTTTACTCAAGGAGATTCATATATGTTGTGTACCTTGGATTTGGCTGCCTCTGCCTTTTGTAACTCCTATATATAAATTCCCCAACTGACAAATGTTGACCCATAGGTAAAGACCTCTCTATGCCCGTACTCAACAGGAAGAAGTTACAAAAGATAAGACTCTCTACCCTCAGCAACATTAAAGATTTAAAGGTCAAAATTGTTCAAGGAGGAAAATGATGAGAACAAAGGCAAGAAAGTGTAGAGAAAATTAAATTTCCTTACAACTTGCAGTGCACTGATAAATATCTGAGACATACAGAGTATAACATTCCTCAAGGCTCTCTTGGCTGACTTGATGTTTTGTTAGGGACTAAAAGCAACCTTAACTTGACAATAACCAGACCTCCACGAACCTGTAAGTCTTCTTTAATATATGGAAATCCCTTTAGAGACTTATCTCTACCCCCTCAACTTAAAAGTATATAATCAATTGTTCCTTAAAATTACAGTGCAGCTCTTTCTCCTCACAGGTCTTGTCACCATGCTTTAATAAAACACCTTTTGGCAAAAACAAAAATTTTGAATCAGATTTAAAATTGAAATACAGAATTATAAAAAATTCTCTTTCAGAAATTATTTTTCAAAATAATAAAATCCCATTTAAAGTAGAAAAAAGAATGAAGTAGAATGGAGTTGCGAAAGGCAGAACAGTAATTTCCCTGAGGACTACAAAAAAACCTACGTAAATTCTGAAAGTTGTCTGTCTAAAGGCATTAGCTCTCTGCTGAAGCAATAATGACTAATGTAGCTGTTTTAAGAGATGAAAATATATAAGAAAAGTGATCCAAGGAGGTTCTCTTGATTTGGTCATTTTCAGATTCTGTAGACACAGCAACAGACTGAGAATGTGTACTTTGTCCAGGAATAGAACTGTTGATGGGAATCTTATAATTCATCAAAGTATTTGATGGTCTTGTGGCACTAGAAGCACAAAAAATAGACACTCAAAGGGACAATCTCAGGAGACAGAGAATGGAGCCTGACATATAAGTCTGCATTTCTATAAAGAAAACTGATTTTCAACCAGTTACGTAGATCACACAGTGGAGGAAAAGACTTTTGACAAATTACGGCGAATCAATGTGAAATCCATGTTTATCTATCTATCTAAACTCTGATACATATACCTTATAAAACTTTAATGCACTATGCCTCCTATACATAAAAGTAAAACCAAAAACTAAAATTTTCTAAAAGAAAATATGGGAGACAATGTATGTGACCTCTGGTTAGGCAAAAATATTTTAGATACTATGCTAAAAGCATGATCTACAAAAGTACAAATGGATAAATTATGCTTAAACAAAATAAAAAACTTCTGATTTTTGAAAGACACAATTAACAAAATGTAAAAATGAAAAGCCACATACTGGGACAAAGTATTTTCAAAACACATAGAAAGAGCTTATTCTCAAAGTTAAAAAAATAACTCTCAAACTCAATAAAAAGAAAACAAATTTCTTAAAAATAAGCAAAATATTCTAATGAACACTTTTACCATAAAGACATGGATGGCAAATAAATCATAAAAAGATGTTCAACATCATTAGTCATTATTGAAATACACATTTATACCAAAATGAGATACTATTGCACATGTAGTAGAATAGCTAAAATTGAAAAGACTGATAATATCAAGTGCTGATGAGGATGTGAATAAATTGGAATTCTGATACACTGCATGTGGAAACTAAAATGATAAATCCATTTTAGAAAACCAGCTTCTTGTGTTTGATTTTAAAAAAATGATGATAATAAAGGAAAAAACAACCCAGACTACATTATGATTTCTATTATTGAATCACTGTCAACTGTACTCCAATAAAATTTTTTAATATGCAAACAATCATGGAACACTACATCAAAAACTCATGATGTACTCTATGGTGACTAACATAATAAAATTTTTAAAAATTTTAAATATAAAAAGTATTACTATTCACCTAAACATATACTTTTAAGAGGATAAAAAAGGAAAATCACACAATACAAGATATTTTTAGTGCATCTATCCAATAAAAGGATTATACTAAAAATAAAGAACTCCTATAAATTAGAAAAAAGGACAAATATAAAAATGTGCAAATGATTTAAATTGGAATTTTATAACAAGGACAAGTTGAAAACAACAGAAAATAGGTACAGAAACATGCACTATTTAATTAGACATCATGGAAATTCACAATACAATACTGATGATATATACACACTAATAGTAAAAATGAAAAAAAGAAGGCAGTTAATACAATGTTATGCAATGTTTTGGTGACATTGTTGAGCAACTGGAGCTCACATAAATTATTGACTGGGATGTAAATTTTTATAACCTTTGGGAAAATTCATTATCTGTTTATATTGAAGATAACTCTTATATATCTATCAGAAATGCTTATATATGTTCACTGAAGGATACAAATGTTGTCATAATGGTTCAAAACTAGAAGCAACCCAAATGTTCAACAATAGTAGAATGGATAAATAATGTTTTATATATTCATGCATTGGAAATGAGAATACACAAAAAGGAAAATGAATAAATCATTGTTACATACAATTCCATAGAAGAATCTCATAAAACACTAATGAATAAAAGCAAGACAAAAAAGAGTTAACATATGATAGGTTTCATTGATACAAGGTTCAAAACAGGAAGACCTACTCAATAGTATAAGGAATGTGATAGAATTTAAGATGGCCCTCAAGGTTCACTCCCACTGGTATATGTGTACTGTGTAATCCATATCCTTTGACTGTGTGTAGAACTTGTGAAAATGACTTAAGTTCTCTCTTGTAATTAGATTACATTAAATGGCACTGGAAAGAAATTTTGCAGACATAATGCCCCTAATCAGTCAAGTTTGAATTAATTAAAAGGAAGATTGTACTGAGTGAACTTGATCTAAACCAGTGAGTCCTTTAAGCTAGATTCTAGGCCCTTGCCATGGATTTGAAGGTGGAGAAATTCTGTCGTCTTGAAAGAAGCAAGCAGCCATTTCATGAACTGCCTATAGAGGTGAACATGGTACAAAGACATAAGAGAGGCCTGTAGAAGGTGAGAATTATCCCCACCTGAAAGCCAGAAAACAGTGACTTTAATTCTACAACCACATGAAAGATGACTCAGCCCCTGATGAAACTGCAGCCAAGACCAACACCTTGACTATAACCAGTTGATACTTTAAAGCAGTGGATCTGGTCACTATGCCCACATTCTTGACCCAGAAATACTGAGAGATAACAAATTTGTGTTAACACCAGTAAAGTTACAGTAACTAGCTATGAAAAAATAAGAAACTTATACAAAAAGCCAGGCAATGATTTCCCTTGGTTATTGGAAGGTGATGACTGGGAAGAGAATCTAGTGGAGTTTCTAGAATGCTGGTGATATTCTATTTCTTAATCTAGCTATAGTGTAAATGAATGGTGACTTTGTAAAAATCAATCTAGCTAGCACTTATGACATATGCAGTCTATAAAGTATGTTCCATTTCAATTCAAAGTTTAAATAAAATTAAAGGATATGGCCATTGGTGTATATTAGTTTATAAGCCAAATAATTTAGTGCATGTATGGATCAAACTACATACACAGGGGTGCCTGGGTAGCTCAGTCAGTTAAGCGTCTGCCTTCGGCTCAGGTCATGATCCCAGGGTCCTGGGATAGAGCCCCACATCAGGCTCCCTGCTCAGAGGGGAGTTTGCTTCTCCCTCTCCGTCTGCCACTCCCCCTGCTTGTGCTCTCTGTCAAATAAATAAAATCATACACAATAATTTTTTAAATTTAGTCATAAGGGTTCCTAACATGACTCTATTTCCCTTAATATTTTCCTGAGTCTTTCAGTCCTGTCATAATTTTTCTTTTTCAGTTCTGTCTTAATTTGTATTCTTTCCACCCACTCCCCAGTATGAGGGAAAAAAGGGAAAAAAAAGTAAAAGAACTACAACTAAATTTTGGAATGGAATATTAACACTCCTATATTTTAAAATACACTGTGTACTTTTTTTGTAAACACAAATTAACACTAATGTATTTCCATGTCAACTTTGCCAACTATGTTGATGCTGCTCAGAAATAACTCAAGGAAGCTTTGTGTGATAAGGAGTAGCTTTATAGTCTTGACTGTGAACAAATTTGCCCAACCCCCTTTTGAATGCTTCATTAATAAGACATAGATTCTCCATTTTCCACATCTCACTGGTTAGCCTCACATTTTTTGCTACGAGTATACTAAAATCTGTTTTTTTATATGATATGACACATTCAGTGCTAGTGTTAATATTCTAATATTGAGTGTTTCTCCCTTCTGCTTTCATGTATTTCAAAGAAATGTGCTATATTCTAGGAGATATTTTTTTTTATCATCTTACAGTCCAGGCTGATCACATATCTGAAAGTTGAATAGATATCTTTTTTGTGTGTGTATGAATAGAGATCTCTTAATACTTGGCCTTTTAAGACAATAAAGAACATTAGCAATCAGTTGTCTGTTTGGGCCATTTGGGCTATAAGACAATAACTTCCTGAAAAATCTCTCCCCTACTCACTAATTTGAATATTTCTTTAGTTTTTACTAACAGATTTGTCATGAAGGCAAAAGATTTTAAAAGAAAGGCCAGGTTGAGATATACACATGAACATTAGCAGATTTTAGTTTATCAGATTCCCAGTGATATCTTGAGTTTTGAGGATACTAGAACAACAAGGAGATATAAGTAAAGATAGAAGATTGAACACACAGATTCAGGATCCTTTATTTCCAAATATAGAAACAATTTATAAAAAATTTTAGACATTAACAAATATGAAATGAGCTTTAAATCAAGAAGGAAAAACATAATTTTGGTGCTTGGGTGGCTCAGTCATTAAGTGTCTGCCTTTGGCTCAGGTCATGATCCCAGGGTCCTGGGATGGAGCCCCGCATTGGGCTCCCTGCTCAGCAGAAAACCTGTTTTTCCCTCTCCCACTCCTCCTGCTTGTGTTCCCTCTCTCGCTATCTCTCTCTCTGTCAAATAAATAAAATCTTAAAAAAAAAAAAAAAAAAAAACATAAAACAGCAGGGAAGTTTTAGTCTTGGGTAGGAGTTAAAGCATGGTGGCTGCCCAGTGGACCAGGAGCTAACACATATTTAGGTGCTGTCACTTACTGTGTACACAGGAAACGAGTTAAGGCAAAAGATCACTTGCAGAGCAGAAGACCAAATTCTTTCAGTTTAAGAATAAAGTACTACTCTCATTACTGAACTGATTAAAAATGGATAGATGATCTGAATTGTTGCTTGAAATGAACCACTGCTTAATCAATGGCCTTAATAGTAACAAATAGGTTAGAAACTTATTTGGAAGTTTTGAAAAAGCAGACAAGAGAGAAACAGATTTCAAGAACCATCACTAACAAAGCTATTTAAACATGAAAAACAAATCAATGGGCCTGAAAATGAACCAGAAGAGTCCTGTACATTTATGTTACCTCATGACAAAAGTAGCAATGTAAATTAAAACTAATACATTAATATTGTGAATATTAATATATGGTATTGATACACCTGACAATTCATTTTTTTTTTTTATTGCTGAAGTATAGTTGATAGAAAATGTTATATAAATTTCAGGCAAACAACATACTGATTTGACAATTCTATACTTAGTGACTATACTTAACCTTGGTCCATATAGCATATCTGTCACCATACAATATTATTACAGTAATATTAACTATATTCTCTATGCTGTAGTCCTCATGTCTGTGACTTATTTCATAACTGGAAATTTATTCCTCTTAATTCCTTTCACCCATTTCACCCATCCCCCACCCCCCACTCACACCAACTTCCTTTCTGGCAACCAACAGATCTCTAAGGGACTGTTTTTATGTTTGTTCATTTTTTTTTAGATTCCACATATAAGTGAAATCACTTAGAATTTGTCTTTCTCTGATTAACTTAACCTAGCACAATACTTCTAGGTCCATCTATATTGTCGCAGGCAGCAAGATTTCATTCTTTTTTATGGATAATATTCCATTGTGCATGTATGTGTGTGTGTTTGTGTGTGTATGTGCATATGGGTATACATGCACACTTCTTTATTTTTTTATTTTTTTTTAAGATTTTATTTATTTATTCGGCAGAGAGAGAGAGCAGAAGCAGGGGGAGCTGCAGGCAGAGGGCAAGGGAGAAGCGAGCTCCCCAATGAGCAGAGAGCCCTAATGGGGCTCAATCCCATGACCCTGGAATCATGACCTGAGCCAAAGGCAGATGCTTAACCGACTGAGCCACCCAGGTGTATTTATAATTTTTTTAGGAACCTCCATACTGTTTTCCACAGTGGTTCCACCAATTTACATTCCCACCAACAAATAGTATATGAAGGTTTCCTTTTCTACACATCCTCACCAACATATGTTATTTCTTGTCTTTTTGATACTAGCCATTCTGACTAGTGTGAGCTGATAACTCACTGTGGTTTTGATTTTCATTTCCCTGATGATTAGTGATGTTTGAGTATATATGTTCATGTGTCTGTTGGTCACCTATATATGTCTTCTATGGAAAACTGCTGAGGTCTTCTGCCCATTTTTTTAATATGATTGATTTTTTTTGCTGTTGAGTTTTATAAATTCTTTTTTTTTTTTTTTTTTTTTTTAAAGATTTTATTTATTTATCTGAGAGAGAGAATGGGAGACAGAGAGCATGAGAGGGGAAGGGTCAGAGGGAGAAGCAGACCCCCTGCTGAGCAGGGAGCCCGATGTGGGACTCGATCCCGGGACTCCAGAATCATGACCTGAGCCGAAGGCAGTTGCTTAACCAACTGAGCCACCCAGGCGCCCGAGTTTTATAAATTCTTTATACATTTTGAATACTAACCCCTTATTGGATATATCATTCGCAAATATCTTCTCCCATTCAATAGGTTGCCTTTTTATTTTGTGATGGTTTCCTTTGCTGTACAAAGTCTTTTTTATTTTAGTGTGCTCTCAATAATTTATTTTTGCTTTTGTTTTCCTTGCATGAGGAGATATAGCCATAATTATCTTGCTAAGGCTATGTCAGAGAGATTATTGCCTATATTTTCTTATAAGAGTTTTATGGATTCAGGTCTCACATTTAGGTCTTTAATCCATTCTGAGTTTATTTTTGTGGATGGTGTAAGAAAGTGATCAAGTTTTTCTTTTGCATGTGGTTGTCCAGTTTGCCCAAAACCATTTATTGAAAAGACAGTTGTTTCCCCATTATAGATTATTGCTTCCTTTATCATAATCAACCATATATGCATGGGTTTATTTTTGGTTCACCATTCTGTTCCATTGATCAGTCTCTACTTTTGTGCCAGTACCATACTGTTTGGGTTACTGTAGTTGTGTGGTATAGCTTGAAATCTGGGATTGTGATATCTTCAGTTTTGTTCTTTCTCATGATTGCTTTGGCTATTCAAGTTATTTTTGTGGTTTCACACAAATTTTGGAAGTATTTGTTCCAGTTCTGTGAAAAATGCTATTGTTATTTTGATAGAGATTGCATTGAATCTGTGGACTATTTTGGTTAGGATGGACATTTAAAAATGTTAACTTTTTCAGTCCATAAGCATGGTATATCTGTCCATTTCCTTGTGTTGTCTTCTATTCTTTGATCAATGTTTTATAGTTTTCAGAATATAGGCCTTCACCCTCTTGGTTAGATGTATAATCAGGTATTTTATTCATTTAATGCAATTGTAAATGGGATTCTTATTTTCTCTTTCTGCTACTTCACTATTAGTGTGTAGAAATCCAACATATTTCTGTATATTAAATTATGTATCCTGCAACTTAGCTGAATTCACTTATTCTAACAGGTTTTTTTGTGTGTGGAATCTTTAGGGTTTTCTATATATAGCATTATGCCATCTGCAAATGCTATTTGCATTCTATTCAGTTTTGATATTTTTATTTATTTATTATTTATTTATTATTTATTTTATTATTATTTTATTATTTATTTATTATATTATATTATTATTTTATTATTATTATTATTTATTATTATTTATTATTTATTAATTTATTATTTTATTTATTTTTATTGTCTGCTTACCACATCTAGGACTTCTAGTACTATGTTCAGTAAAAGTGGTGAGAATGGACATCCTTGTCTTGTTCCTGATCTTAGAGGAAATGTTTTCAGTGCTTCACCATTGAATGTGATGTTAGCTGTGGGTTTGTCGTATATGGTGTTTATTACATTTGAGGTATATTGCCTCTAAACCTACTTTGTTGGGAGTTTTTATCATAAAGAGATGTTGTTTGGTCAGATGATTTTTCTGCATCTATTAAAAGGATCATATGGTTTTCAATCTTACTCTTTGAACTTGATGTATCATATTGATTGATTGCATCACTGGAATAAATCCCACTTAATCATTGTGAATGATCCTTTTAATATATTGTAGAACGTTTTGGCCTAATATTTTGTTGATGATTTTTCCATTTATGTTCGTCAGAGATTTAAGCCTGTGGTTTTCTTTTTTTGTGTGTCTTTGTCTGGTTTTAGTATGAGGGTAATGCTGTTCTTGTACAATGAATCTGGAAGTTTACCTTTCCTCTATTTTTAGGAATAGTTTGAGAAGAATAGGTATTAACTCTTCTTTAAATGTTTAGTAGAATTCACCTGTGAAGCCATCTAGTCCTGGACTTTTGTTTGTTGGGAGATTTTTGATCACTGATTCACTTTTGTTAATACTAAAGGGTCTGTTCAAATTTTTCCTTTCTTCCTGATTCAGTATTGGAAGATTGTATGTTTCTACAAATTTATCCATTTCTTTTTTTAGTTTTCCAATTTTTTAGCATATAATTTTTCATAGTATTCTCTTCTAATTCTTTGTGGTGTAAGTTGTTATTTCTCCTCCTCCATTTCTCATTTTATTTATTTGCATCCTCTCTTTTGCTTAATGGGCATGATTAAAATACTACCAATTTGATCTCCCAAGAACCAAGTCTTGGTTTCATTGATTTTTTTTTCTATTGTTTTTAAATCTGTATTTCATTTATTTCCACTCTAAAATTTATTATTTCCTTCCTTCTACTGCCAGCTTTGTGTTTCTAGGTCTTTTAGGTATAATTTATATTGAGGGTTTTTTTTTTTTTTTTTTATGTTTCTATAGGTAGACATGTAACACTCTAAACTTCCCACTTAGAACTGCTCTTGCTGCATCCCAAGGATTTTGGACCATTGTGTTTCCATGTGTTTTTTTAATATCTTCATTGATTTCTTCCTTGACCTATTGGTTGGTTAGTAGCATGTTATTTAGCTCTCATGTTATGTGTGTTTTTTTTTTTCCATTTTTTTTCTTTTAATTGATTTCTCATTTCATAGCATTGTGATTGGATAAGATACTTGGTAGGATTTCAGTCTTCTCAAATTTAATGAAAATTGTTTTGTGGACTAATTTATGATCTGTCCTGGAGAATGTTCCAGGTGCACATGAAAAGAACGTGTTTTCTGCTGTTTGGGGGTAATATGTTCTGTATGTATCAAGTCCATCTGATCTAATATTTTGTTCAAAGCCATTGTGTCCTTGTTGATTTTCTGTTTCAATGGTCTATTCATTGATTAAGAGACGTTAAGGGTGTCAGAGTGGCTCAGTTAAGCATCCTACTCTTGATTCAGGCTCAGGTTATGATCTTAGGTGGTGAGATTGAGCCCCACATTGGGCTCTGCTCTGGGCATGGAGGCTGCTTAAGATTC
This sequence comes from Halichoerus grypus, assembly GCF_964656455.1. Lineage (NCBI taxonomy): Eukaryota > Metazoa > Chordata > Mammalia > Carnivora > Phocidae > Halichoerus > Halichoerus grypus. The sequence goes on along the minus strand of NC_135716.1, from coordinate 128,314,770 downwards.
TCTTTCTCCCTTGCCCTCCCCTCCCCACCCACTCTCTTAAAAAAAGAGGGATAGTAAAGTTCCCAAGTATTGTATTGTTGTCAATTTCTCCCTTTATTCCTTAATATTTACATATTTTGGTGCTTTATATTGGGTGTACAGAAACCTAAAATCGTTATAACCTCCAATTGGATTGATCTCTATCAACATGTAATGCCTTTTGTCTCTTGCTACAGTCTTTGTTTTAAAGTCTGTTTTGTCTGATATAAATATTGCTATTCTGTTTTATTTGGGGGTTTTTTTGTTTGTTTGTTTCCACTTGCAAGGGATATCTTTAGGTTTTAAGTGAGTCTTGTAGGCAGAATATAGATGGGTCTGTTTAATTCAGTTACCTCGTGTTTTTTATTATAGCATTTAGTTCATTTACATTTAAAGTAATTATTGAGGGGTGCCTGGGTGGCTCAGTTAGTTGGGTGACTGCCTTCAGCTCAGGTCATGATCCTGGAGTCCTGGGATTGAGCCCTGCATCGGGCTCCCTGCTCTGCAGGGAACCTGCTTCTCCCTCTGACCCTCTCCCCTCTCATGCTGTTTCTCTCTCTCTCACACTCTCTGATAAATAAATAAATAAAATCTTTAAAAAAATCTTTAAAAAAATAAAAAAATTATTGATAGATATGTACTTATTGTCATTTTCTTAATTGTTTTATGTTTATTTTTGTAGTTCTTCTCTGTTCCCTTTTGCTCTCTTCCTTTGTAGTTTGATGGCTTTCTTTAGTGTTATTAGTTTACTTGCGTTTGTATCTAAGAGATTTTTAGTAAGGTTATTATTGGGGTCATATATTATATCCTATATGTTTAATAATCTGCATCAAGTTGATGGTTGTCTAAGTCAAAGACCCTCTAAAAGCACTCAATTTTTACTCCCCCTCCATGTTTTATGTATACAATATTGTATTTTACATCTTATTTTTTTTTGTATCCCTTGACTAATTTTTGTAGATATAATTGATTTTACTACTTTTGTGTTTTAATCTCCTTACTGAATTTATAAGTAATTAATCCATTACCTTTACTATATGTTTGCTTTTATCTGTGGAATATTTACCTATCATAATTTTTTTACAAGTAGTTATGGTCTTCTCTTTGCCTTAAAAAAATTCTCTTAACATTTTTAAAATATTTATTTGAGAAAGAGAGAGCACAAGTGGAGAGGGAGAGAGGATCTTTAAGCAGACACTGTGCTGAGCATGGGCGCAATCTCCAACCCTTAGCAGAAACCAAGAGTTGGACACTTAACTGACTAAGCCACCCAGACACCCTAACATTTCTTATAAAGCTGGTTGAATGGAAACAAATGCCTTTAACTTCTGTTTGACTAGGAAACTCTTTATTCTGAATGACAGCCTTACTGGGTAAAATAAAAGGAGAGATAATCTGGGTTGCAAGTATTTTTCTTCTTAGTATTTTTCATATACCATGCCCCTCCTTTCTGGACTACTGAAAGTGCTGAAAAATCAGCTGATAGCTTTATGGGGTTTCCTTTGTATGTAAGTGTCTTCTTTCCTCTTGCTGCCTTTAATATTATCTGTCATTACTTTTTGTCATTTTTATCATTGTGTGCCTTGGTGTAGACATCCTTGGGTTTGTCTTGTTAGGGGCTTTCTGTGTTCGCTGGATGTGGATGTCTGTTTCCTTCCCCAGATTAGGGAAATTTTCTATCCCCTTCTCTTTTCCTTCTGAGATCCCTATTATGTGAATGTTATTACGCTTGATGATGTGACAGAGTTCCCTTAACCTATTCTCTGTTTTTCTTATTCTTTTGTCATTTTACTGTTCACCATTGTGGATTTCCATTACCCTGCCTCCCAGATCACTGATCTGTTCTTCTGCATCCTCTAATCTGCTTTTGATTCCATCTAGTGTATTTTTCATTCAGTCTTTGTATACTTCAGTTCTGAGTGGTTCTTTATTTTGTATCTTTGTTGAAGTCCTGAGTTTACTTTTTTCCCAAGTTCAGTGAGTATCTTTATGACCATTACTTTGAACTCTGGATCAAGTGTATTGCTTATCTCCATTTATCTGTGATTTTGTCTTGTTCTTTCATCTGGAACATATCCCTCTGTTCCTCATTTTGTCTATGTTCCTTTCTACATATTAATTTTGGGGGAAATGGGGAAAGGGGATTAATGGTCCAAACTTCTAGTTATAAAATAATTTATGGAGATAAAATCTATAGCATAGGGAATTAGTCAATAATCACAGGTTGCTACCAGTATTCAAGGAAATTACCTATTAGAATCCAGAGAGTTTATGAGAGAGAAGGTTGAATTTGATACTGAAGAATGGTTACTTCTTAGAAAGATAAGGTGGAGTCAATAGCAATTGCTTTAACCATTTTTGAAGAAAGGGCTATTTACCTGTTAGTTCTTTCTAGATACTACTTATTCACAGCATGGTTTGGAAATAATTATAGCTACCAGAAAAATAATTTTCTCATGGCACCAAAGTGCGTTCTGAAAAACAAAAACATATTTTGTTAGCTGTAAAAAGATTCAATTGAGAATTTTTTGAGGAACATTTCTATTTGAGTCCAAGCTGTATCACTTGGTATAAAATACTGCATTAGTTATGCAATCTCTATGCATATCAGTTTCCTCATATGCAACATGGGATTGTTTTGATTGTTTAATAATGATGTAAAACATTTAGTGTGGCACCTGGAACACGATAACATTTCATAAATCTAAGTTCAAACATTTTATCAGAAGAAAAAGCCTATCTTTTCCTATTAATACATTGATTAATGTTGGTATTAATTATTTGGGTACTAATATTCTATGCTAAATGAGTAGTGTGGGCAGAACGTAATGTAAATAGAAATTTAAGAGGAAACAGTCACAAATCTTCCATAAAATAGATTATTAAAATTAAGGTTGATATGTATAAACACACACATAAAATAATAACCACATTTAAAAAAAATTTTATTATGTTAATCACCATACATTACATCATTAGTTTTTGATGTAGTGTTCCATGATTCATTATTTGCGTATAACACCCAGTGCTCCATTCAGTACGTGCCCTCTTTAATAACCATCACCAGGCTAACCCATCCCCCCACCCCCCTCCCCTCTAGAACCCTCAGTTTGTTTCTCAGAGTCCATAGTCTCTCATGGTTCGTCTCCCCCTCCGATTTCCCCCCCTTCATTTTTCCCTTCCTACTGTCTTCTTCTTCTTCTAACATATAATGTACTATTTGTTTCAGAGGTACAGATCTGTGATTCAACAGTCTTACACAATTCACAGTGCTCACCATAGCACATACCCTCCCCAATGTCTATCACCCAGCCACCCCCCCACCACTCCAGCAACCCTGTTTGTTTCCTGAGATTAAGAATTCCTCATATCAGTGAGGTCATATGATACATGTCTTTCTCTGATTGACTTATTTCACTCAGCGTAATACCCTCCAGTTCCATCCACGTCATTGCAAATGGCAAGATTTCATTCCTTTTGATGGCTGCATAATATTCCATTGTGTATATATACCGCTCTTCTTTATCCATTTATCTGTCAATGGACATCTTGGCTCTTTCCATAGTTTGGCTGTTGTGCTGCTATAAACATTGGGGTGCGCATACCCCTTCGGGTCACTACATTTGTATCTTTGGGGTAAATACCCAGTAGTGCAATTGCTGGGTCATAGGGTAGCTCTATTTTCAACTTTTTGAGGAACCTCCATACTGTTTTCCAGAGTGGCTGCACCAGCTTGCATTCCCACCAACATCTGTCGTTTCCTGACTTGTTAATTTTAGCCATTCTGACTGGTGGGAGGTGGTATCTCATTGAGGTTTTGATTTGTATTTCCCTGATGCTGAGTGATGTTGAGCACTTTTTCATGTGTCTGTTGGCCATTTGGATGTCTTCTTTGGAAAAATGTCTGTTCATGTCTTCTGCCCATTTCTTGATTGGATCATTTGTTCTTTATAGATTTGGACGAGCCCTTGAGCTGATATGTCATTTGCAAATATCTCCTCCCATTCTGTCAGTTGTCGTTTGGTTTTGTTGACTGTTTCTTTTGCTGTGCAAAAGCTTTTTATCTTGATGAAGTCCCAATAGTTCATTTTTGCCCTTAATCATCAAGACAGTAAGGTACTGGCACAAAAACAGACACATAGATCAATGGAACAGAATAGAGAGCCCAGAAATAGACCCTCAACTCTATGGTCAACTAATCTTCAACAAAGCAGGAAAGAATGTCCAATGGAAAAAAGACAGTCTCTTCAATAAATAGTGCTGGTAAAATTGGACAGCCACATGCAGAAGAATGAAATTGGACCATTTCCTTACATCACACACAAAAATAGACTCAAAATGGTTGAAAGACCTAAATGTGAGACTGGAGTCCATCAAAATCCTAAAGGAGAACACAGGCAGCAACCTCTTCGACCTCAGCTGCAGCAACTTCTTCCTAGAAACATCGCCAAAGGCAAGGAAAGCAAGGGCAAAAATGAACTATTGGAACTTCATCAAGATAAACCCATTTTTAACTATGAATACCCATGAGAACTGAATGACACGAGTTTGGGTTTATTCTTCAAAAAATGAAGTAGTTGTAGGTGTCACTCTGATGGAAATCAGTCCCCTCATATAAAACCAAAAAACCTTGGGTATTCTTGTATATTATGATTAGATGGAATAATTAAAGAATGGAAGGAAAGATTGGTAATGCCTTTGAAATCTCCTTTTAAAAAATCTATTTTAGTGAAGATATACAATTATATTTGATCCACTGAAATAAACTCTCACTACAAGTGAATTTCGTTTTAGAACTTAGAATGTGTTTATAATTATTTTCATGGGACCTAATTTGATTAAGGCAAATATCATTGTTCTTGTTGAATCTAGTGTTGTGTTTGGTACCTAGTAGATATTCAATGAATACTTATGAAAGAATGAAGATTCAAAGGAAATGATACTTTGAAAATACTGAATATGGGTTTTCATTTCTCCAGTACAAATCATATTTTTTGGCAGCTATTCTCACATTATGGCCCTAGGAAGAGTTGACCTAACCAGAGTCTTTTTAGACAGTTAAAGGAAGCCTTTCTGATTGATGAGAAATTGTGGGAAGAAGAGATGGCTGGGGAAACAACGTAATGCAATTTTCATTTGCATGGCTCTGTATCAACCCCTCAAACTTAAAAGATAATAAAGGGTGAGAGACAGGTATAGAGCCTTTGCCTGGCTTCCCATTTCATAACTTTTGCTAAAAACATTAACAAAATTTTAGATTTGTGGTTTCTAAATTCAACAGAATCACTTGGACATTTGTAAAAAAATGATTTCTAGGTTCTATTCTTAACATACTAGATCAGAAATTCTTATTAATATTCTATAATTTGTTCTACTTCACTGTCTATGTTTGGTAACAAATGGTCAATTATGATAGTAAATGTTATGTAAAAGGATTGCTCTCTTTAAATCATTGTTAATCAGTGTCAAATGGATTATGGACATGAATATCAGGAGCCATCATACTTCTAAATGTATTCCCATTGTTCTAAAAAAATAGAAAGTTGAATATTCAAATCCTCCTAAGTAATAAATGCAAAGATTGACAAGTACAACTTAATAGTCAACTCTAAATGGAATGTATATCCTCACGCCATATTTAGACTCTGTGATCTATTTATATCAATATTTTGTTTAAATTGTGTTCTGAAGATGTCTATGTTAAGGCTGCTATACCAAGATATCCTAGACTGAGTGTCTTTAACAGCAAATATTTATTTCCCACAACTCTGGAGGCTAGAAGTCTGAGATCAGGGTCCCAGCATGGTCAAGTTCTGGTTTAAGCCCACTTCCTGGCTTGTTAATAGCTGCCTTCTTGCTATATCCTTATGTGGCCAACAGAGGTTAAGGGCATTAAGACCATTTATGAGGGCTGCACCCTCATGATCTAATTACCTACCAAAGGCCCTACCCGCAAACACCATCACATTGGGGATTAGGATTCAACATTAATTTTTTGAGGACACAAACAATCCATACCAGAGAACCATTGGTGTTAAACAGGGCTTTTTTTTTTTTTTTTTAATAAAAGGATTCTATGGCCAAATATTACTATTGCAAATGAGCATATCATATGCTATGTGACTTCCTTTAGTTAAAAAAAGGACATTTTTTCCTTGAACCCAGTAAGATTCTGTTTTAAGTGAACTGAAATGTCGCCTATAACACACTATTGAGTAAAATAGTTAATGCTATTAATTTTCAAACCATGTTCCAAAGAACACTGGGCTGCTATGAGGCATTCCTTTAGTTTCCATGTAGGAAAGTATGATCACTATATTTAATTTATATCTGATCTGTCATTTCAGGCTATGTCTCACTATTACCACAGAAGCTAAGATTTTTAAAGCACACACAACAAAAATTGCCCAGCAGGGTTTTCAAATTCCCAAATTTTAAGAAGCACTGGTACAGATGATGATTTCAGCTCTGCCTGACTGTGCAACCTGAAAGAACTTACTTTTCTTGTGATTTTTTTTTTATTTATAAGTAAGCTTACTTTAAAGGACCCAGTAGTCCCTCATCTTGTATATAAAACTTATTGACATTTATTGAGTAAATTATTGTGTATGTTGAAGAAAATATTGACTAATAAATGATTGTAAAGCTTTTAGTAAATGGAAATCATTATGTAAACACATATTAAAGCCATTGTAGAGGAGGAAAATGAGCATGTAAATATATGACAAGAAAAGGCACGTAAAATTCTGCATTGCTCTCGTATTTCATAATTAAATGAAAAATATGTACTGGCAACTTTATTTAATGCTTACCTAAGTGGAACATTAAACAACTTTTTTTTTAGAGTCATTCACTTACATAGCTCTTAGATAAAACATATTTGGCCTTCTAATGGATAATAATAATGCTAACGGTAATCGTATGCTGCATTTACATAATATGTTTATTTTGCTGTGCTGGGAGTACTTTCACAACATTGATCTCATTTTTCTTTTGATGACATTCTTATGAGGTAAGCAGTACATGTAGCTCAGTAATATACACAAAATATAGACTAGAGAACAGCACAAATGATTAGAGAAGAAAAAGTGCTAAAATCTGTTATCTTTAGGAACACATGAAGTGCATAGAAAATATTTTTTTAAATTTAAGATGACAAGTATTTATTATTTTTCCTAACACTCATTTGAACTGTGTTTATTCATGTATCACTTGCCCTATTATACATATATTTTATATCCGTATATAGTTCATACTACATTAATATTTGAAATTCTTAAGTCTTAATAGAATTAATGAAATTGATCAATTTATAAAGATTAATGTCTTAAGTTTAAACTGTGACTATCCCTCTGATCTATAAGCATATAGCAAAAATAATTCGCATTAAAAAAATAAGACTTTTTAAAGATTTTTATGGGCCATTACATTAGAAAAATGTAGCATTGGGTGGGGGGATGGCACCTCAAACTTTCTAAACTCCAGAAATGTCTGCTGAATGGCCACATATCCCTTAAGAAACAACTTGAACCAGATCCACTGATTGACACCAGAAAGTGTAGAAAGTTCCACTGCCCATAAAAATGATTTGATAAAAACTGGAAACACACCCTCCAGAGATGTGTTTTAATAAAGTTTCATACTCAGAGAAGCTGGATCACTATTTCTCAAATAGCAAGTTGCAACCCATTATGAATTTGAAATCACTTTAGCATTGCAAAATCAGTATTTTAAGTAAGTTAGTATATAGTAACCTTTGAGTATATCCTGTAAGCCTGTATGATTTGTGAAGTTTATTTTCATGACATATACAATTGTGCACCAGGTCAGAATGTAAACTGAATCTTTTAAGTAGAAAAAGTTTGCAACAAATCTGGAAAGCCCAACTTCCTTCTTAGTAGCGAGATCTTTGATGTCAGCATTATCACTGTGGGATAAAACTAAGTCCTCATTGTTTTCATGTACCTGGTTTTTGAGAGCCAGGAGAACCTGGAATGAAAATTCACTAGGAGAGTAGGATGGGAGATTTTAGAAAAAGAGAACAAGAGGGAACACATAAAAATATAAGACAAGCTTTCATTCACAAACTATAGACTATAATTCAAAATGCCAAGAAAAAAGCAAAACTAAGAAAGACAACAACAACAAAAAATCAGTGAATTAAGATGTTAATTTATCCCAACCCAACAAAAACAACAGAAGAAAAAGATATGACCTTAAAATAAGAATACTCTGGGAACATGGCAATCCAAACACAGCTTCCATTCTTCCAATCTCAACTCCAAGATAACAGTTTCTATGAGCCAAGTAGCATATAAGACCATGGCTAAGTTGAAGAGGGGTGCTGGCTTCTGATAGGTTTCCAGTAGAGATATTAATCAAAATTTGTTTTTTGTCGGTCCTTCCCTTTCCCTCTGCAGTGGGTGACTGGAAGCCTGAGAAATGACCAGAAAGTATCATATAACATATCTTCAGAAGATTTGGCACTGAGAGATGTTTGGAGCACTGACATGATATGTGAATGAGCTGTATATCCTTGTATTCTAGTCTAAGAGAGATCTGCAGGAATGAAATTGAGTCTCCCCTGCTGCTGAAGTTCAAAAAATATAAAAGTTGGATCAGGGATGCTTGTTTCAGGTGCACTATGTTCCAACCTATGATAGCAGATACTGCTTGCCTGTCATAATTTAATGCATTTTATTAATAAATCTTGATCCAAAAAGAAAAAGTGTTTAGCAATCAGAGGGAAGAGAAATATCATCTTGAACAAGCAATTTAATAATATAATCAATTTCTGGTTTTCAGAATTTTTTTTTCAAAAAAACAATTTAAAGAAGAAATGTTTGTGGCTGAAGTTCAGTATTATAGACTAGAGAATCACAAGTGGTAATTGAAATACATAGTACCATTAAGACAGGAGACTCAAAAAAGCAAGAGAAGATTTGAAAGAAGAAGACCTATTTTATAAATAATATGTATTCTGAGGGAAAAAAAAGAACAGAAGGAAAGTGGTTAATATTTAAACAAATGATCAAAAGTATTTTCTTGGGTTGGAGAAAGATCAAAGCATGCAGTTGGAAAGGAATAACTGACTAAGTTATCACCTGTAGTATGAGATAAAACTCTTTCACTCACAAAGTGATAAATTCTTAAGCTCTTTGGATAAACAAAAATCTCTTACATGTTCCCAGGAATAAAAGAACAAGTTATCTTTTAGATTATAATCAAATTGGAACTGGACTTTTCATCTGTGCCCCCGGAAGCTAGAAGATGGTGGAGTGTCATTTACAGAACATTAAATGAACTGCAATACAAGAATCCTACACCCAGTCAAGAAATCTTCCTCTTACTAGAGTGAAAGAAAGATATTTGAGGATACATAAGATTCAGAGAATAGATATCAGTTATTTCCCACTAGGAAAATCACTGAGGTAGCTACACAAAAGTCATTCACAATGCCATTCTCATTATCCTCCAGGAAGCATAGAGGCTGTAAAACTGACCTCATCAATTGCCCTTGTAGATAATATTGTACATACTGCATAATTCTAGCCAATGATTACTTCACAGAAATCTGCTAGTGTCAACTGCTCATTTTCCTCTTGTTTCATGCTTACAATACAAACTGAAAGCCCTGATAGTGAAGTGGGCATCTTGGTACCAAGACTATTCTACGAGTGAAAAAGATAAATGATACAAAGATCCTACCACTATACATTTTATTACATGAGATAAATAAAACTATTAGTTGATTAAAGTATTTTTTTAGGATTTCCATTATTTGTAGCCAGAGTGTATTGTTAACTGATACAATGTGTAGCATATAGAAGTGGAATTCTCCTGAAACCTAAAATGTGAAATTGGCTAAATGTAAGAGGTAGGATATATTTAGAAGTGAGGATTTTGTCATTATAGTGTGAAAAATTGATGATCCTTGTTTCACGGTGATCATACATTTATGCCGTTTGACACATGCTGTATTTTGGGATGTAAATACCATAAATGGTGGGATAATTTCAGAATGCTTGTATGTCTGGTTACTCCAGGGAATGGTCATCTTAGGATAGTACTTACATTTAACTGTAAGAGGCAAAGACATAGAATAAGGGAGGGCCACAAAAGTAGTGTAAGTAGTTATTAAAAGTTTAGGTTCCATATCTGTGGTGTTCCTTAAGGAAACTATTTAATATGTTAAGACTAACATATTAAATAACAACCTCATTGAGAAAATACAAAGGAATATATTATTATGAGAATAAGATACCTTATCAAGGACCAAACTTTACTAATAACTTAGTGCCTTAATTCATTATTATCAAAAATCCTAAAAGAAACCAAACACTCTTCAACTGGTGGATGGATAGACAAACTTGGTATATCTATACAGTAGAACACTACTCAGCAACAAAGAAAGGACAAAGTACTGATACATGGGGAAAAAAAAAAAGATGTCCAAAACATAAGTGGAAAGTGACTTAGATGATTACATACTATATAATTTCATTTAAATGTCAAAATGCCATTAAAAGACAAATATATTTCTGGAAAAGACAAAACTATAGGAAAAGAAAAGAGAGCAGTGGCTACAAAGGGTATAGATTACATAGTGACAATATAAGGGAACTTTTGGATTTAGTGGATGTTATGGATTAAACTATGTTCCACACAAAATTCCTGTGTTGAGGTCCTAACTCTCAGTGCCTCAGAATGTGACCTTATTCAGAAATAGGGAATTTACTGGGAAAATCAAGTTAAAATAAGGGCACTAGGGTGGGCTCTAATCTAATCCAGTATGACTACCTAACAGAACCTGAAATTTGGACACAGTTAGTCATAGAGAAAAGACAATGTGAAGAGACAGGGAGAAGATAACCATCTGCAAGTCAAGGAGAGAGGCCTGGAATAGATTCTGATCATATATCCCTGAAGAAACCAACCTTGCCTGCACTTTGATTTTAGACTTCTAGCCTCAAGAACCATGAGATGATAAATTTCTGTTATTTAAGCCAATCCAGTTTGTGGTATTTTTTTACAGTAGTCTTAGCAAACTAATATAGTGGAACTATACTGTACCTTGATTGTGGTTGTAGTCACATGACTGTGCACATTTGATAGAATTCCTAAATGGTACACCAAGAAAGTAAATTTTATGGTATGTAGTTTAAAAAAGTGAATAAAACACAGCTTAGCAAAGACATATTTTATTATCTCAAAAATAAAACACTAAAATAAAAAAGGATGGGAGATTTAAGCAAACACTTCACAAGGGAGTTATACAAATGGTGAAAAAGCACATTAAAAGATGTTCAAAATCATTAGTCATTAGGGAAATTCTAAGTAAAAGCACAGAAGCTATCACTGTATACCCATTATAATGGCTAAAATTAAAAAAGATTCATAATATCAAAGTATTCATTAAGAGGTAGAATGACTGAAATGTCAGCTATTGCCCATAGGAATATAAATTGGCACAACCAATTTGCTAAAGAGGTTTGATTTTTTTTTTTAAAGATTTTATTTATTTATTTGAGAGAGAGAGAATGAGAGAGAACACATGAGAGGGGATAGGGTCAGAGGGCAAAGCAGACTCCCTGCCGAGCAGGGAGCCCGACGCGGGACTCGATCCAGGGACTCCAGGATCATGACCTGAGCCGAAGGCAGTCGCTTAACCAACTGAGCCACCTAGGCACCCAAAGAGATTTGATTTTTAATTTTTAATTTTTTTTTTACTAAGGCCCTGACAGTTTGCTCTTTTTTTATTATTTTTTTAATCTTAGTATAGTTGACACACAATGTGCATTAGTTCTCGGTGTACAACTTAGTGATTTGACAAGCTTATACATTATGCTATCATCTGTCTTGTTACATCACTGTTACAATATCACTGACTCTATTCTTTATGCTATACCATGCTTTTTATTCCCATGACTTATTCATTCTATAACTGGAAGCCTCTATCTCCCTCTCCTCTTTACAAATTTTGCCCAAATCCCTATCCCCACTCTTCTGTCAAGCATCATTTCTCTGTATTTATAGGCCTTATTCTGTTTTTATTTTGTTTTTAGATTCCAATTATGAGTGGAATCATATGGCATTTGCTCTTCTCAGTCTAACTTAAATCACTTAGCATAATACTTTCTAGGTGCATCCGCATTGTCTCAAATGACATGATCTCATCTGGCTTTATGGTTGTGTAATATTCCATTGTGTGTGCACATATCTTCCTTATCCATCTGTCTATTTATGAATACTTAGGCTACAGCTATATCTTGGCTATTGTAAATAATGCCATAAAAATTTAGGGGTGCATATATCTTCTCAAATTAGCATTTTTGTTTTCTTTGGGTAAGTACCCAGTAGTGGAAATATTTAATGAATATATTTCTATTTTTAATTTTTTGAGGAACCTCCACACTGTTTTCCACAGTGGCTGTACTAATTTACATTCCTACCAACAGTGCACAAGTGTTCTTTTTTCTCCATATCCTAGCCAGCATTCATTGTTTCTTGTCATTTTGATTTTAGCCATTCAAACTGGTGTAATGTGATAGCCCATTGTGGTTTGATTTGCATTTCCCTGATGATTGATGATGTTGAGCATCTTTTCATGTGTCTGTTGGCCATCTGTAGATTTTCTTTGGAAAATATCTATTTAGGTCCTCTGCACATTTTTAAAATCAGATTGTTTTTCTGAGAGAGAGAAAGGGAATAGGTGAAGATCTAGAGGCATGCAGAGTGTACTAAGCGTATTCATGGGAGGAACTACCACTTCTGGGAAAAGAACTACTAGAGAAAATTTATAGATACAATTCTTAGAGTATATACAGGGCCAGACTGAAAAACGACTTAACTCATGGCACAGTGGGTAAAGTACTCAGTAGTGTTTTGCCTCAGTAGTGAGAAAAAAAAAATTAGTCATACGTTAAAGGCTGCTCCAGACTCTCCTGAGAAAACATATAAGCAAGAACTAAATGTATCAAACTGTTTCTAATAAACTATTCCCCCAAAATACTCAAATATATACATAAAAATATCCTAGCCACAGAAATCAGACAACAAAAGGAAATAAAAATCATCTAAATTGATAAGTAAAACTTTCAATATTTACAGATGACATAATACTATATATAAATAACCTGAAAGACTCCATCAAAAAACTATGAGAGCTGATCAAGGAGTTCAGTAAAGTTACAGGATTCAAAATCAATGTACAGAAATCTGTTGCATTTCTACATACTATTAATGAAGTAGTAGAAAGAGAAACAAGGAAAAAAATCCCATTTATACCTGCACCACAAATAATAAAATACCTAGGAATAAACCTAACCAAAGAGGTGAAGACCTGTACTCTAAAAATTATAAAACAATGGTAAAAGAAATTGAAGATGCCACAAAGAAATGAAAAGATATTCCATGCTCATGGATTGGAAGAAAAAATACTGTTAAAATGTCTATACTACCCAAAGCAATCTATGCATTCAATGCAATCCCTATCAAAATACCAACAGCATTTTTCATAGAACTGGAATAAATAACCCTAAAATTTGTACCCAACCACCAAAGACCCTGGATAGCCAAAGCAATCTTGAAAAAGAGAAACAAAGCTGAGGGAATCACAATTCCAGACTTCATGTTATATTACAAAGCTGTAGTGATCAAAACAGTATGGTACTGGTACAAAAAATAGACACATAGATCAATGGAAGGGAATAGAAAACCCAGAAATAAACCCACAATTATATAGTCAATTAATCTTCAACAAAGCAGAAAGATTATCCAATGAGAAAAAGACAGTCTCTTCAACGAATAGTATTGGGGAAACTGGTCAGCTATATGCAAAAGAATGACACTGAACCACTTTCTTATACACAAAAATAAACTCAAAATGGATTAAAGACCTAAATGGAAGACCTGAAACCATAAAACTCTTAGAAGAGAGCACAGGCGATAATGTTTCTGATAATAGTTATAACAACATTTTTCTAGATGTGTCTCCTGGGGTGAGGAAACAAAAGCAAAAACAAACTATTGGGACTTCATCAAAATAAAAAGCTCCTGCACAGAGAAGGAAATAATCAACAAAACTAAAAGTCAACCTACTGAATGGGAGCAGACATTTGCAAATGACATATCAAATAAAGGGTTAGTGTCTAAAATGCATAAAGAATGTTTACAACATCCAAAAAACAAGTAATCCAATTAAAAAATGGACAGAAGACATGAACAGACATTTCTCCAAAGGAGACATTCTGATGACCAACAGACACATGAAAAAATGCTCAACGTCATTCATCATCAGGGAAATGCAGTCACTATATTGTACACGTGAAATTCATCCTATTCTTTTTCTCTGGAGAACCCTAATATAGGTACTAAGACAATTCAGTGAAGAAAGAGTAATTTTTTCAATAGACAGTGCTAGAAAAATTAAATAACCAATAAAATGTTAATACTTTATACTATACACCAATATTAACTAAATATATATAATCATAGGCCTGAATGTTAAACCTAAAACTATAAAACTTCTGGAGGAAAAAAACAAAGGACAAATTCTTTATAACCTGAGCTAGGCAAAAAGTCTCTTAGATATGACACAGTAAGCAAAATAAATTTAAAAAATGATAAATTGGATTTCCTCAAAATTAACTCGAGTGTTCTGCAAAATATATTGTTAAAAAAATGAAAAGGCCACCAATCTGACAAAATATTAAAAATCATATCATTTGATAAAGGATTTATATTTAGAATATATAAAGATTATTCAAGAATCAATTATAGAAAACATCCCATTTTAAAAAGAGATAAAATACTTTGACAATTCACCAAAGAAGATATGTGGATGGCAAGTAAGCCTACGAAAAGATGCCAAACATCAGTAGTCATTAGGGAAATGCAAATAGTAACTACAATGAGATACAACTACATATCTATTAATATATCTAAAATTAAAGACTAACAATACCAAAAGTTGATGAGATTGTCAAAGAACTGTTTGTGGGAATGTAAAATGCTATAACACTTTGTAAATCCTTGGTTATTTTCTTTAAAATTTAGATATGTAATTAACATATGACCTAGACATTTTGCTCCGAAGTATTTACACAAGGGAATCGGAAACATATAGCCATACAGAGACTTGTGCATAAATATTCATCACAAGTTTATTTGCAATAGCACAAATCTAGAAATAACTCAAATATCCATCAAGAGGTGAATGGATAAATAAATCGTGGTATATACTTACAATGGAATGCTGCCTGGGGGGTAAAATTGAACTCTTGACATAAGCAACAACATAGATAAATATTAATTATTTTGAGAAAAAGGAAACTAGTAAAAAGTACATTTTGTGTGACTGCATCCACATAAAATTCTAAAAAATGGAAACTAAGTCTTTAGTGACAGAAATAACTATAGTGACAGAAAAGCAAATCAAAGTTTGCCTAAGGATTAGGGGATGAGGGAATTGAGCAGGGGGTTACAAAAAGACACAAGGAAACTTTCAGGAGTGATGGATATAGGCTCATCTTGATTTGGGATTTTGGTGATAGTTACATGAGTATATACTATTTAAAACATATCCATTTTATACTTTACATATATATACTTTATCAATTATACTTATATAGTCTATGAAGGAAAGGAAAAAAAATTATCCCTGAATAAAAGAATATATTTTGACACATAATTTGATATTCAGAAGAAGATTCTTATGTCAAAGTAATTGTTATTTGAAGTCAAATAGTTATTTGAAGTCACTGTTTACCACCACATTGGTTCATAGTTGTGGCTGCCAAATATAAGGGTCAGATAGTAAAAATGCCTAGCTAACCACTTAGTTCAAGCACAAACACAGTCAAAGGTAGTTACAGTTTAATTATGGCTTTGTTATTGCCAGTGAGTATTTACTGAGAATTAACTGCTTGTCTTGTGATAAAGTCAATACTAGAGATCATCTCCTATTACAGTGATGTAATTCTTCCTTAGTAGTTTGAAACAAAAGAGGACAAGAGCAGCTTAATAAGTTAAACTATAACTATAACAAAACGTCCGAATCCAAAGAGAAAAAAAAAATCTAGCTAATTAGGTATCTGGCTCTGCAGATGAAAACATCTGAATGTTTAAAGTTTCTTTTTCCTTTTTGTTCATATTCTGTAGCTTCCTGTTATTTAATTCATTTAAAAAGTTCCCATGTGGGGCGCCTGGGTGGCTCAGTCGTTAAGCGTCTGCCTTCGGCTCGGGTCATGATCCCAGGGTCCTGGGATCGAGCCCCGCATCGGGCTCCTGCTCTGCGGGAAGCCTGCATCTCTCTCTCCCACTCCCCCTGCTTGTGTTCCCTCTCTCGCTGTGTCTCTCTCTGTCAAATAAATAAATAAAATCTTTAAAAATAAATAAATAAATAAAAAGTTCCCATGTATCCAAGATAGTAAGGAAATCAAAATAAGTACTTTGGATCTGCAAACAGAAGAAACACTTGGATCAATAATTTTCTCATTGATTTTAAATGGCTTTACTGTGTCATGACAAAAGTTTTAATATATTGGCAACTGGTCAATATGATTAAGTCTTTTGCTTGGATAAGTGAATAATGTAAGTTTTAAAAAGATTATAAAGCTAAGCAGTGCTTCTCAAACTTTAACGTGCATATGAATTAACTAGATAGCTTGTTAAAATGCAGATTCTTATTTAGTAAATCTGGAGTGGGGCTTGAGACAGCATTTTTAATCAATTCCAAGGTGGGCATATTAATTTCCTTGTGCTGCTATAGCTCATTCCCACAAACATACTGGATTAAAACAATACAAACTTATTTACAGTTCTAGAGATCAGAAATCCAAAATCAGTTTCAATAATGTTTGCAGATGATTGTATTCCTTCTGGAGGCTTTGAGGGTGTATCTGTTAACTTACCCTTTCCAGCTTCTGTTTGCATTCCTTTGCTCATGGCCTCCCATCACAACTACCTCTGCTTGCATAGTCTTATCCCAATTCTCTGACAATCATTCTTCCCTCTTGTAAAAATCCTTATGATTATATTGGGCCTTCCAGGATAATGCAGGATCTTATTTAATTATACCTATAAAATCTTTTTTGCCATGTCATATAAATTACAGACTCTCAGGGTTACACATAGGTAGGTATCTTTGAAGCATCATTATTCTACAACCAGGTGAAATTGATGCTGCTGATCCATAAGCCACACTTTGAGTAACAAGTCTCTATAGCAAAGTCCAAAGACACTCACCCTGGTAGGTCTTCTGGACAGAGACATCACTTCTTGGTTCTGTTGCTTATTCAAATATAGTACAGAAACTGAACCAAAACCAGAGACCTTCTGTCCTGTCAACCAAATAGTAACACGCAAACACACACACACACATGTATATATACACACATACATATACATGCACACATACATACTTTATTTAAAGGATGATAGATGCACAATATATTTGATGGTCTGTAATTTTATTCCTTGGATATTGTATTTACAAACTAAACACTTTTTTTAAAGATTTATTTATTTGACAGAGAGCACAAGCAGGGGGAGCAGCAAGCAGGGCAGGGCTGAGCAGGGAGCCTGATGCAGGGCTCGGTCCCAGGACCCTGAGATCATGACCTGAGCTGAAGGTAGCCGTTTAACTGACTGAGCCCCCCAGGCGCCTCATAAACTAAACACTTTTAAAAATCCTTCTGAGAAAAATATTTGTGTGTATATGAGAGGGAAAGGGGGGAGGTGGGGAGAGAGAAATAAAGGGGTGGGTGGGGAGAGGAGAAGAGAAGAGATTTAAAAATGCATCATGATCTCAAGGTCATCAGAGCCCTGCATCAGGCTCTATGCTCAGTGCAGAGCCTGCTTAAGACTTTCTCTCCCTCTCTCTCTGCCCCTCCCTGCCACGCTCTCTCTTTCTCAAATAAATAAGTAAATAAAATCTTAAAAAAAAAACAAAACTGTTCCTATCAGCATTCTCAGAGGAAAGCTGGAAAGTCCTGGTACAGATGAATGGCTACTCCTCCTAAGTTCTTAGCTGGTGAGGTTCTGGAGCCAACATCACATACTGGAATCTCTTTTGACCCTGATTTCTCGACTCCATTTGCTAAACCTCTGCTGTGTTCTTCTCCCTTCTATGTTTCATTCTAGGTTTCTTCTTCATGCCCTCAGATATCTTATCCTTATTCTCTTTTACAATAGAAATGTATGCATTAAAAACCAAACTCTCAAACATCAACAACTGAAAAACAGGTTTTGGTTTTAGTGAATCTTCAAACACTTTGTAGAGGTAAAGAGAGAGATATGATGCAACCCATATTGGGAGTGCAGGATGTGTGAGAAGCCTTCCTTCCTGGAATGGATCTGATTTCTCAGTTATAAGGTCTATCAGGGCAAGAATACTGCCTGCTCTGTTCATTAACATAGCCCAGTTCCTGTCACGTAGTGGTCACTAAGTATTTGTTGACTTTATGAATGAATGAATGAACAATGCAGGTAATTAAAGGTAGAAAGAGAACATAGATAAATTTCCATAGTAAAATAGATTCATTCCTTGCCTACAAAAGTTTTAATTTATGTATTTTTAACCCTTTATCAAAAAACTTTGAAAAGCCAATTCGTTGCTTAGTCCATCTCTTCAATCCATTATTTTGTGTAAAACACTCATACGCAATTACTTTTTCTTCCATGGCAACTTTAGGAAATGATAACTGAAAATAAGGGGGGAAATCAACCTTCTGTTTTATACTAACTTTGAAAAAAATAAACTTACAAATGCTAAGTAGGAATGCAATTATGATTCTCAGTAAGAAATGAGAACTTCTGGAGGAAAACTAAAATGTCACATGACTAAACCTCCTCTAACAAATCAGTTATAACAATGGGAAAAACACTTTACAGATTTATCTAATATCTAGTTTCCAGGCCATCTCCCTCACAGTTGTACAGTCAGTTAATAGAAGAATACTGTTAAATTTCTTGTGTCTAAAGGCAACTGATGCAAAATTGTTGCTCTCGGTTGAACTGTGCCCAGCTTTAAACACTGAAGAAGCTTATGCAAGGCTAATTGCTGGACTTTGAGAGTATGCGTTCACTAAGAGAAGAATATAGATTCTAGTATCCTGACAGGAATAATCCATCATATTTCACTTCAGTGACACTTTGAGACCTGCAGTTTGACATTCTCTTATAGCCTTTTATTCCCAAGCCTATAAAATTACTATACTTTTAGAATGCTATCTGTATTTTAAACATGGGGTTCTCTGAAAGATATAAGATTAAAATGTACCTTATATTCTTCTCTTACAGAGATTTTATTTTACACTAGAACTTATGTGTTAGCTCTGACAATTTTTGAAAACTTGCAAGCCCTGTAGAGAAACACAAAATAAGAAGGATTTAAAATGCATTTGTCCTTTTTTAAACCTCTCCTTTTTTTTTTTTTTTTCATTTTTAAGGCTAATTTCTCACCAGAAAAAAGGATGACTAAAGCTTAAAAGTAAAGGTTATATAAGAATGATAATTTAGTCAATGACTTGACATGTTCCTCTGTTGGCAGAGAGTACTCTGTTGGGAAGACTGCCATTTTGGCAACATTAAATCTGCATTTGTAGGAAATGCAACAGTATCTAGTCATAGTTGACCTATTAGAATTGAGATGATTCATTGAGATAATTTTCTACAATGAGACTATTAACTTTTAACAATTACCAGGGACGATAGACCTAGAAAAAAGAATGGAGGACCTACATATAAATGGAGTGCCTGCTTCACGAGGAGGAGATTAGGACCATTAAAACTGGGTTATGTTGAGATTACCGTACAATTTCCATACAAAACTCCTATCTCAATGCTTGCCTGCTTGTCTTCCATCACTGTATATGAAAAGTGTTGGTAGGAAGCAAAATATGGGAATGGTGTTAAGAGACAGTGCTCCCGCAATAATTTGACTGTATTTCCACACAGAAAGAAACTTAGCTGTGGACATGAGAAAATTTTAACAACCCAGGCATATAACTAAATGAAAAGGAAAGCATATATTAGGGACACAATACTACTGCTGGAATAAAGATATGTAAGAAATCACTCAGGGCTATTCATTATATCCAAGCTTTTCTCTGAAAAGTATTTAAACATTAAAAGGGTGTAGTTTATCAGAATCACTAGGATACTTAAGAATGCCTTAGGTAGGGCATGCTAGCTAAAGTTTACGTATGTTAGCTAAAGTAAAAGTAATATTTTTTTCTGGTGGTTAGAGTTGAAATTATTTTAAGTAGAATTCCAGGAGAGGTACAGGTGTCAAATACTCACAGCATGATCTCCATATTTGTGCCCATTGAGAAGTTAAATATAAAAAATGCTTCTTTAGAGTGTCCTTGTAGTCATTGTATTAGTTTGCAATCTTTCAATTTGCAGTTATTTGCGGATGTATCAAGTGTAATGGGCTCTATTCAGCAAGCTATCCTCCTTATTGGTTGCTTTGCACATGGTCAAAGGCATACTAAACACGTTCTTGGAATGATTCCCTCTTTCAATCACTGTGCCAATAATCAGTTAGAATACAAGTGGATTCTTTTCATTTAGAACAACCAGGTGGCTGAAGAGAGTCAGTTAATAAGCAATCAGCAAAATCAAAAGCAATAATGAAGCCCTTCAAGGTTTTGTGCTGTATTGCCTGATATATAATCTCTATTTTGTGAGTAAATATACGGTATGCCTAGCAGTTGAATGACTTTGCTGATGCCACATTACACCCTTTGTGAGTTTTATTCAGCTTTGAAGTTCTCACTGCCAGGAGAGATCTAACATCTGTTTGAAGGCACCACCTTCTGTTGTAGAAGACTCACTATTACAAAGTTGGGTTTTCTACTGATACTACAGTTTTCAGTAGTGCCTATCAATTTATCTTTTATCTATACAAAGAAGTAAAAAAAAAAAAAAAAACAGTAACCACAAAAAGTATATTGAATTTATTCATCCAATTTGGAAAATAATTTCTGTAATTAGAAGGATTTTATCTTAAAGCTATATTGGGTCCTCAGATCTTATAAGATTTTTCTTGCTCATGGCAATCTATTTTCAGTCGGGGGGGGGAGCTTTATCATGTTCTATACTACTTTTACGTAGATTGGAACATTACTCCTCTGAAGACATAAGTCAATATTTCTTTTTTCCCTTAATATTGTCTTTTTTGGGGCATGACAGAGCCAGTGTCAATGTGAATAAAATTCAAAGTCTAAATCAGAAAGGATCTTCAAAAACCTTAAGACAGTCTCCATTTCCAATTGTATTTTAGATGTCTTTAGTTATATTAGGTTATGATTTTATTACAGATTGAATATAGCTTAATATTTAATGGGAGACATATGGTAGAAATATAGGGACAATCAGGCTCGGATAACATTCTGAATAAGAAAAGTTCATTGTCTCTGTTGCTTTACTTTATTTCATTTTTCTATCTCTTTAAGTGCCCACTGCCCATTCAACATAGACAAGCAGTCAAGGTTCTCATTTTGCTCTTGTAATTTCAGAATTCCAAATACCTTGATTATGGTTAGCTCTATTTCATAAAGAACCCCTTACAGACTGTAATTTTATTGCCATTTGCATATTATGGTGCATTTGTGTGCGTGTCCCAGGAAGCATTAATTTGTCCCAGAAAATATGTCAGAGCCTAATCTAATATGAATGAATTTACTCATAATGTCAAATAAGACCTTAAGAAGAGAAGGAGGGCAAGACAACATGTATGTGTGCATGAAGACATTCCCTGCATTCTAGGGAGACTTTATGTGTTAGGGTGGGAGATGAGCCTTCTTCCACTCCCCTTTCCCAAGCCACATGACACCGTGCCTTGTGAAAACACCAATATCATCTCTGTGTTCTTACAACTCCTGCCTCATATTTTATCTTTGACAATTTCTAGATTTTAGTATTCAATTTGTTAGTTCTATTTTCATCAACAAATGGTAGAACCTTATTTAAGTTATTAGTCTCATTCCATTTAATCTTTAAGGCTTCTTCTAATGCTACACCTCCTCACAAACAGTATTTTCATATTTTTTACTCCCTAACTATATATTTAGACAGTACTCTAAGTTAGGCAGACAACTTTGATTCTGCATATTGTGTCTAAATGACAATTCCTTGTTCTACCTCCATTATAGACCATTTAAATCCCTAAAAATATTGCTAAAATAGAAAATACTGATCTTAAATATTTGGTCCTACAGTATTTGTAATATTTTTAGATCATCTATTTTAATGTACGTTCCAAGGAACTTATATTCTTTTTGAAGTAGGTAGATACATAGATATAGACATATTATGAAAAATAGAAGTCTAATAAATCTTAACAATACTTAGTTAACAAGGTCAAATGGATTTCTTTACTATATGGCTTATCAGAAAATTCTAAGATAGGGAAATAGAATGAAGCAAATCCCAAATAACCAGGAATTTTTTTTGAAACTTTTTTTTAATGTTTTCTATATCTTGTGTAGAATTAATTATGCTAATATGGTCTTTGATAGAACAAATGCAAAAGAGGAAGTTCTTGTGTAGAAGGAGTTTGGGTTAAAATTTGGGGTTTTGTATTAATAATTTATCTTCTGTGTTACTGAGCTCATTTTATTGAACATATATCTAAGTACCAAGAACATTCCATGCAGTTATCAAATAATTTGCGTGGCAAATATCGCAAGTTCTTTAGTACTATTCTCTTGTTCTCACAGTCACACTTTTGTCTTTTTGACAAATTCTTATAGAAGTTTCCTTAACTTGATTATATCCAGGCAAATAGAAGAGCCTCTATATTAGTCACTACTGTTCCAAGACAACTGAAAGGGTGTGGTCTAGGGAATAGAAAATTAATCCCATCTGGAAGTACCAGATTTGGTTTACATGTATCCTACTGGCAGTGATTTATTTCTGTATACTGCAATGTCAGAACAATGACAAAACTAGTCCAGAGTGATGGCACTGAAGATTGGCACTGTTATTTTCTATTGCTTATGACTCATGGAAACTGACAATCTTGTTGTCAGAACTGGAACAGTGATATGAGCTGGGAGGAGAAATCTGATTAGTTCCACGTGATAAAGCTACTAGAAGGGTGAGTAGGGACTAGGCAAATTAAGTTATTTTACTTTTAAATAAGCACATTTAGGACTAGGTAATCTCTGAGCTAGCATCGGGTATGTTTCAGAACTCAAAACCATGCATAGAAGTGAGAGAGAGTTTTCTAAGCTTCAAAATATTTGAAAATAAAACATTCAACCAGGTGAACATTTCAAGAAAGAATATAGCAAAAACAGATCTTATCTATATGGATCCATAATGATGTGGCAGTAATGGTCACATAAAAGTCACAATAAAAGGACATAATTTGACTCAATACTTTGCTTATTTTAATTAAAAAAAAAAACCTGTCAAAATATGTCTATGTGTTTCTACAAACAAATCCATCATCCCATCTACAGTTCTATTCCCACATTATTTGCCTTCCCTCATATTTTAATAACAAACTAGTCCTCTCATTTCTAAGATCAAACCCTCCATGGGTACAGATCCTATTGCTTGTTACTCTTTTGAAGAAACTCCTTAGTATTTCCTTTTTCTTTTCAACATCATCAGCTTTCTCTCTTTCTACTGTAATATTGTCATTAGCGTAAGAGCATGATATATCTTCCATCTTGACTTTTAAAAAAAATCCTATAATCCCACCCCTACAATCTGAGACATTTTGTTCAGTAATAGAAAAAAAATTTCAAAAGCATTGACTACACTTACTTTCTTGGGGATGCCTTCTTGAATTAACAATCAGAAGTTTATTTTAGTTGGAAGTCACCATTAGCTACCTCATTGTTATTCCAACATCAGCTCTTAGACTCCACCTCTCTTGACTTTTGGGGAGATTTGACACAGCTGATCGTCCTTTCTCTTCTGAAACAATTTTATCAATTGGTTTTTTATCCCATTCTCAATGTTCTTATCTCACAAGCTGATCCATCCTTATTTCTCTGCTGGATATCTCTTATCTTTCTCACATGTAAAATTTGGAGTACTTTAGGGAATAGTATTCAAGTTTATACCCTTCTATATTCTTCTATTCCTAAGTAATCTCACTCAGTAGTATACCTTTACAGCAATCTTCATACTGTTCCCCCCCAAATATTGTTAGTTCTAACATTTGATACAAACCCCCAAACATTATCCATAAATAAACAAATTAATATATTTGACTTTATCAAAATTTAAATCTTTTGCTCTGTGATAGACATTTTTAGAGGAATGAAAAAACAAGCCACATAGGGTGTTTCGAAAATCACACATCTGACAATTTGTATTCTAAATATATAAAGAACCTCTAATAAAACTCAATATTAGAAAACAAATAAAGCAACAAAAGCTAGGCAAAGTTGTAAACAGATATTTCACCAAAGAAGATAGATGGATGAATAATAAGCACATAAAAAGATATCCAATTTCATTAGTCATTAAGGAAAAGTATAATACAATCATTATGTGATACCACTACACACCTATGGGAATGATAAAAAATAAATAAAATTTAAAAGCCAACATTACCAAATGTTGACAATATAGTTGTACAACTAGAACTCTTATAACTTGGTGGTGGGAATGTAAAATGGTATGGCTCTTTTGAAAATTTGGCAATTAAAAGTATAGTTACCAAGTTAGCAATCTTATTCCTTGGTATCTATCTAGGAGAAATGAAAACTTTTGTTCACACAAAATCCTGTGAGTGAATATTTATAGCAGTTTTATTCATAATCACCAACAACTGGAAAAAGCCCAATGTCTGTAAGCAAACTGGTATATCCATACACCTCTATGCTTATGTACCTCAGGCTAAAATCCCTGGAGTCTGCTTTTCCTGGACACTGCACATTCAATTCCTACAAGAAATGTTGTTGAACTTTCAAAATATATACAAGCTTTTCTCATTATTTCTAGTTTATGCTACCATCATCTGTCATCTAGATTATAGCAATCCTGTCTTGAACATTTGTGGGCTTAGGGTAAGCATAGAATAGAAGCTCACCTATCATATATTTAAATATTTAAAAGTTTAAAATATTCTAAATATGGTTAAATAAATTATGACAGCAAAGAAAGAACCAAGTTGTTGCCCTTGGCTCATAGCTGCCAGTTTTTAGCCTGAGTCCTTCTCTTTTTACCACCCCCTACCCTTCTATATCCTGTACATTAGGGCTCATTCAAAGAAAATTAAGCTTGAACATTCAAGTTTAATCCACAATCTCTGAAAGCCACCCCTCTGACTTGGACCACATATACCCAGGAGTGGTTAAGTATCTGTGGAGTCCAGGACAAAATCAAAACACAGACTACTTTGTTCAAAGAGTAGGGAAAAAAATAAAAACAATTAAAGTTACTAAATATAAAGCTTTTTCTTTCTTCTGTGGTCTCTTTCTTAATTTGCTATGGTGTTTTTGTTGTTATTTTTCTTTTATTGTTGTTTTATGCCCATGGTGTGATATTTAATATCATTCTAAATAAAGAAAATTTAATGTATATTAGCAGACATTTTCCCATTCATCTGTATATTGTGCAATGACAGTTTTAAATGCAAATAGAACATTTAACTTGCATGCAGAATCATAGTAATTAAACAATTGTGATTTTGGCTTGTATATGCATATGCTTTTTGTTCTTACCAAAACAGTAGAAATGCTACATATACTAAATCCACTGTTGTTTTTTCACATCTTGATAAGTAAGGAAGGAGTGAAAGGAAAAGGAACTATAAGTTGCACTTTCCTTCTATTCCCTTTTATGTTACCATTTTTCCATGTACATCGTTGGCTGATACAAAAAGTAACAGAAATCAAAAAAGATATGATAGAGTTCCTTAGTTGTTTGTGTTTCTTAGAATGTCATTTTGTTCTTTCTGCAAGCAAAGCAAGTTCTGATTCAAACTAAGAATGTGACTGACCTCTGTGGCTCTCAGTCCCCTTCCCTCCTTAATTCATTCATAAATATAACACTTTCCTTATTCTCACCTTCCAACTTGTTGAATTCCTGAGCATTGTGAGTCCACTGGAATTCTGTGTTCATGGGGCATCATGAATAAGGTGGCATATGAATAAGGTGGCAAGGACTGACTGGCATACAACTTGTGTGTATTTCTGCTTATGCAAAATTTTATTACCCTCTAGACTTCGCTTGCAAAGCACAAGTTCAAAGATACAAATTTTAAGGATTTTAGAACAGGGACAGCACTGCATTAAACCAAACCCTTCTGAGTGTGGAGCCCTGTGCCACTGCACACACAGGCTATATGCCCATGAGGCTAGATTTGCATATAGCAGTGGAATATTCTGTTCTTGAAAAGGCAAAGAGAAAATAGTCATGATAGATCCTGATTTCCAGGTTACAGATAGCTAGAGAGTAGGAAGGAAAGAGATGAAATCTGTTGTGGGAGGTGGAGATAGCATCTTTGCTCCATGGATTTCTCACTGAGAAAAAGGTGAGAATAGTGCCCAGGGCAAGAGCTCCTCTTCCACTTTTAAGGACAAGAGCCTCCTAACGGGCTTTTCTTTTTCTGTTCCTAACCTTATTATCTTTCATCCACGTATCACCAAGAATAATCTTTAAATGCATGTCAGATCATGACACTGCTCTAGACAAAACTATCACAATTCATGTCAGAATCAAGACCAAAGTCCTTGTAATGGTCTCTATTTCCTCTGATGGCCTGCTGACATTATTTCTTATATTTTCCACTCTCCAACTTTGCTTCAGTTATTTGGCCTCTTTTCTGTTCTTTGAATGCATACCCAAACTCCTGCTAACTCTATCTTTATTATTTATCATATCTTCCTCTTTGATATGTATTTATTATTAGTAACAGCAATTTTCCTGGTCTCTCCAGGTTACCGTGCTTTCCAACCATCCAATGTGGATATTGTAAAATGATCTTCTTAAAATCACAAATTTGAGCTCATCATCTGACTGTTCTACTATTTTTAATAGTTTTCTTTTATGTGTAAGTTGAAGTCAGAATCCCCTAACCTAAAGAATGATTGATTCATAATAGTTAAGGGTCTGATACATATTAACTATTAAATTAGTGCAAGTTATCATTATTGAGGAAACATCTGCTTGATGAACTCAACATTCTCTAACATGGGACACAGTAATTTTCATCTTTCTGTTGTAATGAATTAATAGATCTTCATCTGAAGTCATATTGTTTTTCTTATCCTTTCCTTCCAATCCTTCTTTCTTCCTTCTCTTTTTTTCTCTCTCTCACAACTTCCTGCTCAGTCTCTCTCACCCCCATCCCAACTCAGTGGAATTTGCACAATAACTATTTAATAGGGAAAAGTGTCACAGATCTGGTAGAAATTCTTTTAATGAGTAACAAATGTTAAGCAGTAATAATGCCCTACTGAAACTGAAAGGGCTGATAATCAACAATGCAGATTAGTAGAGACCTACAGCTTCTGGGTGTGAAAGAAATTGAGTCGTTAATTTATTTATTTCCACTCTGAGCTTTAACAGTATTTTTTCTTCCAATCCATGAGCATGGAATATCTTTTCATTTCTTTGTGGCATCTTCAATTTCTTTCACCACTGTTTTATAGATTTAGAGTATAGGTCTTTCACCTCTTTGGTTAAGTTTATTCCTAGGTATCTTATTATTTTTGGTGCAATGGTAAATGGGATTTTTTTAATTTCTCTTTCTGCAGCTTCATTAATAGTGCATAGAAATGCAATGGATTTCTGTACATTGATTTTGAATTCATTAATCACTTCAGTAGTTTTTTGGTGGAGTCTTTTCGGTTTTCTGTATAGAGTATCATGTCATTTGCAAATAGTGAAAGTCTTACTTCTTCCTTACCAATTTGGATGCCTTTTATTTCTTTTTTGTATAGAGATTATGTAAAATAAAATCTTTTAAAAAAATAAAATAAACCTACTTTGTTGAGGGCTTTTATCCTGAATGGATGTTGAAAGTTGTCAAATGTTTTTTTCTGTACCTATTAAAATGATCATGTGGTTTTTATTCTTTTTTAAATTTCTATATTGGTTTCTCCTTTGACCTATGTTCCCCCCCAGGTGGCATCCACATTTATTTTCCAGTTTTCTTGTTGTAATTGATTTCTACTTTCATACCATGTGGTTAGAAAAGATACTTGATATGATTTCAGTCTTTAAATTTACTAAAATCTGTTTTGTAGCCTAATCTATGATGTATCCTGGATAATTTTCCATGTGTCCTTAAAAAGAATGTGCATTTTGCTGCTGTTGGATGGAATATTTTGTAAGTTTCTGGTGGAAATGTTAAGAGGTAGTTAGATTCTTTTTCTTATTGATGCAATATATCATGTTGATTGATATGTGAATATCGAACCACCCTTGCATCCTGGGAATAAATCCTACTTGATCATGGTGAATGGTTTTTTAATGTATTGTTTGATTTGGTTTGCTAGTATTTTGTTGAGGAGTTTTGTACCTGTGTTCATTAGAGATATTGGCCTGTAGTGCTAGCTAGCTAGTTATTTATTTATTTATTTATTTATTTATTTATTTATATTATTTTTTTATGGTATCTTTCTTTGGTTTTGGTATCAGGGTGATACTGGCCTCATCAAATGAGTTTGGAAGTTTTCCTTTCCTTTCTATTTTTTTGGAATAGTTTGAGAAGAATAGATATTAACTCTTCTTTGTTTGTTAGAATTCCCCTGTGATGCTATCTGGCCCTGGAATTTTGTTTGTTGGAAAATTTTGATTACTGAGTCCATCTCTTTGCTGGTAATTTGTTCAAATTTTCTATTTCTTCTTGCTTCAGTTTTGCTAGGTTATAGTTTCTAAGAATTTTTCCATTTCTTCTAGGTTGTCTAATTTGTTGGCATATAGTTTTTTTTTTAATCATATTCTCTTAAAATAGTTTGTGTTTCTGTGGTATTGGTTTTTTCTCCTCTTTCATTTTTTATTTTGTTTATTGGAGTTCTTACTCTTATTTATTTATTTACTTTACTTTTTTATGAATCTGGTTAGAGATTTATCAATTCTGTTGATCTTTTCAAAGAACTAGCTCCTGGTTTCTTTGATCTGTTCTATTGGGTTTTTTGTTTTGTTTTGTTTTTAGTTTCTATTTTATTTCTACTCTAATTTTTAATTTTTCCTTTCTTCTACTGGTTTGGGGTTTTGTTTGTTGTTCTTTTTCTTGTTCTGTTAGATGTAAGGTTAAGTAGTTTATTTAGGATTTTTCTTGCCTCTTGAGGTAGGCCTATATTGCTATAAACTTCCCTCTTAGAATGACTTTTGTTACATCCCAAAGGTTTTGGACCATTGTGTTTTCATTTTTGTTTCCATGTACTTCTTGAGTTCAGTCTAAAATCAGTCAGATGGTAAGTTAGCTGTCACTAATAATGACAGAAACACCAACTTCCAGGATTAAACCCATAACTTCTTCAACTGCTGATACTTTCTGCTGCCAAATGTTTTGGATTTTGCTAGTGTATGTGGGCATTAATGGTGGAGTAGTTGGAGTAACTACAATTATGCAGCATTCTCACTAGAGATGTTTTTTTTTTCATTGTTTTTATCATATTCCACAAATCTCAAAGTTTACCTAACTTACATAGTAACCTGAATGCATTTTTGTAATATTTGATAATCATTCTTGTGTATGATAAATATACTAAATACTCTCTTTCTTTTAGAGTCCATGCTAGAGATTCCAAATTGCTTAACTTTTTAAAATAACATCAGAAGATTATTGTCTGAATTACAAGTTTTAAAACTGTCAATTTTATGAGACTAATTGAAATTCATTTTGATAAATATCTTTTGATGATAAATAGATTGCCTTCTCCTATGTATTAAAGAACAGCTTGTTTCCTTTGGATTAAATTTTTATGGTAAAATGCAAATAATTTTCCATTTCTTATAATTTATGATATTGTTATCATATCCTGTTACATAAAATGACAATGAGCAAAAATACTCCTGCTGTTGCAATCTGTGCTGAAGAGCTTCCTCAAAATATATTGTCTCCATTCCTATCTGTAGTTATAGCTGTAGGAAGTAGGAATTTTCTCACAGTATTTGTTGGATGATGCTAATACTTGGTTATAATGGGCACTAAAAATATAACATGTGTTTGCTCAGCTCAAATTATAAACAGTGAAAGCTCTCTGAATAAGAATCATATGCTTTTAAGATTCATTTTTGCCTGTCAGTGTTTTCTGTTTATTATTATTGGCACTTATTTCCCATTTACATACAAATAAATTCAATAGGAATTGCTATACTCTACAATCAGTATGGTACATAATCCAAGTCTAAGTGTGTGTAGCCTTCTAACAATCTCTTTATGATTTGGAGAACTATATCTAACCAGAAGAAAACAAAGTTTTAAGGTATGCAAATAACCCACAAGTTCAGTGTTTCTTCAGGCTTGAGAACACTATGACCTCTTGAGTAATTTATATATAGTTTTGAGTAATTTCCATATGTTTTATAAAACTGGGACCATAGCTTGGGAATATTATAATGGAAATAATAATTTCTTCTTCCTGAAAATCTAGATTGTTAAAATGAGGGAATATAACATGGTGGTTTATAGTTCTAGCTCTGGCTAGATTGCCTATGTTCAAGTTGACCATTTCCAATTATATGACCACAGGTCTCAATTTCATTTTTTTGTTTAAAAATTTAGGTTACAAACTCAGTATCTTTATTCAATTTTAAAAGTCATTTTATAAGTCATTTTTTGAGTAATTTTTTATTCATTGTTTTTCAAAGGATTTGTCATTTTTTTGTAAGTTGTCTTAGTCAGTTTAAGCTGCTACAATGAAACACCATACACTGGGAGACATAAACAATAAACATTTATTTGTCATAGTTCTAGAGGCTGAGAAGGTCAAGTTCCAGGTACCAGCCATTATGGTTTCTGGTGAGATTTTCTTTCTGGTTTGCATATAGCCTCCTTCTTGCTCTATCCTCACATGGCACAGAGAAAGATCATCTCTTTCTTGCCTAGTCTTAAAAAGGTTCCACTTTCATGATCTAACTACCTCTTAACATTTCCACCAGAAACTTACAAAATATTCCATCCAACAGCAGCAAAATGCACATTCTTTTTAAGGACACATGGAAAATTATCCAGGATACATCATAGATTAGGCTACAAAACAGATTTTAGTAAATTTAAAGACTGAAATCATATCAAGTATCTTTTCTAACCACATGGTATGAAAGTAGAAATCAATTACAACAAGAAAACTGGAAAATAAATGTGGATGCCACCTGGGGGGGAACATAGGTCAAAGGAGAAACCAATATAGAAATTTAAAAAATTGAGAAATATGAAAATGGAAATACAACATACCAAACTTATGGGTTACAGCAAAAACAGTTCTAAGAGAGAAGATTACCATGATAAATATCTAAATTAAGAAAAAAAGAGCTCTGGTAAACTTAACTTTACACATCAAGGAATAGAAAAGCCCAAAGTTAGTACAAGGAAATAAATAACAAAGCTCAGAGTGGAAATAAATAAATTAACGACTAAAAAGACACTAGAAAGATCAATGAAAGCAAGAGCTGTTTTTTTTTTCTTTTTTTTAAAAGATAAATTAGATAAAACTTTAGTTTGGATTAACAAGAAAAAAAGAGTAAAGGAAAAAAAAAAAAGAA